>NC_136961.1:32198567-32221644 GCF_032717465.1 Coenobita brevimanus | reverse complement strand
GGGTGAACTTTGTTGCATCCTTGTGAACAAGTGTCCACCCTTCAGCATATTTCTCCCAACACCTCTAACAAGTCCCTCATTTGTGACTTCTCCTGTCTGAGAACCTGTACCTCGCGTTGTAATATCAGTTCTTCCTTTAACTTCTAGGTAGTCCCTCTCAAAACTTGCAGCAGAGACATATCTCTGCAAAGGAAGCCATCTACCACAGAAGTACTAGAACAATAATACCACAGATGACTAGAAGACATTACCCCAACACTATCACAGGTCACTACAACACATTAGCACAGAACTATTACAGGTCCATAGTACAACACTATCACAGGTGACTACAACACACTAGCACAACACAATCACAGGTCACTACAACACTCTAGAAGGAGACTATCACAGGTCACTAAATTCACTGACAGTTCTCACAACAGGCAGGAACAGACAGATGTATTTAGGAATGCCAGGAGACGTCTGAGTAATGCCAGGAGATGTGTGAGGAATGCCAGGAACCATCTCAAGGAATGCCTGGAGAGCAGATATGTCTTTGATATCTTAGTGCAAGTTGCACAATGGACTCTCCTTCTTAATGCAATACTTTGGGGACCGTGATCACTCCTGTTGCGATTCTTGGGGATCTGTTTCATCCCCCAAATAAACACTCTTTGAAATAGGAGAGAGTTCTGAACAAGTGAATGAAACTGCTCAATCTAGTTCATCTGGGTACTCCAATGGTCTACTATATAAACTTCTCCAACCATGATTTTTAGGTGGTAGGCAGTCCTCCCCCTTCACTCAATTTAACATTCTTTTCAATAGTGAAAAGGAGGGGCGGATATGGCTTTTAATACCTTAGTACATGATGTACAATGGACTCTCATCAGTAATGGAATATATGGGATGCTTGAACTTCCGGTGATTCTTGGGGGAGTCAGCCTCTACGAAATATAAAAATGATAAGAAAGAGGGAGATTCTGAACACAAGGACTTAAAAAGAAAATGGCATAAATATCAGTATGCTTGGGTATGCAGTTTCCATGTTTTCTCTGCATACACAGGAAGAAACTACACATCTGCTTGATTATTACTACCAAATACCGATTTATTGAACTTAGGAAACACCTTTCACTGAAGAAGTTGATGGCAGCCGAAACCTACCTCCTCAATTTCGAGAATTCACAATATAATCGTCTGGTAGCAGAAGAAAAAGTATAAAAATGACTTCCTTGGTCTGTGGGTCCTGGTTAAGAACAAGTTAGACGAACCAAAGGCCTTGTTACAGCTCCTTGTCCACCTATAATGCTAATTTGCCATTCCTCTCCTTTTGTCATTGTCAGTTATGTGCAAAAGTTGCGATATTCTGACCTGTATCCCTGACATATGATGAGAGCTGCCAGTATTTCAACTGGACCAACATCATCATGAATCAAGAAAACTGTCCCTTGTAAAATTACTGTTTAACCCATGGACTCCGAGATAAAATCTGCTCGCACCTCACCTCATTATAGAAAAAAACAAAAACAAAAAATAGATTTACTTCAGACCTTAATATCTCAGAAACTAGAGCAGTCAGGGAATTGAATTAAACACCATACGTTGCTTGGTAACTCTTCTTGCGAATGAAAGTATCACCCTGTCTCTAGGTCGTTGCGTTTCTGAGCAATGACGAGAGGAAGAGGGACTAATTTTTGCCGTGAAAACAGGATGTGTTATGCGTGTCTGGCCACAGCCAGTCAACATGATAACTTCTCCATTACTTAATAAACTAGACAGTGCTGTCCAAGGCACGGGCCTATGGCACTATCACTGAGTCCTTTCCTAGTATCCTTGGAAAAGAAGTTTGGCAGGGGTGGATGAGGCAAAAAAAGTCCAGTTGAGGCGGGAACGACATCGGACAAGAAAGATTAAGAAAAGAACGTCCTGCACCTAGCAGACTCACAGAGACGACTTGAGGTATGGTTGGCTGAGCTGGTGGCAGGGCTTCCATAAGCTCCGCTCATCTTGCTCCCAGAGTTAAGTCAGTTTTACCCTAAATTCCTATGTTTTGCCCTAAATAGTAGGCAACACTGACTTCGATTATATATATATATATATATATATATATATATATATATATATATATATATATATATATATATATAGTATATGAATCTAAGAAAAAGGCAAATTGGATGAAATATGTAAAGAACTCCATATATTTTTTTATTTAAAGAAAACAAAAATACACTATTCAAGAAAAAGGCAAACTGGATGAAGTATGTAAAGAATTCCATATATTTGATTTAAAGAAAAACAATAATAAACAAATAAAATAAGAGAAAAACAAGTTTCTCTATGTTTTATCTCATTTTTATTAGATTTCTGGTTTAATTCAGAACACTCATCTGAGCCCAACCTGGCCTAACCGTTTCGGAATTAAACGTGGCGCGCAGTTTGAAACTAGGTTTTGTCGTTCATTTCTATATTAGGTTTGAGAAATATTCTGGATTTTCGACTGATAGTGACACATTTTTTTGTGTGTGCATTTTGGCAACAAATTACCCCAAAATTACCCTATGTTATGTATTACCCTAAACGCTACCCTAGAACGGGTCTAATTACCCTAATTCTAGGGTATTTTACCCTAAAATGGAAGCCCTGGCTGGTGGGAATCTCCCTCGAGCTTTTGGTGACGAGATAAAGTGGCGGCCGCTTCAAACTGTGCCGGGAAAACAAGTGCAGTTCCTACTGAAACCCGCCACCAATTCTTTGACATTCTGACCGACACCTGGCGGTTAGGGGTTAAGCCACAAATCGAAAATAATTATACATATAAAAGGCAACATTTTCTACTAGATTTGGACCTCTCACAGATTTATCCATGTACATTTTTTTCTTAATAAACATTTATTTCGTAGGTATAAATGGGTTTAACTCCTCCATTTGAACAAGTCATTTTCGTGTGAAATCAAGAACACAGAGGCATTTGAGTTACTGGATCAGTAAGACCTACGAATGTCCGAAATATTCATTTTTTTTTTTTTAAGGCATCTAACTTAATTAGGTGACAACGTGTTAGTTCATTTAACTCCCGAAACACGAAAGATTTGTCTTAAACTGGAGAGAGAGAGAGAGAGAGAGAGAGAGAGAGAGAGAGAGAGAATGTAGCAAAAATGAACAGAAGAGTATGTCATTGAACTGGAAGAAGTTCATAATCTGGTTAAGCCATAAGGTATGACTGGTACCGCTTGAGGGATAAATCAGGAAATTATGAAGACACCACTGATATTGTACTGGATCTCAGGTCCATTTCTAAAGGCTCTCTGATGATGGTTTTCCTGCATTTCTGATTCTCTTTCCTGTTCTATCTGAGGCTAACGATTTCATTTAGTACAGTGAGGTAAAGCCCTGGGCCGGACTTACACGTTGTGGGGCCCTGGGCCCTAGAAGTACGTGGGGCCCCGTCAGTGCCTCAGCACATTGGGCCAATTTTCCTTCCAGTCATTATCGACATATAAATGCACCTAACTTACAAAGGCAAAACAGCGGTTTAAGCGTGACAAAACATTCATTTCTGAAAATACATTTATGATAAATATTAGTATACTACACTGCTGTGAGATGAATAATATTAATGATATAGAAAAGGGTAATCACAAACTTGACTGAATAATGACACACATTGAAAACTAAAATTTTTCTCCGGCCTTTGGAAGCGCAATAAAGTTCTCAATTACTTCTCATGTGCTAACTCTTTTGACAGGTTTGTGTTCTACATTCAGTACAGCCACTGCCAGTGATCCCAATCGATTTTGTCCAATGGCACTATGCACAGAGTTCTTGGTCCTGATTGAGTTTCTGAGTTGATCTTTTGCCATTGCAGTTCTCCACAGACATTGGCAGGTAACACGTAGAACTATCTCCACACTGGTGAGTGCTGCCACCCTATCACAGCTGTTTATTGTGGGAAAAATACTCGTTTCAATCAATTTGTTAGAATCTTCTGTCTGCATCGTCTTGAGAAATACCTGAAAATGTACTAATTCCGAAACCAGACGAGTGTCTTATCTCAGGTCATTTGGATAGCAAATGACCAGGTCGGCAGCAGAGTCCAGAAATTTGTCTGTCTTCTTGGTCATTGTCTCTGACAAGAAAGCGAATTGTCGTTGGAGTGTTTCATAAGGTTTGAGGCCATCTCCTAGTGACGTTAGCTTGATCAGTGATGAGTATGTAGGATATGGTCCTGGACCACTCTCTGGGTGGTAACTGAGTGTCATCTGTGCTGTCTCCTTCATCATGATGCTGCTTCCTCCTTCGAACATGTTGTCGATAATCTTCATTCTCGCTCTGACTACATTTTTCGACAGCAGTCTATTCATAGTCGTTGAACTGTCTCTATAGATCCAGTATGAACTCTTTTAGTGACTGGAGTAGTTTTACTGCTGTTTTCAGATCGAGGCCTGACTTCTATAACTGCTGACTTGTCGCACTGAACTCCTTTAGAATTTTCTGCTGTGTTACTAATAGAATCAGCATCTCTAGTTTTTCCAGATCCTTTTAAAATAGCAGTTGCATCACATCTAGCCTCCGAATTTAGATATTCATCCATTGTTAAATTGTTCTGCACCATAATATTCAGCTGGTGCCTGCTATTCACTGCAGTTTCTACAGCTTCCACTAGGGCCGACCAAGGTTAACTGACAAGCTTTTTAAGAACTGGTACAAGTTTCTGAGCATCTCTGTGTTTTCGCTTTTTCAAAGATAGGTTAATTTCAACGAGATAAACATACAGATACTGAATCATACAAAACATAGTCACAGCAGCCATGCAGCACTCAGCAGCTCACATCCCAATGAGGTCCATAATGTGAGCTAAGGAATGAACTCAGGCAGATTCACATTGAATTTTTATGTGCATCTAGGTGCTAAAGCATTTTCCAGACATGATGCCAGCACCGTTGAATGATTGACTGTGACAGTCAGAGATCACAATTCTGTCTATTTGCAGAAATTCCGGCAATACTTCAGCAATTTTCTTTCCAGAGTTATTCACTATGGGAACAAACATCAAGAAATGCTCTAATGGCCCCTCTGGCAACATGCAACGGATAATGAGGTATAGTTGGCTCATGTGTAACACGTCCTGAGTAGAAACCAATTATATTGAGAAATGTTTTGACCCTCTGGAATTGTGTTATGATGGTACCATCATTTTTCCAATTCCAGCATATTAATTAGTCCGTTACATACTGTTGATGAGAGGTAGTTTACATGGCCACTCCTTGGCTGGCATGTTTGTAGAGATGTGCCGCATTTAAGTGTCATACGGTAAAGAAGCTCCATCATTCCCCAGATAAGTTCCCATTATTCACAGGACCTATCACCACGTCGTCACCTCTAATGTGTAGACGACATTCACACAGAAACATAAGTACATCCAAACACAATCGTAGCACTTCGTACCAATAGTGCCGTTCTGACTAGTACTGACGAACTAGCTCAGTGTTAATGCACTGCTTGTTTGTGCTGATTTCAATTGGTTGTGCCCTTCTATTAACTCCCTAGCATATTTCCAAACCTCTAACATGAGCATAAACTGACTTATAATGTGGGACACCAGGCGGTACATAAAACAAAAAGAGAGGCAAGGCCCTTCAGAATAGCAAAGCCAGCGGAGACTGATTTCTTCACCAGGTAATGTGTGTTTTCTGCTAAACAATTTTTATTTTGTTAAATGACGAGTTTTACTTCCCTCACGGACAGCAGAATTATTGTAGTTACTGTCTACATTATGACATTCTGCACTACCCTTCGGATCCTGGAAGCTTTTGAATTCCTCAGTTGGTTGTTCTGGTCAAAGGCCAGTGTCTTTTTTCATCATTTTCAGTGCCATTTCAGTGTTTTCTTCTGGACCACATTCTTAGGTAGAATAATCTGAGTCATCATCACACTAAGTTGGCAAATAGCAATTCTAGTAGCTAGCAACAGGGCCAATAATAGGAATTCCTGAAGTTGTAGATTTATTCTTCTCCTCGACTTTGCTGTTATCATCTTGAGTGCGAGATAACCCAACTGTCACTGTCGTGCTCTTAAGCCAACTTGTGATTTTACAGAGCTAATTCCAGTCACTTTCAGTTTCAATGCTTTGCATCTGTTTGGCTGCAAAATTCAGACTGATATTTTCTTCCCTGTGTCAAGACCATGTCCCATCATGGCTCCAGTGACATTCTACACAGACTGCTCAGACACCTACAATTTAAGCAGTATTCTAGTGACTGGACACCTAGTCACCATCTGTAAAATCAATACAATGCAAAATATTAATTTAAATATGCTGATGCATAGGCCTATAGGTGTCAGTATACCAATAATCAAGTGAAGAAATATAAATAGTCAAAGGATGAGGATAGGTAATAATAAAAATAAGCTTATTGTAGGCCATAGCCTCTACATTATTTGGCCTAGGTATCTGGGTAAAGTTACGGATGATAGTCAGTCAACTGCTACCAGGTACAAGTACCAGTCAGGGCAGAGGACTTTGCAGCTGGTAGCACACCCAAGCTTCAAAACATGTTTAGTAATATAAACAGTCACTATTTACTTACATTTTTTTTTTTTTTTTTCATATTAACATTTCATTTTTCATAAAACTTAATCATCAGTATGATTGTTAATTGATGAATGTTATTAAGTTATGCTAGGGAAGAGATGTCAAATAGCATAATTTATTGTAATCACTGAGTCAGCACATGGCCCCTGGAAAGCACCTGGCCTTGGGCCATGTCCCTGTGAGCCCTGCCATTAATCCAGCACCGCCTTTAAAGGGTGGTTATCCCACCTATTTCAAGTCATGTCCCCTCAGCCATAATTCATATATGCACGTCTTCCCTTTGTTCACCCAATTACATGACATCATCTGACTCAAAAAACCTTTTCTCAAATTGTTATTATTGTTGTTACCATAGGTTCAACTGGATGTTAGAACTGAGAACAGGAGTTGAATTAGCCTCCTTAGCCTCACAATCCCACTATCTTCCTCTACAAAGATATGGGGGGAGGGAATGAGTTACGTGTATATTTTAACTGGTGGTGAAGTCCATCTTGCAATATAGCATTTTTTTCTGGTGCGGTCTTCAACCCATTACATCCGGGGGTTGTTTTCACCAACCAAACCACCAGCAGGTGTTTTTCTTAAAAATCACTGTTATTTAAAACCATATTTTTTCAGCTAAACCTATAATATAAAATTATAGTATAATATGCTCTTATAATATGATGCAATAATCCCAATAATAATACAATGACATTAATGCTACAAAACACCAGGGTCATGTATACATGTCTCCTGGATGTCCCCTGGTTGTCATGTATACATGTCACCCAGACAGGAGGGGGTTACACTATCTCTCAAAACGACCATATGAGAGAGAGAGAGAGAGAGAGAGCGAGAGAGAGAGAGAGAGAGAGAGAGAGCAGCAGCAGCACTAAGCTAATCAGGTGACAGACAGAAAAGGGAAAAATATTACTCAGGGTGCAGAGAACAATGTGCTTTAAAGGATGCAGCAGGGACAGTATGAATACTTAAATATAAATCAGTGGTTCATTGCGCACACACACACACACACACACACACACACACACACACACACACACAGTTGAAGTTTGGTGAGATATTTACGGGGGAGCAAGCGCAGTGCTTAAGCGAGCAAGTGTAGCAAAAGCGATGTCCATTATACGTTCAGTTGAGAAATGATGCCTGACACGACTCAGCCTAGCCAACATGACACAGCCCGACTGCTTAGGTTTTCAGAGGCTTGCAATTTTTCTACTATGCACTTTTCTCCTATGTAAGGCAGAGAAGAAAAGTCTTTCAGCAGGTTGTACAAACATTCAAAAAAATTTGTTTTTAGGTATATACTCACTCATTACACCAGAGAAGCCCCCTGGAGTCTCTGCTTTCCACAGGAATGTACCAAAGGCTTCAATTGACATGCTTCAACTGAAATCGAATTTTGGGGCTTCCCTGTTGCAATATAATATATTCTTGCAAGAATTCTAACCATTGTATATCAGATGTTGTGCTCTATAATTTTACACAAACGTTTTTTTCTATGTTTAGGGGGTGAAATCTGCAAGGGCAATCACCCCATTTCTGGGTTTTATCAATCGATCATTAGGGCAAGCATTTATCAATGCAGTTCATTGACATGGCAAGTCAGGGAGAAGAGAACTGCATACCGCAAGATGTGGATATAAATTGTATGGTGCTCCGCTATATGCACATTGCAGAAAACAAGAGGGAAATATGAGAAGGAAAACGTTTTAGCTCAATTATTCTTTCTGTTATTGTTCAATCATCTGTCAGAAATGTTGAAAGTTTACACTAAGATGATATTACATGACAGGCATATGTACCAAACACTTGCTTGCTCATCACGCGCTCATAAAGTGCAGTTTACTTGTACTATAATTGATTGCATGTGTGTGTCTCAAGGTATCTGGCTGTTCACAAAATATCTCAAAATAAAGTGGGCAAATTGGACCCATATATTCTGTGGGCAGTATCCTGGGTTGTATGGTTTGTTTGTTAATAATTCTGCCTGCCAGAGGATTTTGCAGGTGCGCCAATATACCATCTGTCTTTTTTTCATTTAGTTTGCCATTAGTCACCATTTTCTATTGTGCCCTGAATGAAGAGAATGGCTGTTTCAAGGGTAACTGTCAAAAATTTTCAAAGACCTGTTATACTCAGTGGCATTTACCATCTTAATACTCCTTGACTTCAAGTATCCAAATGCTACTGTGATATTTCACTTACTAGAAGTAAAATAAATAAACCCTAGATTTGTTTTCGATTTTGGCAAAGGTGTGATGATATGCCTGTGATTACCAGAGGATTACTGACTTTTTTTTTTTTTTTTTTTTTTTTTTTTTTTAGTGATGGTAGGCAATACACATTCTGAGGGCGAATGCTTTGACTTTTACTCCTCTAAGTCCTTGTGTTCCTCTTGGGAAATGTTCCGGCCTCCTTTGGAGGGGGGGGTGTAATCCCCAGGGTGAGAATCACTTGGCCCATTGCACTTCGATACAATATTATAATTTTGTTCTTGCCAACTTCAGACCGTTTTCTTCTCCTTATGAGAACCATTTCGAATCGCAGGTGTCAAATGAAAACGTCACTAAGCACCCTCACTCAGCAACATCTTCCTGAGCAGCATATAATCGTCCGACAATATCAAAAATAAAATTCACTTTACACCATTGTAATCAGAAATTCGAAGTGACAGTGTTGATTATGGTGTTGCTGGATTACGATGGAGAGGATTGTAGGTAAAAAATTTAATAATAATCATTGACGATGATGATTGATTATAATGATGCTGTTATAATGCTGATGATGCTAAATTGTTGGACAGGGCTGAGGATGTTGTGGAGTTTGACCCGCTTGACAAATGGCAGCGGTATTCTCAGCCTAACACCACCTCTTGCCTCAAATACTCCTAGGGTCATCACTGTCACCGCTGTCCTCTCACCTAGTAATCTTGCGGGTACGTAAAATAAAGACTGCATTCAGCCGTGTCACTAACGGAGGTCTTCTTATAGTCCTATACATTTTTTTCTGATAATGTCATATGCACAGTTACAAAGTGCAGGAGTTAAATATTATTACCTATTTACTTGTTTTTAGAGTATTACAGACATTAGAGAAAGTTGCTTGAAGATTAATATATGAAACTGTACACACTTTTTTCATGGATTTAAGATCAGTATCTTAAAACATATCTAAATGGAAATCAGACTTACCTGATGAGCAGTTTTCCTGTACTGCCTAATTTAAACTCGCTCTGTCTCTCTCCTGTCTCTCTGTCTGTCTGCCTGTCTTGCTAAAAGACCCCCACTCACCCACCCACCCATCTCCACACACACACACACACACACACACACAGCCTTGTCCTTAGATCGGACTATATGAGCTCTCAGCTCCCTTCCGGGAGAGTAAAAGCTGACGATCACGACCATCAAGTGATCCTGACCGACCCGGTGAATTGACCCGGTGAATTACACACACTTAGAGCTGTCCTTCTGCTACAGAAGACGACGACTATTATACCCAATGATAAAGTATTTTTCACTGTCTTTGGTGACAATGTGTGTGACTGCAGACCAATTCGGGATCCACAAACTTTGACAAACATTCAGCATTTCAAGTCCGGGTTTGCTGGAAGAACTCTGTTTTGGTTGTACACCCTCCCAGAATAAAGAATCGGTTCTCTAACGGCACGTATATTTCTTATACATGGACAAAAAATTGTAATATATGGCATTCTTTTATTATATTTTAAATTATTATATTCGGTATTATTATAACTCGAAATTGCACCCCCCAAAAAAAAAAAAAAAAAAAAAAATCACATACTGAATGGTATATGTTTTGAGGCATTAGATTTAAATATTCATGTGTGTCTGCAGAACTTGCTCATTTTCACAACCATCGTACCCTAAGGGGCCGATACTTCTTTTGGGAGGGTGAACTCTTGGTTGTTAGAGTCTTCTCTGGCCACGTTCCGAGCTTCTTCGAGATGTATGGCGGTTCCCTTTACAGAGAGGGCTCACCACTGTTCTCTGGTCAGAGTGGATTGGCTTCAAGATCTACAGGTATGATGTTGCATTTCTTCAGAGTTGTCCTTCTATGATCAATTTATGTTCCTCTCTCCCACTGGGTTGCGATGTGCTGCAAGATTTGGCCATATAGAACCTGGTGGGGAAGACGGTGCTCAGACATGTGTAACACGTGTCCAACCTATCTCAGCTGCATTTCTAAGCAATACGGTTTCTATGTTGGTTGACTTCTGCTTACCGGAGAATTTATGAGTGAAGGTCTTTATCCCTCCATGTGAGTCCTTCGATGCACTGTAAGCATCGTATGGGAAACGACTCAACTTGTTTGATGTGACATCGGTAGGTAGTCCATGATTCAGCATCTTATAAGAGAGTGGAGAGGCATGTAGCCGCACATACAGACAATTCTCGTCTCGATTCCCGAGTAGGTTTTTTTCAAAGACTCTGGATCTGAGACATCCAAATGAGGCTGAGATGTGGCTGATTAATGCAAGAACTTCTGCATGAATGTTATGTTTATCTGAGCACATTTCCATGTCCAGTAAATTTCTCCACTTGTTATACATGTCGTTATTTATCGGATATGCAAGAGACTCTCCTGGATTGTTTCTCTCAGATATTATTTCTGTTCTATTGACTTTTTTTTTTACTTGGAGTCGTATTTCATGGCATACAGTGTGGTCAAATTAGAGTTGAATCAGGAATTATATTTCCCTAGACATATTTGGTATCACTGAAAGCGCACTTTGATGTAGATTACGAAAATCATATGCCTCACTGTCCCTTATTTGGGTAAAAAAAATTATTTGCATATAAATACTGGTTAAAAGCAAAATTAAGCCTTAATGCTACTGTCTTTTTGTTTCAGGCCATTGAAGAGTAATGAGTGACATGGATGTGCCACTATCTATCATCTTCACTGTCATCAAGTTTTGTTTTCAAAATCAACAAGGATCATTGTGTGAAATGCTGACAGCCAGAGACTAAATCAGACACACTACAAGTTGTAAAAGAAAGGGGAATACAGATAATCACAGACTACAGTATTGCAGTTAATGACCATGCTTTGCACAAATATCTTACAGAAACCAGGCTGGAAAGTAGCGAACCTGTAAAAATCTATCGTGCATTATCAGAGAGAGGCCAACAATATGAAACGCAGATCTTCCGATGCTTGAAAATGCAACAGGATGTACCAGTAATGTTTCGCGAACTGAAACGAGAGGAGGAATTGACACCGTTTGACTGGAAAAGCTGTTGTCTCTTTTGTGAAAGTTCTTGCATTTCTGACAGAAAACATGGATACCAAGACAATGTAATTGGAAGTCAGAACTCTGGAAATAAGGGAAAGTCAGCTGAGGGTTTGCAGTGAACGAAATCATGATGAATGGGCAGTAACTGTGAAGATGCATTAGCAGGTTGCCATGACCTCGTCGCAGCTGAGGTTCGAGTGTCACAAATCATGCTATGACAGGTTTAGAAAGAAGCTTCCTAGGAAGAGTGACGATCTCAAATGATCAGTCAAGGTAGGCCAGTTAACAAGACGAAATTCCCAGAATCCTTTGACTACCTTTGTCAATGGCTTGAATCAGAGGGTGAATTGTATTCGTTACTGGATGTACAGAACAAGCTGACTGAAATTGCTGGGTGAAGATATGTATGACACAAAAATGGATCAAGAAAAATTTGAAGAAAGATATAGTGACCATACATTTAAATTGGTAAACTAGCTTGACGGCCAAATGTTGTGTGTCTGTGGAACATTGCTGACTACGCCATCAACGATAAATGGTATGCAGACAATGCAGAGAGCTGAAGGTGAGGCTGAACGAATTGTAACTACAGCAGCTAAACTGATCTTTCGAGTGTGTCTGATCAGCAGAGTTTCTAATTGTAACTACTACCCATCAAATGATATTCTTTGAATGCATGAGAAAAGGAAAGGAGTGGTTACCACCTCTGTTGCTGTTGTTCCTAGCAAGACTGATCAAAAACCAAATATCACCAAGTGAGTATAGTACTGTATTAACAATGTAACTCGTCCCCGATCCTGTACTCCTCCTATTCCATATGGATTAGGTATTAAAGTAGACAATGTATTTGCGTCCAAATGGTTACTTCAATGAAAAGTGCATTAGGGTTTTCTGGTAAGTTCAGATGAAGTTCTCTGATACAAGCAGTCAGTAACCGAGAATGAAGATACTAGTGACTTTCTCAGAGAATACTTGCCTGGCACGATCACGCAATGCATGGCCGATAATGTGGACCACAGCCCTATGACCCTTGATGGAAAAGACTCACTGCATGCCATGGGTCTCCTCTACAGAAGTTGAATGAAATGCTCCACAGATAAAGCTACAACCAATTAAGCGACAAAAGCGTAAGCTTGGTAGACCAGATAATTCGCTGCAAAGGGATCCCAGTTGTGGAACATAGGTAACTCCTCAAAAACTCTGGACTGTCTACAGTATTTTTCAAGCCCCAGCTACAGTTGCAAATGCCTTATGTTCTACCACCTGACACCAGTCTTGATATGCTTTGACACAATGTGTACTTCTTTGGCAAAAAGCAGTGGTCAAACTGGTCTGGTTTCATGACAGCTATCACCAATGGAAACTACCCAGGAAAAGCCACAATCTCATTTCTTCCCAAACTCCACATGGACCCATTTGATCTGACATGTATCTACTCTGGGTTCTATTTCTGTTTTAAAAGCAAGCAGAACAAATGCAGATCAAGACATCTGTGGTTACATTTGACCAACCTCTTTGGCTGAAAGCAATGGAAATAGTGAAGGCAAAGTCTCTTCCTATCGTCCTCATACTTGGTGGCTTCTATGTGATGATGAGTTTTCTAGGGAGCATTGGATCTGTAATGAGAGGATCTGGTCCTCACAGAAGTATCCCTGGCTATCTATGGATCAAATGCTGTTGAACATTTAATGACAGGGAAAGCAGTGTCAAGGGTATTGTGTGCACACTTCCTCACTGAGTCTGCTATCATTATGAAACTCCTCTGCAGATTTATTCCTGAAGATCCTGTTCAGAACCGTGAGGAATTTCTTCAAGTTGAACATACTGAATCAGAGAATGATGGAGGTATAGATGAGGAAAAGTTGGGTCAGGAGGACGATGAATATGGAGGAGATGGGATGGAGACTTTACTGTAGTCCTCATTCAAAAGAGTTAACGTTGATAAATTGAAAGATCTGTCAGATTTAAGTTAAGGATGACCCTAGTGCTGCTGTAGATCCATATGATCAGATCTGATTTCACTCGTGCATTCTCTCTGTCATATAATCTCATATCTTTTCAGCCATAAATGTAAAGCCACTGATACACTGACAACATTTCTTCACGCGAAGTTCATGGAAAATGTTGCCTCCTGTTCTGCTCTCGACCCTGGACGTCTCCCGCCATCAGAAGGAGCAGCATATTTTCATGCATTGAGAGTTCATCTACAGGTGTCACAGTGGAGGTATCTGGACCTAAAATGCCTGAAACCTGATGAATGGAGTTGGGTGCTTGATGGAACACATTGATGCCGGGGTCACAACTGACCGTCAGTTTTCAGCCCCACCGAATTTCCTTAAGTACATTCGCTGGTGGGGTGTAAGATGTCCCCAAATAATATCTGTGGCACTCAGGCATGCTCTTGTCGGAAGAATGGACTCAGATGTATTTTAGCTTGTGGTGACTGTAGAGGAGAGCATTGCCAAAATCGATTTTTAGTTGCAGATGACGATATCACAGATGATGTTAATACTGACCTAATGGATCTTTAGACTCCTCATCATTCATTCCACACAGACGCCATGTATCCCAATCGGGGTGGCCAAGGTTTAGAGTTAATTGTTTCACAGGGAGGGGCACCAATCCTCCACCAACCCCACTTGACACGTAGGGATGCCAACAGCATCTGGTGTTCCCAGGCGGTCACCCATCCAAGTACTAACCAGACCCAACGTTGCTTTAGACTTAATGATCATTAACAGCACCATTAGTTAATTTTCACAACACAAGAGAATGTAGGTTTATTTTATTCTTTTCTTTTTGTTTTTCATTTTCATACAATATTGCTGCAAAAATGTCTGGTCAGAAGAGTAATGTGAAGGCCACTTCTTGCACCGTTTGGGCCCTAAGCCCCCATACACTCTCCTGACCTTACCTATGTTCCTTTTTTTTTTTTTTTTTTTTAAATACAAAAAGCCAAAGTTGTGAATAAAGCAATAACTAATATAGATTTCTTATGTTTAACGCACTGGGATATGGACTCATTTCTGTAGACCTCCCTCTGTTCAAATGCAAAAAACTTGTTTTCCCCAAATTAGGCAATGTGAGGCATATGATTTTCATATTCTATGTAAAATTGCGCTTTCGGTGATGTTAAATGTGTTTGAGGGAAAATTAATTCTGGGTTGACCCTCATTTTGAGCTAATTCAACCACACTATTGGTGACATTGGTAAGCCTCAGTTGTAGGGCTTCTGCATGGTAAGTGCAAGGACAGTAGAGTCATCAGTGTATTCTAGCTCTATGAAATGAGCCACTTTTGTCTTTGATTGTGTTAGAAGATGCCTGAGATTGAATAAGTAACAGTCTAGATGGAACTGGATTTTTATTCCACCATCAGGGTTTATTTGTCGGTACCTTTAAAGAGTGACTGCAGTGAGATATATAATGAAAATTACAGGAGCCAAGGCACATCCTTGTTTTACTCCCACGCCATGCTGAAGGGTTCGGATTTACCCTAATTACTGGATAAATCGCAATTCATATTGTCATGCCAGCTTTTCAGGATGGTAAGAAATATGTTTGGAATGCCAAATTTCGAAAGGGCATTTGATAAAAGCTCTCTGTTATCAAATGATTTTGCAAAATCGATGAATGCAATATACAAGTCACAGTTTTGTTCGTGGCATCTATCTGGTATCTGTCTGGCAGCAGATATCTTATCACAGGTGCGTCGTTCTTTCTCTAAATCCAATTTGTGTTTCAGGAAGTGTTGACTATGTCAGATGTTTTGTCAGTCAGGATAACGGTATCCTGCCTACTACTTTGCTAGCATTCACGAAGAGGGAGATACCTTTGATGTCACAGTATGAGCGTCCCTATTCTTCTTGTATCGGAAATAAGCCATTCAGATGGAATTAATTCTTGGTTCCAGGAAGTCAGTATGAGATCATGAAGGCACTAGTGGAGCAACTGGCCACCCTTATTTATTAGTTCTGATGGTATGCCATCAGGGCCAGAGCTTTTGTTATTTTTTAGGGTCTGAACAGTTGCTGCAAGAGTAGGTGGGACATCAAGATCTGCCACTTGAGAACATTTAGGATGTGATGAAAGATACTGAGCGCCACCAGGCTTCTTCGATTCAGTAATATACTGAAGTGTTGTGCCTATCCGTCTAGGCCTGCTTGCCTGTCTTTCAGAAGCTCCCTTTCTGCCAACTGAGAAAGGGTTATGGTGTGTTTCGTTGGCCCGTACATGATTTTAATGGACATATAGAAGCCAAGTTGCCAGTCCTTGCAGCTCTTATGCTTGCCTAGTCCATGCTTGTTGTCCATGTCATACAGTATTCTCTGGGTTTCACTTCTGAGAGTCTGGAGTTATATTTTTAGGTTTAATGTGCTACAATGAGACAACCAGTTGTGTGTGGTGTATTCTTTATTGCAAGAAGGTCATGTGTTCCTTCAGTATATTCATCAAACCAGACTTTTATGTAGGTGGTTAAGAAGCCTAGGCTTTCTTCTCCAGTGCTTTGAAGCAATTTTCTAATGTTCAGCCACTCTGCCTTTAGGATTGCTGCTGCATTGCTGTTTGGGTCAAGTGGTGAGCATTGAGAGTGTTTGTCTGTAGTAGTGCAGGGGGAAGGTGTTACATGAAGTCTCATCCTGCAAATTACTGCAATTTAGTTTCTGGAGTGATGGTCTACAGTGTGCATTTGCAGGTGTATGACTGCAGTTTGGTTAGTGTAATTTTTCTGTGAAGCACTTAATACATCTTATCGTTCAAGTTATAAAAACTTCTTTCATTCGCCTTACAATGACGTAGTTAGGTGCCCGTGTCTAGAGCGTGGTGCATCCATGTGGTCTTGTGTTTATTCTTATTGTGGGTACATACATGTGGTCTTGTGTTTATTCTCATTGTGAGTGCATCCATGTTGTCTTCTGTGTATTCTTATTGCGGGTGCATCCATGTGCTCTTGTGTTTATTCTTATTGTGGATGCAGCCATGTGGTTTTGTGTTTATTTTTATGTTGCAATATGGTGTTGGTAATGACCAGAATGTGTTCTCAGCATACAGATAGCAGTCTAAGGCCATTGTCATTCATGGCTACCAATACCATGGCAGCCTATAATGCCTTGTCAGAGGTGATTATCTTTTTCCCTGCTCTGGTATTGAAATCTTCAAGCAGAATGAGTTTCCTTATGTTGTGTGACGTTGCCCTCTCCTGAGAGGTGAGTCTCAGACAAGGCAGCATTATCACATTCATATCTTTTCAGCTCCATGGGCAGTGAAAGTGCCCTATGGCGTGATCTTGTGTCCTGGTCAATTTCAAGCAAGATCCATATATTCCAGGTAGCAAAAATCAGAGTGATTCATTTGGATTTTTTCGTGCAGTGTTGGATGCCTTTGACCCAACGTGGTTTTCTGGCCAGGTATCTGCTTAGTCGTACTGAAGGCTGCTGGAACAGGCACACTTGCTCCTATGCCATCGTGCCAGTGGCCACTAGTGAAGTGCCGCCTATGTGCAAGACTTGAGCTAGTGACTTTGGGCCAAATCCATGACTTGTCACTCTATCACCTCATCATGTCACCATAAGGCTTTTGATTTGGGGTAAACGATGAAATGGGAGGTAAGTGTTGTAGTGGACTTGGTGCAATAAATGGATTTGACATGATGGTTAGGGTGCCCAGTCCTTACCACCACGTTACCTGGCTTTTTTCTCAACCTATGATGCTGTCATGAAGATTTATGATAACCATCTAATGAACAAGTTATAGCAGTATGTTGGAAGCTCTGTCTGTTGTGCCCGGTCTGCTGTGGGCCTCTGCTCATGGATTTTTCGTTCAAGCCTTACTTTTATAGCCTTAACTCAACCAAGAGTAATCCACAAGTCACTGGGCCTGGAAACACTTGGTCTGACCCCTCACTGATGACTGCTCCAGCAAAAGTTTCCCTGTCATCATGCCAGAGTTCGGGCAGACTTCCTCCCACTGGCATGGCCCACCAGATTTTATGAAGATATACAGGTGTGTGTGTGTGTGTATATATATATATATATATATATATATATATATATATATATATATATATATAAGGGTAAGGTGTGTATGTTTGTTTAGGGGAAGCTGTAGGATCTAGCTGAAAATTAGGAAATATAGCGGCTCCCAGGGGGAGGGGGAAGGGGGCGTTGTGCTGTATGTTTTTCACAAGTTTGCCTTTGACATGATGGTGTATCTTATGGACTTTATGGAAGTCGCACAAAAAAATTAGATGAGCTGATGTTGAAAACTGCGACTGGTGACATGATCAGGGCATAACTGAGTGACTCAATTTTGAATGGGACCCTCATGACAGTGAACGTTTATGCAAGTATTTGTCGTTTGCTCTGTGTTGAGACCTTATTCATTCTGCTATAAGAATGGGAAATTGAATGATATGTGATAATTGATCCATAACGAGGACAGAATAGTCATGTATCGGTGAATGACATCTCCATAATTGTATAGAACTGAAGTATATTTTGTGGTTTTGCCCAAAGAAATTGAAATGTTGATCCTAATACTCTTGATCACACACATAACAACAGAAATGATACCCCTTTGATAGCTGCACCGACCATTGCAATGTTGAAATAATTGTTTACTAGGGAGGTGGAGAGGCGAACCGTGGAGGTTCCACCCACAACAAACTCTGCTCTGAGAGAAGGTCAACTACTACTGTATTACTATGCAAAATTGTTTATGTCTACATAAAAACCATGGTGCCCACTAGGGGCAGTCACCCCCCTCCCCCTTCGATAGTGGCCAACAGAGGTCCCAGCCTGCTTAAATGTGGCTTGGATGGACGCCTATCAGTATGCAAGATTTTGTGTTCGTCGGTTGAATATCATGACCAAGTATGTCAGCTGCGTCCAGGACTCTCAGCCACCCTGTTGGGTGATGGCACATTGGGGTCTTATTCTGCCGAGAACATGGACCTAAAGATTTATAACTGTACAAAAATTTATGTTCATAGGTTAAAACAGACTATAGCACTGCTACCACTGGGGGTATCCGTATCTCTCGGTTCTCTTGGGAGGTGGTCATCAGCGACCACATCCCAAAACATAGGGTAAACGTCTACTAATAATAAAGATTTTGTTACTAGATTAAACATTAAGGCTGTGCATAATGGCTTTTCCAGGACACCCACGGGGGCTACCTTCTCACTCATGAGAGACACCCTTTGCTTCCTTCCTCACTAAAACGTGGCCAGGGTTAATGTCTATCAATGTGCAACATTTCATGATTTTTTGGTTAAAAACTTAGGGTCACGTATAACGACTTGGTTCGTAGGCACTGGGGGCCACTTCTCCAGTAAAGGGCAGCCCTTTGAAGGCCTTCACACCAGTCTTAAAATCTGGTCTTGAGTGAGCCTCTCAATGTAGTGCATTAATTTATATTACTATAGTCAGTTTCAGGGAATCTGACGCACTGATTTTGCCAGCTGAGGACAGGTGGAATTGGTGACACTGTGCAGTGTTCGCCGGTAATTGGTCAATTTCTAAATCGTCTTTGAACGTGCACCAAACGTGCAATGCATTTTATACATTATAGTAGCATAGTTCAAGTATTACTTTCTCATGGGGTTTGCTTTTATCTTAATTCCCATTTTTCTGCCATATACAAATGTTCGGTTCATTCTACAATGATGTAATCCATTCTTTTCTGGCTCCTCTTTGTCAAGTTGACAGAGAGAACTTCATGCTTGGAGGAAAGGGTGCATGGTGACCAGGGATATGGGTGTTTGTCTGTCTGTCTGTCTGTTATGCGATACTTATGAAAAGGTTCAGGAAAATCAAACATCAAACTTATTAGTGCAGGAAATAATTCTTACTGAATCTGACTATTAATACAAACATAAATGCAGAATTTACTCACAGTATGAAGGTAATGAAAACGTGTATGTACAGTATATTAAGAATAGCATGGACTGATCCCAGTGACCTGCGCGCGCGCGTGCGTGCGTGCTTGCATGTGTGTGTGTGTGTGTGTGTGTGTGTGTGTGTGTGTGTGTGTGTGCTCCACTAGGCTCTATAATATGGAGAGGCTTTCTCATGGGCACTGATGTGTAGTTTGTGTGACTGCCGCCAAGGGTCCAGGGGTTCGATGATGATGTTTGGTGTATTACACGCGATTCCCACACCTTTTGAAATCAGCTGATGAATTTGGAAAATATTGTGCCATGGTCCACTGCACAGCTAAAGAGTACCATGGCCTACTGCTCAGCTTATGTAAACAACAACGAAACAGGAACATCAAGCTATGAACAGTGTTCCAATTGCATTACCCTGGTGGAGGCGACGAGCGCGGGTGTTTCAGTCTGGCGGCCAAAGTTACATGCTCGCCATGGTGAGGTATTCCCTCCATATTGCTAGAGCTTCAGTGGTATGCTCACGCAAATCATAATTATTAGAAGATAAGCTTAGCGTATCTAAGGTGAGGGCTACATTACCAGACGATGTACTGAAGGGCATGGTCTAGACTGTAGACTGTGACTCTGTGGAGAACTGGTAGGAAAAACAGTCGTGCCTTCACAGGACCTCAAAACCACCTTGCTAGGAACATCTGAATTTCAGCCAAGGTCGCTAACTGTGTCTGTTTGCGTCTAGTTGAGACTTGTTTTGTTAGGAATGTCGTTCAGGTTTATCTCTAATATTTTAAGAGTGCACATATTTATCATTAAAGATATCATTGCTTTAATTTGTATCTGTATAATCTGATATCTTACAAATAAATGAGAGTTTTGGTTGGAATACAAAGTCAGTTTGGTGCACATTGAAACATGATGGGAATTGACCAATCACCGCACGAGAACATCGCGCAGTGTTAGCAATTTCATGTGTCCTCAGCTTGCAAAATCAGTGCATCAGACTCCCTGAAACACCATAGGTGTGCAAGTTGCCGTACCTATCGGTTTTCGGTGGGATAACCGGCGGTGGGGTGCTGCCCTATGGAAGTTCCCACCCTCTTCATGAAACCAGGTCTGGAGGGAGGGGGCTTACCACTGAGAAAATTTCGTATTTCTGATGTTCATCCCATTGGGACCGGAGGTTTACCACCGAGAAAAATTTCAGTTTTCTGATATTCATCCTATTAAGCCTGGACCCCTTTCTTCAGGGAAGTGCAATACCTCAGTGAGAGAGTCAGAGAGGGAAGGGCTTCAATACTGTTAGGGACAAGCAATATATCTGGCCAACCATTTGTGTGTGGGAAAAACGGCGGCAGTACGGTAACTCTGTGAATGAGTGTGGGAGTGAGAGAAATAGTGAGTCGAGGCAGGGAGTGACACAGTTAAGAATAAGCCCTGTATTTAGCTGGATCTTCTGGGTGCGGCAAAAACACCAGCCTTCACGTGTCATTAACACTCTGTTTAAATTGTTAAAAAAAAAATCATGTCCACGTACCACTCTATTCTCCCTCATGCACAACACCTCCATTTTCCGAGGACAATTTTATTCGTGTGTCTCAAAAATGAATATTTATCTGTACTCGAGTTGGTTCTGTCTTTTTGGAGTCTGCAGCTCCTGGCCATTTGTTTCTTCTTGTTTTACGAAAGTCAGATTAATAAAAGATAAACAACACAGAGTTGGATAAGCGTCTTTTTATTTGGAGACGGAGATATATGTCTTTATTTAAAAATAAATACTTAGTCATAGGAAACGAATTAATATTGCTTACTACCATTTATAATAGCGGGGAAAACCATGGGACTGTCCTTTCAATCACATTTTATGCGTGCAGTGTAATGGAGGATTTTTGATTCCTCGAAATACTACTTGTAATAAACATGAAGCTACAACATTTAAGATATTGCATTTGTAATATCGATTATTCTAGAGACTTAGGAGTACATTTTGGTATTGAATAACAGAGATTTCTATCACAAAAGTGAAATAGCTTCTGAATTATAGTCTCTATGACACAACCTGCCTTGGATTGACAACATTCTCGCTGTCAAGACTTCTTTATCGCATGTTGCGTATCAAAGGTATGTTGCCGTTTGTTCTGTACTACCCACTTAACGCATAAATTAATAATAATAATGAATGATAATAATAATAATAATAATAATAATAATAATAATAATCAACAACAGTAATATCTTAATAATTAATTAAGCACCGTTAACAAGACCTTTTTCCCTCAAAGCTAATGATAATGATGATGATGATGCTCCTCCTCATCAATATCGTCTTTTCCTCTACTACAAAAGGAGTTGGCTAATTCAGAAAAACGGTACATATACATTAAATCTGTAAAGGCCACCATTAGGGGCTCACCAAGTGAAAGATGGCACTTTTACTCACTCATCATTTAACCCGTT
Source organism: Coenobita brevimanus (assembly GCF_032717465.1). Classification (NCBI taxonomy): domain Eukaryota; kingdom Metazoa; phylum Arthropoda; class Malacostraca; order Decapoda; family Coenobitidae; genus Coenobita; species Coenobita brevimanus. Next base: position 32,199,460 of record NC_136961.1, on the reverse strand, counting down.
GAACCTGAGGATGTTATTAATTTTTCGTTATTCCAACCCACAAACGATTTTTATTAAGCTTTTTGAAGGTCTAACAGACGAGAAGGGATTAGGTATTGCTTTTAAATATCCCCATATCCCCCAACACATGACATTTAAATACTCTTCTTACTATCTATAGACTACTTTACTATTGGGTAGCCTACATTTTACGAGCTGGCGTCATTCGATGTAGACTTTACTTACGCCTAAATTACATAGTTTTTTCTCCATATCTGGATATTATACCTGTATTAAATTAACAAGAGTAAAACAATAATATATCATGTGATTCAATGGTTGAAACCTTTCTACACGATGTCATATATTTCGATTCATTATTACGATGGTATCTCCTGACAGATAGTCCGAGCTTAGGAGAGATTATTTGTAACGGAGAAGATATATATATTCGTCATTAATGCCTTCACCATTGGAACTTCTTTGCCAAATTTAATCTTTTGCTGTTTGCTTAAGTACAGTGAAAATACAGTGCCTTCAGATTCTCTTTCGTTCTGACATATCTCTCATCTTGAAATAATATTGTATGTTTCAGGGCATGTTTGTTTTAATTGGAATCGGCCTCTTTATTGGAATCTTGATCTTCCTGTTAGAAGTCGCCTGTGTTGCTGCCAAGCTGCAGATAATGCAAGGACCAACCAATGCTAGCATCTGCATCTGATATTCTTTAATGAGGAAACTTGCATAAGACGGCACTGTGCAAATAAGAGTTAAAACAGGTATACTTTTTAAAAAGTTCCATTCATAATAATATGTAATTGGTTTTGTTAAAGAGATGATTTATAGCACAATAAAGATATAGAACTGAATATATAAGACTTTCATTCTTCTTTGGATAATAATTCCAGTGTTCT
>NC_136961.1:32191067-32193567 GCF_032717465.1 Coenobita brevimanus | reverse complement strand
GTGTGAGCCTGATAAGTTCACGGCAAACATGACTGCTATACTGCTCTTGTCGATTTTTCTGGGGCTCCAGGCCTGGTGCTGGTGTTTACTAATAAAAGTACACTTTGGCATAGCCTTGTAGTATAAGGCTGTTTCATCAGTGTTATAAATTCTGGTCCCTGCTGTAGCTGCCCTTGTCGATTATCCCCTTTAGGATGGCTGGATAATCCCTGGCTGCCATTTCATCCGCTGATGCATGCTCCCCGTGAGCCGTAATGTGACGTAGCTCCTTCCTCTTCAGAAACCGGCAAACCCATCCCATGGAGGCCTTAAATGGTTTCCTAGCAGCAAGCTTCAGAGCTGCAGCTTCTGTAGAAAATCTTGCCCTGGTCCCTGATGTATGCCTGTTTAGTGGAATTCCTTCCCTTCTCCTTCCTCAGGATAAATGGAGCCAGGTACTGCTCCATAAGAATTATAGCCTGGTTGGTCAGCCTGCTTCTTCCGTCCAATGCTGCCATCCCATATGTTTTCACAGACTTCTTTATGGCCTCCCTGTTAGCCCATTTAGTTCACACGGACAATTCTGCCAAGCCTAGTTCCTTGCCAATGGTTGTGTTACCCATCCCATTCTCCTTCCTAATGACTTGCATCTTCATGGCATAGATGTCTGCCCCTCCTCCAGGAAGAAGTGCATCATCTATGCCATGAAGATGCAAGTCATTAGGAAGGAGAATGGGATGGGTAAATACAACCATTGGCAAGGAACTAGGCTTGGCAGAATTGTCCGTGTGAACTAAATGGGCTAACAGGGAGGCCATAAAGAAGTCTGTGAAAACATATGGGATGGCAGCATTGGACGGAAGAAGCAGGCTGACCAACCAGGCTATAATTCTTATGGAGCAGTACCTGGCTCCATTTATCCTGAGGAAGGAGAAGGAAGGAATTCCACTAAACAGGCGCTACATCAGGGACCAGGGCAAGATTTTCTACAAAGCTGCAGCTCTGAAGCTTGCTGCTAGGAAACCATTTAAGGCCTCCATGGGATGGGTTTGCCGGTTTCTGAAGAGGAAGGAGTTACACACATTCGGCTCACGGGGGAGCATGCATCAGCGGATGAAATGGCAGCCAGGGATTATCCAGCCATCCTAAAGGGGATAATCGACAAGGGCAGCTACAGCAGGGACCAAATTTATAACACTGATGAAACAGCCTTATACTACAAGGCTATGCCAAAGTGTACTTTTATTAGTAAACACCAGCACCAGGCCTGGAACAGAAAAATCGACAAGAGCAGTATAACAGTCATGTTTGCCGTGAACTTATCAGGCTCACACAAGGTGTGGCCAGTTGTGGTGTGTAATGCAGCACTCCCCAGATGTTACAAGAATCTGCGCTGCATGGATGACAGCGGGGTATTCTGGTACCGTAACTCCAATGGTTGGATGACAAGCAGCATCATTTCCGAGTGACTGTTGCGGCATTTCATCCTTGATGCCAAGGCAAAATCCTGGGAACTTGGCATCCCCTTCAAAGTGCTGCTCATCCTTGATAATGCCCTAAGTCATCCAACCTCGCTAGCAAACCTTAGCAAGGAATGCAAGATCGTTTTTCTGCCCCCCAAGAACGACCTCTCTCATCCAACCACTAGACCAGGAGGAATTGATTGCGATGGTCAAGCAGCTATACCCACCAACGCCTCTACGATCACCTCCACAGCAAGACCGACAGCTGTGAGGAACTGAAGGGAAATTCTTGACTTGAACACAGTTGGGAGTAATGTCATGGACGCCGAGGATGGTTTGGACTCGCCACCCGCTTCACCTGCTTCCAATCTTCACCATGCACAGCACCCGCAAGACAACCAATTTCCAACTCCTGGAGAAGACTTATGACTTTTTGGCGGTCATTCAACCCCAAGGATGCCATCACTCTCTTGTATGTCCTCCTGGGCAGATATAACCACTGCAACAATTAACCATGCTTGGCGCCCTCCTCGTACCGCACCTGTGTGAAATTGCACCCGGAAGTGGCTTTCAGTCCCTGGCGCTTGCCGAGGCAACCTACACTCACAAGCTGTGCCCAGGTTTCAGGCCGTCCTCGCTGGAGGAGATAAGGGGTTTACATTTGGCAGCAGCAGAGCAGGATCCCCAGGAAATCGTGCAGTGAGTGGACGAGGCCGACGCAGAACAGGAGATTGTAGCAAAGCCAGCAACACCAGTGATGGAGAGTGAAGATTTGTCCGTGATGGAGATCAGCAGGGTACCGTGGGCCCTTGATAAATTCAAGGAAGAATTCAAGGACATCGAATGCTCTCAGTTATGAGTGGAGGAGGTGATGTTTTCACTGGACAAAACCTTTCGCTTCTAAGCACTGACAAGTACAACCAGGACATAAACAGATGCAGACAAACACTCTATCACCCACGTTACCTTCGGCTTGAACAAAGTGAGGAACCTCTCCCTTCAACATCAGAAGAGCCATATCTCTGGAGGAAGATCAAGAGACTGATTCGATGTCTGAG
>NC_136961.1:32113567-32186067 GCF_032717465.1 Coenobita brevimanus | reverse complement strand
AAAAGACGATATTGATGAGGAGGAGCATCATCATCATCATTATCATTAGCTTTGAGGGAAAAAGGTCTTGTTAACGGTGCTTAATTAATTATTAGATATTACTGTTGTTGATTATTATTATTATTATTATTATTATTATTATTATTATCATCATTATTATTATTAATTTATGGTCAAGTGGGTAGTACAGAACAAACGCTTAATACCTTTGATACGCAACATGCGATAAAGAAGTCTTGACAGCGAGAATGTTGTCAATCCAAGGCAGGTTGTGTCATAGAGACTATAATTCAGAAGCTATTTCACTTTTGTGATAGAAATCTCTGTTATTCAATACCAAAATGTACTCCTAAGTCTCTAGAATAATCGATATTACAAATGCAATATCTTAAATGTTATGCTTCATGTTTATTACAAGCAGTATTTCGAGGAATCAAAATCCTCCATTACACTGCACGCATAAAATGTGATTGAAAGGACAGTCCCATGGTTTCCCCGCTATTATAAATGGTAGTAAGCAATATTAATTCGTTTCCTATGACTAAGTATTTATTTTTAAATAAAGGCATATATCTCCGTCTCCAAATAAAAAGACAAACATCCAGCTCTGTATTTGTTTATCTTTTATTAATCTGACTTTCGTATAACAAGAAGAAACAAATGGCCAGGAGCTGCAGACTCCAAAAAGACAGAACCAACTCAGTACAGATAAATATTCATTTTGAGACACACGAATAAAATTGTCCTCGGAAAATGGAGGTGTTGTGCATGAGGGAGAATAGAGTGAACACGTGGACATGATTTTTTTTTTTAACAATTTAAACAGAGTGTTAATGACACGTGAAGGCTGGTGTTTTTGCCGCACCCAGAAAGTCAGCTAAATACAGGGCTTATTCTTAACTGTGTCACTCCCTGCCTCCCTCCCTCTTTCTCTCACTCCCACACTCATTCACAGAGTTACCGTACTGCCGCCGTTTTTCCCACACACAAATGGTTGGCCAGATATATTGCTTGTCCCTAACAGTATTAAGCCCTTCCCTCTCTGACTCTCTCACTGAGGTATTGCACTTCCTGAAGAAAGGGGTCCAGGCTTAATGGGATGAATATCAGAAAAATGAAATTTTTCTCAGTGGTAAACCTCCGGTCCCAATGGGATGAACATCAGAAATACGAAATTTTTCTCAGTGGTAAGCCTCCCTCCAGACCTGGTTTCATGAAGGGTGGGAACCCATAGGGCAGCACCCCACCTCCGGTTATCCCACCGAAAACCGATAGGTACGGCAACTTTTTTACCTATAGTCAATTTCAGGGAGTCTGATGCACTGATTTTGCAAGCTGAGGACACATGAAATTGCTAACACTGCGCGATGTTCTCGTGCGGTGATTGGTCAATTCCCATCATGTTTCAATGTGCACCAAACTGACTTTGTATTCCAACCAAAACTCTCATTTATTTGTAAGATATCAGATTATACAGATACAAATTAAAGCAATGATATCTTTAATGATAAATATGTGCCTCTTAAAATATTAGAGATAAACCTGAACGACATTCCTAACAAAACAAGTCTCAACTAGACGCAAACAGACACAGTTAGCGACCTTGGCTGAAATTCAGATGTTCCTAGCAAGGTGGTTTTGAGGTCCTGTGAAGGCACGACTGTTTTTCCTACCAGTTCTCCACAGAGTCACAGTCTACAGTCTAGACCATGCCCTTCAGTACATCGTCTAGTAATATACAACCTCACCTTAGATACGCTAAGCTTATCTTCTAATAATTATGATTTGCGTGAGCACACCACTGAGCTCTGTAATATGGAGGGGCTACCTCTGCAGCGAGCATGTAACTTTGGCCGCCAGACTGAAACACCCGCGCTCGTCGCCTCCACCAGGGTAATGCAATTGGAACACTGTTCATAGCTTGATGTTCCTGTTCTGTTGTTGTTTACATAAGCTGAGCAGTAGGCCATGGTACTCTTTAGCTGTGCAGTGGACCATGGCACAATATTTTCCAAATTCATCAGCTGATTTCAAAAGGTGTGGGAATCGCGTGTAATACATAAACATCATCATCGAACCCCTGGACCCTTGGCGGCAGGCACACAAACTACACATCAGTGCCCATGAGAAAGCCTCTCCATATTATAGAGCCTAGTGGAGCACACACACACACACACACACACACACACACACACACACACACACACACACATGCAAGCACGCACGCACGCACGCGCGCGCGCAGGTCACTGGGATCAGTCCATGCTATTCTTAATATACTGTACATACACGTTTTCATTACCTTCATACTGTAGGTAAATTCTGCATTTATGTTTGTATTAATAGTCAGATTCAGTAAAATTATTTCCTGCATTAATAAGTTTGATGTTTGATTTTCCTGAACCTTTTCATAAGTATCATAAGAGACAGACAGACAGACAGACAAACACCCTATCCCTGGTCACCATGCACCCTTTCCTCAAGCATGAAGTATCTCTGTCAACTTGACAAAGAGGAGCCAGAAAAGAATGGATTACATCATTGTAGAATGAACCGAACATTTGTATATGGCAGAAAAATGGGAATTAAGATAAAAGCAAACCCCATGAGAAAGTAATACTTGAACTATGCTACTATAATGTATAAAATGCATTGCACGTTTGGTGCACGTTCAAAGACGACAGAAATTGACCAATTACCGGCGAACACTGCACAGTGTCACCAATTCCACCTGTCCTCAGCTGGCAAAATCAGTGCGTCAGATTCCCTGAAACTGACTATAGTAATATAAATTAATGCACTACGGTAGAGGCTCACTCAAGACAGATTTTAAGACTGGTGTGACCTTCAAGGGCTGCCCTTTACTGGGGAAGTGGCCCCCAGTGCCTACGGGCAAAGTCGTTATGCGTGACCCTAAGTTTTTAACCAAAAATCATGAAATGTTGCACATTGATAGACATTAACCCTGGCCACGTTTTGGTGAGGGAGAAATCCCCAAAGGGTGTCTCTCATGAGCGAGAAGGTGGCCCCCGTGGGTCCTGGAAAAGCCATTATGCACAGCCTTAATGTTTAATCTAGTAACAAAATCTTTATTATTAGTAGATGTTTACCCTATGTTTTGGGATGTGGTCGCTGATGACCACCTCCCAAGAGCCGAGTGCAGATACCCCCAGTGGTAGCAGTGCTATAGTCTGTTTTAACCTATGAACATAAATTTTTGTACAGTTATAAATCTTTAGGTCCATGTTCTCGGCAGAATAAGACCCCAATGTGCCATCACCCAACAGGGTGGCTGAGAGTCCTGGACGCAGCTGACATACTTGGTCATGATATTCAACCGACGAACACAAAATCTTGCATACTGATAGGCGTCCATCCAAGCCACATTTAAGCAGGCTGGGACCTCTGTTGGCCACTATCGAAGGGGGAGGGGGGTGACTGCCCCTAGTGGGCACCATGGTTTTTATGTAGACATAAACAATTTTGCATAGTAATACAGTAGTAGTTGACCTTCTCTCAGAGCAGAGTTTGTTGTGGGTGGAACCTCCACGGTTCGCCTCTCCACCTCCCTAGTAAACAATTATTTCAACATTGCAATGGTCGGTGCAGCTATCAAAGGTATCATTTCTGTTGTTATGTGTGTGATCAAAATTATTAGGATCAACATTTCAATTTCTTTGGGCAAAACCTGAAATATACTTCAGTTCTACACAATTATGGAGATGTCATTGACCGATACATAACTATGCTGTCCTCGTTATGGATCAATTATCACATATCATTCAATTTCCCATTCTTATAGCAGAATGAATAAGGTCTCAACACAGAGAAAACGACAAATACTTGCATAAACGTTCACTGTCATGAGGGTCCCATTCAAAATTGAGTCACTCAGTTATGCCCTGATCATGTCACCAGTCGCAGTTTTCAACATCAGCTCATCTAATTTTTTTGTGCGACTTCCATAAAGTCCGCAAGATACACCAACATGACAAAGGCAAACTTGTGAAACACATACAGCACAACGCCCCCTTCCCCCTCCCTGGGAGCCGCTATATTTCCTAATTTTCGGCTAGATCCTACAGCTTCCCCTAAACAAACATACACACCTTACCCTTATATATATATATATATATATATATATATATATATATACACACACACACACACCTGTATATCTTCGCAAATCTGGTGGGCCATGCCAGTGGGAGGAGATCTGCCCGAACTCAGCATGATGACAGGGAAACTTTTGCTGGAGCAGTCATCAGTGAGGGGTCAGACCAAGTGTTTCCAGGCCCAGTGACTTGTGGATTACTCTTGGTTGGGTTAAGGCTATAGGAGTAAACCCCGAACGAAAAATCCATGAGCAGAGGCCCACAGCAGACCGGGCACAACAGACAGAGCTTCCAGCATACTGCTATAACTTGTTCATTAGATGGTTATCATAAATCTTCATGACAGCATCATAGGTTGAAAAAAGCCAGGTAACGTGGTGGTAAGGACTGGGCACCCTAACCATCATGTCAAATCCATTTATTGCGCAAGTCCACTACAACACTTACCTCCCATTTCATCGTTTACCCCAAATCAAAAGCCTTATGGTGACATGATGAGGTGATGGTGACAAGTCATGGATTTGGCCCGAAGTCACTAGCTCAAGTCTTGCACATAGGCGGCACTTCACTAGTGGCCACTGGCACGATGGCATAGGAGCAAGTAATGCCTGCAGCAGCCTTCAGTGCGACTAAGCAGATACCTGGCCAGAAAACCACGTTGGTCAAGGCATCCAACACTGCACGAAAAAATCCAAATGAATCACTCTGATTTTTGCTACCTGGAATATATGAATCTTGCTTGAAATTGACCAGGACACAAGATCACGCCATAGAACTGCTTTCACTGCCCATGAGCTGAAAAGATATGAATGTGATAATGCTGCCTTGTCTGAGACTCACCTCTCAGGAGAGGGCAACGTCACACAACATAAGAAACTCATTCTGCTTGAAGATTTCAATACCAGAGCAGGAAAAGATAATCACCTCTGACAAGGCATTATAGGCTGCCATGGTATTGGTAATATGAATAACAATGGCCTTAGACTGCTATCTGTATGCTGAGAACACATTCTGGTCATTACCAACACCATATTGCAACATAAAAATAAACACAAAACCACATGGCTACATCCACAATAAGAATAAACACAAGAACACATGGATGCACCCACAATAAGAATACACACAAGACAACATGGATGCACTCACAATGAGAATAAACACAAGACCACATGTATGTACCCACAATAAGAATAAACACAAGACCACATGGATGCACCACGCTCTAGACACTGGCACCTAACTACGTCCTTGTAAGGCAGCGAGGCCGAAGAGAAGTTTTTATAACCCGAGCGATAAGATGTATTAAGTGCTTCACAGAAAATTACCTTACACTAACCAAACTGCAGTCATACACCTACAAATGCACTGTAGACCATCCTCCAAGAAACTAAATTGCAGTAATTTATAGGATGAGACTTCCTGTAACACCTTCCACAGCACTACTACAGACAAACACTCTCAATGCTCACCACTTGACCCAAACAGCAATGCAGCAATCCTAGAAGCAGAGTGGCTGAACATTAAGAAATTGCTTCAAAGCACTGGAGAAGAAACCCTAGGCTTCTCCAACCACCACCATAAAGTCTGGTTTGATGAATATACTGAAGGAACACATGACCTTCTTGCAATAAAGAATACACCACACACAACTGGTTGTCTCATTGTAGCACATTAAACCTAAAAATATAACTCCAGACTCTCAGAAGTGAAACCCAGAGAATACTGTATGACATGGACAACAAGCATGGACTAGCCAAGCACAAGAGCTGCAAGGACTGGCAACTTGGCTTCTATATGTCCATTAAAATCATGTACGGGCCAACGAAACACACCATAACCCTTTCTCAGTTGGCAGAAAGGGAGCTTCTGAAAGACAGGCAAGCAGGCCTAGACGGTTAGGCACAACACTTCAGTATATTACTGAATCGAAGAAGCCTGGTGGCGCTCAGTATCTTTCATCACATCCTAAATGTTCTCAAGTGGCAGATCTTGATGTCCCACCTACTCTTGCAGCAACTGTTCAGACCCTAAAAAATAACAAAAGCTTCCTGGCCCTGATGGCATACCATCAGAACTAATAAATAAGGGTGGCCAGTTGCTCCACCAGTGCCTTCATGATCTCATACTGACTTCCTGGAACCAAGAATTAATTCCATCTGAATGGCTTATTTCCTGATACAAGAAGAATAGGGACGCTCATACTGTGACATCAAAGGTATCTCCCTCTTCGTGAATGCTAGCAAAGTAGTAGGCAGGATACCGTTATCCTGACTGACAAAACATCTGACATAGTCAACACTTCCTGAAAAACAAGGTGGATTTAGAGAAGAACGACGCACCTGTGATAAGATATCTGCTGCCAGACAGATACCAGATAGATGCCACGAACAAAACTGTGACTTGTATATTGCATTCATCGATTTTGCAAAATCATTTGATAACAGAGAGCTTTTATCAAATGCCCTTTCGAAATTTGGCATTCCAAACATATTTCTTACCATCCTGAAAAGCTGGCATGACAATATGAATGCCCGGTTATCCATTGGTGGGAGCAAATCCGAACCCTTCAGCATGGCGTGGGAGTAAAACAAGGATGTGCCTTGGCTCCTGTAATTTTCATTATATATCTCACTGCAGTCACTCTTTAAAGGTACCGACAAATAAACCCTGATGGTGGAATAAAAATCCAGTTCCATCTAGACTGTTACTTATTCAATCTCAGGCATCTTCTAACACAATCAAAGACAAAAAGTGGCTCATTTCATAGAGCTAGAATACACTGATGACTCTACTGTCCTTGCACTTACCGTAGAAGCCCTACAACTGAGGCTTACCAATGTCACCAATAGTGTGGTTGAATTAGCTCAAAATGAGGGTCAACCCAGAATTAATTTTCCCTCAAACACATTTAACATCACCGAAAGCGCAATTTTACATAGAATATGAAAATCATATGCCTCACATTGCCTAATTTGGGGAAAAAAAGTTTTTTGCATTTGAACAGAGGGAGGTCTACAGAAATGAGTCCATATCCCAGTGTTAAACATAAGAAATCTATATTAGTTATTGCTTTATTCACAACTTTGGCTTTTTGTATTTAAAAAAAAAAAAAAAAAAAGGAACATAGGTAAGGTCAGGAGAGTGTATGGGGGCTTAGGGCCCAAACGGTGCAAGAAGTGGCCTTCACATTACTCTTCTGACCAGACATTTTTGCAGCAATATTGTATGAAAATGAAACAAACAGAGAAAAGAATAAAATAAACCTACATTCTCTTGTGTTGTGAAAATTAACTAATGGTGCTGTTAATGATCATTAAGTCTAAAGCAACGTTGGGTCTGGTTAGTACTTGGATGGGTGACCGCCTGGGAACACCAGATGCTGTTGGCATCCCTACGTGTCAAGTGGGGTTGGTGGAGGATTAGTGCCCCTCCCTGTAAAACAATTAACTCTAAGCCCTTGGCCACCCCGATTGGGATATGGCGTCTGGCAATGAATGAATGATGAAAGTCTAAAGATCCATTAGGTCAGTATTAACATCATCTGTGATATCGTCATCTGCAACTAAAAATCGATTTTGGCAATGCTCTCCTCTACAGTCACCACAAGCTAAAATACATCTGAGTCCATTCTTCCGACAAGAGCATGCCTGAGTGCCACAGATATTATTTGAGGACATCTTACACTTGCAGCGAATGTACTTAAGGAAATTCGGTGGGGCTGGCTGACGGTCAGTTGTGACCGGCATCAATGTGTTCCCCTCAAACACCCAACTCCATTCATCAGGTTTCAGGCATTTTAGGTCCAGATACCTCCACTGTGACACCTGTAGATGAACTCTCAATGCATGAAAATATGCTGCTCCTTCTGATGGCGGGAGACGTCCAGGGTCGAGAGCAGAACAGGAGGCAACATTTTCCATGAACTTCGCGTGAAGAAATGTTGTCAGTGTATCAGTGGCTTTACATTTATAGCTGAAAAGATATGAGATTATATGACAGAGAGAATGCACTAGTGAAATCAGATCTGATCATATGGATCTACAGCAGCACTAGGGTCATCCTTAACTTAAATCTGACAGATCTTTCAATTTATCAACGTTAACTCTTTTGAATGAGGACTACAGTAAAGTCTCCATCCCATCTCCTCCATATTCATCGTCCTCCTGACCCAACTTTTCCTCATCTATACCTCCATCATTCTCTGATTCAGTATGTTCAACTTGAAGAAATTCCTCACGGTTCTGAACAGGATCTTCAGGAATAAATCTGCAGAGGAGTTTCATAATGATAGCAGACTCAGTGAGGAAGTGTGCACACAATACCCTTGACACTGCTTTCCCTATCATTAAATGTTCAACAGCATTTGATCCATAGATAGCCAGGAATGCTTCTGTGAGACCAGATCCTCTCATTACAGATCCAATGCTCCCTAGAAAACTCATCATCACATAGAAGCCACCAAGTATGAGGACGATAGGAAGAGACTTTGCCTTCACTATTTCCATTGCTTTCAGCCAAAGAGGTTGGTCAAATGTAACCACAGATGTCTTGATCTGCATTTGTTCTGCTTGCTTTAAAACGAAAATAAAGACAGAGTAGATACATGTCAGATCAAATGGGTCCATGTCTAGTTTGGGAAGAAATGAGATTGTGGCTTTTCCTGGGTAGTTTCCATTGGTGATAGCTGTCATGAAACCAGACCAGTTTGACCGCTGCTTTTTGCCAAAGAAGTACACATTGTGTCAAAGCATATCAAGACTGGTGTCAGGTGGTAGAACATAAGGCATTTGCAACTGTAGCTGGGGCTTGAAAAATACTGTAGACAGTCCAGAGTTTTGAGGGGGCCTATATTCCACAACTGGGATCCCTTTACCTTGAATTATCTGGTCTGCAAGCTTACGCTTTTGTCGCTTAATTGGTTGTAGCTTTATCTATGGAGCATTTCATTCAACTACTGTAGAGGACACACAACCCATGGCATGCAGTGAGTCTTTTCCATCAAAGGGTCATAGGGCTGTGGTCCACATTATCGGCCATGCATTGCGTGATCGTGCCAGGCAAGTATTCTCTGAGAAAGTCACTAGTATCTTCATTCTCGGTTACTGACTGCTTGTATCAGAGAACTTCATCTGAACTTACAGAAAACCCTAATGCACTTTTCATTGAGTAACCATTTGGACGCAAATACATTGTCTACTTTAATACCTAATCCATATGGAATAGGAGGAGTACAGGATCGGGGACGAGTTACATTGTTAATACAGTACTATACTCACTTGGTGATGTTGGTTTTTGATCAGTCTTGCTAGGAACAACAGCAACAGAGGTGGTAACCACTCCTTTCCTTTCTCTGTGCATTCAAGAATATCATTTGATGGGTAGTAGTTACAGTCAAACTCTGCTGATCGAATACCTCCAAAGATCAGTTTAGCTGCTGTAGTTACAATTCGTTCAGCCTCACCTTCAGCTCTCTGCATTGTCTGCATACCATTTATCGTTGATGGCGTAGTCAGCAATGTTCCACAGACACACAACATTTGGCCGTCAAGCTAGTTTACCAATTTAAATGTGGTCACCATATCTTTCTTCAAATTTTTTCTTGATCCATTTTGTGTCATACATATCTTCACACCCAGCAATTTCAGTCAGCTTGTTCTGTACATCCAGTAACGAATACAATTCACCCTCTGATTCAAGCCATTGACAAAGGTAGTCAAAGTTCTGAAATTTCGTCTTGTTAACTGGCCTACCTTGACTGATCATTTGAGATCGTCACTCTTCCTAGGAAGCTTCTTTCTAAACCTGTCATAGCATGATTTGTGACATCGAACCTCAGCTGCGACAAGGTCATGGCAACCTACTAATGCATCTTCACAGTTACTGCCCATTCATCATGATTTCGTTCACTGCAAACCCTCAGCTGACTTTCCCTTATTTCCAGAGTTCTGACTTCAATTACATTGTCTTGGTATCCATGTTTTCTGTCAGAAATGCAAGAACTTTCACAAAAGAGACAACTGCTTTTCCAGTCAAACGGTGTCGTTCCTCCTCTCGTTTCAGTTCGCGAAACATTACTGGTACATCCTGTTGCATTTTCAAGCTTGTCGGAAGATCTGCGTTTCATATTGTTGGCCTCTCTCTGATAATCACGATGGATTTTTACAGGTTCGCTGCTTTCCAGCCTGGTTTCTGTAAGATATTTGTGCAAAACATGGTCGTTAACTGCAATACTGTAGTCTGTGATGATCTGTATTCCCCTTTCTTTAACAACTTGTAGTGTGTCTGATTTAGTCTCTGGCTGTCGGCATTTCACACAATGATCCTTGTTGATTTTGAAAACAAAACTTGATGACAGTGAAGATGATAGATAATTAGCATCCATGTCACTCATTACTCTTCAATCGCCTGAAACAAAAAGACATTAGCATTAAGGCTTAATTTTGCTTTTAACCAGTATTTATATGCAAATAATTTTTTTTACCCAAATAAGGGACAGTGAGGCATATGATTTTCGTAATCTACATCAAATTGCGCTTTCAGCGATACCAAATATGTCTAGGGGAAACATAATTCCTGATTCAACTCTAATTTGACCACACTACAACATAAGCCATGAAATGGGACTCCAAGTAAAAAAAAAAAAAGTCAATAGAACAGAAATAATATCTCAGAGAAACAATCCAGGAGAGTCTCTTGCATATCCGATAAATAACGACATGTATAACAAGTGGGGAATTTTACTGGACATGGAAATGTGCTCAGATAAACATAACATTCATGCAGAAGTTCTTGCATTAATCAGCCACATCTCAGCCTCATTTGGATGTCTCAGATCCAGAGTCTTTGAAAAAACCTACTTGGGAATCGAGACGAGGGTATCTGTATGTACGGCTACATGCCTCTCCACTCTCTTATAAGATGCTGAATCTTGGACTACCTACCGATGTCACATCAAACAAGTTGAGTCGTTTCTCCATACGATGCTTACAGTGCATCAAGGACTCACATGGGGGGATAAAGACCTTCACTCATAAATTCTCCAGTAGGCGAAGTCAACCAGCATAGAAACCGTGTTAACTAAAATGCAGCTGAGATGGGTTGGACACGTGTTACACATGTCTGAGCACCGTCTTCCCCACCAGGTTCTATATGGCCAAATCTTGCAGCACATCGCAACCCAGTGGGAGAGAAGACATAAATTGATCATAAAAGGACAACTCTGAAGAAATGCAACATCATACCATAAGATCTTGAAGCCAATCCCTCTGACAGAGAACAGTGGTGAGCCCTCTGCGCAAAGGAGCCATACATCTCGAAGAAGCTCGGAACGTGGCCAGAGAAGACTCTAACAACCAAGGTTCACCCTCCCAAAAAAGTATCAGCCCCTTAGGGTACGATGGTTGTGAAAATGAGCAAGTTCTACAGACACACATGAATCTTTAAATCTAATGCCTCAAAACATATACCATTCAGTATGTGATTTTTTTTTTTTTTTTTTTTTGAGGGGGGTGCAATTTCGAGTTCTAATCATACCGAAGATAATACTTTCACATATAATCACAGAATGCCATATATTACAATGTTTTGTCCATGTATCAGAATGATACGTGCCGTTAGAGGGCCGATTCTTTATTCTGGGAGGGTGTACAACCAAAACAGAGTTCTTCCAGCAAACCCGGACTTGAAATGCTGAATGTTTGTCAAAGTTTGTGGATCCCGAATTGGTCTGCAGTCACACACATTGTCACCAAAGACAGTGAAAAATACTTTATCATTGGGTATAATAGTCGTCGTCTTCTGTAGCAGAAGGACAGCTCTAAGTGTGTGTAATTCACCGGGTCAATTCACCGGGTCGGTCAGGATCACTTGATGGTCGTGATCGTCAGCTTTTACTCTCCCGGAAGGGAGCTGAGAGCTCATATAGTCCGATCTAAGGGCAAGGCTGTGTGTGTGTGTGTGTGTGTGTGTGGAGATGGGTGGGTGGGTGAGTGGGGGTCTTTTAGCAAGACAGGCAGACAGACAGAGAGACAGGAGAGAGACAGAGCGAGTTTAAATTAGGCAGTACAGGAAAACTGCTCATCAGGTAAGTCTGATTTCCATTTAGATATGTTTTAAGATACTGATGAAAAAAGTGTGTACAGTTTCATATATTAATCTTCAAGCAACTTTCTCTAATGTCTGTACTACTCTAAAAACAAGTAAATAGGTAATAATATTTAACTCCTGCACTTTGTAACTGTGCATATGACATTATCAGAAAAAATGTATAGGACTATAAGAAGACCTCCGTTAGTGACACGGCTGAATGCAGTCTTTATTTTACGTACCCATAAGTTACTGAGTGAGAGGACGGGCGGTGACAGTGATGACCCTAGGAGTGTTGAGGCAAGAGGTGGTGTTGGGCTGAGAATACCGCTGCCATTTGTCAAACAGATCAAACTCCACAACATCCTCAGCCCTGTCCAACAATTTAGCATCATCAGCATTATAACAGCATCATTATAATCATCATCATCGTCAATGATTATTATTAAATTTTTTACCTACAATCCTCTCCATCGTAATCAGCAACACCATAATCAACACTGTCACTTCGAATTTCTGATTACAATGGTGTAAAGTGAATTTTATTTTTGATATTGTCGGACGATTATATGCTGCTCAGGAAGATATTTAACAGTGAGGGTGCTTAGTGACGTTTTCATTTGACACCTGCGATTCGAAATGGTTCTCATAAGGAGAAGAAAACGGTCTGAAGTTGGCAAGAGTAAAATTATAATATTGTATCGAAGTGCAATGGGCAAGTGATTCTCACCCTGGGGATTACACCCCCCCCCCTCCAAAGGAGGCCGGAACATTTCCCAAGAGGAGCACAAGGACTTAGAGGA
This sequence comes from Coenobita brevimanus, assembly GCF_032717465.1. NCBI lineage: Eukaryota > Metazoa > Arthropoda > Malacostraca > Decapoda > Coenobitidae > Coenobita > Coenobita brevimanus. Next base: position 32,173,061 of record NC_136961.1, on the reverse strand, counting down.
GTAAAAGTCAAAGCATTCGCCCTCGAATGTGTATTGCCTACCATCACTAAAAAAAAAAAAAAAAAAAAAAAAAAAAGTCAGTAATCCTCTGGTAATCACAGGCATATCATCACACCTTTGCCAAAATCGAAAACAAATCTAGGGTTTTGTTGTTTACTTCTAGTAAGTGAAATATCACAGTAGCATTTGGATGCATGAAGTCAAGGGTATTAAGATGGTAAATGCCACTGAGTATAACAGGTCTTTGAGGAATTTTTGACAGTTACCCTTGAAACAGCCATTCTCTTCATTCAGGGCACAATAGAAAATGGTGACTAATGGCAAACTAAATGAAAAAGACAGATGGTATATTTTTCTACCAAAATCCTCTGGCAGGCGGAATTATTAACAAACAAACCATACAACCCAGGATACTGCCCACAGAATATGGATACAATTTGCCCACTTTATTTTGAGATATTTTGTGAACAGCCAGATACATACAGACACACACATGCAATCAATTATAGTACAAGTAAACTGCACTTTATGAGCGCGTGATGAGCAAGCAAGTGTTTGTACATATGCCTGTCATCATAATATCATCTTGGTGTAAACTTTCAACATTTCTGACGGGTAGTTGAACAATAACAGAAGAATAATTGAGCTAAAACGTTTTCCTTCTCATATTTTCTCTTACATTTTCTCACTGGCTGTGCATATAGCGAGGCACCATACCATTTATCACATATGCAGTATGCAGTTCTCTGCTCCTGACTTGCCATGTCAATGAACTGCATTGATAAATGCTTGCCTAATGATCGATTGATAAAACCCAGAAATGGGGTGATTACCCTTGCAGATTTCACCCCCTAAACATAGAAAAAAACGTTTGTGTAAAATTATGAGCACAACATCTGATATGTAATGGTTAAAATTCTTGCAAGAATATATTATATTACAACAGGAAATTTTTTAAAATTCGATTTCATAATGAAGCATGTCAATTGAAGCCTTTGGTACATTCCTGTGGAAAGCAGAGACTCCAGGGGGCTTCTCTGGTGTAATGAGTGAGTATATACCTAAAAACAAATTTTTTTGAATGTTTGTACAACCTGCTGAAAGACTTTCTTCTCTGCCTTACATAGGAGAAAAGTGCATAGTAGAAAAGTTATAAGCCTCTGAAAACCTAAGCAGTCGGGCTGTGTCATGTTGGCTAGGCTGAGTCGTGTCAGGCCGCTCATTTCTCAACTGAACGTATAATGGACATCGCTTTGCTACACTTGCTCGCTTCGCTTGCTGCGCTTGCTCCCCCGTAAATATCTCATAAACTTCAACTGTGTGTGTGTGTGTGTGTGTGTGTGTGTGTGTCGCAATGAACCACTGATTTATATTTAGTATTCATACTGTCCCTGCTGCATCCTTCAAAGCACATTGTTCTCTGCACCTGAGTAATATTTTTCCCTTTTCTGTCTGTCACCTGATTAGCTTAGTGCTGCTGCTGCGCTCTCTCTCTCTCTCTCTCTCTCTCTCTCTCTCATATGGTCGTTTTGAGAGATAATTAACCCCTCCTGTCTGGGTGACATGTATACATGACAACCAGGGGACATCCAGGTGACATGTATACATGACCTAGTGTTTTGTAGCATTAATGTCATTGTATTATTATTATGATTATTGCATCATATTATAAGAGCATATTATACTATAATTTTATATTATAGGTTTAGCTGAAAAAATATGGTTTAAATAACAGTGATTTTTTAGAAAAACACCTGCTGGTGGTTTGGTTGGTGAAAACAACCCCCGGATGTAATGGGTTGAAGACCGCACCAGAAAAAAATGCTATATTGCAAGATGGACTTCACCACCAGTTAAAATATACACGTAACTCATTCCCTCCCCCCATATCTTTGTAGAGGAAGATAGTGGATTGTAGGAATGAGGCTAATTCAGCTCCTGTTCACCTGGGTTAACATCCAGTTGAACCTATGGTAACAACAATAATAACAATTTGAGAAAAGGTTTTTTGAGTCAGATGATGTCATGTAGTGGGTGAACAAAGGGAAGGCGTGCATATATGAATTATGGCTGAGGGGGACATGACTTGAAATAGGTGGGATAACCACCCTTTAAAGCCGGTGCTGGATTAATGGCAGGGCTCACAGGGACATGGCCCAAGGCCAGGTGCTTTCCAGGGGCCGTGTGCTGACTCAGTGATTACAATAAATTATGCTATTTGACATCTCTTCCCTAGCATAGCTTAATAACATTCATCAATTAACAATCATACTGATGATTAAGTTTATGAAAAATGAAGTATTAATATGAAAAAAAAAAAATGTAAGTAAATAATGACTAAACAATACTAAACATGTTTTGAAGCTTGGTGTGCCACCAGCTGCAAAGTCCTCTGCCTGACTGGTACTTGTACCTGGTAGCAGTTGACTGACTATCATCCGTAACTTACACCCAGATACCTAGGCCAAATAATGTATAGGCTATGGCCTACAATAGCTTGTTTTTATTATTACCTATCCTCATCCTTTGACTATTTATGTTCTTCCTTGATTATTGGTATACTGACACCTATAGGCCTATGCATCAGCATATTTAAATTAATATTTTGCATTGTATTGATTTTACAGATGGTGACTAGGTGTCAGTCACTAGAATACTGCTTAAATTGTAGGTGTACGAGCAGTCTGTGTAGAATGCTGGAGCCATGATGGGACATGAATGTGACTGAGGAAGAAAATATCAGTCTGGTGCAGGCAAACAGATGCAAAGCATTGAAACTGAAAGTGACTGGAATTAGCTCTGTAAAATCACAAGTTGGCTTAAGAGCACGACAGTGACAGTTGGGTTATCTCGCACTCAAGATGATAACAACAAAGTCGAGAAGGAAAATAAATCTACAACTTCAGGAATTCCTATTATTGGCCCTGTTGCTGCTTCTAGAATTGCTATTTGCCAACTTAGTGTGATGATGACTCAGATTATTCTACCTAAGAATGTGGTCCAGAAGAAAACACTGAAATGGCTGAAAATGATGAAAAGACACTGGCCTTTGACCAGAACAACTAACTGAGGAGTTCAAAAGCTTCAGGATCGAGAAGGGTAGTGCAGAATGTCATAATGTAGACAGTAACTACAATAATTCTGCTGTCCGTGAGGGAAGTAAAACTCGTCATTTAACAAAATAAAAATTGTTTAGCAGAAAACACACATTACCTGGTGAAGAAATCGATCTCCGCTGGCTTTGCTATTCTGAAGAGACATGCCTCTCTTTTGTTTTATGTACCGCCTGGTGTCCCACATTATAAGTCGGTTTATGCTCATGTTAGAGGTTTGGAAATATGCTAGGGAGTTAATAGAAGGGCACAGCAATTGAAATCAGCACAAACAAGCAGTGCATTAACACTGAGCTAGTTCGTCAGTACTAGTCAGAACGGCACTATTGGTACGAAGTGCTACGATTGTGTTTGGATGTACTTATGTTTCTGTGTGAATGTCGTCTGCCTATTAGAGGTGACGACGTGGTGATAGGTCCTGTGAATAATGGGAACTTATCTGGGAATGATGGAGCTTCTTTGCAAGTATGACACTTTCATCACGGCACATCTCTACAAACATGCCAGCCAAGGGAGTGGCCATGTAAACTACCTCTCATCAACAGTATGTAACGGACTAATTAATATGCTGGGTGGAAAAATGATGTTTGCCATCATAGCAATTCAGAGGGTCAAACATTTCTCAATATAATTGGACTCTACTCAGGACGTGTTACACATGAGCCAACTATGCCTCATTATCCGTTGCATGTTGCCAGAGGGGCCATTAGAGCATTTCTTGATGTTTGTTCCCATAGTGAATAACTCTGGAAAGAAAATTGCTGAAGTATTGCCGGAATTTCTGCAAATGAACAGAATTGTGATCTCTGACTGTCACGGTCAATCATTCAACAGTGCCAGCATCATGTCTGGAAAATACTTTAGCACCTAGATGCACATAAAAATTCAATGTGAATCTGCTGAGTTCATTCCTTGCTTAGCTCATTCTCTGGACCTCATTGGGATGTGAGCTGCTGAGTGCTGCATGGCTGCTGTGACTATGTTTTGTATGATTCAGTATCTGTATGTTTATCTCGTTGAAATTAACCTATCTTTGACGAAAACACAGAGATGCTCAGAAACACATGCCAGTTCTTAAAAGCTTGTCAGTTAACCTTGGTCGGCCCTAGTGGAAGCTGTAGAAGCAGTGAATAACAGGCACCAGCTGAATATTATGGTGCAGAACAATTTAACAATGGATGAATATCTAAATTCGGAGGCTAGATGTGATGCAACTGCTATTTAAAAGGATCTGGAAAAACTAGAGATGCTGATTCTATTAGTAACACAGCAGAAAATTCTAAAGGGGTTCAGTGCGACAAGTCAGCAGTTATAGAAGTCAGGCCTCGATCTGAAAACAGCAGTGAAACTACTCCAGTCACTAAAAGAGTTCATACTGGATCTATAGGAACAGTTCAACGACTATGAATAGACTGCTGTCGAAAAATGTAGTCAGAGCGAGAATGAAGATTATCGACAACATGTTCGAAGGAGGAAGCAACATCATGATGAAGGAGACAGCACAGATGACACTCAGTTACCACCCAGAGAGTGATTCAGGACCATATCCTACATACTCATCACTGATCAGCTAACGTCACTAGGAGATGGCCTCAAACCTTATGAAACACTCCAGCAACAATTCGCTTTCTTGTCAGAGACAATGACCAAGAAGACAGACAAATTTCTGGACTCTGCTGCCGACCTGGTCATTTGCTATCCAAATGACCTGGAATGGAACCTCGTCTGGTTTCGGAATTAGTACATTTTCAGGTATTTCTCAAGACGATGCAGACAGAAGATTCTAACAAATTGATTGAAACGAGTATTTTTTCCACAATAAACAGCTGTGATAGGGTGGCAGCACTCACCAGTGTGGAGATAGTTCTACGTATTTACCTGCCAATGTCTGTGGAGAACTGCAATGGCAAAAGATCAACTCGAAACTCAATCAGGACCAAGAACTCTGTGCATAGTACCATTGGACAAAATCGATTGGGATCACTGGCAGTGGCTGTACTGAATGTAGAACACAAACTAGTCAAAAGAGTTAGCACATGAGAAGTAATTGAGAACTTTGTGCGCTTCAAAGGCCGGAGAAAATTTTAGTTTTCAATGTGTGTCATTATTCAGTCAAGTTTGTGATTACCCTTTTCTATATCATTAATATTATTCATCTCACAGCAGTGTAGTATACTAATATTTATCATAAATGTATTTTCAGAAATGAATGTTTTGTCACGCTTAAACCGCTGTTTTGCCTTTGCCAAGCCAAGTTAGGTGCATTTATATGTCGATAATGACTGGAAAATTGGCCCAATGTGCTGAGGCACTGACGGGGCCCCACGTACTTCTAGGGCCCAGGGCCCCACAACGTGTAAGTCCGGCCCAGGGCTTTACCTCACTGTACTAAATGAAATCGTTAGCCTCAGATAGAACAGGAAAGAGAATCAGAAATGCAGGAAAACCATCATCAGAGAGCCTTTAGAAATGGACCTGAGATCCAGTACAATATCAGTGGTGTCTTCATAATTTCCTGATTTATCCCTCAAGCGGTACCAGTCATACCTTATGGCTTAACCAGATTATGAACTTCTTCAGTTCATTGACATACTCTTCAGTTCATTTTTGCTACATTCTCTCTCTCTCTCTCTCTCTCTCTCTCTCTCTCTCTCCAGTTTAAGACAAATCTTTCGTGTTTCGGGAGTTAAATGAACTAACACGTTGTCACCTAATTAAGTTAGATGCCTTAAAAAAAAAAAAATGAATATTTCGGACATTCGTAGGTCTTACTGATCCAGTAACTCAAATGCCTCTGTGTTCTTGATTTCACACGAAAATGACTTGTTCAAATGGAGGAGTTAAACCCATTTATACCTACGAAATAAATGTTTATTAAGAAAAAAATGTACATGGATAAATCTGTGAGAGGTCCAAATCTAGTAGAAAATGTTGCCTTTTATATGTATAATTATTTTCGATTTGTGGTTTAACCCTAACCGCCAGGTGTCGGTCAGAATGTCAAAAAATTGGTGGCGGGTTTCAGTAGGAACTGCACTTGTTTTCCCGGCACAGTTTGAAGCGGCCGCCACTTTATCTCGTCACCAAAAGCTCGAGGGAGATTCCCACCAGCCAGGGCTTCCATTTTAGGGTAAAATACCCTAAATTAGGGTAATTAGACCCGTTCTAGGGTAGCGTTTAGGGTAATACATAACATAGGGTAATTTTAGGGTAATTTGTTGCCAAAATGCACACACAAAAAAATGTGTCACTATCAGTCGAAAATCAAGAATATTTCTCAAACCTAATATAGAAATGAACACAAAACCCTAGTTTCAAACTGCGCGCCACGTTTAATTCCGAAACGGTTAGGCCGGGTTGGCTCAGATGAGTGTTCTGATTAAACCAGAAATCTAATAGAAATGAGATAAAACATAGAGAAACTTGTTTTTCTCTTATTTTATTTGTTTATTATTGTTTTTCTTTAAATCAAATATATGGAATTCTTTTACATACTTCATCCAGTTTGCCTTTTTCTTGAATAGTATATTTTTGTTTTCTTTAAATAAAAAATATGGAGTTCTTTACGTATTTCATCCAATTTGCCTTTTTCTTAGAAACATATACTGTATATATATATATATATATATATATATATATATATATATATATATATATATATATATATATATAATCGAAGTCAGTGTTGCCTACTATTTAGGGTAAAACATAGGAATTTAGGGTAAAACTGACTTAACTCTAGGGTAAGATGAGCGGAGCTTATGGAAGCCCTGCCACCAGCTCGGCCCAACCATACCTCAGTCGTCTCTGTGAGTCTGCTAGGTGCAGGACGTTCTTTTCTTAATCTTTCTTGTCCGATGTCGTTCCCGCCTCAACTGGACTTTTGCCTCATCCACCCCTGCCAAACTTCTTTCCAAGGATACTAGGAAAGGACTCAGTGATAGTGCCATAGGCCGTGCCTTGGACAGCACTGTCTAGTTTATTAAGTAATGGAGAAGTTATCATGTTGACTGGCTGTGGCCAGACACGCAAACACATCCTGTTTTCACGGCAAAAATTAGTCCTCTTCCTCTCGTCATTGCTCAGAAACGCAACGACCTAGAGACAAGGTGATACTTTCATTCGCAAGAAGAGTTACCGAGCAATATGGTGTTTAATTCAATTCCCTGACTGCTCTAGTTTCTGAGATATTAAGGTCTGAAGTAAATCTATTATTTGTTTTTGTTTTTTTCTATAATGAGGTGAAGTGCGAGCAGATTTTATCTCGGAGTCCATGGGTTAAACAGTAATTTTACAAGGGACAGTTTTCTTGATTCATGATGATGTTGGTCAGTTGAAATACTGGCAGCTCTCATCATATGTCAGGGATGCAGGTCAGAATATCGCAACTTTTGCACATAACTGACAATGACAAAAGGAGAGGAATGGCAAATTAGCATTATAGGTGGACAAGGAGCTGTAACAAGGCCTTTGGTTCGTCTAACTTGTTCTTAACCAGGACCCACAGACCAAGGAAGTCATTTTTATACTTTTCTTCTGCTACCAGACGATTATATTGTGAATTTTCGAAATTGAGAGGGTAGGTTTCGGCTGCCATCAACTTCTTCAGTGAAAGGTGTTTCCTAAGTTCAATAAATCGGTATTTGGTAGTAATAATCAAGCAGATGTGTAGTTTCTTCCTGTGTATGCAGAGAAAACATGGAAACTGCATACCCAAGCATGCGATATTTATGCCATTTTCTTTTTAAGTCCTTGTGTTCAGAATCTCCTCTTTCTTATCATTTTTATATTTCGTAGGGGGCTGACTCCCCCAAGAATCACCGGGGGTTCAAGCATCCCATATATTCCATTACTGATGAGAGTCCATTGTACATCATGTACTAAGGTATTAAAGCCATATCCGCCCTCCTTTCACTATTGAAAAGAATGTTAAATTGAGTGAAGGGAGGACTGCCCCCCACCCCTAAAAATCATGGTTGGAGAAGTTTATATAGTAGACCATTGGAGTACCCAGATGAACTAGATTGAGCAGTTTCATTCACTTGTTCAGAACTCTCTCCTATTTCAAAGAGTGTTTATTTGGGGGATGAAACTGATCCCCCAAGAATCGCTGGGAGTGATCACGGTCCCCAAGTATTGCATTAAGAAGGAGAGTCCATTGTGCAACTTGCACTAAGATATCAAAGACATATCTGCTCTCCAGGCATTCCTTGAGATGGTTCCTGGCATTCCTCACACATCTCCTGGCATTCCTCAGACGTCTCCTGGCATTCCTAAATACATCTGTCTGTTCCTGCCTGTTGTGAGAACTGTCAGTGAATTTAGTGACCTGTGATAGTCTTCTTCTAGAGTGTTGTAGTGACCTGTGATTGTGTTGTGCTAGTGTGTTGTAGTCACCTGTGATAGTGTTGTACTATGGACCTGTAATAGTTCTGTGCTAATGTGTTGTAGTGACCTGTGATAGTGTTGGGGTAATGTCTTCTAGTCATCTGTGGTATTATTGTTCTAGTACTTCTGTGGTAGATGGCTTCCTTTACGGAGAGATATGTCTCTGCTGCAAGTTTTGAGAGGGACTACCTAGAGTTAAAGGAAGAACTGATATTACAACGCGAGGTACAGGTTCTCAGAGAGGAGAAGTCACAAATGAGGGACTTGTTGGAGGTGTTGGAGAAGAGAAAAATGCTGAAGGGTGGACACTTGTTCACAAGGATGCAACAAAGTTCACTTTTAAGAATCAAGTGAAGACAAAAAACACAAATGCATTCTACACGTTACGTGAAGAATGTGAAGGGAGGGCAGAGAGAGAAGGAGAGGAGAAGGAAGGCAAGAGTACTTGCTGTAGGAATCCTGAGATCAAGAAAGGTTGAGAATATTGTTACCAGTGTTGGAGACTCCCAGGTAAGGTACCTAAATAAAGCAGTGTATACTCCACTCAATAAACATGTGTGTCTTCCAGGGGCCAGGGTGAGTAATGCATTAGGAAAAATTTCAAATATTATGAAGGATGGTGGAGACAAACCCAATGTCTGCATGAGTGTAGGAGGCAATGACATTGGTAGCTTTGGAGTGAGATATTGTGGCAGCAGTACAAGGATATGTTGGAGAAGGGATCCCTGTAGTCAGGGGCGGACTGGGGCTGTCAAATGGACCTGGAGTTTCACTAAGAACAGCCCATATCCTGTTGACCTGGATGGTGTGGGGGGGTGGGGGGACGGTTAGCTCTGCCCCCCTCCAGAAAATTTTGGAGTTTCAGATTTATAATGAGGCCATGGGAGAGGGGTATTGACATATCCTAACTCAGTATTCCATACTTGACCCAGCTGGCTTAAGGCACAGCCAAGGCCATATCCCAGGTTTACTTTGGGGAGGATCAAAAATTGTGAAAGCCTAATGGCAGGAAAGGGTAGGTTTTTCATTTTTCGGAGGGTGGAATCCCAACTTCTCACTCCCCCCATCAAACGCAACCTTGGACTGGACATAAGCATGCTACGGACTGCGCAGCCTATGTTTGCATCATACTAGAAGCAACTGCATATTAAAAAGCCTACTCCTACACTACACTAACTGTAGGCTACTCACATACCACCACACAGTACGATGGGTGTGGGCACCTACATCAGAACATAAACATACTGTTGGAGTAGAGACACTGCTAGTAGTCCACAGAACACACAGTGTTTGAGATGATGCAACTACAGAACACACTCATCCATACTGTCAGACTAGTACATGACGCTTCTACAAAGCACACACACACACACACACACACACACACACACACACACACAGGCGAACATGAGGATCTGGCAGAAAGTACAATTCAGAGTTTATGATCATTACTACATAGAATGGAAGGGAACTCGGAAAGAATTATACTAACTGGAGATTTTAATACAAATATAAATTGGAATACTCTAGATATAAAAAGCCAAGAAAGCTGTTGGGACCAAAAGCTGCTGGATCTCGTGCAGAAGTTATTCCTAACGCAACATATAAGGGAAAGCACCAGAAAAAGAGGTCTCGATGTACCCTCATTGCTGGATCTTATATTTACTAGGCAAGAAAACGATATTGATAATTTAATATATAACCCTCCATTCAGCAAAAGCGACCATGCAGTACTAAATTGCAACTTCAGGATAGCATATGACATAGTTAACAGCAATGGAAGTTACAAAAAGAGCCTAAACTATAAAAAGGGAAACTATCATAACCTAAAGAAGTACTTCTTAGAAATTGATTAAGAAAAGGAGCTTAGAGGACAAGATTGAAATGCTGTATATAAAAAATTCTGTGAACTTTATGAAATACGAGTCCAGAAGTACATCCCACATCACAAAGAAGCAGAAAAGAAAAGAAAGAATTAGTTCAATACGGAATGTAAGAAATCAAAAGAAAAAATAAATTTGTTATGGAATAGATACAGAAGACACAATAGTGAAAGGGCATATAACAACTATAAACAGGCAAGAAACGTTTATACAAGAATAAGGAGGGAAGCCCAAAAACAGTGGATATCATAAATAAAAGTAGTGATCAACCGAAGTTATTTTACCTCTACATCAGAAGCAAAACCAAAGTAAAAGATAAAATACAATCCATTACGGATGAGGGACTCACCCATATACATGAGAAGGATATTTGTGAAGCACTAAATAAGAATTTCCAATCAGTTTTTACAGAAGAAAAATTTTTGAGAGGGATTATGTGGAACATTCATGCCCACACATATTACCAGACATACAAATATCACAAAAAGAATACAGGAGGAGTTAAGCAAATTAGACAAAGGAAAAGCAAATGGTCCTGATGAAATTTCATGTTGGGTGCTACATGAAAGTGCAATGGAGTTAAGTAAACCATTATCTTTAAATTTCAAGAAATCCTTGAGACAAGGGAAACTACCTGACATTTGGAAGAAAACATTGTTCCCTTATTCAAGAAAGGGAATAGACAAAATCCACTCAACTACCGACCAGTATCACTAACCAGTGTTGTAAGCAAGGTATTAGAAAAGCTTATAAGAAAAATTTGGGTGAATCATCTAGAAGAACACAATATGATAACAGAAAGACAGTTTGGTTTCAGAAAAGGAAAATCATGTGTTACTAATCTGTTGAGCTACTATGACAGAGTAACAGACACATTACAGAAAAGAGCAGGATGGGTGGACAGTATCTATTTAGATTTCAGGAAAGCATTTGACAGAGTACCGCACCAAAGACTTTTATGGACGCTGTACCATCAATGAGGAATACGAGGCAAACTGTATTGCTGGATGCAATATTATCTCATAAAAAGAGAAATGAGAACAGTACTAAGGGGATATTACTCATTATGGAGAGAAGTGACCAGCAGAGTTCCACAGGGCTCAGTGCTGGCACCAATCATGATTTTAGTGTATATAATGATATGGTGAAATATAAATGATGAGGTGAAAGAGAGAGAGATTGTCCAGGTGCTTGAGGGTGCGAAAGTGGATGTATGTGGAATAACTGAAACAAAATGGAGAGGAGAAAGTGTGAGAGAATGGGAGTATGGATGGGGTATATGTGCAGGAGTAGGTGAGAATGAGAGGGCAAAGGAAGGAGTATGTATAGTTGTGAGTAAAAGATGGAAGAAGAGCATAAGACAGTATGGATCAGTTGGGTCAAGGATTGTGTGGGTAAAGTTGAAAGTTGGAATACAAATGTTGGCGATTGTGTATGTGTATGCGCCAACGCAAGATCATGCTAGAAGAGTGAGAGAAGAGTTCTGGACAAATGTAGAAGTGTGCATGGAAAAGTTTGGAAGGAATGAGAGAGTGTTTTTGATTGGTGATATGAATGGTAAAGTTGGGAATGTGAAGGTGGATGGAATAGTTGGTGAGTGGGGTGTGCCTGCTGAGATAGATGAGAATGGGAGTGCGTTAGTGTACGTTTGTGCTGGGAGGGGGTTGGTGATTGCCAATACCCTCTTCAGGCATAAAATGATCCCCAGGTATACATGGCGAGTGATGAGAAGGGTGGGTGGTGAACTGAATGAAAGGAAGGCAATGATTGATTATGTGTGTGTGGATGAAAGGATGCAAAGATGTGTAATGGATGCAAGAGTTTATAGAGGTTGGGGGAGTGGACTTTCTGACCACTACTTGGTGGTGGCCAGAATTAGAATGCAAGTAAGATGGAGGAATAGAAGAAGGGAAAGACGAGAGGAAGGAGTAGTTGCAAGGAGAGTGGAAAGGTTACAAGAGGATGAGAAAAAGGCAGAGTATAAGAAAGAAGTGGAGGAACGATTGGGCAAATATGAACTGGAGCAGATGGGAGATGTGGAAGGTGTGTGTAGGATATTTACAGAAGAAACATGTGCAGCATGTGAAGTGGTGTGTGGAAGGAAGAGAAGACGGAGGGGGGTGCAAGGAACAGAGTGGTGGACTGAAGAGGTGAGACAGGCTGTGGCACAAAAGAAGAAAGCATACAATGAATGGATGAGAAATAGGGACGTGGAAGAAGTTGAGAGGCGGAAGAGAGAGTTATATGTAGAGAAAAAGAGAGAGGTGAAAAGATTAGTAAGAGAGAGTAAGAAGAGAGTGGATGAGGAATTTGGAAGGAATTTGAGTGTAAAGTGGAGGGACTGTAAGAAAATGTTCTGGAAAGAAGTGAAAAGAGTAAGACAGGGTGGAAGTGAAGTTAGCAGGGGAGTGAGAGATAAAAATGGTAGATTACTAGTGGAGAAGGAAGAAAAAGTGAGCAGATGGAGAGAGCACTTTAAGGAATTGTTGAACATAGAGGATGGAAGTAATGCGAGTATAAGTGGCTGGGGAATGGCTGGGAGAAGAAGGGAGGTGAGAAGACAGGAATAAATCAGTAGGATAGAAGTTGTGGAAACAACGAAGAAAGTTACATCAGGGAAAGCCCCAGGAATTGATGGAGTGTGTGGTGAAATGCTGAAGCATGGGGGAGAGATAGTAGTAGAATGGATGTGGAAGATGTGCAGATTGGCCTGGGAGGAAGGTAGAGTCCCGGAGGATTGGAAGTCAGGTATAATTATTCCCTTGTACAAAGGAAAAGGGGGGAAAAAGAAGTGTGTGGTAATCATAGGGGCATTTGTCTTCTTAGTATAATAGGAAAAGTGTATGGTAGGATACTTATTGACAGAGTTAGAGAAAGAACAGAAAAATTAGTTGGAGAAGAATAGGGAGGCTTTAGGAAGGGAAGAGGTTGTGTAGATCAGATATTCATTCTTAGATCTTTAGTGGAAAAGTTTCTAGAGAAGGGAAAGAAGTTGTATACGGCTTTCATGGATTTGGAGAAAGCATATGACAGGGTGGATAGACAAGGATTGTGGAAAGTGTTAAGAATATATGGAGTAGATGGGAAGTTGTTGAATGCTATGAAGAGTATGTACGATGATGCGAAGGCTGCAGTGCGTGTGGATGGTGAACTAAGTGAATTTTTCTCTTTGAAAGTTGGGTAGAAACAGGGATGTGTCATGTCTCCATGGTTGTCAATCTGTACATGGATGGGGTAATAAAAGAGGTACAAGGTAGGGTAGTGGATGTTGGAGTGGCCCTGGTGAGAGAGGATAGTGTTTGGAAACTCCCTGTACTGTTGTTTGCAGATGATACTGTGTTGTTGAGTGAAGACGAAGGGGAGCTGCAAGGCTTGGTGGATGAGTTTGGGAGAGTGTGTAAGAAACGGAATCTAAAGATGAATGTAGGGAAGAGTAAAGTGATAGTCTTTGAGAGAGGTGAAGTCAGTGAATGTACAGCGAGGTTGGATGGTGAGGAATTGGAAAATGTGAGTATGTTTAAGTACTTGGGTAGTGTGATGAGTAAGTATGGAGGTTTGAGGGTGAAGTGCTTGAAAGAGTACAGCAGGGAAGAAAGGTTGCTGGTTCTTTGAAAGCAGTGATAAGAAACAGGGAAGTGAGCATGGAAGTGAAAAAGTTACTACATGACAGTATTGTGAGACCATGTCTAACGTATGGAAGTGAAGCTTGGACGTTGTTGGAAAGACACAAGTGAAGAGTGAGAGCAGTGGAAATGAGTTATTTAAGAGGAGCCTGTGGAGTCACATGGAGAGACAGGCTGACGAATGAGGATATTAACCCTTTAACCGCGGGCATTGTTTTGCCCCGACTGTCCTCTCCCGCGGGGGTTTCGACCAAAATGTAAACAAACTTTAAACCTTTATAACTCTGCACAGAATAAATCTAGAGCGAAAAATAAGGTACCATTAGAAAGTACTAACCTTCGGCTTTGCAATGATGTAGGTTTCATGATTTCGTTGACTATCACAGGATGGGCAGTGCCATTAGAATTGAGCGATCTAAAATCACTATTTTTCTCTCACACACCATTACCTTCGCTCATACACCATTACCAAATGCCAACCTCATTCTGATAATAATACTATAAACATATATGAACACTGCACATACGATAAACACCCACTCTGTGTTCACTGAGGCAGGTAAAAGGCACTGTAATTGCTTGCACTTCACTTCCACATCAGCAGTGTTGTCACTCACACAGCTGGACAGATACTGATGCGTGTTTGGTCCAGGGTGGGGTGGGGGGCCCAGGGGATGGGAGGTGGGGCCCCAGGGGGGGGAGGATGGAGGTGGGGGTCGGCTGGAGTGAAAGAACTTAATAGCTACTCTCCCTTGAAACAATTGGCGCACGGAAAAAATGCGGGGTATTCAAATTATTCACAAACATTCGAGAATGACACCCGCGGTTTGGTCCAGTTTTTGCAATGTCATTCTGGAATGACACCCGCGGTTAAAGGGTTAAGGAACGTTGTGGTGTGGATGTTGATGTGATAGGAAGCGTTATGAGGAACACACTGAGGTGGTTTGGCCATGTGGAGAGGTTGGAGGGTGAAAGACTGACGAAGAGAGTGTATGTGAGTGAGGTGGAGGGGGGAAGAGGGAGGGGGAAGCCGAGGATGAGATGGAGGGATGGGGTGGAGAGGTATATGAGAGAGGGGGGTGTGAGTTGGGAGCATGGCAGTGAAATGGCGGGGGACAGGGCGACTTGGAGGCGATTTGTTTGTGGCCACCCCAAACGGGATTGAGGCATCTGGCAATAAATAGATAGATAGAAATGATATAGACATTAACACCGGAAATGAAAGGTATCTAAATATGTTTGCAGATGATGCAAAAATACAAAGGAGAATTACAAGAAGAATTAAATAAGCTTCATGATTGGAATAATACATGGCAAATGGAATTCAATGTGGACAAGTGTCATGTAATCAAGTTTGGTAAAAGTAGAAAAAGACTGAGTGGGATTATAAGTTAGGAAATAAAACCTTACACACATCAGAAAGAGAGAAGGACCTAGGTGTGATTATCCGTAACAGACTATCTCCGGCTGACCACATCAGTGAGAAGGCACGGAACATGTATGCGCTGCTTGCAAATATGAGAATAGCATTCAAATACTGTACATAAATGAAGACATGCTATAAAAGATAATAACATCATTCATCAGACCAACCCTGGAATATGCATCAGTAGTCTGGAGTCCTCATGTAAAAAAAACAAATAAATAACACACACACACACTCAGACAAGATTGAAAAAGTTCAAAGAGCCGCTACAAGATGGGTACCAAACTTAAGGGATCTAAGCTACGAAAAAAGACTAAAAAAAAACTGAATCTACCAACACTACAGGAGAGAAGGAAAAGAGGTGACATGATTATGCTATATAAATGCATATCAGGGAAGGAGAAAATAGACATAAATGATGACATAACCTGTGGGGATGCATCAGCAATAGGACACTGCAAAAAACTGCAAAAAAAGAGAGGTGATAAAGGAGTAAGAAAACTTAGTTTCCCAAATAGAGCAATTGATCAGTGGAAAGCACTACTGAATGAAATAGTGTGTGCCAAAACAATTCACAAACTTAAAGATATGTACGATAAATATGGTTTAAGGCACGGGACAGTACGAACCTGACTCATTCCTATAAAGATACAATTAGGTAGGAACACACACACACACACACACACACACACACACACACACCGAATCAAAGCAGTAGATGACTAGATGGTGTCATTAATACACACATATATACTGTCAAAGTAGCCTAGTAAACAGTGCTCCTACAGACAACACAGTTCAACAGAAAATAAAAAAAAAGGGACATTATTGTATTTTACTCATGGAAAGTAGAAAGCCTTATTCTAACACCGAAAAAGGAGTGTCTTACTCTAATACAGTATGTCAGCAGTTTTCTCAGCAGCTCACTCCTCTCTGCAATTCTGTCTATTACCACATTTGTATCAAGGGCCATTAGGATGTCTTTCTCAGGTGCCATTAGCATATATGTCTCTAGGTGCTCCTGGGAGAGAGTGCCTCTGAGTCGACTTTTGATGTATTTCAGAGCTGAAAAACTCCTCTCAAAAGCTACCTGCGTGACCGACAGGGTGTGCAAGAACTTGTATCCTAGGCCTATGATATGGTAAGCATCTGTCAACAAATTGTACCTCCGGAGTATCTGATAACCACATACTGCACACTCTTTCGCACAAAGGAATCCTTTTAGGCATCATTCCCACTCCATCAGATCCACCCTCTTGTGTTTCTCTTACTAATCTGATGCTGTATTCCTCCAGTGCAGAGGTTTCCAGCCTCTCCCACTGTGAAGCCAGGCTCTTCAGCTCACACTGCACGCTTTCAGCTGTTGCTCTGCTGTCGAATTTCACCAAGTATTTGCTGAGCTCTTGAAAAGCTGACTGTGGTAGCCCACTGGCCCTAACTTGAGGTAAGTTTCTGGGGTCCAGAAGGGCTAAGTCAGCATAAAGCATCCCATGGATGAGGAAACGACGATGGAGGCTCTCAGTGACAGTGTCCATGATTTGATAGTAGACTTCAACTTTATAGGCCCTCTCTGCATCTGTGAATGTCTCATCATGAGCCATCTCACCAGGCAAGACTGTCTTTTTTCTTAGCCTTTTCTGTGGCAAGCTGGCCTCAACCTCAAGGTTCAGCTCTGTTTCCTCTTCCTGTGCCTGCAGTTTGTCATTCGCCCACTGAACAATTGTGTCCGCAGCTTTCCTGATGGTGTCAAAGTCTCTTGTCATTCCTTTGAGACTCCTGTGTTCCGATAACCATTCTGTATGCAGAGAGAATGTCCATGCCACCTGTTTGCAAGTATTTGGAGAGAAGAGTTGTTGCTCAAATATGCGAAGAAATATTTGAGCTGTAAGTATGGTCTCTGATTTGAGTAGTGCTTCAGTCAGTGCTCTGGCCTTAACGCATGCAGTGGTCTTGATGTTTGCCTGGCCTTGTATTACTGCTAGTGTACATAGTACATCAGTGTACAGAGCTTTGTCTGGGTTACCAAAGAATCCAAAGACCTTCTTCAGTGCAGCATCCTTTGCCCACCAGTGGCTTTCTCCAAGTGGAGGGAGGCACTTGTGCTTTGGCTTTGGCTTTCCCATACATTCATCCTTTGGTAGGACCCTTGGATGAACACTGTGATGTCATTCAGTAAAGGGAACAGTGAGGCACTTGCCAAAACCACTCCTGTTGTGTCAGCTGACACTAAGTTTGGAACATGCACAGAACACCATATGTGGACTTGGTTGGGAAAGTGTGTTGAAAGTAAGGCAAAGAAACCTCTGTATTGCCCCTGCATGTTAGATGCCCCACCTGTAGCATCGCCAATGCATCTGCTCATGTCCAGGTTGAGTTTCTGAATGACTTCAGTCAGCAACTGCACAAAATACTCGCCAGTGGATGCCTCACATTTTACAACTGCAACAAGTCTTTCATGTATAACAATTGTGACGTATCTGATAATGACTGTACACTTGTCCTGAAAGGTTATGTCCTGGGTTGTGTCGATCTGGACTGAGAACACTCCAGCTTCCTTAACGTCACTAGAGATGGAGTCCTGGATAATGTGATGAGTTCTAATAATGACTGCATTGATAGTATTTTTGGAGAGAAGAGTGTTAAGCGAACCTCTGCCTCTTGCCCCAGAGTGACAGAGTTTCTTGCTTTCTTCTATACAGTCAGTCAGATGTTCGTTCAAGCGCATATCATATTTTCCAAGCAGAGTTATAAGCTCCAAAAAGTTACCATGATCAACACCTGTGTCATCTAAAGCATACGCTGCCTCTGAATGCATTCCCCTGTAGCTAAGCCCCCTATTGCCAATGACTTTAACTACATCTTCTGCATGCTTCAGCACCTGGTGCCTCTTACGCACCTGCTCTCTGTGGGCTGACATCTGACTACCACTCATCAAACTCCGTATGTCTGCTTTGGATGTCCTTAGAAAATATGCTTCAGCACAGTTTTTGTGTGCATTGTTCTTTTCGTGCTCCTCTACACGCTGATGAACATGTTTCCAATCTTTCATTCCAATGATGAAAATACTGCTGTCAGTGGGCTTCCCGAATGCCCTGCAAACTGAACAGTAAAAAGTGTGACTGCCTACACTGTATGTAAGCCACTTTCTTTTGATGCCATCTTTGCAAAAGAAAACTTTCTTCTGTTGTGGGTGGAAACTAAAAAACAATTGGAGGTCATCTAACTTGGGTCACTTAAAGTAATCAGAGGCTAGGTTGGCATCCTTGTTTTCCTCGACTAGCTCCTCTACTGCATTTGATCTGGGCCTATTGACATCGTCAACCTATAACACATGAATGAGTGAATAGTCTTATTAATGACTGTTATCATGAATTGGGCCTACTGTCAATCTACTTATGAATGAAAGCATAATCATTAAATATATTCAAAGTTTTAACACTATATAACCAGCATTCAAAATTTTTCCGTGTTAGTAGCCTATGCTGATGCGATAATTATTAGTAGCCTATGCTGATAGGATAATTATAATCCCGAAAGGAAAATGTTTGCTGCATACAAAGTTTCCTCGTCTAGTTAACATGGTAATTTTCTGCCTTAATTGTAAAGATAAGACAGTCCACTTCAGTACATGGTGTACTAGTATAGGCTATCCCACACTGTTACAGAAAGAGCTTGGCTAGCCCAGCACTCCCCAACTCTGTGACCCAGCAGCCTACTGTGAACAGGTGGCAGGTGCTGTGAGTTTCTGTGACCCAGGAGGTACTGTGACCAACAATGTGACCCACAAAAATCAGTGAACAATTCCTTTTGCTATACCGTATCCAGTGAAGTAGCGAATTTTCCATTGGACACATAAGGCACGTGTCTATTGTCCCCCAAGCTTTAGGGGCCCCCGCCAATACCGTATCCAGTGAAGTAGAGGATTTTCCATTGGACACATAAGGCACGTGTCTATTGTCCCCCATGCTTTAGGGGACCCCCTCCCATACACACACATAATGCAGTAGGGTGTGAGTCAAATAAGAACAGAAAATAGGTTAAAAGAAAGGAGGGTGGACATTTCCAATATATATTTACGTTTACCCTTACTTTTGTGTCGTTTTATTTCAATTCATATTTTGCCACGTGACTACAGTAACTTGTAACGACCAACTCAAACTTGCTAGGCTAGAAACTCGACCGTGGGGCTGACAATTGTCTTCATATTTTTACACGTTTTTGTACCATTTTTAGTTTAAAGCACTTCAATGTCACCAAGAAATATTGTCAAAGCTCAGTAAATGATTAAATATCAGTAATATTCAATGACAACAGCGAAAAGGGCATTGTACTGAAAGAAAAGCCAAACCAAACGAAGCTTCTATTGAATCTCAAGGTATTCGTTAGTTATTAATTTACAGTTATGTTGACTTAGTGAACTGGGTAACTATACTCGACTTCACGGAGTCTGTCGCACTGATTTTGCCAGCCGAGGACAGGTGGATTTGGTAACATTGCGCGATGCACTCGGGCTGTGATTGGTCGATTTCTGTTGTGCTTGAACGTGCTCCAAATTGACTTTGTATGCCAACCAAGGCACTCATTGATTTGTTAGATACCGGAAAATACAGATGCAAATTAAAACAATAATATCTTTAATGATAAATATGTGCCTTTTAAATTACTAGAGATAAACCTGAACGACAATGATAACAAAAACAAAGTAGTGACTGATTTGTTTAAATTCATTTCATTATGTTTGATTTCGTTCACACTGCACGCGGTTTTACAGTATTATAGCAGCATCGTTCAACTATTATTTTCTCATGGGTTTTGCTTTTATCTTACTTTCCTTTCTTCCACCATTAACAAAAATTCGGTTCATTCTATAATGATTTAATCCATTACTTTCCCGGCTGTCTGTCGAGGGGGCAGAGATACATGCTTGAGGAGAGGGTGCATGGTGACCAGGGATAGGGTGTCCGTCTGTCTGTATGTATGTATGTCTCTCATGAATCATGATACGAATGTTAGTGAAAATCAAACACCAAACTTATTCATGTAAAAAATAATTTTACTGAATCTGACTGGGAATACAAACAAATGCAGATTTTTAAACCTACTGTTACCTATGAAGGTAATGAAAATATGTATGTACACTATATGTATTGAGAACAACATGTATTGACCCCAGTGAGGTGTGTGTGTGTGTGTGTGTGTGTGTGTGTGTGTGTGTGTGTGTGTGTGTGTGTGTGCACTCACACAAATCATAATTATAAGATAAGCTAAGTGTATCTAGGGTCAAGTTGTATATTAGCAGATGAGGTAATGATGGGCACGGTGTAAACTGTAGATTGTGACACTTTGTAGTAGTGGTGGGAAAAACATTCGAGCCTTCACAGGACCTCGGAACCACGTCGCTATGAACGTCTGAATTCCCGCCACAGTCGCTAACTGTTCGTATGCATCCAGTCGCGACTTTACTTAGTTGTTGTTATCATTGTCGTTCAGGTTTATCTCTAGTAATTTAAAAGACACTAACTTGTTTACCATTAAATATATCATTGTTTTAATTTGCAGGTGTATTTTCCGGTATCTAACATATTAATGAGGGCTTTGGTTGGAATACAAAGTCAATTTGGAGCACGTTCAAACACAACGGAAATCGACCAATCACAGCCCGAGTGCATCGTGCAGTGTTACCAAATCCACCTGTCCTCGGCTAGCAAAATCAATGCGTCAGACTTCGTGAAACCGAGTATTGTTACTAGTTACCGTACATTCGGTTAATGTTATATATAGCTTTTAAACTCAGTTTCTATTATTTCCAGTTATATGTAGTTTGTTATATGTTACTTATTATATTATTCATAATACATATTTTTAATCATAGGATCACAAATATGAGATGTAATATTGATACCGTAATCTGTCTTTTGGTGAATGTAATTTTTTTTTTTTTTAATACACGTACCAGTACCTGGTACACTGTGGCTGTTTCGTAGTCTAAGAGTTTAGTTAACAAATAAGCAACGCTAGTCTTTAGCCTACCACTGTTAGCTAACCCATCAACGGCAGGCCTCAATCCCCATGCAAAAAATTTGCTTGTACTAGGCTCACATTCAGGTGTAGCCTCTTCTATGCTTCGACCTCTGAGGGTTTCTGCAGCAACTGCTCCAGTAATATTTTCTCCTACGTTTACCACCTCTGTGACCTCGTCCTCGGCCTTGGCATGGGCAGTACTTTGCACTTTGTCTCATCACCATTGGTACGTACGTTACAGGCACTACTAGTAGCAGCACTGGCTGCACTGCTGCTACCGAACATGTCTGTTAATTTTCGACATTTGGCTGCATCAGCCTTAAGAGACTATTTTCTTGTCTCTTAATTTCTCAGCGCCACCTTTGCATTTTTTAATGGACTGACTTTCCATGGTCAGCAGTCAGCACGGTCAGTTCAAGTCACACAGACACTGAGACACACAAATCCAGCAGGTTTTCGTCACCCGGCCTGTCTTTCTATGGCCTATGGGTGTGTACTGCGTCACGTGGGACCTTGGCGAGGGAGGGTTTATGCAAGACTGCAAGTGTTGCCATCAAAAAGTGTTGCAGATCCGTACTAAAAATGTTTTATTTGTGAAAGTTTATCATAACAAAGCAGAATATATATATATATATATATATATATATATATATATATATATATATTATATATATATATATATATATATATATATATATATATATATATATATATATATATATATATATATATATATATATATATATATATATATATATATATATATATATATATATATTATATATATATATATATATATATATATATATATATATATATATATATATATATTCTATTAAATTAGGATCATGCCAGTTTACTTATTCTTGTTTCACTCCAGTTTAGCAGTTCAAATAATTACCTGAGGCATAATTTTAACAGCTGAATTAAACGAAATTAAACTGGCATAAAAGCATACGTGAGTACTTAGACTACCTTTGAGGAAATTTTTATTTTTTTACTCTTATTTAAAATGTGGATGTAGTTACATCTACACCAGCACACGCAGCCTGCAGACCATGATGGAGTCATGGAGATGG
This sequence comes from Coenobita brevimanus, assembly GCF_032717465.1. Lineage (NCBI taxonomy): Eukaryota > Metazoa > Arthropoda > Malacostraca > Decapoda > Coenobitidae > Coenobita > Coenobita brevimanus. Next base: position 32,150,528 of record NC_136961.1, on the reverse strand, counting down.
CAAATTGTCAGGGGAGTGGGGGACGATCGAAGCCTAGGTCTTAAGTTGCTGGTAAATTGTTTTTTTAATAGCCCATCGGCACACTGTTTGACCGGCCCACCGGGAATTCTGCCGGTGCTCCAGATGGCCAGTCCGCCCCTACCTGTAGCACTTGGTGTTTTTCCTAGGAAGGGGGTTGGGACGGAATGGTTTTTTTTTTTTTTTTTTTTTTTTTTTTTTTTTATGTGTCCGACTCTGGGCAAAGGCTTCAGGGCCTATATCTCGGGGGCAGTAGCCTGTCCCAAGGCCCAGTAGTCCTCCTACACCTCCACATGTCACCACTTCGGCGCTAACACCCACCGTCCATGTTGAATACATGCTAGGGCTGTCTCATACAGGACTGGTGTATTGGTATTAGCGGGGGTATTTTTACGACATGTCGGCGGGTCATCTGGTAGATCAGGGAAGTCTGCTTTTAATGAAATACAAATCCTTAACTGTTCCCTGCCCCAGCCGGGATTCGAACCTGGGTCCATCAGGACTGCAGGCCGCCTCTCTACCGATTCAACCACCGCAGGACAATAGGTTATAATTGCCACTTTGAAAGGTATTGCAAAGTTAATGCAATACCTTTCATAGACAGCTGGAACTAGTTTTATGAGTGGAGTGCCATGTATAGTTGGGATGGGACTCAGTAGGCAGGGAGTTACTGTTTTAGCCAGGATAATTGATAAGAAGTTTTTTTTTGGTGTGTGTGTGTGTGTGTGTGTGTGTGTGTGTGTGTGTGTGTGTGTGTGTGTGTGGTTGAAAGTTAGATGTACGGGAAGTTGTAACTACTTCTTTCTGAAATGATTATCATCAGGTTTGGATAGATGCTCAATTGTTGACTTTATACAGTGGTTTTATCTGCCCCCGCGTGGAGTACAACTCTCATGTGTGGGGAGGCTCCCCACATACAGCTCTTCTCAATAGGGTGGATTCAAAGGCTTTTCGTCTCATTAACTCTCCTCCTCTTACTGACTCCCTTCAACCTCTGTCTCCTCGCCGCACTGTTGCATCTTTATCTCTTTTCTATCGCTACTTCAATTGTCAGTGCTCCTCTGAACTGTCTGCATGCATTCCTCTACCTCTACGACGGGCGCGTAGCACCCGTCTAGCAGCAAACTCTAATCCCTTTTCTGTCCAACTCTCTAATGCAAAAGTTAACCGTTACTCCCAGTCCTTCATTTATACAACAGGTCAACTCTGGAACGGTCTCCCTCTGTCTGTATTTCCTGCTTCCTATGATCTCCAGTCTTTCAAACGCAATGAGTCCAGGCATCTCGAAATGATCGGATATTGAATTCTGCTCTCTCTTGTATTTTGTTTTTCTCTTGGAAGGAACAAATTTGCGGGCTCATTGCCTTTGGTTCCTTCTTCCTCACATAATACAAAAAAAGATGCATCGAGACTTGCAAAGATAAGACAAACAGTTTAACTGTTAGTGTAGATACATTATCTCAGGCACCTCAAAATGAGAAGGTGATGATAAAGGACATTACATACGATGATAGAGAAGCGATGTGACGTACAAAATTTTTTTTATATTAGTAAAGAGTTTCCCATTTATTAACAAAAACAAAAAGAAAGTAAATACCAAAGTAGAGGTATAACTACTCGCAATAATCTGAAAGTGTACTACACAAACGGCAAGAATTTACGTAAGAAAATGGATGAACTAAGGGCTTTATTTCATACAGAGAAAATAGACATTGGCGTTATTAGTGAATCGGATGAATACAGACACTCGGGAATTTTAGCAGAATATCAGATAAAAGGCTGTAATATTTTTGTGTCAAACCGTCTGGGAAGAAAAAGGTGTGGGGTAGCTATTTATGTAAAAGATTCATTAAACTCCTACAAAAAAGCGGCATTAAAGAAAATAGGGACACGGAAAGTGTCTGGGTTGAAATTAGTAACAACAGTAAGAAACTAGTCTAGGAGCTACTTACAGATCTCCAAAATTAAGTACCTGGTAGCGCAGATTGTAAATATCTTTTGGAGGAAATTAGGAAAGCGTCACAGTCCAGGTTTGTAATAATGGTACAGGATCTTAATCTGCCAAGGATAGATTGGCGAAATCAGACAGGAGATGCAGAGTCGGAGGAATTTCTATAGGTAGTACAGGATGATTTAATTTATCAGTATATCAGGGAGGCCAGTAGGGGGAAATAATATACTGGATTTGGTTTAATGAAATAAAGAAAACATCGTTATCAATTGAGAAGTTTGTGGACGACTTGGTAATAGTGATCACGAGGAAATTAACTTTACATTTGTTTGGAATGTCTGTTCTACCGAAAACCCCTCAACCGTTCCTAGTGTTTGTCTAGGAGATTGTCCAGATTGTCTATAAATTGGCAAATGGAATTTAACATTGAAAAATGTAAAGTACGTAGGCAAGACCATCGGAGATACTAAATACCTAGATGACAAAGAAATCAGTAAATCGGAATGCGAGACAGATCTACGAGTTATGGTGAGTAAAGACCTCAAACCATGGCAACAAATAGGGTCCTAGGATTTTTTTTTTTTTTTTTTCCGCGAAGCGTGAGCAATAGGACATCTAAAGTAAAATTTTAACTTTATCTAGCATTAGTAGGGCAGTATTTTACCTACGTCATGCAATTTTGGTGTCCGTTCTATAGAATGGATATGAATTCTTTTAAAAAAGGTACGAAGTACATAGAAGAATGAAAGAAAAAGACACATGGTGTTCGGAACCTTTCATATGAAGACAGACTAAAACGACTAAATCTGCACTCTTTAGCAAGGCGTACAGTAAGGGAAGGCAGAATTTATGTGTTTGATTGGATGAAGGGAATAAGTACGGGAAATATTAACAAGGAACTTAAAGTGAGTATGCTGGATAGAACTAGAAGTAGTGGTTTTAAACTACACAAATTATGTCTTAGTACGGAAACAGGTAAAAATTGCTTTGCCAATAGAGTAGTAGACGAATGGAATAAGCTACCAAGTTGTGTAGTTGCTACCCCATCCATTGAGAGTTTCAAGCGTAGTCTAGATAAGCATATGAAAGATAAGGAGTGGGTATAAAATACAATAATTCTCATAACCAGTACAATTCACTCTTTTTTCTTTTCAGGTGACGCTATGATACTCTCTTTTTCTCCTTTCATACTTTCCTATAATATGTACACTCCAGATTTTCTATACTGCATGGTGTCCTTTCTGACTTTTTCTTTACGGCTTTGGCTGGAGGGTTTGGAGGACGGGGGAGAGCCTTCTTTGCTATCCTTATCTCATTCTGCTAGTTCAGTTACTCTTCTAGGAACTGTCTAGCATGGGCCAACCAGCCTACTGCCGTTATCCTCTCTTCTTATGTTCTTGAGTGTATGTACTTCTGGAAAAAAAAAAAAAAAAAAAAACGGTGATGGGGGCACACCCTCTTAAAAAAAAAAAAAAAAAAAGGAGAAATTTATATACTGGAAGAACAACCAGATGAACAGACAAAAGAAGCTTCGTTGAAATCCAGTACCTCACTTTCCCCTGCATCTGATTGTTTTTACTTTTGGGATTGATGTTGACCCGCAAGAATCATTAGGAGCCACGCTCCCCAAATATAGAATTATGGGTAAGAGTACACTGTACGTCATGTACCATGATGTAAGAGCCATAATTATCTGCCTTCTTTCCACTACTTCTGAGGATTCTTAATTTGTGAGGGGGACCTGACCTTTTAAAAATCATGGTTGCAAAATGTGTATGGTGGAATACCTTCCTCGTAACCAGCAGAAGTCACCTGGGAAGGTTCATTCAAATCCACCGAATACCCAAGAATTTAAAGCACACACACACACACACACACACACACACACACACACACACACACACACACACACACACACACACACACAGCCTGAATCCAGCACAACGGTGTCAGGCGCTTAGCCGAAATTGATACTATTCTGTGTCGGATGGTTGATAAAATGTACGCAATTGAGCTGATGAAGTTAAAAGCTAAAAGACAGATAGATAGGTAAAAGAGATAGATGGATAAATAAATGGATAGACTGACAAATAATGATACAAATACCGAGGATTTAGAGATTGACACAAATCTGGGTACATACACTTGATTGACGGCCGGGATGAGAGGACTGTTTTTATTAGCCATGATGGCCACTTGGTACACGAAGTAGGAACTCCGGGCCAGATAGAAGTCACATCTTCCTGAATTAAGAAATAAAATCGTTAATTTAATGGTACTCCCTTTAGGCAGAGGACTTTATTTTCAATTTTATTGTTGCTACTTCCAGGCGATTTTATTTAGCTTCGTTAAAACGTTTTAAAGTGGACGGGTCAGGTATCACCTTTATTTATTTCTTTATTAACAGAGGGTCTTCCCAGCTTAAATAATATCGTCTGGTGGCAGCTGTATTATATGAAAAATATATTTCCGTTGGACTTATTCCCTTCCGTAAGGCTAGGTGAATTTTGAACTTTATGGAATTTGGTGAAAATCTTTTGGGAATGTGTAGATGAGGTTGAAATTTGAGTGGATAGCTTCAGAAGCGTGTCGATATCCTTCACCTGGTTTTTGTGACACACACACACACACACACACACACACACACATTTCCAAAAAGAGTCTAAACTACAAAAAGGGAAACTACCATGACCTGAAGAAGTACTTCGTAGAAATAGATTGGGAAAAGGAGCTTAGAGGACAAAATTTAAATGTTATATATAGATTATTCTGTGATTTTTGTGAAATAGAAGTCCAAAATTATATCTCTCAGCACAAAGAAACAGAGATTAAAAAGAAATGGTTTAATACAGAATGTAAAAATCAAAAGAAAAAAGAGACTTGCTGTGGAACAGATACAGAAGAAACAATAGTAAGAGGGCATATAATAACTATAAACAGGCAAGAAATTATTATACAAGGATAAGGAGGGACGCCCAAAGACAGTTTGAGGAACACATTATAAATAAAAGTAGTGATCAACCTAAGCTATTTTACAGGTACATCCTAAGCAAAACCAGAGTTAAAGATAAAATACAGTCCGTTACGGACGAGGGAATCATCTAAACACAAGAGAAAGATATTTGTGAAGCACAAAATAAAAATTCCCAATCAGTTTTTACAGAAGGAAATAATTTTGAAAGAGATGATAATGGAACATGCATGCCCACACATATTACCAGATCTATCAATATCCGAACAAGAAGTACAGGAAGAGTTAAGTAAATTAGACAAAGGAAAAGCATGTGGACCACACGAAATTTCAGATTGGATGCTACATGAATGTGCAGAAGAGTTAAATAGACCATTATATTTAATATCCAAGGAATCCTTAATACAAGGTAGACTACCTGATATCTGGAAGAAAACAAACATTGTTCCGCTATTCAAGAAAGGGAATAGACAGAATCGACTCAATTACTGACCAGTATCACTGACCAGTGTTATAAGTAAGATACTAGAAAAGCTGATAAGAAAAGTTTGGGTAAACAATCTAGTAGAACACAGTGTGGTAACAGAAAGGCAGTTAGGTTTTAGAAGGGGGAAAATTATGTGTTACTAATCTATTAAGCTACAGTGATAGAGTTACAGAAACATTACAGAAAAGAAAAAGATGAGTGGAGAGTAACTATTTAGATTTCAAGAAAACATTTGACAGAGTACCTCACCAAAGACTTTTATGAAAACTGTAACATCAAGGAGGAGTCTAAGGCAACCTGTACTGTTGGATGCAGAATTTTCTCAGAAAAAGAGAAAGGAGAACAGTACTAAGGGAAAATTACTCATCAAGGAGGGAAGTGACAAGCGGGGCTCAGTGCTGGCACCATTTGTTTTTAGTGTATATAAATGACACAGACAGTAACACTGGAAATGGAAGCTATCTAAATATTTTTGGTGATGATGCAAAAATACAAAGCAAAATCACTAACAGAGATTCTGGCAGAGAACTACAGGAAGAAATAAGCTTCAGGATGGAGGAATAGATGGCAAATGGAATTTAATGTGGACAAGTGTCATGTAGTGAAGTTTGGTAAAGGTAAAAAAATACCACATCAGTGAGAAGGTACGTAACATGTATACACTGTTTTCTAATATTTCTAATATGAGAATAACATTCATATACATAAATGAAGACATGCTGAGAAGGATAATTATATCATTCATCAGACCAACCCTGGAGTGTGCATCAGTAGTTTGGAATCCTTATCTCAAAAAAACACATAAATATGATTGGAAAAGTACAAAGGGGAGCTACAAGATGGGTACCAAGCTTGCTGGCTCTAAGCCATGAAGAAAGACTAGGAAAACTGACTTTACGAACACTACAGGAAAGACGGAAAAGAGGAAACCTGATTATGCTATATAATGCATCTCAGGTAAAGGGAAAACAGACATAAATGAATATATAACCTATGGGCAAGCATCAGCAAGAGGACCCTGCAAAAAACTACAATAAAAGAGAGGCAAAAAAGATGTAAGGAAATTTAGTTTCCCAAATAGGGCAATGGATCAGTGGAATGACACTACCGAATGAAATAATGTGTGTCAAAACTATTCATAAATTCTAGGATATGTATGATAAAAATGATTTAATACACGGGACCGTACAAGCTTGCCTCATTCATGTAAATATACAATTAGGTAAGAACAATTAGGTAGGTAAGCACACACACACACACAACACACACACACACACACACACACACACACACACACACACATCTATATTTATATCTATCTGTATACAGTATCTCTCTCTCTCTCTCTCTCTCTATACATATATATATATATATATATATATATATATATATATATATATATATATATTACGTCCTCGTCCCACGCTGCAGCAGGCTCCAACAACAGTAGTTCAGTGCGAGTATAAGAAAGACGTTGGCCAGTGAGTTGTTCTATTATGGTCAGCCTTTCGGTGTACAGCATGCAAGACCAACTTAGGCGTTGTAAATAAACACAGGCTTCTTAAATTCACTGACTTTATTTTCCAGATAATTACACTTAATGCTTGCCAACTTCACTTTACTGTTTTCACAAGTACCGGAGCTATACAGTCTTCACTAACTGCGATTACCCTTAATGATTGCCAACTACACTTCACTGTTTTGACGAGTACCGGAGATATACAATTTTCACTAACTGGACTGATACTGCACTGATACTGAACTACACTCAAACTGAAATGAAACAGAGTGAACTGCTTCAGTCTCTTCCCCATCCTTGTACAAGCTCCATATATACTAAAATAATATACTAGGTTCTCGGGAAAGCAACAGTTGCCAACTTGGAGCCAGCCAAAATATCCAGAGTTTTCTTATATTGTGTAGCACTCTTAATTATTTAGCATACAAACTGAGAGAAAATTACATAATCTAATACGCAATCACGTAAATAAAACATTATAGGGAAATCTATATCTATTCTGTATACCCAGGCTGCTTCCCCCAAGGAAAGGGAGGTAGCCGAGACAGGACGACACACTCCCAATTTACTCATCCATTCAAACACATTCATTTGCATCTTAGCCCCAAAGGGGAGAAGGGACAGATCCTCACCGCACCACATCGCACGAAGGTCAACTGCGCAGTGCAATCAGTGACATCCGCAGCAGGGCCTGACAGCAGAGTTGGTTTACCCCTGCCACATCATAATAGACCCATCCCCTTACTCGCACCTGACCTGATCAGCTAATCAGCTAATCAGACCCTCAGGGCTGTGTCATCATTTATTCATCCACAGTTTCTCTCCATTTATTTCTGTCATGCACAGCCACTCTTCCTTGCTCAACAGACATCCCTCTCGCATCCAACGCTCTCTTCACACTGTCCATCCATCTTATTCGTGGTCTCCCCCTCAGCCTTGCACTACTCACATCAGAGAAATAGAGCACAAAAATCAATATACACCTTACAATATAACTCCACTCACAACAGCAGGCTAAATGGCAACTTTAACATGTAGCGGAAAAATTCGGGAATCGTCGGGAACACCCCAGCACCAATTAACTGGCAAACCCCTCTTCTCAGCACTACCCCCTCCTTAGTCCTTTGTCGTCTTGACAAAACAGCACAGTACGTACAGTCATAATCATTAATTCTACTGAAATATCTAATTGTACACAAAATAATCCTTCAACTTATCAGATCTTCTCCTATGCCACTTCCGACGACATCTCTGCTCTTCCACATAGTCCACTTCTTCTGGAATGTCTTGGTCCTCTTCCTGATTTACTTCTTCCATCGAGAAACTAACACCATCATCTTATACTTCAGTTCTTTGGTCCTCCTCAACATCCTCGGCTGCAGGTGAGGACGATTCCCTGGAGACGTCCCAGCTGTACTGTCCTGGTCTATGGTACTGCCACAGACTATTCACGTGTACCATTTTTGAGCGAGACTTCCTGCCTCCCCAAATCTGGTACGTTATGTCTGACAGGCTGTCCAACACTGTGTAAGGCCCGTTCCACTGGCTCTGCAGCCTCGGTGATTGTCCCTTCTTTCACTGAGGATTGTATAACCAAACTTTGTCACCATCATTGAAGCTCGCCTCACTTGCCCTGACATCGTATTTGAGCTTCATCACTTCGCCAGAAAACTTTAGAGATTCTCACACTTGATGATGTACCTCAGCCAGCCTTTCCTGAAGGTGCATCGCATAGCTGGAAGTGTCTGTAGGCAGCTCCTCACCAGGTGGTCTTCCCATTAACAAGTCAATGAGTAAGCATAACGCGTGGCCCAGCATCAGTTTCGCAGGGGTGTAGCCGGTAGATTCATGGGATGCAGACCGATATGCCATCAGCAGCACAGGTAATTTCTGGTCCCATTCCGTTTGTCCCTCTATCCAATACTTGGCAAGTTCTTGTCACAAGGTGCAGTTGAATTTCTCCACCATCCCACCTGACTCTGGTCTTCATGGTCTTGTCCTGGTCTTCTTGATCCCTAGTTAACTTGTAGCACTCATGGAACACAGCAGACTCAGAGTTTCTACCCTGGTCTGAATGTAGCCCTTGTGGGATCCCAAAACGAAAGAAAAACTGGTCAGCACCTGAACAACAGTCGCAGCCTCTTGATTGGGGATGACATAGGCTTCTGGCCACTTTGTGAAATTGTCCATGATGACACATATATACCAGTTTCCTCAATTAGTGAGCTGCAGACGGTCTAGCAATGTCCACCGTGGCTCTTTCCATTGGTGCACCCACGGTACAGCTGGAGAGGGGAACAACCACGTTTCTTCTGTCCCCTTCTTAGGACTGCACACATCACAGGTCCGACACCACTCTTAAACTTGCTGACACATGCCAGTCCAGTAGAACCTCTGTCACTGCAAACTTAAAGTTTTCTTCACTCCCAGGTGCCCACTAATGATCTGGGTATGGGGCTCATCCATGATCTCGGACCACATTATCTTCGGAACCACCAGTTGCTAACACTTGTTGAGGCCATCAGGTGTCTTCCACTGATGCACCAGTAGTTTGTGATTCAAGCGAAGAAGGTCCCACTGACTCCAGTAGCTCTTGGTAATGGGGATGAATCTGGAAACCTCTTCCCAAGATGGTCGCACTGTACTCCACTGCAGCCACTCTACCACTGGTTGTATATCTGCATTCTCCATCTACATTCTCTTTAGTTCTTCTTCAGCTGACACTTGCCCTGTCACAACAGCATGGTGGCATTTCTTGTTAAAATTCCCATTCCTACAACACTGTTTGCCGTCCGTTCTGCCATCTTCTCGCACGTTATCAGTTAAGGTTCCCTTGCATTTCCTCAGTGGTGGGACCTCTTGGGAAAAACTGGCTGGTTGGTGCGTCTTGTCACCAGCCTTTACTAATTTACCCTCATCCTTCGTGTCTTCTGCAGTCTTCTTCTTGCCATCCTTCTCTTATGGACAATCATCGCTGAAGTATCCCATCTCAACAAGTGTCTAGCACCCTTTTTTGGTGATAATCGTGGGTTTCCTTGCACTGTTCCGTTCTTGCTCCTTCTTCCATTTGTAACAATCCACCTTCATGTGTCTTGGCTTCTCAAATAACCAGCAACCTCCTCTGATCTTCTGTTCTCTTTTCCACTTGTTACAGTCCATTTTCTGATGTCCTGGCTTCTCCCAATAACACCAACTTCCTCTGATCTCCCGTTTCCTCTTCCACGTGTTGCGTTCCTTTTTCCTATGTCCTGGCTTTTCACAGTACCAGCAACTTCCTTCAAAATTTTGCACTTCACGTACCTGACCTTTCTTGCCTTGAAACATAACCTACAACCTGCCTGAAAAGTGTACGTACTGGACCCAATATAGGACTCAAATTCTAGAGCCCTGGCTAGTGCTTCTTGCACGCATCTTGCCTGTGCCTGTTCCACCTGCACTTTCAACTCTGCACTATCAAGAGCATCGATGAACTGGTCCCTCAGAAGAATAGCCAACAGGTTAGGTGATGTTCTGGGGTATGCCTTGTATGCCGTACTTTCCAGGTCATGAGTAAGCTGCTGTAGGGATTCGCCTCGAACCCGTAAACGGATCAGGAACCTTGCTTTGTACACCTCAGTCTCATACATGGTCCAATATCCGCACTCCAGCACTTCAACTAGGGACTGATAACTGCTCCTCTCCTTCAATGACGTCTGGCCCAGAATTTCCATTGCGGCACCTTTGAGGCTAGTAGCAAGCTGCATTGCCCTCTGCCTATCATTCCAACCATTCTAATCAGAGAGTAACTGAAACTGCTCGTGGTAAGCTTCCTAAGATACTCTACCATCAGATTCCTGAGGTTTCTTTTTAATTGTACCCCCATTATAGCCATGCACTTCACGGGTTAGAGGCCTAAAAACTGGGGTATCATAATTAAGTTCAGGACTTAAAACTTTTGCATTCTGATTATTCACCCCTGTAACGCTACCTTTAAATGCCTGGGATCCGTCAAGATTCACCATACACTCTCCATTCTTTTCATTGGCTCCCTGTACACTAGCCTGAGGCTCTGTAGTGCAATATTTTTTTACAGTCTCAATTTTCTCATTAATTATCGTTACGTGGTTGACTACATGCTTCAACTGGTTATCTACATGCTGTCTGCACTCCATCACAGTTCCCTCAACAACTGTCTTCAACTGGTCGTCTACATGCTGTCTGCACTCTGTCAAATTATTGCTTACCTCAGATTTCTGCTGCCTTAGCTCGGCATATACTTCCTCCTTCGATTGTTCCTGTTCTTTGTTCAGTTCCCGCACGAAAGCATCTAACTCTCCTTGCATCCTTGGTTGAAATTCCCTCTGTTACTCCTGCAATGCCTCTTGAAGCTGTTCCTTCTGTACTAGCAATTGTTCTTTGATTTCTTCATTTTGTGCCACAAATTATTCTTTGAGTTCTGTCCTTCATTCTGTGCCTGTAATTGTTCCATGACTTCTTTCTCTCCTTCACTCTTTGCTTGTAGTTGTACACTTTGTGCTTGCAATATCTTCATAATGGCAGCCAGTGATGCCTCCTCTTGGTTTGCTTGGCCTCATAACTGTACACATCTGCCTCCATGTCGAAGATTAGACTCAGTACAGCACGTAATGATCCACACTCCTGACACCACTGTTATGTTTCCATCCCACACTGCCACAGGCTCCAACAGCAGTAGTTCAGTACAGGAAGGACGTTGGCCAGTGAGTATTCTATTATGGTCAGCCTTTCGGTGTACTGCACACAAGACCAGCTCAGGCGTTGTAAATAAACACTGGCTTCTTAAATTCACTGTCTTTATTTTCCAGATATTACACTTAATGTTTGCCATCTTCACTTCACTGTTTTAACAACAACCGGAGCGATACAGTCTTCACTAACTGCAATTACACTTAATGCTTCCCAACTACACTTCACTGTTTTCATGTGTGCTAGAGATATACAGTCTTCACTAGCTGCACTGATACTTAACTACTGTACACACAAACTGAACTGAAACTGATTGAAACTACTCCAGTCTCTTTCCCATTCTTTTATAAGCACCCTATGAACTAGAATCATCTATTAAATTCTCGGGAAAGCAACAGTTGCCAATTCGAAGACATCCACAATATCCAGAGTTTTCTTACATTATGTAGCTCTCTTAATTATTTAGCACAGAAACTGAGAGAAAATTACATAATCTGACAAACAATAATGTAAATAAAACATTAGGGAGAAAAAGAGCACAGAAATTCATGTACAGCTTACAAAAATAACTCTTCTCACAATAGCAGGCTAACTGGCAACTCTGACACACAGTGGAAAAATTCGGGAATCTTCGGGAACACTCCAGCACCACCCAACTGGCAAATCCCACTCCTCAGCAATATATATATATATATATATATATATATATATATATATATATATATATATATATATATATATATAATATGGATGCAAGACCATATAGAGCAGCGTTTCTTAATCTGGGGTGCTAGTACCCCGTGGGGTGCTGAAGTCAGTTTTAGGGGGTGCTGGAAAATGCAACATATATTCCTTTTGCTTAGTATTGCCATCGTTGATATTTTATTTTGGAGAATGTATAAAATAAATTGTGAATGAGACCTTCACTTTACTTTATCCATGAAGCAGAAATGTAGTAACTGTAGCAGTGTAGCACCTGTTGTCCCAGTAACCAGATGTAAGGGGGTGCTGGACTGTGTGGCCTTACTGCAGGAGGTGCTGAGGTCGGAAAAGGTTAAGAAACGCTGATAAAGAGGTTGGGGCAGTGGACTTTCTGACCACTAATTGGTGGTGGTGAAAGTCAAGATGCAAATGAAATGGAGGAATAGAAGAAGGGAAGGACAGGAGTAGTTCATACAAGGAGGGTAGGAAGGTTAGAAGAGATTTTTTTTTTATAACAGAACAGAGGAAGAAAAAACAAATGAATTTAAAAAAAATAATAATCCATACACCAAATTACTGGTGTCCTCCATTCATTAAAAAAAAAAAAAAAAAATCTGTAACAATTGGATTTGAACAGCTCTGGGTTGAAGTTTGTTGGAAACAACTCTGGAGAAGCGAGTTCCAAAGAGATGCAGTTCAGGGAAAAAAAGATTTCTGATAGGCGGAAGTTCTGCAATACGGCAGTGTGACAATTCAGTCATGAGCATTACCAGATGCCCGTGAAGCACAAGCACAAGGGAAGGCTTGGAGAGGTGGCACAATGGATGCAACTTCATCAGAGCATTTGCCATAAAAGTATCTGTAACAATGCAAGGGAGTCAGCATTCCTTTTTACCTGTAGGGGAGGTAGTTTATTTGTAATAATAGGGTTATTAATAATTCTAACAGCTTTGTTCTGAATTTGGTCTATTTGCTTTAGAGCAACCTCCTCATATCCACTCCACAAGGATGAGCAATATTCCAGCTGAGGGTGCATATGACTCATAAACTGTAGCCAACTGCTCATCAGTGAAGAAGCTACGAACTATGTACAATAATCCAGGTTTCTTCGGGGCAGTTTCAGCAAGTGATCTGACATAAGAGTCCAGCTGAGGTAACTGTTAAGTGAAACACAGAGAACTGCAATACTTTTGGAGACAGGAATATTAGTAGCATTGAAGTTAACATAGGAACCTGGCAATATCTGACTATCAGTGAATTGTATATATTTGGATTTACTACCTTTAAACAAGACAAGGTTATTTTATCTATTCAGTGATCCCAGATGAGTCTTGATTTATGGAGATGGCTGTACTGAGTTGTGAGGTAGAGATATTATGATCTGTGAATACGTGTTTATGTGTGAATGAACTTTGAAGTGTTGAGACATCTGCCTATGAGACATCTGCATATGAAGGGATTATGGTTGACAGATAAGAGATCATTAATATGAATTAGGAATATGGTTGGAGCCAGAACTGATCCTTGTGGCATGCTGGCGTTAATAGAGTGGAAATTAGAATGTACATCATATACTTTTACTCTTATTTTTTTGTCGCTGAAATGAGAAGAAATAAGAGGAATGAAAGACGTTCGTCCATAGCAAGGGAGTTTGATAGACGGGAAAGGTGCCACACTCTGTCAAAAATTTTAGAAAAATCAAAGACAACTGCATGAGTTTCTCGATGATGGCCAACTGATTTATAGATGGTGTGAGTCAGGAGATTGTGAATATCAATGGTGGAACATTCGTGGCAAAAACAATACTATCACTAAATAAGTTACTGGATGGGAAAAAGACATAATATAAGAGAGAAGTGGAGGAGTGATTGGGTAAAACTGATTTGGAGCACATGAGGTACACGTGGAAGGCGTGTAAGATTTTCACAGAAGTAATCTGTGCAGCATGTGAGGTGGTGTGTGGGGTGAAAAGAAGACGAAAGGGGGTGCAAGGAACAGCAAGGTGGAATGAATAGGCGAGAAAGGCTGTGGCACAAAAGAAGAAAGTATGTAGTGAGTGGATGAGAAACAGGGGTGTGAAGGAAGTTGAGAGACCGAAGACAGTTATATGTAAGGAGGAAGTGAGAAGTGAAAAGATTAAGAAGAGAAAGAAGAGATTGGATGAGGAATTTGGAAGGAACTTGTGCATTATGTGGAGGGGATGTAAGGAAATGTTCTGGAAAGAGGTAAAGACAGTTAGACAGGGTGACACAGAACCTAATCAGGGAGTGAAAGACAAAAATGATAAATTGCTAGTGGAGAATGGAGAAAAAGTGAGCACATGGATAGATCATATTAAAGAATCCTTGAACATACAGAATGAAAGTAAAGTGTGTGGCTGGGAAATGGCTTGCAGAAGGAGGGATGTAAAAAGAGAGGAAGATATCAGTAGGATGGATGTTGTGGAAGCAATGAAGAAAGTAAAAATGGGAAAACCACGGGCATTGATGGAGTGTGTAGTCTAATGCTGAAGCACGGGGGAGAGATAGTAGTAGAATGGATGTGGAAGATACCGTTTGGCTAGGGAGGAATGTAGTGTCTCGGAGGATTGGAAGTCAGATATATTACTTCCCCTGCACAAAGGAAAAGGGAAAAAAGAAGTGTGTGGTAATCGTAGGGACATCTGTCTTCTTAGTGTAATAGGAAAAGTATATGATAGGATACTTAGTTAGGGGAATAACAGAGGAATTAGTTGGAGAAGAGCAAGGAGGCTTTAGGAAGGGAAGAGGTTGTGTCGGTGAAATATCCATTATTAGGTCATTAGTGGAAAAGTTTCTAGAGCAGGGAAAGAAGTTGTATGCGGCCTTCATGGATTTGGAGAAAGCATTTTATAGGTTGGATAGACAAGGAATGAAAAGTAATAAGAATATGTAGAGCGAATCGGAAGTTGCTGAATCCCGTGAATAGTATGTATGAGTATGCTATAGCTGCAGTGCGTGTAGACAGTGAACTGAGTTAATTTTCCTATTTGAAGGTTGGACTGAAACTGGGATGTGTCATATCTCCATGGCTGTTCAAGTTGTGTATGGATGGAGTTATAAATAATATACAAGGTAGGGCAGTGAATGTTGGAACAGCCCTAATGTGAGAGGGCAGTGTTTGGAAACTCCTTTTACTGTTGCTTGCAGATGATACTTCGTTGTTAGGTGAAGATGAAGAGGAACTGAAAGGCTTGTTGAAAAAGCTTGGGAGAGTGTGTAAGAAATGGAATCTAAAGATGAATGTAAGGAAGAGTAAAGTTATGGTCCGTAAAGAAATTAAGTCACTGAATGTACAGTGAGGTTGGATGAGAAAGAAATGGAAAATGTGAGTGCGTTTAAGCACTTGGATAGTGTGATGAGTAAGGGAGGAAATTCAGAGGGTGAAGTGCTTGAAAGTGCCCAGCTAGGGAGAAAGGTTGCTAGTTCTTTGAAAACAGTGATAAGGAACAAGGAAGTGAGCATGGAGGTAAGAAAGTTGGTGCGTGACAGTATTGTGTTGCCAACTCTAATGTATGGAATTGAAGCATGGACTTTCTTGGAGGGACACAAGTCATGAGTGATTGCAGTGGAAATCAGTTATTTGAGAGGAGCATGTGGAGTCACATGGAGAGACAAATTGACAAATAAGGAAGTAAAAGAGCTTTGTGGTGTGGATGCGGAAGTGATAGAAGGCGTTAGGAGAAATACATTTTAGTAGGTTAGTCATATGGACAGGATGGAGCGTGAGACACTGACGAGGAGAGTGTATGTGAGTTAGGGAGATGGGGGTGAGGAAGGAGGAGGCCAAGGCAGAGATGCAGGGGTGGAGTTGAGCGGTGTATGAGAGAATGAGGTGTAAGCTGGGAGCAGGGCACTGAGATGGCGAGGTACAGGGTGACATGAAGGCGATTTGTTTATGGCCACCCCTTAGGGGATTGAGGCGTCTGGCAATCTATATATATATATATATATATATATATATATATATATATATATATATATATATATATATATATATATTTATACCAAGGCTGCTTCCCCCAAGGAATGGGAGGTAGCCGAGACAGGATGACACACTGCCAATTTACTCATCCACTCAAACACATTCATTCGCATCTTAGCCCCAAGGGGAGAAGGGACAGATCCTCACCACACCACACCACACGAGGGTCAACTGCGCAGTGCAATCAGTGACATCCGCAGCAGGGCCCGACAGCAGAGCTGGTTTACCCTTACCACATCATAATAGACCCATCCCCTTACCCACACTTGACCTGATATATATATATATGACTTTTGTTCCTCTTGATCCAAAAATCCTCCATGCAAAATTTAAGTCTTCCACTGTATTATTTACAGGTGCCCCAAAGACGCAGAATTTCACACTCTGTGCCATCAGGGATTACTACCTCGCCAGCATACATAGGTCCCCCTTATTATGTAAGTATTAGCCCCGTGTTTGGGGGATGTCTTGGGAACAGATCCCCCACTCACTATTGCCTATTATGAGAGGTTTTGGTTGCCTTTTGAGTGTCAGGGAATCACTGACAATGAGCCTCTATGACCTGCAACAGGAATTGCCACTGCTCCTTGTCTTTGGTGATGACAGGGAGTGCAACTCATCGCTAAGCGAGGTTGTTTGTGAATTTCAGTGATTGGACGTATTGCTTGGCTTTCCTGTAGTCATCTCATTCAACCCACGTGGATGGGTTGACATCCAGGAACCCATTGGAGGAGACAAGGAAGAACGGAAGGCAGCGAGTGATGCTTGTTATGAAATGAGGGAGGTTCATCACTCGAATGACAGCCACATAAAGCTCCAAAATCCTTCTCTTCTCAAGCTCACCACCCTCCTTGTCCTCAAGAGCTGTGGCCATGGCCCTCTTCATTTCCAAGTTGAAGGACTCATCAAAGAATGCCTGGCCAACCAGCTCCTCAGAGAGGTATCAGCGATGGGGACTGAAGACCTTCACAGCAGTGGATGAGAATCCCAAGTCAATGTAGTCCAGGATATCTTGAAGAAACTGCAGGTTGTTCAGAGAAGCAGATGCGGCAACTGGTGCTGTGAACCAGTATGGGACGAAAATCATGATGGTAAATATGACAAACCACACAAATGTGGCAAGCTCTCGCACACTGAGCTTCAACTAACTGAGGAAGAGGTAAATCTTGACTAAGCAGATGATTTTGGCCATCCAACGGGCAAGGTAATAGATGCCAGGCCGCAAAATGTGGAAGCCACAAGGAGGAACTCCAATAAGGATGATCACTGTGAGCTCAAGCAACTCCCAGTAATCTTCCTGTGACTGTTGGGCAATGAGTTGAAGATGGCAGAAGGTGATGACATCGCAATGGGTAGGAAAGTTGGCAGGCAGTTCTAAGCGATCAGCTGCAGCAAAGGTCCGTCCCTGCTTGAAACAATTGAAGGGAGGGATGTCCAGCCCAAATGTGATGCTGCTAGTGCATACTGTGAAGACTTTCTGGATGATGATCCCACTAATATCCTTCCTGCAGGGGAATCCAGAGGAGTGCAGGCCCCAGAGTGAATTCCAGTGTTGCTAGCTGTTGTGTCAAGTCTTGTTTGTTACCAAATCCACCAGGTCCCATTCTTGCAGGGTAATGAAAATTGCCTACACTATGTCAGCTCCTGCTCCTGATTGCAGTTTGGGGACGTTAATCAGCTTCACAGTTCCCTCTCCAGACGCCAGGATAGGTAAATATTCGAACTTTTCTTGGCCAGCATCATCAGCAACTAACTTACTCTCCCAGTGAATAGCAAGTTGAATGCCAGGCTTGAAGGATGAGTGTAGAGTTACTGTCTGTTCACCACAAGCCTTGATTTGCCCCCCATGGATGCTTTGCTGGTTGAAAACCATAATTCAAGGATCCTTGTCATACACAGATGCTGCAGCAGCCAAGATTATGGACAGCTTTGTGGTTGCTAATCTTTGTTTGGTCCAGAGCATCTAATGCTTTCGTAACGAGCACCACTTGCTGACTTCTGCTCTTCCTTGGCTCCTCAGATTGGTTCCTGGACATCGACCCATCCATGTGAGTTGAACAAGATGGCTACAAAAAAGTCAAGCAATGCGTCCAGTCATTGAAAGTCACGAACAACCTTGGTGAGAGGAGAGCTGTGCTCCCTGTCATCACCAAAGAGGAGGAGCAGTGGCAATTCCAGCTCCATGTCATAGAATTGTCAGTGATTCCATGACACTCAAAGGGCAACCATGACCTCTCATACTAGACAACAATGAGTGGAGGATCTTCCCAAGACATCCCTCCAAATAGGGCCTAATAATTACATTGTAAGGGAGACGTAGGTGCGTCGGCATGGTATTAAGCCCAGATGGCAGTGAGTCTAAACATCTGAGTTTTTGGGTCACCAGTAAATACTACAGTGGAAGACTGAAAATTTGTTTCCAGGGTTTTTGTTCCAAGAGGAACAAAATTGAGTGGTAGCCCATAAAAAACCTACAACTTCGAAAATTAAGGAGCACCCTACGTATATATATATATATATATATATATATATATATATATATATATATATATACCCACTGGGGGTAGGGAGGCTTTTCAAGAATACTCCCCCAGTATCCCTGCTTGTCGTAAAAGGCGACTAAAAGGGTTGGTGGAGGGTTAGTGCCCCTCCCCGGAAAACAACTAATTAAAAAAACAAACAATAAGCCTCGGACAAGGACTGACCAAACGTTGACGACCAAGGACCGGACAAAGGACATTGCGATTGGAACTTGGAATGTAAGGGGAGCAAATGATGAGGTGAAAGAGAGAGAGATTGTCCAGGTGCTTGAGGATGCGAAAGTGGATGTATGTGGAATAACTGAAACAAAATGGAGAGGAGAAAGTGTGAGAGAATGGGAGTATGGATGGGGTATATGTGCAGGAGTAGGTGAGAATGAGAGGGCAAAGGAAGGAGTATGTATAGTTGTGAGTAAAAGATGGAAGAGGAGCATAAGACAGTATGGATCAGTTGGATCAAGGATTGTGTGGGTAAAGTTGAAAGTTGGAATACAAATGTGGGCGATTGTGTGTGTGTATGCACCAACGCAAGATCGTGCTAGAAGAGTGAGAGAAGAGTTCTGGACAAATGTAGAAGTGTGCATGGAAAAGTTTGGAAGGAATGAGAGAGTGTTTTTGATTGGTGATATGAATGGTAAAGTTGGGAATGTGAAGGTGGATGGAATAGTTGGTGAGTGGGGTGTGCCTGCTGAGATAGATGAGAATGGGAGTGCGTTAGTGGACATTTGTGCTGGGAGGGGGTTGGTGATAGCCAATACCCTCTTCAGGCATAAAATGATCCACAGGTATACATGGCGAGTGTTGAGAAGGGTGGGTGGTGAACTGAGTGAAAGGAAGGCAATGATTGATTATGTGTGTGTGGATCAAAGGATGCGAAGATGTATATTGGATGCAAGAGTTTATAGAGGTTGGGGGAGTGGACTTTCTGACCACTACTTGGTGGTGGCCAGAATTAAAGTTCAAGTAAGATGGAGGAATAGAAGAAGGGAAAGACGAGAGGAAGGAGTAGTTGCAAGGAGAGTGGAAAGGTTACAAGAGGATGAGAAAAAGGCAGAGTATAAGAGAGAAGTGGAGGAACGATTGGGCAAATATGAGTTGGAGCAGATGGGGGACGTGGAAGGTGTGTGTAGAATATTTACAGAAGAAATATGTGCAGCATGTGATGTGGTGTGTGGAAGGAAGAGAAGACGGAGGGGGTTCAAGGAACAGCGTGGTGGACTGAAGAGGTGAAACGGGCTGTGGCACAAAAGAAGAAAGCATACAATGAATGGATGAGAAATAGGGGCGTGGAAGAAGTTGATAGGCGGAAGAGAGAGTTATATGTAGAAAGAAAGAGAGAGGTGAAAAGATTAGTAAGAGAGAGTAAGAAGAGAGTGGATGAGGAATTTGGAAGGAATTTGAGTGTAAAGTGGAGGGACTGTAAGAAAATGTTCTGGAAAGAGGTGAAAAGAGTAAGACAGGGTGGAAGTAAAGTTAGCAGGGGAGTGAAAGATAAAAATGGTAGATTACTAGTGGAGAAGGGAGAAAAAGTGAGCAGGTGGAGAGAACACTTTAAGGAATTGTTAAACGTGGAGGATGGAAGTAATGCGAGTATAAGTGGCTGGGGAATGGCTGGGAGAAGGAGGGAGGTGAGAAGACAGGAAAAAATCAGTAGGATAGAAGTTGTGGAAGCAATGAAGAAAGTTAAATCAGGGAAAGCCCCAGGAATTGATGGAGTGTGTGGTGAAATGCTGAAGCATGGGGGAGAGATAGTAGTAGAATGGATGTGGAAGATGTGCAGATTGGCCTGGGAGGAAGGTAGAGTCCCGGAGGATTGTAAGTCAGGTATAATTATTCCCTTGTACAAAGGAAAAGGGGAAAAAGAAGTGTGTGGTAATCATAGGGGCATTTGTCTTCTTAGTATAATAGGAAAAGTGTATGGTAGGATACTTATTGACAGAGTTAGAGAAAGAACAGAGAAATTAGTTGGAGAAGAACAGGGAGGCTTTAGGAAGGGAAGAGGTTGTGTAGATCAGATATTCATTCTCAGATCTTTAGTGGAAAAGTTTTTAGAGAAGGGAAAGAAGTTGTATGCGGCTTTCATGGATTTGGAGAAAGCATATGACAGGGTGGATAGACTAGGATTGTGGAAAGTGTTAAGAATATATGGAGTAGATGGGAAGTTGTTGAATGCTGTGAAGAGTATGTACGATGGTGCGAAGGCTGCAGTGCGTGTGGATGGTGAACTAAGTGAACTTTTCTCTTTGAAAGTTGGGTTGAAACAGGGATGTGTCATGTCTCCATGGTTGTTCAATCTGTACATGGATGGGGTAATAAAAGAGGTACAAGGTAGAGTAGTGGATGTTGGAGTGGCCCTAGTGAGAGAGGATAGTGTTTGGAAACTCCCTGTACTGTTGTTTGCAGATGATACTGTGTTGTTGAGTGAAGCCGAAGGGGAGCTGCAAGACTTGGTGGATGAGTTTGAGAGAGTGTGTAAGAAACGGAATCTAAGGGTGAATGTAGGGAAGAGTAAAGTGATGGTCTTTGAGAGAGGTGAAGTCAGTGAATGTACAGCGAGGTTGGATGGTGAGGAACTGGAAAATGTGAGTACGTTTAAGTACTTGGGTAGTGTGATGAGTAAGGATGGAGGATTGGAGGGTGAAGTGCTTGAAAGGGTACAGCAGGGTAGAAAGGTTGCTGGTTCTTTGAAAGCAGTGATAAGAAACAGGGAAGTGAGCATGGAAGTGAAAAAGTTACTACATGACAGTATTGTGATACCAACTCTAACGTACGGAAGTGAAGCTTGGACATTGTTGGAAGGACACAAGTCAAGAGTGAGAGCCGTGGAAATGAGTTATTTAAGAGGAGCCTGTGGAGTCACATGGAGAGACAGGCTGACGAATGAGGATATATAGGAGCGTTGTGGTGTTGATGTGGATGTGATAGGAAGCGTTATGAGGAACACACTGAGGTGGTTTGGCCATGTGGAGAGGATGGAGGGTGAAAGACTGACGAAGAGAGTGTATGTGAGTGAGGTGGAGGGGGAAAGAGGGAGGGGAGGCCGAGGATGAGATGGAGAGATGGGGTGGAGAGGTATATGAGAGAGGGGTGTGAGATGGGAGCAGGGGAGTGAAATGGCGGGGGACAGGGCGACTTGGAGGCGATTTGTTTGTGGCCACCCCAAACGGGATTGAGGCGTCTGGCAATATATATATATACATATATATATATATATATATATATATATATATATATATATATATATATATATATATATATATATATATATATATATATATAGTATAGTATATACTGTCATGTGCACAAGGTAGGGTGAACTCAAAACAATCAATTGCACAATATGGTGGAAGAAAAAGGGCTGAATATTTGGGTTTTGGACAATAATATATTCTTAAATCTACCTTATATACGAAAGCAGGAAGGAGGAAAACAGGTAGAAAATGCTAATTATCCAAAGTGGGATACACGACAGTACTATACAAAACATTCAATGAGGTAATTAAAAGAGGAGGATCATTGCACAAACATATGTGACATACACAGGACGCCTTAACACCTGAATAACTAGAAACTTAGACCTAAACTAGAACTCCAGACACTTGTAGAGTAGTAGCTTACTAACAATATCATATCTGGGACGAGTGGAGGATGGTAATTCCCAACAGAGGTTGAAGAGTGATCACAGGTAGAGGAGGAAGCCTCGTGGAGGCAACTTGTAGTGCGGACTGTAAGGATGTGCTAAGCATAAACAAGAATGTAGTAAAAGAATGTGTAAAATAGCATCACCAAGACGTGTCTCTGTGTGAGCCTGAACCAAGTGTGGTTGGAAGAGACTGTGTGGGAAAAGCCTGCTCTCTGCGCCTTTTATTCAGTCCCAAGCAACCTGTGTAGGTGGAGTTTCCTAATGGCGCCATCATCAGTGATTGGTGAAGTCCAGGGAATTACAGAGAAGCTTTTCATCACAAAGGATCTGGGTCACAGCATTCAGGGGCATTTCCGATCGAAGGGGGACACAGCTTGGTCACGTCCCCTGGGACCACAGATGTTCCGAACAAAGGCAGGAGAGCTGTAAGACTCGTCTTAAGTGGATTAGTCTGGGGTGCCTTGATCCATCTTCTATCTGTCTATCTATCTATTTATATATTGCCAGACGCCTTAATCCTGTACGGGGTGGCCACAAACAAATCGCTTCCACGTCGCCCTGTCCCTTGCCATTTCACTACCCTGCTCTCAGCTCACATCCCCCTCTCTCATATACCTCTCCACCCTATCCCTGCATCTCATCCTCGGCCTCCCCCTCTCTCTCCCCCCTCCATCTCACTCACATACACTCTCCTCGTCAGTCTCTCACCCTCCATCCTCTCCACATGGCTAAACCACCTCAGTGTGTTCCTCCTAACGCTTCCTACCACATCCACATCCACACCACAACGCTCATTTATATCCTCATTTGTCAGCCTGTCTCTCCATGTGACTCCACAGGCTTCTGTTAAATAACTAATTTCCACTGTTCTCACTCTTGACTTGTGTCCTTCCAACAACGTCCAAGCTTCACTTCCATACGTCAGAGTTGGTATCACAATACTGTCATGTAGTAACTTTTTCACTTCCATGCTCACTTCCCTGTTTCTTATCACTGCTTTCAAGGAACCAGCAACCTTTCTTCGTTGTTGTACCCTTTCAAGCACTTTACTCTCCAAACTTCCATCCTTACTCATTATACTCTCCAAGTACTTAAACGTAAACTCATTTTCCATTTCCTCACCATCCAACCTCACTGTACATTCACTGACTTCACCTCTCTCAAAGACCATCACTTTACCCTTCCCTACATTCATCTTTAGATTCCATTTCTTACACACTTTCCCAACTCATCCACCTAGCCTTGCAGCTCCACTTCGTCTTCACTTAACAACACAGTTTCATCTGCAAACAGCAGTACAGGGAGTTTCCAAACACTACCCTCTCTCACTAGGGCCACTCCAACATCCACTGCCTTACCTTGTATCTCTCATTTTACCCCATTCATGTACTGATTGAACAACCATGGAGATATGACACATCCCTGTTTCAACCCAACCTTCAAAGAGAAAAATTCACTCAGTTCACCATCCACACGTACTCCAGCCTTAGCATTGTCATACATACTCGTCACAGAATTCAACAACTTCCCATCTACTCCATATATTCTTAATCCTTTCCACAATCCTTGTCTATCCACCATGTCAAATGCTTTCTCCAAATCCATGAAGGCTGCATACAACTTCTTTCTCTTCTCTAGAAACTTTTCCACTAAAGATCTAAGAATGAATATCTGATCTACACAACCTCTTCCCTTCCTAAAGCCTGCCTGGTCTTCTCCAACTAATCCCATAATGCCACTAGCCAGGGTTAATCCTGGGGTTTTCACTCCCTATATTCTCTCTCACTCTGTCATCCATTCTCTCTCTTCAGGACGGGAGTTCATCTGCTGTTACAATACACACACACACACACACACACACACACACACACACACACACACACACACAATCATATATATATATATATATATATATATATATATATATATATATATATATATATATATATATATATATTTATTGTTGTAGGTGGGGGAGCTCACCATCCACTCACTCGATGTAATGCTGCTCTCGGGTGTCTTCCCTTTCCTCTCTATCCTTCTTTCCTTCCATTCTCTTCTGTCTTTCTTGCTTTCATTCTTTCCACTTCCTTCAGCATGTGGGTGACTCTACACTGAGTGATAAGCCAAATGGTTTCCTGTGCACCAGGAAAACATTTACTACGCTAGGTGGTAACCACATAACCAAATTTTGGCGCCTGGTGGTTTAGTGGGTAATTGTTGTGCTCCAATCGGATTGAGCCGGTGAAGGTTTATATCCAAGGGGTGGTTGGGGTTGAATGCTCATGTAATGCCACTCAGGGATGAGTGAGGCTGGTCACTCATCTTAAATGTCGGGACCAACTGCCTAGCCCCGGGCTCCTACGCTCCTCATGGGGCAATGTAGGACTGGATGATGAATGGACGGATATATATATATATATATATATATATATATATATATATATATATATATATATATATATATATATATATCTATACACACACACACACACACACATAATATATATATATATATATATAGATAGATAGATAGATAGAGAGAGAGATAGATATAGATAGATATAGATACACATAATATACACATTATATATATATATATATATATAGATAGATAGATAGATAGATAGATAGATATAGATATAGATAAAGATAGATACATATAATATACACATTATATATATATATATATATATATATATATATATATATATATATATATATATATATATATATATATATACACGAGCATGTATATTGTAACTCTGTGGGAATCATCCCACTCTTGACACCAAAAAATACAAACGTAGGAGGTTTTGTTGATAAGTTTATAACGACATGTAGACAGGTCAGGTGGTGAATCAGGGGTAGATGAATGCTTTTGATTTTATTTCCTCCAGGTACAGCTGAGGTACACTAGCAAAACACTGACTTTTCTCTTCCTTGTTAAATCTGCCTTTCTCTCACGACTACCCACTCACTGGCTGCCTAACTCTTCCCGACCCTTTGCTTAACGAGTCCGTCCTTTAGGCTGCGTACACAGAGACAGTAGGTTGCCTGCGTGCTAGTTTCCGGTGCCGACCCGCTCTGGTTACCTGTGCGGGTAGGTGTTCACAAAGGAAGCGGGTAACCAGCTCTGACCCGTGCGACATTAAAGGGACGTTAAAGGGACAAGAGGACATTAAAGGGACAAGATCGCAGTCAGTTGTGATCTACCAGGCATACAATGAAGATGTCAAGCTCGTCGTGTGATGAGTTATGTGCTTGACAGTGTTCACCCAAAGATAAAAAGGAAGAAAATAGCAACATCTGAAATAAACTGCAAGAGAGAACAGCTTGGAGAGTATCACCATCTTTTTTGTGATCTTAAAAAGGTAGTTATTAAAAAGGAGTTTTATTAGTTATTCGGTCAAAAAATTGCGGGAATAAGTAATAGCCTTTCCATCACAAAATGTTTAAATTTCATTATCTTTGTTTCCATATCGATCCTGAGTCCACAATGACCGATTCTGATAAAAGCGAAAAAAATAAAAATCTGCATATTACTGGCGCGTCGCGATCTCCACAATTTGGCGTTGTCGCCAGTCTGTACACCTCTACCCACCTCTACCCGTGCGGGTTGAGCAGGCAAGAATGGTCCGAGGATTCTGGACAGCGGGTTGAAGCAGGCTGCCTGCTCCGACACGCTCAACCCCGCTTCTTCTATGAACACCCCCACTTGTTTGTATGGTTTAATTCTTGGTGCAGGTCAGCGCCGGTAACCCGCGCAGGTAAACCCACTTTCTCTGTGAACGCACCCTTACTGATTACTCTTGCTGTTTTACTCACTGACTCTGTCACTGATTCATTGAATATTCACTGACGAAAAACAGAACTCACTCTTTGTCACTCGTGACTAACTGACTAAAACTCAACACTGACACACTGCCAGCACACCAGGCTGATCCCTTAATATACTCACAGCTCTTTTTACTAATGCAGTCGAGAATATTCTAGTAAAGAACTTTCATTTTCTGATGCAATAATGCATATTAGATCCTAGGACAGAACTCACTTTTTCTCACACAATAAAACATTTAAATTAAAAAATATAGTAACAATAATGACAAGAATTAATTCCTACCTTATGAGAGACAGAAAAATAATGCTGAGATCTCCAGAATGTTCCTCACTCCTCCAGACACAAACACAACCCTAATCTCACCGGAATAACACTGCCTCTCCCTCAACACTGTGTCGTCCCAGATACAAGTACCTTATCCTTTTTGAAACTAGTAATGACATGATGATATTCCAACCTAGTAAGTCGTTTCTGTTGCCTGTCCTATCTAGGTCCCATAGAGGTCCCACCTATCAAACTGTCCCTGGCAATCAAGCAAGGGATGGCTGATTGCTTACATGACCTCAACAAACCTTGGTCTCCAGTACTGCCAATGACTCCATCACTCTTCTGGGCCATCCTTTTAACTCTGGTGTCCAGCAGGCCCTCAGACTCACTACAAGTGTACTTCCCAGATCCATGATATCTCCACAAACAACTGGCATGGATTGTCTTCAGGCTGGGTCTTCTCTCTCCCTTAATCCTGTATGTCACATCCAAGAGACAGTCCACCACCATGTATGGTCTTTTCCTGGAGCACCGAAGTTTGGGAGACTGTCCTTCCTTTCTTCTAGGGGTTGTACAATACAGCCACACTCGGCCTCCTGCATCAAAGCTGATGTGGCTAGCTCTCACGTCGTACCCCCGCATCGTGGCCTTACAGGAGAACTCCAGTGTCCCTCAATCTTGACAGCACTCCATATCCATTCTCTTCTTCAGAATTCGGAAGAGCTCAGAGGCTTCTGTTAGGAGACCTTCCTCTGGGTGCCTGCTGGAGGCTTCTGTTAGGAGACCTTCCTCTGGGTGCCTGCTGGAGGCTTCTGTTAGGAGACCTTCCTCTGGGTGCCTGCTGGAGGCTTCTGTTAGGAGACCTTCCTCTGGGCACCTGCTGGAGGCTTCTGTTAGGAAACCTTCCTTTGGGCACCTGCCAGTTAAGAGGTCTACTGGCAGCTGGAATTCACATTTGAATATAATCTTCACTGGAGAGATTCCAGTAGCTTCATGGAATGCAGACTTGTAGGCCATCAGCAGAGCAAGGAGCTTATGATGTCTGCCATTCCACACAGTGCTTGGCTAGTTCTTGCCCCAGTGTAATGTTGAATATTTCCACCATTCATTCTGACTGGGGATACAGTGGTGTAGTCCTGGTCTTCCTAATGCCCAGCAAATTGCAACACTGAGCAGAGACTGCAGACACAGCTTTCTAGGAGGGCTCACCACCAACCCAACATCACTGGTGTTACAGTCCAAGACGAAAGGTCTGGAGGGATTTGGATACATATGTACCAGCGCACTGTTCAAAGCTCTTTCAACTTCTTGAAGACTCACACCATGAAAACTTCTTCTTCATGACTCACACCATGAAAACTTGTGTCCCTTTTTCATGAGCTGGCATAGTGGTGCTGAAACGGTGGCAGAGTTATTCACAAACTGGCTATAGTAGGAGCACAAACCCAGAAAACTCCATAGCTCCTTTACACTGGTTGGCACTGGTCAATACCTCAGAGCAGCAACCTTCTCAGAGTCAGTGCACATTCCTGACTCACTCTAGATGTGGACAAGACACTTGGCTTTCTTCCAGAAGAAGCAACACGTCTTGGGACTAAGCTTAAGGTATGAGTGTTCTGAATCGATGAAATATGTCAAACAGCCTTTCCAATTCTTGCTCGAAGGTTTTGCCAAAAACAAAATCATCATCCAGGTAGATAAAGGCTGTCGTCCAATGTAGTTCTATCAGTAACCTTTCCATCAGACGATCAAAGGTGGCCAGAGCAGTACACAACCCGAAGGGCATAACTTTAAACTGCCAGTGACCCTGGCCATAAGAAAAGCCATCTTCTCCCTATCTACATCCTCATCTTGGATTGGTGATTCCCCAATGTCAGGTCCAGCATTGAGAACCACTTTGCTCTAGCCAGAGCATAAAGGATGTTGTCCATCTCTGGATGAGGGTACGAAGCCTTAATGGTGATGTTATCGAGGGGCCTGGTAGTCCACACAACAACTTCAGGAACCATCCTTCTTCTTCACCAGTATGACTGCAGATGCCCATGGACTGTTGGATCTTTGAATTAGGCCTGCTGGTATAAATCTTTCATCATATTCTCCATATCCAGGTGGCAAGCTGGAGCTACTTTGAGGGGCGCATTTTACTGGTCAATGATCACCCGTGTCAATATGGTTTCCACCTGGTCTGTGCATCCCAGGTCCACGTCTCCTGTGGGAAACACATTGGCGTACTTCACCAAGATCCTTTGCAGCTGCTCCAACTGTGGCTTATCCAGACACTGGGCACTCCTGGTAAACAGATCCTGCAAGTGGTGAGGTAGTCCTTTCTGAGATCTAACTATACCCCTCTTGCATTCAATGCTTGGTGGCTCCTGATCGACTTCATAGCACAAACCCACAACTGTGCCCTGAAGTATATTCTTAGGACAAAGAAAACTTGGCTATGTTGATGGGTACTTCCTCTGCCGTAGGGTCAAGCAAGGTCTTGCACACCATCACTCCTATTTCTGTCATGCTATTCTCTTGTGCTCCACCAGTCCCAGGGAAATGTGCAGCATGTCACTGACCTTGCAGGGCAGCAGCATCACTGACTCTTGGGGATCAATGCAGACTGTCTGGTCCACTAGAAGAGTTCCATGCTCCACCGACCTCAGTGAAACACTCCTTCCTCCTAGCCACATTTGCGTCAAATGAAAGACAAGCATGCAGCAGTAGGACACCAGATAGTCTAAACCCAGGATGCAGGGGTCCTCAGTGTTGGCAAAATACAAGGCCAACCGTATCCTGACATCCACTGATCTCCTAAGTTCATCACACCGCACAGCTGCTGTGAAGTCTCTGGAAGCTGCCGATGACTCACCACATCCAGTCACACCAAAGTTTCTCTGATCCAATGTCGACGACCACTGGGCACACTACTTCTTTAATCTTACCACCCACCTGATAACTGGCTGAAGTAGTCCTCTTATACAAGGTCATGTGTGGGGCACTCTTAACATAAGCTGGCAGCTGTCTCACTGCACCAGTCATCCTTGAGTTCCGTCTTGAGGGGTCTGCTCCATCTTCTCATGTTGGGTCTTCCATTTACAGACCTTTTACAGGTGTCCCTGTTGTCCACATGCCCAATACTCAGCAGTCCCAGTGATTCTGCAACTGTCATCTTTCTTGTTGATCTCTCTTCCTCTGGTAGGAGTCTTCCTGGCAGTGCCAGTTTCATCACAGTAGAAGCACACACCACTTGCTCTTCATAGACCCCCCCACATGCCTTGGAAGCCAGCAATGAAGTCAGGGTGGAAGCTTGGAGTTCTGAGCTGTCAGACTTAAGTAGGGACTCAGACTCCAGGGCACTGGCCAGGGCATCCTGCAGGCTCACAGGTTTGGCCTGCTTTACATGAACTCTCGAGTTTGTGACTGTCCAAGGCAATCAATGAAAATGGTCACGAAGCAGCACCATCAGGTCCAGAATTGGCTCCTTGATAAGTTGTATGTGCCAAACTCTCTAGGTCCTCAGCCACCTCTTGTATAGGCTCCACTCTCCTGCTGGTGCAAGTCCAGAACTGGGACCTGAAGACCTCCCTTTGATGTTTCATCCCATACCTCAACTCCAAGGCTTTTGCTAACTTGTGGTAATTATCTCGACTTCTTGCGACCAGCTGCTCAAGGACGTCCACAGTAGAATCCTTCAGGCTGGTGGCCAGATGAACCACACACTGCATCTCACTCATCCTGACTAGCCAAGAGCTCAGACTGGGTGTGATAAGCCTTCCAAACCAACTTGCCTTCAAAATTCTCAGTCTTTTTCTTTACAGGGTATGTACAGTTTCTTGCACTGTCATATTGTGACTCACAGGGACATATTCAATGGCCACGGGATTCAGCATCTCATTAACCCCTTCTGCACATGTATCACTGGAACCTAAAGGGTGTGCTGGGTGCTAATTTTCATCCAAACGTTGTTCAAGGAGTCTGACCCTGTTACTTACTATCTGTATTTCACTTCTTACTCTATTCTCCAGTATGCATGAAAACTCTTCCCTCAATTCCCTTACGTGGGTCACATATTCTCTCTACTTCATTGTTAGTAGAGGAAAAGAAAGTGTAAAAATGGTCTAGAAAGTGATTTGAAAATCATTTCAAGTTAGAGACAGGCATCCAGTGGATAAAGTTAGGCCATGCGGTGATGCATCGGGATAGGGTGGATGCCAGCTAAGATTTTCTCTTAAGGGTCTATTTTGACCCGTTTTTTGCCAAATCAATATTTCACAAGATTGAAAAAGAGGAGGCATGTTTTCCACAATATACCAATTTACTGGTCCTGCTATTTATTCCACATGAGGTTATTATACATCGTTTTGTTGCTGCTGATGTTGTCTACACAATGACAAGCAATATTTTTTTCCAAAATATCTATTACCGACTTATATTGGGGTCAAAGGCGAACCTACCAAAAATTTTAAATACTTCTCATACCTTCTAATAGAGAGGCAAAATAACAGATATATAGAAAGATGCTTCTATCCCTCAATCTTCATACAGGTGGGCAGTTTTGAAAGACGGAAGGTTTGCATAATATCGCTTTGGTATGAACCAGTTATGGGTCAAAATTAACCCCTGCTTCACAAAATCCATAGAAATTGGGAAAATGATCGTTGTCAAGTATTTTTAATTCTGATGACATTCCCCAATTGGTACTAGCATTTTTTGCGCTGTTATGTGCAGTTACAACCAATTTTGGTAGGGCCTTATGGGTAAGAGGATTTGTCTAGTGTAATCATGTACGTGTACATGTACAGTCCCCCCCAAAAATATCAAGACCCCAGGGTCCGACAAAAGTGGAAATGAGCGAATAACCTAGACGAAGATAGAACTCTAGGGTGTTGGTAGCACTGAGTACAAGCATGCCTAGAGCGTTAAATGGTTGATTAGCATCGATCTTCGAAAGCAACTATGGATGAAGAACCTAAAGCAGCACTTGTACTAACGTAACGGTTATGTGTAAGGTACGTGTTAGTGTAATTAGTGAAAGCTGGGAAAAGTATTATACTCATGCCATTCTAGGTAACATGGTTAGTGCACACCTGAAGCATAATAAAACGTTTCAACCCAAGAGGTAGGTGGTTTCGTATATGACTGATTCAAAACAGAACTGGATGTTATGTGGGAAACCGATGTTGATCTGCTACAATCACCCAGCTGCGATGGAAGGACGAAACACACAGGAAACATTGAGGGAAAAGAGAGGTGCCATCATAACACTGCACAACAACGGCCTCAGCAATGGAGAGGTAGCAAGAAGGACTGGCGTGCATAAGTCTATGGTGGCAAGATGGATCGTCATTACTAAGTGACTGGCAGCATCCTGGATCTCCCACGGACAGGTTGCCCACGGTGCACATCACAGGAGGATGCTGCCATTGTAGCCACAGTGGACGCAAATCCCTTTACCACTTCAACCAGCATCCGACATCAGCTCCGCGCTTATCATACACATCGCAGACCATCAGAAACTGTTATCATTCTTAGCTCATCTACCACAGCTGCAAAACTGTGAAGAAGCCTGGAGTTAACTGCAAGAAAATGTGCAGAGAGTGAGAATCTGAATAATGCACTGGAGTGTTCCAGTAAATCGCCCAATTTCTGGGAATCTGTCATCTTCTGTGATGAGAAGACTTTCTGTACTAGCGACCAGATGACGAAAAGAGTGTGGTGCAGGGACGCACCAGGTAGTCCTCCGCTCCCCACCACGCTCTCTCTCTCTCTCTCTCTCTCTCTCGGGACGCACCAGGTAGTCCTCCGCTCCCCACCACGCTCTCTCTCTCTCTCTCTCTCTAATACAGTGTTAACTTGAGATACGGCAGACTGATCCCTTGTCACATTGTCCTAACGTGGATATAAATTCCCAGCCATTTATATTGACGTGGCTGATCTCTCCCAACCTTTGAGGGTTTAATAAAGCACCAAATAATTAAATTTCAGATATGAACACCAACATGTTGTGGGCACCCGAAGGAATGGGAGAGTATCACCTGGAATGTTTGGTTGGATACATGCTGCAGGGGTTGGTGAGCTTGTGGACATTGGAGTCTGTGAGGAGGTTACTGTATCCTGAGCAAGAGCAGACTCCATTCTATTTAGTGCATGACAGCAGTCCAGTGCATACTTTGTGCGTGGTGAGAAGCTGGTTTGACGATCACCCGGACATCACAGTGATACCTCATCCACCCAGGTCACCTGATCTTAACCCAGTAGAAAATATATGGGGTTTGATGACACAGCAACTTGATGACCATAACTCCATGCCTCACACCCGCAATGCGCTGGTGGAGATAGCTCACCATGCCTGGGAGCAGCTACGGAATCAAGCTTGGTGTGAAATAACATGGGCAATTGTCATGTCAATGCCGGAGAGATGCAACAATGTAATTGGTGCAGGAGATTCTTACACTAAATACTGATGATACTTGAAGATCCTATGCCATACAGTTTCACTGACCCTATGCAATTCCTTCAGTTATTAAGTATGAAGACCCTAACTGCCAACTTATTATACAACCCATTATCATTAGCACATATCTATATAACACACTGGTGATGAAACTGACAGGGATATGATGGTTAAGTCTTTATTACAGTGGCGAATTACTGCTCCAAAGTTTTATTATTGTTACTGATGAAACTGCTACATTTTCTTTGATGTTCATGGCTTATATGAATTCCTCTAACACTGGAGTGCAGGGTTTACCTGGTATTTGTGCACCTTTCCTTATTATAGCTTACTGAATTATCATAGGAATATTGTGAATAGTCCCTTTTACCATGTGAGAAAATACAAAAAGTAGGCGGTTCTAGTAAACAATCATACATATGTAGATTTCAAACACTGAGGTAGTATTTCCAAAGTAATTTTGTATTTCTAGCACGACATGTCAGATACTTCGTCCAGTGTTGCCCTGGAAGTGCATCAGCAAAGCTAGAAATTTCTCGATGCTTTTTTGGGGGAGTGTACATGTACATATGTACGTGGAACTATGGTCTGTATCATGAGTTCTGATATACGTATTGGAAAATGTTCCCAGACCACAACAGTCAAGAATCTTGGCCTAACACAACCTACAGCATCCTATACATCCTCATCGTCCTCCTGGGAACTGGTGCATGTCCCTCTAGCCAAAAGTTGGTCAAGCATTGATGCAGGTCTTGTGTGCTGCATGGAAACAGCCACATCTTTTTCCACATCCCGATGTCTTTCTAGACAAGACTGTTAAGTCCCAGCTTCAAGATTTGTTGACAAAGGGCACAGAATTGTTTAAAAACCTTCCAAAGAGAACAAGAGATAAAACGTGTGCAAGCCAGAGAAATCTGGAAACTTTTGAAGACCTTGAACAATAGAGTTCTGTACCAGCACGTCCTAAACTGCTTTGTTCCAGTGTACTCCAGCTGTTGATGTTGTTTCTTGATAAGTGTCAGAGATGTCCATGAAATGTGTGGACAAGTGAAAAAAGAGCTCGGTAAAAACCCGCCCAATCAGACAGTGTCGTCAGTTCAGAGGACTTGAAACTTCCCTCAAAGTTCAACTCTTTCCTCAGCCTCTCTGCTAACAAGGCTGACATGGCATCGTTCCTTTCCATAAGAGCTGAAATACAGAGATGGCAGAGAAGGAGCAACGAAGAACAACATATCAACCAGTAGTTGCTGGCGATTTTTAATGATTCTGATGAGGGTATGGACTTCTACAGGCAGGAGCACTGACTCCCTGAGGTGCAAACCATGAAGAGGCGGACATTAAGATCATCTACACTGCCAGAGATGCTTGCACAGTACTAGGTGATACCCAGAGGGAATGTGTCCTTCGGTGCTGAGACACAGATGTCCTAGTTTTGGCCCTGGGTCTCCACGATCACCTGTCTCCAGGTATGTGGTTAAGTACAGGTGTTGGAGAAAACCAAACATCCTCTTCATTCCCATCCTGCAGATCGCACTTTCAGATGACCAAATTCAGACAATTATCGCATTCTATGCCTTAACAGGGTGTGATACAATCAGGCAGTTTGCCAGTATATAGGGAAATGAAAGACTGCGTGGGAAAGTTATTCACGAAAGAGTCTAGCATGTCACCGGAATATGGAGTCCAAAAACGGGTCAGTGATCGAGTTGATACAAGACGCAAAAAGGTTTGTGTGTGTGAAAATTGTACTTTTAAGACCACCTGTCACTGCGACTGATCTTGTTCGCCGAGAAATGTTCCTTCAAGTGAAAACGTCCACTTGAGACCCTTCTGCACACAAAGGATGCACAAAGAACGGCATATTCATCAAGCGAACTAAGAGAATGCCTTTCCATCTGGAAAGAATCACTAAGCCCAGCTACAGGAACTCCCCAGATCCAACCACCTGTGGATGGAAGAAAGCACAACAAGTGGAAACCTCATCCCAGAAGTTGATGACATTGAACCCTCTACCAAAAGCTTGCAAGGAACTTGTGAGCTGCTCATGCACATCGTCGGACGTGGAAAAGATGTTGGCTGTTTCCGTATGGGACACGAAGACCTGCATCAGTGCTTGTACTTGTAGAGGGACATGCACCAGTTCCCAGGAGGAGGGAGAAGGATGTGTAGGATGCTGTAGAGGGTGTAAGTATAGGGCCAAGATTCTTGACTGTTGTGGTTTGTGGGACATCTTCCAATATGTATAACAGAACCCATGATACAGACCAAACTGCTTAGTCCCTTGTACACACATATGTACCATGTATACGTGCATGATCACACAACTAGACAAATCCTCTTACGCACAGGGGACCTCACCAAAACTGGTTGTAACTGCATATAATAGCACAAAAAATGCTAGTACCACTTTGAGGAATGGTCATCAGAATTAAAATTACTTCTGACAAACGATTATTTTTCCAATTTCTATGGATTTTGTGAAGAAAGAGGTTAATTTTGACCCATAATTGGTTCATACCAGAGCGATATTATGCCAAACCTTCCATCTTTAAAAAGCTGCCCAGCTGTATGAAGATTCGAAGAATATAAGCATTTGGGACCGTATCTCTCAATATATATGTGGATTTTTGCCTGTCTATTAGAAGGTAATGAGAAATATTTACAATTTTTTGGTAGGTTGGGCTTTGACCCCCAATATAACCCGGTAATAGATATTTTGGAAAAAATATTGAGTGTCATTGTGTAGACAACAGCATCAGCAACAGCATGATGTATAATAACCTCATGTGGAATAAGTAACAGGGGAAATTAATTGGTATATTGTGAAAAACATGTCTCCTCTTTTCCAACCTTTTACCTGGTTGCTTTTTCTGTCTACCTAACTGTGTATTTTACTTCTCACTTTGTCCTCCACCCTACAAGAAGACTCTTCCCTCACTTACCTTGTCGTTTATTCTCTCCACAACACTGTGTATTGCACTTCTCACTTTGTCCTACACTATACAGGAAACCTCTTCCCTCACTTGTCTTTCCTGGTCGCTTATTCTTTCAACCTCATTGAAAGCTACCTCTTGTTGTTGCTTCAATTTCCTGGTCGCATCCTGCAGCTCCCCATACAATTTCTCACAGTCCTCCTGAAGGTCCTTATTCCAAGCTTGACCTCTCTCTTCAAAATTCCCTTGAAGCTGGTAAAGCTCTACTCTCTGCCCACTTAGCTTTTCCTCTAGTCTTGTGTAGTGTTTTGCTTGGGTTTCAATTTATCATTGATATTTCTTTTGTTCTTCTCGATATTTCTTTTGATCTTCTTGTACTTCTTCTTGTGCTTTCAACACAATGTGTATATCCTTCTTTTGTTTTTCTTGCTGTGCTTTGAACATTGCATGTATATCTACCTGAGATACATCTGATGTTTTTACTGCCTGCCCACACATCTCCATCTCTCAAGACAAATCTCCACTCCTGACACCAGTTGTTGCACCATAGGATTCATCCCATTCCTGACACCAATTGTTGCAACATAGGATTCATCTCATTCCTGACACCAGTTATTGCACCATAGGATTCATCTCACACCTGACACCAATTGTTGCACCATACTGCAGATTCATCTCACTTCCCTGACACCAATTGTTGTGCTGTACGAGTCATCCCACTCCTGGACACCAGATTGTTACACCTTAGAATTCATCCCACAACTGACACCAAGTTGTTGCTAACCATAGAATTAATCAAACTCCTGACACCAATTGGTGCACCATAGAATTCATCTCTACTCCTGCACATCAATAGTGGCACCACATAGCAAGAATTCATCTCACTCCTGACACCAATTGGTACACCAGTGTATGAGTCATCCCACTCCTGGCACCAA
>NC_136961.1:32034130-32113467 GCF_032717465.1 Coenobita brevimanus | reverse complement strand
CCTAGATGTACAGTCGTCAGCACAAATTCGCTGCAAGCCTGCTCATGTGATGTGGGTCGTTTTGTCTGGCAACGGTGTATGGGAACTAGTTGCCACACAGGCTTTTATACGCTTTAAGGACGTGTTTGTAAGAATTAGTACTATAAATCACCCAGAATACAATATTCTTCATATCTGATTAGCGTAAAAATGTGCAAAAGACGACAGGTGAATGTTGTCGAATGGGGAAACTTCTGTTCTCTCCCTCTTATCCATCCCTTGTCCCTCCCCACCCTCCCCTCCTCCTTCCCTCTCCCGCTATCCTTCATCTCCCCATCTCTCTCTCTCCGCTCTGTCTCCTTTATATCACCCACAACGCTAATCTGCGTAATAAACCGCACTCTTCTCTGTTTCTTGTCTATTCCTGTAACCTTTTTGCTCCTCAACATTCGAGAGTTTCATGCCATGCAACAGTCTCTTTCTCTCACTCGTTACTCCACACATGATGCAGCAGTTCGAAACTTTAGTGTTTCTGATACTGCTTCGTGAATCAGTGAACAGTATGAGGAGAATGGGAACATTTTCCTAGGGAAGAGAGAGGGCGAGAAGAAGGTGGAGTGGGGACAAATGTTTAATTTCGCCTACTGATATAATAGGCACAGACTTCCAGGCTCACTCAAACAAATACTAGCAAGGAATACATCGCAAGAACGAGACCTCAATGTTCCTGTATCTCCCGGCTGTTGGTAGTGACAAAGGGTGGAGAACAAAAAGACAACTGGAGAGGAGTGGGAAGGAGATGAGGAGGGTAAGAATGGGACTAGAAAAGGAAGGAATACTGATAATAAACCTTGGATATAGTTGGTAGTACTCCAAGCAACTGGGAATATGGCAAACTGGGTTTAGAAAACAGTCAAGAAAGAATTGCGATGAGCCAAGCAGGTTAGTGCCGTGGATAAATGAATGAAGGTGGAGAGGGTGGGGAGAGGAGACAGTGGAGAGGCATGAAAGTGAGTGGGGGAGAGGAGGCAGAGGGAGGGGTGGGGGAGAACATCAGGAGGAGTAAGGGGGAGAGAGGGGAAGGGAGCTTAGACACGGTTATAATGAAGAATACCAGAGTATTACGCTCATACGTCGTTCCATAACATTGTCAACTCTTGCAGTTTTTTACACTAATCAATTACGGTATACAAAAAATTGTACTCTAGGCAGTCTCTAGTACCACTTTTGAAAAACACGTGGTTAAAGTGTATAAAAGTGTATGTGGCAACTCGTCCCTTTACACTGTTGCCAGACAAAAGACTTGCAGCGAATTTATGCTGACGACTGTACATAACGTACATATATGTAAATGGATGAAAAACAAAGAAAAGAGGTGTTACATATGCAATACAGGGTGACAGCTGGCTGTGAGAGGTTGTTATTGTTGCTGTAGCAGAGTAGCAAATATGGCCAGCTTGCCACCAGGCACAGTGGCATGAGGCTAGCAGTATATTCACTCTTTGGTCTTCTTCACTACTAAACACTAAATTTTATCATTTATGCACTGCTTACTATATTCTATGTCTTCATTTTATATTTTGCACACTACACATTGTATGTGGATGTATAAATTTTAAAGTCTGAAATATGTATTTTCTATTTTAATAGAACTTTTAAAACTAAATCACATGCATTTATTTACAGCTGTTCACTTATTAATTATCATGTAGTTCTTGAGGGTGTGATAGTTCCAGCAGCAGCACACACACACATGCCAGCATTATGGGAGGAGCTAGGCTGACGAGACCGCAACCTGTCCTGACAATCGTTGTCTTGGATAATACTGATGCTGAGCATGGATGGGCAAGCGTAGGTAGCTGTTTACAGACTTGAGTAGGTAGAGGGCATGACAGTAGGGGACAGCGATGCCATATTGCCCAATTTCACCAATGAATAATGATAAAAAATGGCAATACATCACATAACGTTACCTGCCTTATGTACAAACGTTACACAACAGTGGTTGCCTTTTTGGTACGCATTTAACTCCTCCAATTAACATCAGCAAAAGCATTAGTGAGAGGCAGAACCTTTGAATGGACATAAAAGTGTCTCTTGCAATTTCTCTTAATTTCTACTTTGCTCCCCCTCTCTGGGTTGATCCCAACAAAAAATCTTCAGTGATAAAGACTGTGATGTACATACTGTATAAAATTGGCTTTGTTGTCTTTATATTCGAACACATAACATTTGTGTATAACACTGGCACTATTGTCTTTATACTCAGACACACAATACAGTCTATCCTCGTCTAACACAGTTTTCCATAAAGGCGGCATCACACTAGACCAAAAGTGGCTAACATGTGAGCAGCTTTTGAGAGGCAAAACGGCTAGCAGAGTCGAGTGCCTGTCACACTCGTGTGTTTTTGTGAGCTGATAAGGCTAACAGTGTTGTCTGCCTAGGCACCTCGTCGTCATTTGTAAACAAACCACCACGGAGTACTCTGTCCCTTTTCCTCAGTTTCTGCAACCGCCTCACGTTCTTTAGCAACTCCAGCACCACAGAGCAGTCTAGTAGAGTTTTCCTTGCTGCAGGATCCACATCGAATGCTGGTCACAATCTGATTTCCACTTGTTTGGAAAATAGCAGACAGCCTCTGCAGCTTGTCACGTGTCCGAATACCGATTTAATGTCACAAGAAAAAAATAGAAATGATTAAAAACACAAGAACTATGTTTACTTAACAATTTTAGTTACAGTTTGCTTCTGTGAATAACAGAATATTTTCTGACCAGTTACAAAATTAATATAGGCTCATTTGGGTTCTAGTCCCACCAAGCTGTGAGCGAAACTTGTTATCCATTTCACCTTGCAACCGAAATCTTGCGCACTGTGGGTCAGTTTGGCTAGCAGCTCACAAAACTGGCTCGCATGTTAGCCACTTCTGACCCAGTGTGATGCCACCTTAACACGTAAATGGTCTAACATGGTACAATTTTCCGGAAGCAATATCGCTTCAAACATGGCCATTGATGAAGCTAACACGTGTCCATAAACAAGTTTATATCTCACTTAAACCACCAAAATAACAGTAAAACAAGTTAAGATAAGCCTAAAAACAGTACATTACTCTCCTAAACCAAGAAATAAGAAAATCATGAAAACAAAGTCTGGAAAAATTCAAACTTAGGAAACTTTACCCCAAAAAGACAGTGTTCACCTCACCTATGGCTATAACACATAATTTAATGTCTAAACACAGCTTCTAAATCAACATATCACAAAAATAAAGTCTACTGTACATTCATCCAAACCAGAAAAAACACACTTAATCCGGGGATGGGCCATTGTTAGCTGGAGAAGGGTGTTACTAACCAAACCTGAAAATAAAAGACATTGTTAATCCGACGATGGGCCATTGCTAACTGAGGCAGGGTGTTATTTTTTTTAACATCAATAAAGTGGGGTATCACTTAACCTGCTTCATCCCGTTGATGTATGGATACGTCACTGCGTTTTGTCATGGTGACACCCTATGACGTACAGTATACATACGTTTTGCAATTGCAAGGTTCGTCATTTGCACATTTTTCAAGTTTTGTGGGCGATTTCTGGTAGGTATATAAATGTGGGAGTCCTTCCTCTATCTACCGTCAGGCAGGGATACTGCCTGGTCCCACCTGACACCCCCTGCCCCCCTCACGCCAATTTCTTGGCAACTCACCCGTTAGCAGTGACCTGGCCATTAAAGACATGTCGTGCCACGGTCTCTCCAATGACGATATTCAATGCGAAAATGATTCCTGAGGTGGAGGACAAATGAAGAAACAAGCCAGAGGAAGAAACAAGAGAAGTGATGAGGCAGTACCATCGTAAAAGGTGCCATATGTTGATGTGTTTGGTGAGTGAACAATGCTTATATCACCTATATTATTGTGTGAAAACCAATATACCCTTGTACTACATATAAATTCGTATCAAATAAATATATATATATATATATATATATATATATATATATATATATATATATATATATATATATATATATAGAACTGTTATGAGTGGTTTGGAATAGTTACCCCTCCCATAGAAAACATCTTCTCTGGAGCCTGGCCTGAGAGAACACTGTACCAAGGTGAAAATACTGTTACCTGTATCAGTATTTCTAAACTCAATTGAGCACTTTCTGAGTTTTCGGTGTTTCTCATAAAAAGCAGAGGTTTTAGCCAAAAAAAAAAAAAAAAAAAAAATCTGCCGGGATTGGGGAGGGTCATTGGTTAAGTATTTGCCGAGATGCAGCGGGTTAAAGGAGTATCGTATAGTGAGGACTCACTCCATATGCTTCTTTCTTAAAGCACGGTGTTTGGCAGGAGTGAAAAAAGAAAATGGAAAGTGTATATAACTCTAACATTTGTTGCACTATTTCGTTTTATACGACAGTTAACGTAAATTTATCTTAATTTAAATTTAGTATGTACAGACCTTGTGTCCATTTATTAATAAGTTTGCGTAGCTACTTGAATCTCCTTCAACAAGGAAAGGTCAGTGGCTTGAACATACCGAAGATCATCTACTGTTTCGATACCTATACTGATAAGATGTTCAAACACTTCCTCCAGTAATTGTGGAAGGAGATTTAGAAGAATACTCTGAACTGACTTCTTGATATCTTCCATTATTCCACAGCCCAGATGACACAGAAAGCACAGAGACGAAAGATGAAAAAGATAAGAAAAAAATTAATGGCAAATACTAATTAGAATAAACATTAATGAATACTATAAATGGTAATGATCATATGAAGAGTGCCCATGATTATTTCTGGTCTTATGTGGTGTATGATTCAGAGATGTACCGGATATCGGCAACCTTATCCATGGAACATTCACATTATTTTAAAATCTGCTTCTGCATGCTCTTTTGCAATTTAATATACATATGCATATGCGATTTTATAACAGTCAACATCCGCAGCCACATCCTCATCAACAAAAAGAGGATT
The DNA here is from genome assembly GCF_032717465.1 of Coenobita brevimanus. Taxonomy (NCBI): domain Eukaryota; kingdom Metazoa; phylum Arthropoda; class Malacostraca; order Decapoda; family Coenobitidae; genus Coenobita; species Coenobita brevimanus. The sequence goes on along the minus strand of NC_136961.1, from coordinate 32,108,498 downwards.
TGGTGGTCAATGGAAATATAGAAAAAACTATGTACATTGATCTCTGGTGATCTTAGACTGAGCATAGTATCAGTCTGTCAAAGCACAATGATTATAATATCTTAGAGATGTGATGTGTAAAGAAAAAACTGAGATAGGATACGTGGAGAGCCTGGAGAATGAAAAACGGATGAAAAGATATATGAGTATGAATGTGAAGGACAAAGAACTATGATGTACACCATAGAAAACTTGGGATGAAGTCCAGTAAAACAACCTTAGGATAAGGAGACTAAGCAGAGAACCTGCCAGAGGTCGGGCAGCTTGGATTAATGGAAATTTAGAGAAAACTATGTACACTGATCTCTGGTGAATCTAGACTGAGCATAGTATCAGTCTGTTAAAGCACAATTATTATAATATCTTAGAGATGTGATGTGTAGAGAAATACTGAGATAGTTTGGACACGTGAGAGACTGGAGAATGATAAGCGGGTGAAAAGATATATGAACATGAATGTGAAGGGCTGATAGCTATGATGTAGACCTTAGAAAACTTGGGATGAAGTCCAGTAAAATAACCTTAGGATGAGGAGACTAAGCAAAGAAGCTTCCAAAGGCCGGGCAGCTTGGAAAGCCGACATTAGGTCAATAAGGCTGACACATACATGTATAAGGCCTTTCAAAATGAAATAAAAAGAGACATGTAGTGATTTGCCATGCAGTCCTTATCACCGCAAGACCCTCAATTCTAGGCTTCAGTTGGTTTACTGCAAATGAGTGATGGGTTATTCCCCAGGCTGCCGGCCCTGCCTCCCTCCTCTCTCTGCCACCAAAATCAGTTAGATTTTCAAAGCTGCAATATATTTGAATTTATTCATTTATAATCCTTTGCATCCTGCATATAGTGGGATGCATAAATATGCTGTTAAATGCTGGGATGGCATTCGTGGTGCCTAGATGACAGTACAGCAGTTAATAGAAAATTGTTTTACACATCTGGCAGACCTCACCCTTGCAGGAAGGGACCAATGAATCGAAAAATTTGAAACATCAATTGCTAGCGTCATTGTACCACAGAATTACTATAGCCTAACTACTTAACCACATAACTGCTTCAAATTTTATTAGCATTTGTGGACTTAGGAAAATCATTCATGTGAGTTTCACCGGCTCCGACTGTACCCAGAACCTGACACCTCCAACTCCACAACCCTGCATGTTGGGTGACGATGTCTAGTTATAGGCCTGAGGGAAGGGGGTTAAAGGGGTACCTATGCGTTATCCATCGTTTTGCAATATCCGTTGGAAGGTTTGACTGAATTTTAACAAATACGAGGGAGTTCACTGTAGCTGAAATGTGAAAACTGTAACATAAACAGGAATTTAGGCTATTGCTCTTCTCGTAACTGAGTAACGATTACCGTACTCTATTAAACTATACAATAAAAATATCCTAAAAATATCCACATCCACAAGGATGTAATAGTCTGACATCCACATCTGCATCCACATCTGCTGTTTTCAGAAAACTGGCAGCCAAAGAATATCTAAGGCTATCTGCATAACTCTGTATTCAGACATCCGAGACACCTCTAATAAGTTCCCTAAATTACTAGAACCCCGGCAAATGTGAATTTGATGAACAGATAATTCCTGTGGCCAAGTTCTCAACTGTATGGTATCTATGATACCTATAGTACTTAAATGTGATGAAAATAACTTTTTCTTAGAGAATGACTAAATGGGCATTTTACACAGGTGTCTTCATGAATGAGGTGTCTCAAATGCTTTAATAAATCCTGGATCCCATCACAAATTGGTTAGCACAATGGCATCACACATTGTAATTTTATATTAGGATTCATAGCCATAAATTTCTCATGATTTCTTATCCCGAGTTTTTCCTGATGGTCACCATATATATGAGTACTTAGCTCTGTATATGAGGACAGTTTCCATTTACACATCCTTCAAGGACACACATACACTCTTCTGTATTCCTTTGAATGTATTTAGGACATGCAAATTGTGTTTCCATGGTAAGCAAATTATGACACAAAAATCACTGCTTTACTTTGGCCTTATATATATATATATATATATATATATATATATATATATATATATATATATATATATATATATATATAATTCCTACACAGTCCTCGCAGAACTTACTACTGTATAAGCAGGTCCCATTTGTATGAGCAGATGCTTTCCAAGAAATGTGGTTGTTATCTGAAAATATGCACGGCAAAGTACGTAAACTATGAGAAAATAGGGGTTCAAATCCAAGTCACCAACTGACACCGATAATGCTATATATGCAAATAAAAAATAAGAAATAAAAGTTACACCAACAACACACACTTAACAAAAACATAAACCTTTGATAAAGCAAATCTACAGAAGAGGAAGAAAACTGGAAGAGAATATAACATACGAAAATGCATTGTATCTCCTGATTTTCAAGCAAATTCACTGCATCGAATTTTTACTCATAGTTATTGAAAAGTGTTATACCGGTATATTTTCCATACCAGTACTCATTTCATCGGATTCGTGTATATTGTCAGTTCAGATAATGGGACCTGCCTGTTATGGTAAGTTTGGTTAGGTCAGTGGTAGCTTAGGTATGGTTGGGTTAGACATGGTTATGATAGTGTTTGGTAGAATTAAGACAGTTCTGAGGTATAGTTAGACAAGGTTATGGTAGGGTTTGTTTAAGACTGGGATAGTTCTGAGGTTAGACAGTGTTTTGATAGGGTTTGGTTAAGATTAGGATAGTTAGGTTAGACAGGGTTATGATAGGGTTTGGTTAAGATTAGGATAGTTCTGAGGTTTGGTACGGTTAGGTTAGACAGGGTTATGATAGGGTTTGGTTAAGATTAGGATAGGTCTGAGGTTAGGTTAAATGCAAGCAAAAGAAATCCAAGTCACTATTTAATATACTGTGAAATGTTCTGAAGGATATGCCATACATATCTGAGGTAAACCAAACTTTCACTCACCATTGTATACACTGGAAATAAGAAATTTTATTCATTTGCCTTTCACCGTGGTACAGAACCGTTCTGGTACGGTAAGATGCTGATTGGGCGCCCGGGGCCTAGCAGTGTTGCCACTCACCAATTTCAAAATTCCCAAGATAACACCATGAAAAATTCCAAGAAATTCCAAGGCCTATTTCCCTAAATGTAAGTGAAACACAACTTAAAAGACATTCTAAACATGGCATACTCACTAAAACCCAATAGACGGTTTCATGTAGGTAAAGCGTACCTGCAGGGTCATTCCAGTTATGGAACGCGGCCTCTAAGATAGTCTTGCTATTGCTTGTTTAGTTAATAAGCTGTTAGCCACAGTTGATGCATACAACCTACTGGTTTGCTTGGTGTTTATTATATTAATTTTTGAGAATACTCTCTCCACGCACGCAGAAGAATGATGCAAGGCTGATAAGTCGCACATGAACTTCGAAAGATGAAACTTGGATTGGTTATTTCCATCTTTGATTAACCGTAGATCATACCAGAAAGTGGTTGCAGGCTTGTTGTTGTCAAGGATAGTGTTCTTGGTATACACCAGATCGCTCCAATGTTCTTGCAACTTGTCTAGATCTTCCCCTTTCACAATTGTTGGGAAATTAACAGCTAGCTTCACAAGTGACTTCAAGCTTCTTTTATTTGAAAGAGCTTCTGTGGGATTCAGCACACGTTACATAGCAGGAATGTTATCCTCTTCAAGGGGGAATCGTTTCTTCATCTGCACACTACGTGTGCAGATGAAGATATGCTCTAGACTAAAAAATACATTTTATTTGAAGAATACATTAAAAATCCCAAGATTACTCATGTTGTACAATTTTACATCCAAAGGTGGAACTCCAACTTCCAAGATCTTGGGAAAAATTCCAAGGAGTGTCAACACTTCTCAAAACAAACACCCAAACAAGTGACCAGTGTGATGTGCAAGGGCACTGCCATACATAAAACGATTCCTGCACCATTAGTTTTCGAGTCACTTCTTAACAGAAAAATTATAAAGCATCTTTTCTATCACAACCTTCTTTCTGAACGTCAGTATGGGTTCCGTCAGGGACGCTCCACTGGCGATCTTCTCATCTACCTTTCAGACTCCTGGTCATCCTCTTTCGGGACTTTGGCGGAAGCTTTAGCATTGCACTTAACATTTCAACGGCTTTCGATCGAGTCTGGGATAAATCTTTAATTTCCAAACTGCCCTCTTACGGTTTCTATCCTTCTATCTGTGCCTTCATCTCTAGTTTCCTTTCTGGTCGTTCTATCTCCGCTGTTGTAGACGGCCATCGTTCTTCTGCTAAAACTATCAACAGTGGTGTTCCTCAGGGCTCTCTCCTATCACCAACTCTCTTCCATTTATTCTTCAATGACCTTCTAAGCTGTACATCTACCCCTATCCACTTATACGCTGATGACTCCACCCTTCACCTTTCCATTCGGTTTCCGCAACGCCCATCTCAGCAGTTACTTCAATAAACTAGGGATGATGCTATGGCACACCTAATGTCTGACTTGGCTCGTATCTCTCTGTGGTAAAAATAATCTTCTTGTTTTTAATGCATCAAAAACTCAGTTCTTACACCTATCAATCTGACAAAATCTTCCACAGGTATACCCACTGATGTTTAATAATATTCAGCTTAGTCCTGCTTCATCCTAGAACAAGCTTGGGGTATCATTTACTCGGGGCTTATCTTGGAAAGATCATATTACATCCCTTGTAAAATCTGCTTCCAAGAGACTGGATGTGCTAAGCCAACTCCGCACCTTCTTTACCCCTGCACAATTGTTGACTCTATACACGGGTTTTATCCGCCCTTGTGTGGAGTACAACTTTCATGTGTGGGGAGGCTCCCCACATACAGCTCTTCTCAATAGGGTGGAGTCAAAGGCTTTTCATCTCATTAACTCTCCTCCTCTTACAGACTCCCTTCAACCTCTGTCTCTTCACCACACTGTTGCATCTTTATCTCTCTTCTGTCGCTACTTCAATGGTCACTGGTCCTCTGAACTGTCTTCATGCACTCCTCCGCCTCTACGACGGACTCGTAGCACCTGTCTAGCAGCTAACTCTCATCCCTTTTCTGTCCAACTCTCTAATGCTAGAGTTAACCGTTACTCCCAGTCCTTCATTTATGCAACAGGTCAACTCTGGAACTGTCTTCGTGTGACTATATATATATATATATATATATATATGAACTGGGAAATTTAAAGTAGGAATGTCGGAGATTATTATTATTATTATTATTTTTTTTTGTAGCACAGAAACATTGCGCTCCCCTTTCACATACAGTAAAAGAGATTTGCCCTCCTGCTGCTAAACAAATACACAACAAGTGACGAATGTGAAGCGCAAAACTTTGAAGCTGCCATTCCCCCTTGCGTTCTATTGTTTCTCCTCCTTGCCATATTTCCATAATATGTAGTACTGCTAAAAGTAACAACAGGAAGAATAAAATCTGTTACTCACGTAAACTTCGATGGCTCCATCCGAGTAGAACTCCATTCTCTTCTCAGTTCCTGTAGGCTGGCACGATGCTTAAGTACCCGAAATGGAATGTATGCGATTTTCTTCTATATGATTAATCCAAGCTCATTATCTTAGGAAAAAATTATATATATATATATATATATATATATATATATATATATATATATATATATATATATATATATATATATAAATGAATTCGTATTGCCATACAAGAGCGTTACCTGGCAACATTTCTGAAGGTTGATGCCAGGTGTTGGAATAAACACGTGCATGCAAATATACACTGATACAGTATCTAAAACAAATTTTTATGGTTATTTGTGTATTAGCAAAGAGTAAGTTTTATATTTCAAGTATTTCATAAAGAATAATATCGAAGATATTAACTTAGCAAAAGAAAACAGTTTGCAATTATTACTGTCACGTCTTTATTTATTACAGTGATATTCCAGTAATTCATTGTATCATAATAATATACTCTCTAAACAGTATAATGGGTTCTGGTGTCTCGGAACACGCTCAATATTGCATTCTAAACATTTTAACTAAGAATGAATGTCGAGGCCAACTGCCTAGCCCCGGGCTCCTACGCTCCTCATGGGGCAATGTAGGATTGGATGATGGATGGATGGATGGATGAATCAAAGGTATAAAGACATCAGAACCAAAATGCGTGCCATATAAAACAGTCCGAAATGTATTTTCTATTTACAGGATTTCTGTGTTAGTTTTACATGAACTAAGGTTGTAAGAAAACATATTTTTTACAGTGAAAGTGCACTGCGTGCCTCTCGTGATTAGGGGAAAATGCAACCAAAGAATAATAAACGCAGTGATCAGTGAAACGGCGATAGCAGACGGACACTGATACAACGATGAATCAGGGGGAAAAGTTGAAGGAGCTAAGTACGAGGAGAGTGCTGTTCAGACGAGCTGTACTTTGTGAGTTCTCCCACTCATGAGATATGTATCCTCACAAGGACTAATAAAGGCTCTGCACAAAGAAAGCAATTGTGCAGCATTATATAGTGTATGAAGTCGGCTTAGGTAATCCAGCATGAATCTCTGAAGCGGATTTTGCAAGGGAAGTAATATAAGCTTTCCATGATAGATACCGAAAGAAAGAACCCTCAGGGATACACATTCATGATGTACCGAGTTGTATATTTCTGAATATTAAGGGATGATGTAATGGGAGTTACTTTCAGGTAAGATGATCGAGGACTCGAGATTTTTATGCAGTAAGAACAACAAGTTTTCGTTTACACCAGCCAGAAATTATATATAAATCAGAAACCAGGTGTGCCATTATCTTATTATGAGTCTGTTTAAGTAACAGGTTTGGTGGACGTTGCGAGAGGCACATTGAAAACTGGAGGGTGGAATGGACGGGGCTAGAGATGCAACTAAGATTACTTATGGCAAGGTGACGCAAGGGACAGGAAGAATTTGAGTTGGAGAGTTCAAAGCTTTTTTTGTGAATGAACTTCTTACCAGAGTGGAGAACAGACTTAGCACGGTCCCAGGCAGAGACATAAAAGAAATGACATTCAGGGGTGGGTTGGCTCCGGTATCTTTTGCAGGCCTTCTCCTTGTTGTGGACAGCATTAGAACAAGTGTGATTAAATCAAGGTTTTCTTGTAATAGTCTCAGGTTAAGAGAAAGGAATGTATGCATCCATATTTGAGGCACACTCGGATGACTCTCGGTCATGTAAGTAATAATCACTCAAGGGAAAAACACAGAAGCACTGCCTGAGGGCCTTCCTTCATGGGAGGCTCCATGGGCCTTGCTGGAGCGATAGGATAGGTTAAGGTGATGAGGCTGTGACTGAAGGATCCCAGCAGATAAAAGATAAACATATTAGGCACAAAGATTAAATGTATGGAAGAGATCAGATATGCTGGAACTCTCTCCAAGGCGGTCAGGGATATGGGCAGAGTGCCGCAGAAGCTGCTGTAGGTCACTAAAGATAGAAAATATATGGGCTTGTTCACCAGGTGGATCTCTAAATGCAGAAAGGAGTAAAAAGTAGTGAAGAACATTGAAATAATCTTGAATGGAGGGGTCAGAGAAAGGAGAAGCTGATTGAATGTGTTCCGTCTAAAATGTAAGATAGTCAAAGAATTTTTCGTTGTCAGTAGAAGTAGGGGATAAGTACACACCAAAGATATATTTAGTCAGAAAATGACACGATAGCCGAAGCCAGAGAGTGAAGAATTCAGAAGATTCAAGTATAGGTGCAAGAGAGCAAGAAGTACTGCAGCCTACTAACACACACCAGCCACTTTTGGCTTTGAAGTGAGTGTAGAGAAAGTAAGAGGATACAAAGAAAGGTTTGCTATCAGTCGTCTCAGACTGTTGTGTCTCAGTGAGAAAGTGAAGGTGAGGTTTAGAGGAGGAATGAATGAATGAATGAAAGAAAATGTGACATGGCGGCGCAACAGCAGAGGTCATATGCCGCCGAACATAAAAGTAACAAAAAGTAAAAATTTATAAAAAAAACTATAAAAAGCGGAGATAAACAATGCATAAAACAAATGAACAATATAAAAGAATAAAAGAAACCAAAGCTAAAAAACATGGTGGAAAGATATGGGTTAAAATTAGAATACTATCATTAAAATACAAACTAAAATATGGAAAAGCCCTACAGCTTGTGGAGAAGGCCAGAACTCAACACAAAAGAGAAGGTGCCTCCCCCCATTGCACAAGTCTCTTTCCCAAAAACCGAGGAAAGAAGAACGATCCATCGCCAGCTCGGCACCTGGAAAGATACTACTGACGAAGGTCCCCAAGACTGGAACATTCAACAAAGAGAAGCCGCACAGTCAAAGGAACCAGACAGCCATCAGAATAGGAAGGGGGCGCTCTCTCCATTAAAAAATCATGGGTAAGCCTAGTATGGCCGATCCAGAGACAAGCCAAAGCTGTTTCCCACTGTCGGGACAGTCCCACATACCCCCCATCGCCCAGGATCCTATGAATGCTGCGGAGACTGTTCGCCCTTGCTGCATCCCACCTCTGCTGCCAGCAGAGACAGACAGCCTCCACAGTGGCTGCACATAAATCATCGGATGGGACATGGTATTGAGGAGAGGAAGGGCGAGGGGCAGCAGCTCTCGCAAAGAGTCAGCACGCTCATTGTCCACAACCCCCACATGTGTAGGGACCCAGCACAATAAGAAGTGCCACTCCAAGACAGACAAGACCAGGGGAAGTGATGGGAAGCCACGAGACAAAGCTTGTAGGACACTGGCTGAGTCACTAAAAATGGTAAAAGAAGCTGGAGGAAAGCTAAAAATCAATTCAACTGCAACTAAAATGGCAGTAAGTTCAGCAGTAAGAACAGATTCAGAAGGAGGGAGACTCCCACCATGGCTAAAATCACGAAAGATGACACCAAAGCCTGTCCCCACACAGGATTTAGAGCCATCAGTATATAGAGGGATCAGGTCATTGTGAGCAGAGGCATGTTCTAAAAAAGAAGACAAAGCTGCCTGTGAGGAAAGAGAGACCTTCCTCTCAGGGAAGTAATCACATGGTTGTACCTCTGGAAGAAGCCAGGGGGCCACTCAGGGGACACGCACAGGGCAAACAGGAGAGGAATGGACACCCAACTCCTCCATGGCAGTCCTCACTCTGTATCCAAATTGGTGTGGATAGTGAGGGTGAGTGTCATAAAAGGGGAAAAGAGCAACCTCAGAGACAGCCTGACAACTCAGTGAGGCTGGAAGACGGTGAAGGCGGTGCCAACACTGCACCATTAAGGACTGCCAGCGGAGATCCAGCAGTGGTTCGTTCGCATCAACCAATAGCTTTCAATCAGCGGGGACCGGAAAGCCCCAGATGACAGGCGAATCCCTGCATGATGGACAGAATTTAGAGGCCGCAGCCGTGCCTCAGTAGCTGAGGAGTACATCACACACCCATAGTCCAATTTGCTCCTAACTAAGGCATGGTAAAGTCGGAGCAGGATGGTTCTGTCAGCACCCCAAGACAAGTGAGATATGGTCCTTAAGAGAGACAGGGCACAGAGGCATGAGAGTCGTAGTGAACAGATATGAGGTACCCACGTCAGTCTCCTGTCGAAGACAAGTCCGAGAAACCTTGTTTCATCAACACAAAGCACCCTGTGGCCATATAACTGGAGATCTGGGTCGGGGTGAACTCTTCTCAAGTGGCAGAAATGCAAGGTCACGGTCTTTGTTGGGGAGAAATGGAAGCTGTGCACCGTGGTCCACCAAGAGACCCTGTCCAGAGCGAGCTGCATGCGACATACAGGCACGGAAATTCGGGAAGCAGCATACCATAGAGCCAAATCATCAATATTCAATGAGGCTGACACCCCTTCTGGAATAGAGGACACTATACCGTTCAATGCTAGTGCCAAAAGGGTCACACTGAGGACACTTCCCTGAGGCACCCCTTCCTCCTGAGGGTACGAAGGAGACAGGGTGGCACCAACTCTAACTCGAATGAACGGTCACACAGAAAATTTAATATAAAGAGGGGTAGCCTGTCACGTAAACCAAAAGAATGGAGTTGTTGGGAGATACCAAACCGCGATGTAGTATCTTATGCCTTTTCTAGATCAAAGAAAATGCACACTAGATGCTGCTGTCTAGTAAATGCATCACATGCTGCAGCCTTAAGATGGACAAACGCATCTGTTGTTGAACGACATTTTCGAAAACCAGACTGACAGTGAGAAAGACATTCCTTCCTTCCTAGGAAATACATCCATGTTGACCATTTTCTCAAAAAATTTGCACATGCAGGACGTTAAGGCAATTGGCCGATACTCCATGGGACTGTAACCTGCCTTCTTCGGCTTCTGGAATGGCAGGACAATGGCCTCATGCCAAGAGGTGGGAAGAGAGGATTCCCTCCAGATTCTGTTATAAAGGTTGAGGAGAAAGGACAGTGCATCATCATCCAGGTGTTGAAGCATTGCGTAGGGAATATTATCCGGCCTGGTGAGGTGTCACGGCAGAGGGAAAGGGCAGATTGGAGTTCGTGACAAGCGAAGGGGAGGTTGTAGGACTCCACATTCCCTGAGTGGAAGTCCAGTACCCTTGCCTCTTCTATCTCCCGTTGTCTGGCAAATATTGGTGAACTAGTGCCTCTCTGACTGACTGCCGCAAAGGCGGACGCCAAAATATCAGCCACAGCAGCAGGGTCACCAACAGGTTCACCATTAGACATCAGCACAGGGGACCTACCTTGGGTGAATTTTCCCGAAATCTTTCGCACCCTCTTCCACACCTGAGACACTGGCATCTTTGAGTTTACAGATGATACATAAGCCATCCAAGAGTCCCACCTAGCTTGTTTCAGTACCCGACGAGCCTTTGCCCGCGCCGTTTTGAACTCGACAAGATAATGCTCTGTCCTGTATCTACGATAACGGGAGAAAGCTAACTTCTCCTCACATACAGCAACACTGCAATCCTCATTCCACCATGGGACTGGTTGATAACGATATGTGCCAGAGGTTTTAGGAACAGCATGAAGGGCAGCAGAATGCAGAAGGGAGGTAAAGAACGAAATACCCCCATCAATATGTGGAAAGTCTTCAACGGAGACATCAACAGAAATCAGAGAAGAGAAAAGGGACCAGTCTGCCTTGTCCAATCTCCACCTCAGTAGACGGGAACAGGGACTAGATACTGCTGCAATAAGGAGGATGGGAAAGTGATCATTTCAATGGAGATCCTCCATAACCTCCCAGGCAAAGTCCAGGAGACAGTCAGGATAGCAGACAGAGAGGTCAATTGCAGTAAATGAACCCATTTGGGGTGAAAATGGGTAAATGCCCCAGTATTGAAGAGGGCAAGATCCTCATCCTCCATTATGGATGCCAACAAACTCCCACGTTGGTTAACAAGACAGTCACCCCTCAAAGGGTGGCGACCATTAAAGTCCCCCGAGAGAAGAAAGGGCGTAGGAAACTGACCAAGCAGGTTCTGAAGTTCCATCCTACTGACTGCTGTGTTAGGTGGTAAATAAATGGAACAAACTGTATACCAGCGGTGGGCATACAACCTCACAGCAACACACTGGAGGTCAGACTGGAGGTGGACTGGCCAATGAGTGATGTCAGCCCTCACCAAAACAGCACCACCTCCAACAGGATCCTGGGTTGGAGCTGAGTAAAAAGCATCGTACCCAGGTGGTGCATGAGGAGTGGCAAGCCCTACAAGAGTTTCCTGGAGACATACGCACAAAGGGGAATAAATCAGGAAGGTCCACAGCTCCTCCCAATTACCATGCAGCCCTCGACAATTCCATTGTTATATACTTGCTGAAAATGCCATAGTACCCACAGCGAAGGATGAATCAGGTTGAGAGGTGAGACAACCTTGCCCCCAATAAGCAACCAGGTTTAGATTGCTGCTTGGAACTGCCCTTAGAAAGGGACTGCCTGGCATCATTATGGTGTACAGTGTGCCGCCCAGCTGAAGATAACCTGGACGAAGAAGAAGAGGGCCGGACAATGGTCTTCTTCTGTGGCAGGCCAAGGAATGGTTTGGCAGGAGGACCACTAATTGTCCTAGCTGGAATAGAACAGGCAATGCCACCAGGAGATGAAGCATGATCAGTAATGCGTCCCACAGAACTGGAATCCTGAGAGGGCAAGGCCTCATGCAGCTGAGCAGGCACATCAACAACCTGAGGACCACCACTATCTGGTGGTGGCCGTGTCGTCAGCGAGATGCCATCCCCAGCCTGCACTCGCCCTGACCCCTGAGCGTCCCGAGGAGGCGGAGTAGTGGGGTTCCACTCCAGAGATCTTTGGTAGCAGTGCTTCACTCTCTGAGCACTCCGAGGAGCCACAGCGACGCTTACCTTGCACAGGAAGGACATTGGGAGTTTTGGATGTGTCAAAGCAAGGTGTAGCATCGACACGGGTGTTTGTCTCAGGAGGAACCGGAGGAACTGGGATGGGGGAGGCACTCCCAGATGCTGGAAGAACCACCGCAGAGGGGACACCCCCTGAGACAGGAGGCACCTCCCTGGAGGAAGCACAGCTGCCTCCAGGCTGCACTCCCTCAGTGGAACCCCCTGGCCGATAAGGCCGGGAAGTAGAACCCCGAGAATTTGATGGGGCATTGTGTGATGGCAGGGGCACCTGCCGGGTAGCTTTATGGCGAGACAACACAGCAGCAAAAGTAGCCCCAGGGCGAATGAACCACTGCCTTACCCTGGCCTTTGCCTCAGAAAAGGAAATTTTCTCCTTCGCTTGGACAGAAATAATCTCATATTCATACTTGTATACCTCGCAATCCCTTGAGGAGGCTACATGTGCTCCTCCACAGTTCAAACATTTAGAGGGTTGAGAACAGTCATCCATACCATGAGAAATTTCACCACAATTTCCACAGACCTCAGGAAGGGCAGACACTTCCTGCCTGCAAGAACGGCGAACATGACCAAACCTTTGACAATAATAGCACCTTCTGGGTTGGGGAACATAAGATTTAACCTTAAGCTTCCACCATGCAGCAGTGATGACCTCCGGCAAAGTAAGGTGATCAAATGTCAAGATAAGAGTGGGCGTGTAGGTTAAAACCCCATCAACTTTCATTAATCTTTGTATTGCTACAACTCCCTGAAGAGCCAGTCCCTCTAAGAGGGAAGAATCAGAATATGAGATAAAGTCACGAGAATACACAACCCCTCGGGACTGATTTAGGACCAAGTGACGAGAGGCAGTTAGAGGATAACCAGCAACCATAGTTAGGGACTGGATGCGTGAACTCTCCTCTTCATTCCTGGCTTCTAGCAATAGATAACCATCACCCTGCAAAGAGACCTTGGGGGTAAATCCACTTGCTGTAACTAGACCACTGTGACTCTGAAAACAATTCAGTTCTGGAAGGAAGTACCATTATCCATTTTCAGGACTATGTATTTTGTATAAGAGTGTTTCACAAAAACACCAGGTAGCAGCTTGATAGAAAGGGCATCTTGATTCGCAGTTTTGGCAGATGACCCGGAGGGTACAGGGTCGTCGGCCAGAGAGTGACCAGTTGATGCCGACTCGTGCGGCTGGTCACTAGTGATGTAAGACTCGCGAGTCAATCGTTCAAATCGAACTATTCCTTTCGCTGAAGCTGGTGTATCGAGTCATTGTTTTCATTAACTTGTTCACTTAGTATTAGATTATATTCTAACATTTCGGTTGAGACTCAAGAGTGGTATGTGCACTGCTCATATCACTGCCTGGCATGAGGACACACCACCACTCATACCATACCATCACTGGCTGTTCACTGACGAAGTGACCAGACCTTCAGCTCGTGGCAGGCTGCGGGTTTCAGCCTCGAGTTATGGACACGAGTGTCACGAGTGACTTATAACTTTAGAACTCGTCTGACTCAGGCCGCTCCGGGCAAATGTGGCGGGGCCCGACCCGGCTCACCACTCACGAGTTTGAAATACCCGGTCGCGGTATAAGTATTGCTCAGTGTTCACACCACTGCTTGGTATGAACAGTAGTGTGAGCACACATCACCACTCATAGCACAGGACCACTTGCAGGCAGCGTGTTCCAGCCTCGATTATTGAGTGTGAACAAGATTTCATAGACCTCGAATTACATGACTCAGGCCACCCCGGACCGATGCGGTGGGGCCTGGCCAAGGCCCGGCTCACCGAGTCACTGGTGACTCACGAATTGGGAAGGATTTTAAATAACAGGTCGCTGTGTTTTTCATTTCTGTTTTATTCTAGCAATAAAGGTCCGTGAATTTGTTTTTTTTTTTTGCTAATTTGTAAAGAGAGTATATTATGAAATGTATGGAGAGTGAAAGATTGAGAATGAGGTGTGAGGGATTAGTGGTAGGGGGAGACCAAGACTGAGGTGGAGGGATGGAGTGAGGAGGAATATGAGGGCGAGTGGGTTTGAGTGGGAGGAAGGTCATGTCTGGCGGGAGAAAGGTTGGTTTAGAGACGATTCAGTCTTGGTAACCCCATCGAGGATAATGGCGTCGGCCAATAGATAGAAAGATAGAATTTAACTGCCACAGTTTAATGGATTATGTTTGTTTTTGCTCTAAATATGTCATTTATTCAATTTGTTTAACGGAATAGTAAAGTTTTTTTTTTAAATTATGTAATATAGGTGTTTCATTCTTTACCCCGATAATTAAAATTTTCTTGCATCAGGTCCATAGTTAAATGCTAGTCAATAATGAACAGGAGGGAGTTGGCAACATTCAATGATTAACCGAGTGTTGAGCGAGCGAGCTACGCTCTCTCACCCAACACCGACTTGCTTGGCTAGTCGGCTGGCAGAAGTAACGGTTGCTGCAGCCAGGCTACTGACTTGGTGAATCGAGTGACTCAACTACCCGATTCTCTTCGGTGAGTGACTCATAAAAACTTGAGTCACCAAAGTGAATCGAGTTTTCCATCTCTACTGGTCACCGACCACACAAGTGGTTAACCCCTACACCGCGGGCTTGTTTACCAATGACTTGCGTGTGCCGCGGGGTTATTTGGGCTCCGACAGACTCTCAAAAAATATTTGCCAAAAATCAGTTATTAGTCCTAGAATAATAAAATTACATATGCTTATGGCACATACCTTCAGCTTTCTCCTGGAATGATTGTTGAGCCTTCGTCGGTTACCGTAGGACTTGTGGAGACCTCTGAAGTAGGGTAACGAAGTCTCCACTTTACACTTCCCGACAACCCGTAATATGATTACCACAGCCAGATACAAACACTATAAACACTATTCTACAATTTTCAAGTAGTTTGGGATCCATACTCAAAAAAAAAAACACCGTGAAAGCAATGGAAATTACGAGCGCGTCTGATCGTCGCACTGGCACCAGTTCGCTCATGGTAGTCAGTCATTTATTATTCATAAAACCCCTCACACTTTATATTTCTATTACTATATAACACTTATATATATCTACAGTCTTTATCCATAAGTTTCCTTCAGTAGTATTAGTTTATTGTCACTGTAGGGATTCAATTTCTTTCAGTAAAATACGTAGCATTCACTTTCTCGTCCTGTATACTGGCATTGAGAGTGAATGTCACTTTCATCTTCACTCTCATAACTCATAGCATTCAGACATGCTAGAGTGAAACTTTCACTTTCATTACTCCTAGGGTATATACTCGTATTCTTATAATACTACTCATTTACATTTCTATTTACGTTCTCTATTTTATTTACGTTATTTACATTTCTATTTTATTTACACTGTGTTGTGCACTGTCACTTGAAATAACTTATAAAACTATTTTCCAATGTTCACGTATATTTACATTCATTACTTTCACTTGCTGTTTACACATTATTTACACATTATTTATAATTCCACTTGCACTGTTTTACTCAATAGAAAGATCGTAGTCACTCTTTTATCAATTGTCAGCCCTTTACCTCTTTCCACACGAGGTTTAGTAGGGGGTAAAGGTCACAGAGCCATTTGCATGGGGGTGAAAAAAGGCCTTGAAGTCATCAAGATGAAACATACGTCCTCTCACTTCGGAAGATGACAGTACACTGATAACGCAGGGGCCAGGCCAGGCAGCCTAGAGGCCTGCTTTAGGAGTTATACAGAGTTACCAATATTACTTCTTGAAACAGCTAAGTCTAGCACTGATATGATTGGCAGGAAATCTAGAGAATACATTATAAATTTGGTAGTTCCAGGTGAATGTAAATATCATTTAGGCTTCTCCCTTCCCTCCTTACATGTATATTTATTACGAAAATAGATTAGAGGCCTACTTAGGAGATATATAATCAGAGCTACCAATGTTAAATCTTGAAACAGCTTTGTGTAGCACTGATATGATTGGCAGGAAATCTAGACAATACATTATAAATTAGGTAGTTCCAGGTGAATGTAAATATCACTTAGGCTTCTCCCTTCTCTCCTTACATGTATATTTATTACGAAAATAGATTATACGGCATATTTCAAGGGGAAAAAACAGCGAAAATTAGCGAACGAGTGCACGTGAGGTGTTGTCAGGTGATAATTAGCCAATTCCAGGTGTATGGCACTCTCACTTACCTGATTTCTTTCTTGTATATATTATTTGGTATAAGAATACGACATAGGGGTTATTTCAATGGATGAAATCAGTGAAAAATTCCAGGGAAGATTTACTTAGCGTAGCATGGCCGGGCAGGCGAGAGGAGAGGGTAATGGAGGGGGGGTAGGGAGGGGAGTCAAGAACGGGGAGAAATGGCTAAATTGTCAACAATGGATGGGAGTACAGATGAGATTAGGAGTGCTGACTAGAGTTGGACATTGTCAGTACTGATAGATGATACAAGCCCCCACTTGAAAGCCCGGGTGAATTCAAAATAACACAGAATCACAAAAGCGACACCCCGCGGTATGATCCCTTGCTCCCAAGCGTCACGAAAGTGACGCCCCGCGGTTAAGGGGTTAATGAAATGTTCAGTCTATCTCTACATACATTGGTGACCATAAATTGGCACCAGGAGCCAAGGGAAACTACCTACCAGGGAGTGAGGGGACCGAGCACGGTCTGATGGGAGTGGGGTACCTTGTCCCCAGAGGGTGTCCCAAAAAGGACACCCGTGATATGAAAGTCTGCTCCCACCAGTGCAAAGACCTTCTTGCATAACACCTCCCATCCCAGACACCCAACCAACCAACTCAGGACAGCACCGAGGCAATCCCTCTGGAGGGCGGCACCGATGACCCATATGGGTAACCTACATTTCGGGCAGTGCTTAGTCAGACCCCTCACCCACAACCCTACACGCGTGGGAGACCCTGTCAGATGTCGTTACATCCACAGGCAGGCTTGTGGGATCACAGGGGCACACAAGCTCCCCCACCATGACAAGGTGGCTGCCCACGGCGGGGTTAGGAGGGGTGGTGTTCAACAGTGAGAAAACAAGAGGGAAGGCCACGAATGCTGCAGAAACTTACAAAGAGCGAGTCCGGTAGTGGTTGCATGCTCCTCAAATGGTCGTCACTGGATGAGGGGCAGATGATGGGGGCTTGTATGGTCAGACCTCCTCGCCCCTCCCTGCGACTCCCGGACTGGATGTTGAGACACCATTTTGCTGAATTTCGAATAGGAAGTGTGGTATGTAATGTGAATGTAGATCACTGTAGAGAGTTAGAGGAAACTGGATGTGAGAGCATGCCAGCCTACTCTCTGTGTTATTAAAACACTGAAAAAAAGTGCAGCAAAGGAGGATGGTCACAAGCTGGTCTCAGGGACTGATGAAATGGGAGCTCCAGCTCTACCCTTCATCATTTTCCCATCCACATTGGAAGTACCGTCCTGTTCAGCACATATAACACAATTATTGAAAGACATATTCACTGCATGTCATGGGAGAAAGTTCCTGTTGGTCAGAAAGAAAAAAGAAAACCAATGTCAAGGGCAGCTCTATATGGAAATCCTGGACCTAAACTGACCTTGACCTTAGCTTTCCTTTTTATGAGCTAGTAATGCTCGTGTACAGAGAACAAACTCTCTCTCTCTCTCTCTCTCTCTCTCAGGCTTGGTATCGAGAAGCGTGTTAGCAGTGGTGTAAACTGATGGGCGGTGCTGTGTGGATACTACTGTGGCTTGGCCTAACTGTGTGCTGCCTCTTCGTTCACTGCCGTCTGCCACGCTGCTGTGGTACGTACTTCAGTTTTATGCTATTAATAGGAAAAGTACGTCCTTAAATGGAGTAGGAGGATGTTAGTCAATTCATGGGTGAGACAGTGACGAAATGTGTAAAATACACACACACACACACACACACACACACACACACACACACACAGCCTGCTGCTGTCATATCACAGAGGAATGTAACAAAATTATTTTTTTTCTCTATAAAACTGGGGGGAGTCGTTCCCCTTAGGATAAATTGATACGACAGTACTGGCAAGGCACGGCTGCACTAACATAACGTGATGCGAAGGCACTAACATGACATATTCCAGCACTGACATGAAGTAACGTCGTATAACAGCACTGACATACTGTAACATGACATGGCAGGGGTGACAGAGCATTTCATAACAACGCTAATATGAGATCATTGACAGGTTGTTATAAACTGAAATATAGTTTTATTAATAGACAAAAATTATATTGACCATTCACTGGAGACATGTGGAAGAAACACGTGTATTATTTGTTAACTGATGGAAACCTTAATGATACATCGTCTAACAGGTAAAATGAATCCATCGTCAGCACAGAAACCGACTGATTTAAGCTCTGATGATGAATCCATCTCTGCTGCAGCGCTATCCATCGTTAGTGGGTTTTATATATATATATATATATATATATATATATATATATAGATATATATATATATATATATATATATATATATACAGGGTGTAACGCGACGTATGACAAAAACTTACACCAGTGATCTATCATGTAATTCTGAGTATATTTTGTTCTATAAACATATGCTCTCTGCGACGCCAGCTCAGTACCCAGCATTCGGCTGTTTTGTGTAAAAGCTTCGTCTCTTGCATGTGCCATTGGGTGAGAGCTTGGCAGGGCGACGGGAGACGAGTATTATTAGCGTATACTGTACCATACATAAAAATCCCATATCCTATCAGTACACACGAGTTTTAAGAAGAAACTTTACGTAGTCTATTGATTCTTTAACATCGTCATGCATTCATGCAATTCTTTTGCACATATCGACTGTAATTAAGGATTAAATTCAAATTTTATGGCTTGCAAGGGAGTAAGGAGGGAGGGAGGATAGGTGGTGTGTTGTTGCCAGTTATGTAATATTTGGTTTGTAGGATGTTGCTACAAGCATTATCATAACACACACAGCTCATTCAGTGAAAGAACATTACCGTACTGAGTGACTAGCATCACTTTAAGTCATGAGTAATATTGTTATTCCTAACAATTTTTCTGCTGCAAGTAAACGTGGCACCATTTTTTTCACATGCTGACGTGAGAACAGTGATACAGGATTGGCAATGTAACGACTATGTTGCTAGACCTATTTTCTTGCTTCTACTTGCGGCACTAACATCTGACAACATGATATCTATCTACATTCTGGATACTTTTGCCATTTTTAGGTGATATTCTGGAGATTTTATCGTATTTTCTAGCGATGTTTTGAAGTGTACTAGCGACATTCTAGCAAGTTTTCAGGACTAAACTAGCGAGACTGATGATAAGGACTTGGCAACCCTGCGTCCACTGTCATTTGAACGGGAACATTTGCAGGGGAGGCACATACTTTAAATACTGTTCTCCGCATTCTGTTGTTCACCGGGTTCAGCTTCACATGTTCATGAAACAGCATGCCACGTACGTACAGCAATGAAGAATATGCAGATATCGTGTATTTTTTACGGATTCTGCGATGATGTTCTGCAGAGAGGAACACAGGTGGAGATACCCAATGGCGCCACGTTTACTTGCAGCAGAAAAATTGTAATTAATAAAATTCTTCCTGACTTAAAGTGAGGCTAATCTCCCTTTAGAATAACGTTCTTTCACTGAATGAGCTGTGTGTGTTATGATAATGCTTGTAGCAACATCCTTCAAACCAAATATTACATAACTGGCAACAACACACCACCTGTCCTCCCTCCCTCCCTACTCCCTTGCAAGCCATAAAATTTGAATTTAATCCTTAATTACAGTCGATATGTGCAAAAGAATTGCATGAATGCATGACGATGTTAAAGAATCAATAGACTACGTAAAGTTTCTTCTTAAAACTCGTGTGTACTGATAGGATATGGGATTTTTATGTATAGTACAGTATACGCTAATAATACTCGTCTTCCGTCGCCCTGCCAAGCTCTCACCCAATGGCACATGCAAGAGACGAAGCTTTTACACAAAACAGCCGAATGCTGGGTACTGAACTGGCGTCGCAGAGAGCATATGTTTATAGAACAAAATATACTCAGAATTACATGATAGATCACTGGTGTAAGTTTTTGTCATACGTCGCGTTACACCCTGTATATATATATATATATATATATATATATATATATATATATATATATATATATATTGTCATCATCATCATCAGCCATTACAAGTCCACTTCTGAACAAAGGTCTCCCCCTACCTTCTCCACGAATTCCTTGACTGAGCCAATCTTTGCAATATTTTCCCTGAAAATATATCTATCTCTTGTCTCCACCTCTTGGCTGGCCTTTTTCTGCTCCCCCTAAAATTTCTTGGTGTCCACTCATTCAGCATCTTGCTCCGTCGGTTATCCTTAAAACTTGCTACATGGCCTGCCCACCTCCATTTCTGTTCTTTTATCACCATCATTATCATCATCCAATCCTATGTCGCCCCACAGAGGAGCGTAGGAACTCGGGGCTAGGCAAGTTGGTCCTGACATTTAACCCGCCCCGTCCAGACCACTTTTTCACCACTGACACCCCCCAATCCCGACCATTTTTGGACCAAAATTTTTTTGGCTCAAACTTCCGCTTTTGGTCAGAAACAATGGTCAGTCACAAAGAAAGTGTTCACCGGGGTCCATAAGTGGCCTAAACAGGTATAGCTTCGTTTCACCTGGTACCATTTTCTGTGGAGGTGGTCTGTGGCTCTCACGTTTGCTATGGTATTATAAGTCTGGGAAACCAATAAAAGTAGGTAGATATGTATTTATTACAAACAAAAAAAACATGTGGTACAAGAGTAAATTGGATTATATACAAAAACGGAGGTGAAATAAGCATTGTTCCATCGGACGAACCGAGTGAAATCGGCCAAACTGTTCACTGATGAATCGCTAACATTGCTGATTCATCATACACATCATTTTTTCAACTTACATAATACACCTCCAATAACATTATACCATTTTCCACTTTATAGAACTGTTTTTACGTATTCACTGGCCTTTCGATAACATTTAGCGTAATGTTAGCGCATATTTACGTAGTGAGTGAACTCGCTGTGACTGTTGTTTCAACTCGCATTGTGTTTTTTCAACCTACATAATTCTTTTCCAATAACATTATACCCTTTTCCACTTTACAGAACTGTTTTGAGATAGTTTCAGGCCTTACGATAATTTTTAGCATAATAACAGTGCAAAATAACACAGCGGGTGAAGTCGCTATGACTATTATTTCAACTTACAACCTATTTTTCTACTTATATAATACTTCTCCACTAACATTACACATGTTTCCGCTTTATATCATTGCTATCACATAATTGGAGACCTTACTATTCTATTGAGCGTCATATTATCGCATAGTTACACAGTGAGTGTAATCACGATATCATTTGTTTCGGCTTACACTATTATTCAACTTATAAATTACTTTCCCACTAACATTACACCCTTTTCCACTTTATATCATTGCTATCACATATTTACAGACCCGGCTGTTCTACTGAGTGTAATATTTTCGCAGATTTACACAGTGGGTGTACTCGTGATATCAATTGTTACAACTTTCACTATTTTTCAACTTATACATTACTTTCCTGCTAACATTACACCCGTTTCCACTTTACATCATTGTTATCAGACTGTTATACTGAGCATCATATTTTTGCAGATTTACACAGTGGGTGTAGTTGTGATATCACTTCTTTCAACTTACACTATTTGTCAACTTATATAATATTTTACCACAAACATTACCCACGTTTCAACTTTATATAAATCTTATCACATACTGACTGGCCTTACCATTATACTGAGCGTCATATCGCCATCCCACACAGTATCAATAGTGTAGGTAGTTATGACACTCTTTGAAACAGGGCTGAAGGCACAACGGAACACTGCACTCTGCACACTCGTACCTTGTGTCTTTTCTCTGAGTGGCTGGTCTTACAGTTGAGTGCTTGCATACATGGCAGCGGTGCTGGGGTTTACGACGGTTTGGTTGGGAAGGGATAGTGCTTGGGTAGTGGCATCCTGCGAGGCATAGAGGAGTCTGGGCAGCCATGGGGGTGAGTGTGCGGTGTGTGGGCCTGTCCTGTGCGTACCTGGCGATAATTTCACGTGACAGCTCCCTCACAAACCCCTCAAAGGTCTCAGAGATTCCCGTTGACATGGCGTGGAGGTAGTGTGCGTTGAGGACCGTGATGTCGAGCAAGTGGAAAAAGAGCTATTTGGACCACTTCATCGTGGTCATGGCACAGTCCACACTGGAAATCATGGAGTCTGACTGATCCACTTGCCTCATGTTGAGATTATAGTCAAGTACTGACTCAGGTTTCCAGACGTGGCACCTCCTCTCTCTACAGTGATCAACGGAGTCTGTGCGGTGCATCAGGTGGCTGTGTACAGTCGACAGGAGGCAAACTTCCCTGTTGTGGTTCCACAGGGTGGCAAGGATGTTATTTGCCTGGAAGAAAACCACCTCGTTCTTGTCAAGTTTTCTCCCTATCTTGACCATATGGCGACGGTTTCTCTTTACTGTACCACAGACTCCTGTGTCGTGTTGGTGGAGGAACTGAGGGAGAAGAGGGCTAGTGTACCAGTTGTCCAGGTACAACACATGACCATGACGAAGGTACTCCTCTATCATTGTCTTCACCACGGCCCCTGAGAGTCCAATACTACAATCTTCTGTTATGTCTGTCTGTGCGCCCATATACAAGACTATGTCTTGCACGTAACCAGTCTTACAGTCACACATAACAAAGAGTTTGAACCCGAAATGGTGTCTCTTGCTGGGTATGTACTGGCGAAAGGAAATATTGCCTCTCCACAACACAAGACTCTCGTCTATGACGAGGTCTCCGTAAGGATAAAATGAGGAGCAGAACATTTCCCGTAGGTGATCAAAAACAAGCCTAATTCTCCTCATTTTATCAGTGTTATTTGCATTAGCAGGGTCGTCTGCATAAAAAACGTGGAGGAGGCCGAGAATCTGCTGAAATCTATTACGACCCATTACCTATCCAAAGAAAGGTGTGCTGGTCATTGGGTCAGTGGTCCAGTATGCCGGAATTTCATTTTTCCTTACAACACCCATCAAGAGAACCAGGGCAAAAAATAAGAACATCTCAGAAAGGGTTACAGGATAGTCATATTGCTGGGAATGCCTGCTGGTTGTACCCTGACGTTCATTTTCACGGCACTGGCTTCTTGCAAAGAGGTTCGTCTGCTCCACTATCCAGTCCACAAACGCCTCCCCAAAGAATAGGTGGAAGAAATCCACCCTAGTGGAGCCCGCATGCACACCTCGAGCCGTGCAACCAGACCGCCACTCCTCAGTGAAAGGGTGAATGATGGGAGTAAAATTACTCCCATCTTCCCAGTTACACGACACACTACCATCTCCAGCCTCGTCCCCATCGTCGCCTTCGTCAGTGTGGGGAGGGGAGGATGGTGGGGCAGGTTGGGGAGGTGGAGAGCTGCGCCCTTCAACACTCGCACTTCTCTTCTCTCTCCCTTTTCCTTTCCCCTTTCCCTTCCCTTTCGTTCCTTTCCCCACATCCTGGGGCTGTGGGGAGGAAGTGAGGGAATATTGTGGGGTGAAAAATGTGCTGGGAAGCGGCTCCACCTTGCCTCCCCTATGCCCATGTACACCACGTGCTTGTGCTGCCTCCCTCACACCACTTTCCCTTTCACCCCGCACTCCCACCACACCACTTTCCCTTTCACCACTCACTTCCACCACACCACTTTTGCCTTCCCCAGACAATACAGGACCATACCTGAGTTGCCTTCTTGCCGCACCTTATGATCCTCAAGGTGAAATTTTCTCCTTCCCCAACCACGAGGCAATATCACATCCTAAGCCGCCGTCCTTGTTCTCGTCCTCATCAGAATCTCTCTCTAGGGACTGGAGAGAGGTCAGTGCATGTGTATGGGGTCCAGGCTGGCCTTCCCTCGCCATACGATACGTAACATAACGCTTTTTCCTTGGCGAAGGGAACTCCTCATCACTGCTGGTTATTTCCTCCTCAGGCTGCACATAATCCTGATCCTCCACATCATCATCTAGTGGAGAATCACTATCTCCAGTGAAGGCACCCAGGGCGGGTTGTATTTCGTCCTCAGAGAGACCTATACGCACCATGTCTGACCTGGGTCACTGTTAACAGGTGAGTGACTGAGACAAGGGCGCGCGCGGGTCACACGGGGTCTAGGAGGCTGCCCGCCTGGTGGCAGGTAGGGGAGGCTTGGCTAGGTGGGCAAATCGAAAATCTCGCGCGAATTTTGAAAATTGTGCAAATTATGGACTTTGCAATTGCAGCATGTTAAAGTACGTCGACGGGATTGGCAGTGACAAAACGTAAAGACGTTAAAGAACGTCGACGGGACGCCACGGGTTAAGATGAGAGTGAGCAGCCTCACTCATCCCTGAGAGGCATTACATGAACAATCAACCCCAACCACTCCTTGGATATAAACCTTCATCAACTCAATCCAATTGGAGTGCAATAATTACCCACTAAACCACCAGGCGCCAAAATTTGGTTATATGGTTACCACCCAGCATAGTAAATGGTTTCCTGGTGTACAGGAAACAGTTTGGCTTGTCACTCAGTGTAGAGTCACCCACAGGCAGAAGGAAGAGGAAAGAATGAAGGAAAGAAAGACAGAAGAGGGAGTGTAAAGTTACCCTTAGGCAGAAGGACAAGGAAAGAATGAAGGAAAGAAAGACAGAAGAGGGAGTGTAAAGTTACCCTTAGGCAGAAGGACAAGGAAAGAATGAAGGAAAGGAAGACAGAGGAGGATGGAAGGAAAGAAGGATGGAGGAGAGGAAAGGGCAGACACCCGACAGCAGCACTACATCTAATGAGTGGATGGTGAGCACCCCCACCTACCACAAATAACTTCTATAATATCTTTGACTTTAGTCTGCTCTCTCACCCAAGTTGATATTTTCCTGTCTCTTAAAGATATTCCCAACATTGACCTTTCCATTGCTCTCTGAGAACGGATTAATTATTTTCCGTCGATTTATTCAGTTTCCAGGTCGCACAACCATACATCACAGATGGAATTATACATTCGTTGTATACTTTTCGTTTCATGGAAACTGGTAAGCTATTTTTCATAATGTCTATATGTTTACCGAAAGCTTTCTATCCAATTGTAATGCGTATTTTTATTTCATTATCATGACCTTTCGTTATTTTTAGTATTTACCCCAAGTAATTGTACTCCTCGACTTCTTAAAGAATTTCTTCGCTTAGTCTGATCACGCTCTTTGGTGTCTGTGGATTAAACATTACTTTAGTATTACTCCGGTTCATCTTTAGCCCTACTCTGAAACTTTCTCTGTTCAGGTCATTTAACATTTCTCGCAAGGTCTCTGCTATTTCTGAGATTAGGACACTGTCATCTGCAAATCTTAAATGGTTTAGCTTTTCTCCATCTATGTTCACTCCCTTGTTTT
The DNA here is from genome assembly GCF_032717465.1 of Coenobita brevimanus. Taxonomy (NCBI): domain Eukaryota; kingdom Metazoa; phylum Arthropoda; class Malacostraca; order Decapoda; family Coenobitidae; genus Coenobita; species Coenobita brevimanus. Next base: position 32,082,613 of record NC_136961.1, on the reverse strand, counting down.
CCCAGTCTACCTTTCTGAAAATACTTTCTAGTCATGCTGTAAATAATTTTGGTGAAATTGTATCTCCCTGACGTACGCCCTTCTCAGTCTTATTTCTTTCCGAGTCCTTATGTAATATAACTGTGGCAGTTCCCTCTTTATATATGTTTCGAGAAGGTTTACTATATTCTCGTTCACTCCTTGTTCTAGCAATGAATTTATGATTGCTATGTGCTTCACTGAGTCGAAAGCCTCTTCGTAATCAACAAAACCTAAGCACAGTGGTTTATTATAAAATGCAGTTTTCTCAATTAGCTGATTCACTGTGTGTACTTGATCAGCACTCGAATACTCGCTTCAAAATCCTGCCTGTTCACGGGTTGGTTTTCCTCTAAATTTGCTGTTATACTGTTTGTAAGGACCTCAGTGAAGAGTTTGTAAATGACTTATAATAAGCTAATGGGTCAATAGTTACTAAGATCATTTGAGTCACCTTTTTTGTAAAGTAAAATAAATATTGCATTACACCATGTTCTTGGAATTTTCTTCTTTTTTCCTATATTGAGTAAAAATATGAGCAAGCCTATTTTGTACTTCTACTCCTGTATCCAACAGTAAATCTGCTACTATTCCCTCTTCTCCCGGAGCTTTCCCTCTTTTCATATTTTTTAGAGTACCTCAGGTATTTCACTTGTGGCAGCTGAAAAATTAGCTATTGGTACTACTGTCTTTGATGCATACAGTTCTTTGTAAAATTTTTCAACTGTCTTCATCATCTTATCTCTGCATTTAATGACTTCACAATTTTGGTCTTTCAGAAATGTAATTTGTTGCTTTCCTAGTGCCATTTTACTTCGGACCTGTTTCAGACTTTTTCCGTTTATGATGGTTCTTTGAGGTGATCCATGTTTCTCTTTCTTTTTTCGTCTTTGCCTCTTGTTGATAAGCTTATTTATTCCTCTCGTTCCATTTCATCTTTCCTTGTTTTTACTTCCATTTCCTTTCTTTTTTTCATAAGCTCGAGTGTCTTTTCTGAATACTTCTTGGTGTTGGTTGTATTAGGTTTTCCTACTACCTCCGCTGATTCTCTTAGCACTTTTGTTAGATTGTCATTCAGTTGATCAATGTCACATTCAGCATTACTTAGAGCCTGAAACCTGTTCCTTATTTCCAACTGAAAGGCGACTTCGGTTTCATTAACTTTAATTGGGTATATGTTTTTATCTTTAATCATCTTCTTTCTTTCACTTCTGATATTGAATCTGGTTGTGCAATAGGGTGTATCATACTCGGGTGTGAAAATGAATTTTAAAGAAATTCTAACAAGAGGGGTGTTATTTTAATGTGGTTTTCGACGAGGCATCAAATATGACGTTTTTTTGATAGGATAAGTTTTACCTACATCAATTTGCGTTTGAAAGTTGCGCGTTTTATCGCATTATATGGTATTGAAAGATACATGGGAAGTAATTTAAATTAACAAAGCCTAAACATATTTACATATATATTAACTGTTTCCACATCACCTGAGATACATACAATGATAATTAAGTAGATAAGTAGTTATTTCAAATCTACCAGTGGAAAGGAAATTTGCAAAATTCAGTTATACATGAAGTTAAAAAACCATTCTACTTAAACTTCAGGTTTACAAAGTGCTTCTGTATATAACAAAGAACAAATTTAACATGGTTCTCTCCCTACACAATACCTAAAAATGCCTATTCAGTTATTTAATCAATTAGATTCAAAAGGTCCTGCTTCGTTTGATTTTTTCCTCCTGCCGAATACCACCATCTCTTCTCATGCATGCAGTATTTTGCACAATATTCAGTGACCATTTTCACCACCGTCTCGATGCATTGGGTATGGCATGGCCAGTCTCGTACCTCCACTGGAAAGGCAATGAATTTCTTCACCTCTGCCGTAGTAAGGTGGCAAGTGAGAGGTGGCTCGTATTTATCTTCCCAGTCAATTAAATCAAGTAGGTTTGAGGATTCAAAATTTATTTTAGGTGTTTTTCTGAACCTAACTGACGAGTCCCCTTGTTGTTCTTCTGGCTCACCTTCCCCTCTGATTTCAAGAATTTTATTCATTCCCTCAATCCTCTCTTTTTGTTCCTCAGAACTTTTGAATTATATTCTTACTCTGTGCATACCAAGCAGATCTTTTGAGAGTTGGCATGACAATATCAATCACTTCTTTCCTTTGAGATTTAAGACACTCTAATTGAAAAAGAACATGTCTAGGCCTTTCAGTCCACAAGTGCTTGACTTTTGCCATAAACCAGCACGGGTAGTAGACACCTATGATAAATTCTGAGATCTTCTCAAGATTTTCCAAGTCCTTGCCCTCTAACCCATGGTTTGAGATATACAGCCTAAGGATTCTGTTGGCTATTGTTTGCCATCTGCCAAGATTTACAGGTCCTAATTCCAGCAAGGCTAACTTTTGAGGCAAGACTCCTTCCCGAATAGCAGTAACAATTCTATAGCCGTAATGTTGATCAGTAGATAAGTCCTGGATTACTTCCTCCGATAATTTGATTAGTGGAGGGCCTCCACAGATGGGTGTGAAGTTTGGTTGATATCATAGTCTGTAGCTAAAGGTAGAACTTGCCTATTTGCCCAGAGAAGTCATTACTTGAGAGGGTAGGGCCATCAAGCTTGATGATAAGATGGCGTAGGGGAAGTTCATTGGTATGCTAGTTGCATACCAACCACACCAGCTTTCTCCCTATGTGCAGCTCAAGCTTTCACATAACTCCCGCTTTGACACCTGTGTTTACATTGGTCGAGTCACTTCCTACTTCCAACAGGGTCTTATCGAAATCTGTCTCTTTTAACCAGTCATATACAGTCTCCGCTATTTGCTCAGCATGAGTTTTTTTTCTTGGTTGCTTTAGCTGGTGTGAAGGGAAACAGACAGTCACTTCCAGGCTCACTCACGACACTGTAGTGTTCCATGTCTTCACAGAGTTTCTGGAAAAGGCTAGAGCTCAAATCTCCTGTTTTCACAAAGTTGACACATTATACAACTGCTTCCAAGATCTTGCAAAGGGCATCAGGGATGGTTTTCGACGTCAGTGCAAAATGATGGATCATTCAGTGAACCACTTTCGCATCTAGAGCTGTTTACTTGGCATGCTCCTGTAGCCCGGATTTTTATATTAGCATTGCCGAAGCCTCATCGGTACAGACTCCACAACACTTTTCCCAGGCTATTCCGTTAGCTGTGAAGAAAGAATTCAACTTTTTCATCACATCTAAAACTTTTGTGTAGTTTGAAGCTGTGTACAGAACAAATACTCATCTTTGATATCATGCATGAATAGATATCTGACAAACACGAGTAGCTGTGCACAAGAACTCACATCCATTGACATACGAGTATCCATCTGTACTGCAAACATACAAGATAGACACAATATAATATCTTGTCCCACTTGTTCCATGATATCAGCTGACATTTCACTAATTTTCCTTTTCACTGTGTCGTTTGGCTAGGCAATCTGTTGAATCTTATGAGCACTTGACTTTCCAAGAACCCACTTGACCATCTTTACAGCAGCGGCTTAAAGTTTCACCAATCGTGTGGGCTTTTTCTTCCTTGCCATTTCAAGGGAAACCTCATATGATGCCTGTACTACACTTAAGTTCTGTAGTTGGAAAGCACCACTTCCATCCAGTCTCTGTTTTTCCAAACTCTTGTTATAGCACTTGAAGAAACTGGGGTCTTTCTCTGCATAATGAGAGTGGATTGTCGTCAGATGATGTTTCAGCTTATTAGACCTTATAGAATAATCCCCCCCAGCACTTTCAAACACCGCACACACTGAGGTTTCTCGATGCCATCAACGAGGATCGATGTTAACCTATAGTTAATGTATTCATCATTGTACTTCGGTTTCTTATCAGCACTGGCAGCCATCGTAAATCTATAAAAACAAATACATACAGAATCAGACGAAAGATAAAGTTAAAAATTATGAGGCCACTTGCACCAAAGTGAGTTACCTTAACTCACCACATTTAAAATCAGTCAAAATAAAAATCGCCAGTGTCAAATGACTGTTACCAAACTAACGATATATTTTTAACTACACTCAGCAAGTTAAATTTTATGCAGTAAGAAGTGACTGGTTTTGAGTTTTTCGCTTTTTGGCAAACAATTCTGCATTCCTTTGATGGTTATTTTTTGCTTCTAATAAGTTTAAGTTTCTTTACGGAAACTTTCATGATAATAGTGTAGATGTTATTAATTGCACAATTGAAGCAAAATTCGTCTGGCATCATCGTAACTATTAAATTTTCTGAATTCTTCACGTGTGACAACTGGATTCCGTCGTTGCCTTTACTTATGGGAAGATTTTGTTAAATCATGGTTATACTATTATAACAAAAAAAACAAAAAAAACATCAACTAGTTACCGATTTACTTATTGTGCATCCACAATAAAGGAGCTTCGTCATAACTATTTGTGGTATATAAGGTATGAATTTTGGCACCATAAATATGTCCGTGACCTTTAAAAATAGTTCAAGGTCATTCATGTATGGAACATGTACTTTAGATTAACCTAAGGTAGCGTCTTATTCAGTGTCAAAAAGATCTGAAGACAAAGATGCGGAGGAAAGCATGAGTACATTTTACATTTGTCCCAATAACTGGCTAACGGTATACTTAACTGTAACCAAGTAACTTGTAGATAAGAAGAGGGATGACAACAACATTTCTGTTAGTTAAATTAATAATAATAAATGTACATTAAAATATAATACCAGATTCGTTTCTTCATTACCGATGCCAAGTTTGCCGAATTAAATAATTGTACACTATATACCAGAAGGTATCTTATCAACAGTAATTGTTAGAAATGTCTGAATGAAATATGTTTCAGTTGGCCGGATGGAGGAATATTATGATCATTTCAAACACTGACATTCCGTTACGATGTCTAAGGTTTATACCGAAACACGTTCCTTCATTTAAAAAATCAGTAGCACATTTGGAAGCCTGGTTAATTATCAATTATACAAAATGACACATGTATTGCTGGTCCACTGGCGACCAATTTGCATCAAACAGGAACACGATTCACAGTAGGAAGCGTTTGGAAAACTTCACAAATGTGGTATTGCAACTATATCACTGGTCTTAATAAAAAAAAACACTACAGTATAGCTACTTGGTACTAGAAAAGTAGCTCCGTTATGTGGCGTCATTGTTTGTGGTGCCGCAACTCCTATCACTGGATATAAATTTGTGTATGTTGATTCTTTCTGAGGTGAAGGAATAAGAAGTGATTCATTTATGCCTGAAACTGTGAAATAATTATGTCTTGAGAGACTGCCAAACGTAGTGAATATCAGAGGATCATTATTAATTAAAGACAAAGGTTACACTATTCCTTAGTAGGGATGCCTCAAGGACGAATTCAGTAACCTTTGCTATAGATTATTATATTAAGATATTTCGATAACAGGGTAACATGCAGATTTAATTCCCTTGATTATAGTAAGAACACCATTATCACGACTGTGAAGGTAAAGTGTAATGCGTTCACATTTGTCCTTTTTATGAATTTCACGCAAAAATTTGTCAATAACACTTGAACTGGTAGTGTAGGACTACATAATAGATAGATAGATAAATAGATAGATGGAAGCAGGGAGTCAGATGATGAGAAGGTGTTGTGTCTGCGAGAATCGAGCAGTGCTAAACATGCTTACACACTCTTAACACTGAGGAAAGCTGACGACAGCAGCCAGTAAGGAGATGATGCAGTTAGCTGTCAGCAGTCCTCTCGTGAACAAAGACCAAGTCCATCCACGAGGAACACATGTGACACACCCCTGCTACACCAGATTTTAGGAAAGAGAGTTTAGAAGGGGACAAGCGATCCTAGAGATAGGTCACGGGAGAAGGGCTTAGCGATTTGAGAGAGAGAGACAGATAGCGAGACAGGGAGGTAGCTACCCGGGACTTATACTCGTTCCGTGTGAGAGACCTGTTAATATTTCCAAGACAAATAAAAATATTCCCATACTATTCTTTACCTCTCCTGTCACTACATGACAAATGGGAAAGAAGATTAGCTACTTACGAAGCTACTCAAGTATAACAACCGCTCGTCCATAAGTCTAATATATATATAACTTCTCTACAAGTAACTACAAAGTCTTTATGACATTTGGTGGCAGTGGTGGGATACGAACCTCGTCTACGAATCAACATTAAATTCCTACAAAATATCAAGATTGAAAACAAGAATATCTCTCTCAACCAACAACATAACCAGCTCCTGACGCTTCTCTCCATCCAGCCCCCTCCATCTCCCAGATCATCATGCTGATGCAGAGGTCAAGAGATCACACGACGCCTTGCAAGTAGCTTAACGACAAACCAGCAAATCTGCGGACATCGTCTCCGAATTAAAAGCAAATTTCTACAAAAGCAACCGAGACTCTACAAGATTAACTTCAGTTCTACAGTGAACGAACTACAACCATCTACAATCAACTACAAGTAACAACTCTACGAGTCGTCTGTATAATCTACACGCACCTGCAAGTAGCGGCAGTCTTCATCCCACAACGAGTAAATCACTAGAGAAAAGGACCGAGAAAACATCGACATAGAAAAACGGAACAAACAAACGAAGAGTGAGACACGACTCATAACTCATCTTACTCACTCATCTTCACTCAAGTTACTCATCGCTACTCATTCACTCACCACAGCTACTAGTGTGGGAAGTTGAGGTCATCATGCGTGCTTGCTGAACAGACGCCACGTCAGTCAACACACCACCTGCACCACCACTCACACCATTCCCACCACGGTAAAAATTAGTGAGTTACATAGTTACTTCATTTATACAATACACAGTGATAGACAATAAGCTTCTGCACAAACATATAAAACGTGCTGTATAGTTACAGTTTAAATACACATACTTACTTCGGTTATCTGCATAACTCAAACACTAAATAATCACCAACAATAAATATTCTACACTGTATATATTCATTCATTTATTATAACATTTATTTCCTGCCAACGAGTGTTACCATTTATACCTACATAAAATACGTGTTTCATACATACAGCTATACATTATTACATCTACAAAGTAATAAAGAAAATATACCATCACAGTTACTCAATGAGCGATTAAAAGAACTATATTAAACATTTATTAATTAAAGCTACCTAGTGGAAACAGATAAATTAACTTACGAAAACAAAAAAAATGGCCAACACAAATGCCGTTAGCAAGAGTGAACATCTTCAACACAATCGTGAAGACAATGATTTCCACACAGTGCTGACACACATATTACCCACGATAGGTACAGGTGAACAACAAGTCAGTGTGTATAGTTAATACTGTATATAGTGCATATATATATATATATTTTTTTTATATAAAATAACAAAATATGGGACTATATAATATCATTTTATAGTATCTGTGCAATATAAACTAAACTTTAAAAAAGTATCCCAAGGAAATTAGCCAGTATTTATGCAACCATGAACAACATGGGAAAAAGCGTACACAAGCTAAGAAAAACAAACTATAGAAAATCAATACATACAAAAAAAAAAAAAAAAGAAAGAAAGGAAAGAAAGAAAGAAGAGTGAGAAGGAAAAAAGAGAAATAGAGTAAGATCACATAACAAACAAATGAAAATAAGTGTAAGTGTTACTACATATGCCAAAATACCACATAAACTACAAACAAAAAAGCAAATTGTGTCTCCACAAACAAGTGGCATGACACATCATCACTATCATCGACCGCAGCATATGTTAGGACTGCAGTTATTACAATTATGTTACACTTATTACAATTATGTAACTACAAACAATACTACAAACAATATGTACCATTTTTGTTACAGTTGCATTAACAAGATGTAACTTTTATGTAGCTTTAACTACAATTTTGTAACTACAAACGATATGTAACAATTATGTAACGACAAACGATTGCATTATGTTACACTAACTACAATTATGTACCTACAAACGATATGTAACAATTATATAACGACAAACGATTGCATTATGTTACACTAACTACAATTATGTACCTACAAACGATATGTAACAATTATGTAACGACAAACGATTGCATTATGTTACACTTTGCCAATTATGTAACAGTTGCATTAACAAGATGTAACTTTTATGTAACTTTAACTACAATTATGTACCTACAAACGATATGTAACAATTATGTAACGACAAAACAGTTGCATTAACAAGATGTAACTTTTATGTAACTTTAACTACAATTATAAGGCCAAGACACTTATGTAATAGTTGCATTAACAAAATGTAACTACAATTATAAGGCCAACACAATTATGCATTAACACAATATTTTGTAACAATTCATAAAATGTTACAATTATGTAGTACCACAATGTTAGTACAATATTATAAGTCATACAATTATAGCACAATTCTGTATTACCAGTATCATCATACAAGTTAGGTGAAATATTAGACATTACTAAAGTGATAACTCAAATATGTAATGTATAACTTAGCAGTATTACCATTGCACAATTATATGCGTACGTCTGTTGTACATGCACGTCTTACAAAGTGTTATACAACAACCATTGCATTTATTCAAATATGTATACAACTTGTTTAAATGTAATATTACTGAATAATCACTATTTACTATGAATAATATATGTATACAATATTCACATAATTATGTTACTTTACAATATTATGTATTTCACTTAATTAGCTTATAAGTTCATTATAATGTGTATGTAGTATGTATTAATATATTATAACTATTAAATGTCGATGGTACGCCATTTTCGCGCGACCGAGCAGATGTAGGACTACATAATAGATAGATAGATAAATAGATAGATAGAAGCAGGGAGTCAGATGATGAGAAGGTGTTGTGTCTGCGAGAATCGAGCAGTGCTAAACATGCTTACACACTCTTAACACTGAGGAAAGCTGACGACAGCGGCCAGTAAGGAGATGATGCAGTTAGCTGTCAGCAGTCCTCTCGTGAACAAGGACCAAGTCCATCCACGAGGAACACACGTGACACACCCCTGCTACACCAGATTTTAGGAAAGAGTTTAGAAGGGGACAAGTGATCCTAGAGATAGGTCACGGGAGAAGGGCTTAGCGATTTGAGAGAGAGAGAGACAGATAGCGAGACAGGGAGGTAGCTACCCGGGACTTATACTCGTTCCGTGTGAGAGACTTGTTAATATTTCCAAGACAAATAAAAATAGTCCCATACTATTCTTTACCTCTCCTGTCACTACATAACAAATGGGAAAGAAGATTAGCTACTTACGAAGCTACTCAAGTATAACAACCGCTCGTCCATAAGTCTAATATATATAACTTCTCTACAAGTAACTACAAAGTCTTTATGACAGTAGTTGTATTAATTCCCCCCCCCCCACCATTATATTCTTATTTCAGCTGATTTATTTCTCTATGTTCATTTGATCTTCCCAGCCAACAGGAGCCGCCTTCAGGATGGGACAGGCTTCCGTCCATTACCACGAGCATCTCAGAGGTCCAGGGTCTTATGATCAGTCGGGACCGGTCCAGAATGACTCGATAAATTACGATATCAATGAAATAACTTTCTTAACCTCTCAGTTTTGTAGCTAACATAAATATTTTCTTCAACATATCAGATGTCAGTAAGTCTGAGAGTCTGACTAGGGCCGCAATTGTCAGCATGCTGGCCACAGAGACATGTGGACGCCACTCATTCCTCCTGCTGTCAGACGGCTCAGCGTGGGCCACCTCGGTCTTTAAGGTTAGTTACATTATGGTATGCTATTGTTTTTCACGCATCAGCCTGAGTAGAAACACAAATGGCCATTTTAAAGAACCTAAAAAACGCCGGAGTGCCTTGAAACTAGTGTGTTTGAACTTACACCCTGTAATACTGCTGCATTTTATGGGCCCTGTAAACAATATTTCTTATATTAAAATAACAATGCAAAGATCGCGCAATTCGTGAATCTGAGGGTGAAACAAAAGATGTCAGAATAGTTACTGCGTAATAATAGACATTAAACTATTTCATTCGTACGTCACTATATCCAGCTATACACTGCCACATCCCACACTGTTCGGATGCCACGCATCTTATTTTCATCGAGTCACATGGAGGAATTATTCTCACGATATGGAAATAATGACAATCGAGATGCAACAGTTTCCAGTTAGCTAGTACGCACTTCAGGTAAATATATATATATATATATATATATATTTATATATACACACACACACACACACACACACACCCAGCATACAGTGCCTAATGCCACCACACTTCAGTTAGGTTTCTGTGTTACATCTCACATTGCCATACCTCACACTATCGAAGACACACTTCGTCACCAACTGTGTGTGTGTGTGTTTTTTTTTAATAATATGTTGTCAGGAAAGGATAACTGTAAATATAATGTTAAGTACTAATTTTAGAGCCAGGGAGGAATATTATAAATATTCTAAAACTGGATATTCTAAAACTTAACTTGAGCAGTTGCAGAAGGAAAATAAAAATTAGGAATTATATGCAATGCAATGTTCTCTGGCTTCAGTTTACGCTTCACCTGACTAAATCTGTTATTTATTTACTAAGACAGTTCAGTAGGAATTTACCCATCATTCAAGAGCATTAAGATTAAATGCTTACACCTATGACACAGTGCACAACAGAACGGATGTCATAAACATAAACAAAACACAGCGACTAACTTGTACACAGATCCACACCCAAAGTTATTCCGGTGAGTGAAGAACATGAGGCTGCAATATAATATTAGTAACAGTATTATTGCCAAAAACTACGCATGGTTACACTATCGTCCGTCGTGCAGTTAAATGGGTCAGGGAATTCTTCTCATACTCCACCACTCCAGTGAGCAGTTCATACCCGCATGCAGTCTGTAAAATCTACTCTTATCAATATTATAATTGTACCAATAGAAAACAGAACATGTTCTACTAGTTTTTTTTTATTTTATTTTTTTTTTATCGTAGGACTTTATTAACAAAGTTAAAATATGCCAAGCAATATGGGAAATTAGGAACGATACAAGGCGTCGACAGAGAGCCAATGTGCTGGCGCTGTGAACCGTGGGTGGAGCTAAGCAGCTGTGGCGTCCACCCGGGAGTCAACCTCCTCATAAATTCCTGCACGTCACCATGTGAAAGGACAATGTCCGGCCCTGGTGAGATGCTCTCTATTATTAGCGGGAGCCGGTTCCTTGGACGGTGTACGAATTGTACCTACCCTGTAGTACGGCCCCATAAAAGTAATTGTGTACCTGTGGTTGGCGGATCTACTTGTCGAGACAGATCAAGGTTAAACAATAATAAGTACAATGATATACACATTAGCAGCTCAGTATCACAAAAAAACTGACGATTAATTGTGTCAGACATTTGCTTTGCAACACTATTATATGACCATAAAATGCATATTTTACAACCGTGCTGTGTCGGTAGGTGGCAAGTTGTCTGTAAGGAGTCATCAGTATAATACGAGGCAACCAAATATTATGTAAATTGAATCACATTTGTTTTATCAGTTAGGTTTATGATTATCATGTTATCACCGATCGTTGTGTAAACTGGTCAAACCCTAACATTGCTCTGAACGGCGTCGTGAGTACAGTAATAACATTAGTGCCTCATTTTTACAGGATATCACTGAGATACCTTCACCATGGGGTGTGGGTGTATTCAGGGTAACTGGTGACAGTCACGGTCACAACCTCACTCTGTCATCACTGTCTAGCATGACTGCACAGGCAAGAAGTGTAAGTTTCAACGTATATATTGTAATACTTTAAGTTAGTGGAAAAGATGGTAAATGGGACCCTCCCCTCCTCTCTCTCTCTCTCTCTCTCTCTCTCTCTCTCTCTCTGTACCCTACAATTCCTTCACCCTTCCTTCCTCCCCTATCAAACCCTCTGTACCCTACATTTACTTCATCCCTCCTTCCTACCATATTAAACCCTCTGTACCCTACATTCACTTCACCCATCCTTCCTCCCCTATCTAACCATATGTTCCCTACATTTATTTCACTCCTCCTTCCTTCCCTATCTACAGTAACCCTCCTTCCTCTCCTTTGTACCCTGCATTTACTTCACCCCTCTTTCCTCCCTATCTAACATCATGTGTCTCATACATCTAACCCAGCTGATTCCCAAACAAAGCTTCGGAGAAGATGTAAGATATTATACGTGATCGTACAAAATTTTGGTCCGTAATGGAAGACTTATTCACAGTAATACTCAGGTGTGAAGATAAAATAAACAGATTTTTATGCAACTTAAGGGTAAGAGCATTATTAGTGACTGTTTGTTCACAACTGTATGTAAGTGGCCTTCCTAAGATTCATAAAGAGGGTGTCCCTTTACGTCCCATCCTCTCTGCCATGGTACGTGTAATTACGGCTTATCAAAATTCCTTGTCCCATTGCTATCATCCATTACCACCAATGAGTATACTGTGAAGGATTCTTGTAGTTTTACTAAGGAGCTGATGAATAAATCGTTCGGTGACTGTGTTTGGGCCAGTTTCTATATCAAGTCTCTATTTACGAACATTCCTGTTGCTGAAATTATCAATATTTGTTTGGATCGTTTATTCTCTAGTACTCATAACAGTAATGTACTTGATTCTTCTCAGTTTAAGAAACTTCTGGAACTAGTAACTAAGGACAGCATATTTTATTTGACAATAAAGCATATAAACAATGTGATGGTGTTGCTATGGGATCACCTTTCGGACCGACACTAGCCAATGCTTTCCTGTGCTACCACGAAGAGCGATGACTGGCTGAGTGTCCTACTGATTTTAAACCCTTGTTTTACCGTCGTTATGTTGATGACACCTTTTTAGTTTTTAGGTTTACTGATCATGTCCCGTTGTTTCTCAGTTATTTGAATTCTCAACATGGCAACATCAAGTTCACCTGTGACCTAGAAAGTAATAGTTCAGCATTTTTATATATAAATATTGTCCATAGGGACAATAGTTTTGAAACTGCCTTATACACGAAGCCAACCTTCACTGGATTATGCATGAAATTTTCCTCATTCCTCCCACTGAGCTATAAACGTAATCTAGTCAGCACTCTCACCCATAGAGCTTCTGAGTTATGCTTGAATTATTTTTATCATGATAAGGAATTTAATTTTCTTAAAGATTTGTTGTAAAAATGGTTTCCCCAAAAGATTCACCGAAACGTACATTGGTAAGACCCTTAATAAATTTATTACTGTTTCAAAGGTCCAAGTCATTACTGTTCCGAAAAACACTATATACTTTGCCATAACATACACGGGACCCCTTAGCTTCACACTGAGGAACAAACTTAAAAAACTTCTAGCTCAACACTTCCCACAAGTGTCACTTATAGTTGTGTTTAACTCCTCTTGCTCTTCTATTATCAAAATAACAATAAAAACTCAAGACTCACTTATTACAGGAATAGAGAGTCACACAGTATTGTTTGCCAAAAAGCGAAATACTCAAAACCAGTCACTTCTTACTGCATAAAATTTAACTTACTGAGTGTAGGTAAAACGCAAAAAACTATCCAGGGTTTTTTCAAGGTAAAAGACACCATTTAGGGGGAGGCGGTGGCCCAATCGGTAGAGAGGTGGCCTGTAGTCCTAACGGACCCCGGGTTCAAATCCCGCTGGGGCAGGGAACAGTTTAAGGATTTGAATTTCATAAAAATCAGACTTTACTGATCTACCAGAAGATCCGCCGACATGTAAAAATACCCCCGCTAATACCAATACACCAATCCTGTATGAGACAGCCCTAGCAAGTGTTCAGTATGGACGGTGGGTGTTAGCGCCGAAGTGGTGACACGTAAAGGTGTGCGGTACGTAGGAGGACTACTGGGACTTGAAAGCAGGCTGTGAAGCCTGTGCCCAGAGTCGGACAAAAAAAGAAAAAAAATCCCTCACACAAGCATCCGTTGTTTACCTCTTCACGTGTGCCAACTGTTGGGCGGCATATATAGGTAAAACAAAAAGACACCTAAAGACACGAATCCATGAACACTTAGGTCGTTCAGTTCGAGCAGGCCAGTTAATCACCAATCCACCACACTCAGCAATACGGGACCACTCACAACAACACGACCATCCTTTCTCTCATTCCCACTTCACAGTTCTTGGTGGCAGCAGCAATGACACGGACCTTCCCATTATGGAAGCTTTGTATCAATATTGCTTTAACCTTTCAATCAGTGGCATGGCTTCCTATGAACTGTTTTGTTTCCCACACTAGGTAAGTTTCTTACAGTATTGCGCTAACTGTTTAACAGATACGTTTTGCTTTCTTACACCTACCCCCTTCATTTTAGATTTAATTACTTACTGGTTAACAAACACGGTATTTTAATGGACTTCGTTTTTGTACTTTCATGTTTTTAGTCTTGTTTTGATTGTTATAGGATATAAAAATCTTAACTCTGTATATTTCTCGATTGCAGATTTTGCTCTGAAGATGGAATAAGTATTTTCCGAAACTTCAGCAAATAAATACCCTAACTTCACCACGATGTTTGTGTTGTGCCTGGTGATCCTCGTCCTGTGTGTGTGTATATATATATATATATATATATACTGTATATCTATCTATCTATCTATCTATCTATCTCTCTCTCTCTCTCTCTCTCTCTCTCTCTCTCTCTCTCTCTCTCTCTATATATATATATATATATATATATATATATATATATACTGTATCTCTCTCTCTCTCTCTCTCTATGTATATATATATATATATATATATATATATATATATATATATATATATATATATTGGTATGTGCGGGCGCTCACCATTCACCTACTCGATGTAGTGCTACACTCGGGTGCCTGCCCTTTCCTCTCTTCCTTCCTTCTTTCCTACCTTCCTCTTCTGCATTTCTTTCCTTCATTCATTCCTCTTCCTTCTGCCTACGGGTCACTCCACACTGAGTGACGAGCAAATGGTTTCATGTACACCAGGAAACAATTTACTGTACTACGCTAGTTTGTTTATTATGTAAGGAAGAAGGAACCAAAGGCAACGAGCCCACAAAACTGTTAATTCCAAGAGAAAAACAAAATACAAGAGAGAGCCAAATTCAAGATCCTATCATTTCGAGATGCCTGAACACACTGCGTTTGAAAGACCGGAGATCATAGGAAGCAGGAAATACAGACACGGGGAGACATTTCCACAGTTGACCTGTTGCATAAATGAAGGACTGGGAGTAACGGTTAACTCTTGCATTAGAGAGTTGGTCAGAAAAGGGATGAGAGTTTGCTGCTAGACGGGTGCTACGCGCCCGTCGTAGAGGTGGAGGAATGCATGAAGTCAGTTCAGAGGAGCAGTGACCATTGAAGTAGCGATAGAAAAAAGATAAAGATGCAACAGTGCGGCGAAGAGACAGAGGTTGAAGGGTGTCAGTAAGAGGAGGAGAGTTAATGAGACGAAAAGCCTTTGACTCAACCCTATTGAGAAGAGCTGTATGTGGGGAACCTCCCCACACATGAAAGTTGTACTCCACGTAGGGGCGAGAAAACCCCTGTATAGAGTCAACAATTGTGCAGGGGTAAAGGAGAAACGGAGTCGGCTTAGCACAACCAATCCATTGGAAGCAGATGTAATATGATCTTTCCAAGATAAGTCCCAAGTAAATGAAACCCCGAACATGTTCAAGGATGATGCAAGATAAAGCTGAATGTTTTTAAACATTAGTGGGTATACCTGTGGAAGGTTTTGTCGAGTTGATAGGTGCAAAAACTGAGTCTTTGATGCATTAAAAACAACCAGGTTATTTTTACCCCAGTCAGAGATACGAGCCAAGTCAGACATTAGGTGTGCCATAGCCTCATCCCTTGTTTGTTGAAGTAACTCCTGAGATGGACGTTGCTGGAATCGAATAGAAAGGTGCAGGGTGGAGTCATCAGCGTGAGTGGATAGGGTCAGATGTACAGCTTAAAAGTTCATTGATGAATAAAAGGAAGAGAGTTGGTGATAGGACAGAGCCCTGAGGAACACCACTGTTAATAGATCTAGGAGAAGAACGATGGCCGTCTACAACAGCGGCTATAGAACGACCAGAAAGGAAGCTAGAGATGAAGGCACAGATAGAAGGATAGAAGCTGTAAGAGGGCAGTTTGGAAATTAAGATTTATGCCAGACTCGATCGAAAGCCTTTGAAATGTCAAGTGCAATGGCAAAGCTTTCGCCAAAGTCCCGAAAGGAGGATGACCAGGAGTCTGAAAGGTAGGTGAAAAGATCGCCTGTGGAGCGTCCCTGACAGAACCCATACTGACGATCAGAAAGAAGGCTGTGATAGGAAAGATGCTTTAAAATTTTTCTATTAAGTATAGACTCGAAAACTTTTGAGATACAGGATGTTAAAGCAATTGGCCGATAGTTAGAGGGTTGGGAATGGTCACCCTTCTTTGGGACTGGCTGAATGAGAGCAAACTTCCAGGAAGAAGGAAAGGTACAAGTTGATAGACAAAGGCGAAAGAGTTTGCCTAGGCAGGGTGTAAGCACAGAAGCACAGTTCTTGAAAACAACAGGAGGGACTCCATCAGGCCCATATGCCTTATTAGTATTAAGGCTTGTGATGGCAGAAAATACATCAGCTGAAAAAAATTTAATGTTAGCCATGAGGAAGTCAGAAAGGGGAAGTGATGGAGGAACAGCACCGGAATCGTCTAAGGTGGAATTGGAGGAGAAAGTCTGAACGAAGAGATCTGCTTTATCAGTTGAAGAAATAGCTACAGAGCCATCAGAGTCGAAAAGAGGAGGGAAGGATGATGAGGTAAAGTTGTTAGAAAGGTTTTTGGCAAGGTGCCAGAAGGAGCGGGAAGAATTCAAGTTAGTGAGTTGAGAGCATTTAGTACCAGAACTCATCACGAGGAGGTATCTACATATGGAGTTCCACACCTAACCCATCCCATCCACCCTTCCATTAAACTGGGCCAGATTTACTCTGCTTTGATATCCTTCTTTGATACGAATGCTGGCATTATTTTCCTTGATTTGAGTATGTTTCATATCTACCCATCTTTGTTTCTGTAACCATAAACTTTTGCAGATGCTTCAGTCACCAGCTTTACTGTGCGTTCAACTGACTGAGTATGGCAAGGATACTTTGGACACAGCTTTTCCACAAGTTCAGGACTTTCAACCAAAGCATGTAGTTCAACATCAAATTCTTGAGGAGTGTTGGTTCTGTAATAACCACCACATCCCAGCTGATCATTTGAGTATAATGATCTGCCCCAAAATTTATCTTTGGTACTTTGAATTGTCCTCTTTCTTGTCTTGAGTTGTTTTGTGCTACTAGAATTTTCTTCACAGCATCTCTTCTGATGTCAATATTTTCATCAAATGCCATGCACAAAAGCATTTTTTTTCAGATAGGCATAGAAGGCATCTGTTTGAATAGCCTGGGTAGCAACCTTATATGTTCCCAAGCATTGATCTTCCATATATTTGATCTTGGTAACAGCACTGAAGGAATGTTTTTGGCCATTGACACAGGAAGGATTTTTCTTTACCTCAAACCAGGCAGGAATGTATCCAGTCATCAAATATTTGGCTAATGTTTTCAATGTTTTGGAAGGAAGAGGTACTGAGCAGTACAATTTCAAAATTCTTGCACATGCTGTCAGCCATCTTGAAAGTGCTAATGGGTCTGGTTCAACTGAAGAGAATGATGCAAGAAATTTTCCAGATGACACTGCATACCATACCTATCTATCTTTATACCTAGGCTGCTTCCCCCAAGAAAATCTAGCTCTGAATAGGTCTCATGAAACTTCTTCGCATCATCTACTTAAATTGATTCAAAATATAACACAGGGAGGTTACTAACTGTTTTTCCTATCTTCTTCCAAATCTTTCCTTCGAATGCATTGGGCCCTGAGGTTTCACCATCCAAATGTTTAAATATACTGTATACCGAAATGGAAGCTCATTGAAATGTGACAAACATACAAGCCACTGCAAAGGGCGGTTAAGAAAGTCTTCAGTCAATTTTATTGCTCCGCCCTTTGTCCCTGTGTTAACAGGTGTATCATTGCACCCTATTGCAACAAGCTTCTCAGTCATCAGCCCACAATTCATCAAGCACTGAGAAATGGCAGCTGCTGTTTCCCCATCATTAGTTACATGGTCAAGGTATTCAGGGCCTGGATTTATAACTAAGGAAACGTGTTCCTCAAATATGCTTACTTAGTGAATGGACAGACAACCATTTTCATCTTTTCTCTCTTCCAGTGTTAATGTTCTGTCTTTTATTCCATCAAAATGCAGTGCTGTTATGTCTTCCTTTTCTGTATGCTGAAGTCTTTCTCTGCCTGATTTTCTGGCATGTCTTACTTTATTGTCTATAACAAAATTCTTGTTTTCGGGTGAAACAAGTCCAGCACCCACCAGAGCGAAAGTGGCAATTGAAGCTGCACCTGTATTACTCACACCAAATCAATGAGCATCTCTTTCAACCAGTTCACAATTGATTCGCATTCGTGATATCTTAATTTTTTCCTTTTTTTTTTTTTTTTTTTTCTACACTCGGACAATATGGTTGATGTGTACCATCATTTTCCAAACTATTATCAGTATCACTCATTTGCTCCATCCCACTTTGACCTTTCTGACAGGTAGAATAGCAAGTTATCATTTTGTAGTTCTCTGCATTCCGTTTCCTTATTGCTAGTTGTAGCAGGATTTTCGTTTTTGTATCCACTTTTCCAATGTACATCTATTTCCTCTTTGATCTGAAAGAACTCTTTTCAGTTTCGGGCACCTTTCTTTTCTTTGAACACTTACACTCTTCGAAGGATTTACATTTGCAACAGGAGATATCAAATAGCTCCATCTGCATATGAGTTTTGTAGTTATCAAGCTGTTTGTTATAGCAGTCTTTCCCCTTGTTTTTCATTAGGGCCTTGTACTTAGAATGGTTATCAAAACCAGCTGTGTAATTCTTGTTAGGTGAACACAAGGAACTGAAGCATTTTCCCAAAGACACCGAAGTTCTGATCCAAGATCCTTCGTTATTTCCTTCTCAAACTATCTATCTATCTATCTATATACCTAGGCCACTTCCCCCAAGGAAAGGGAGGTAGCCGAGACAGGACGACACACTCCCCATGTACTCATCCATTCAGACACATTCATTTGCATCTTAGCCCCAAAGGGGAGAAGGGACAGATCCTCACCGCACCACACCGCACAAGGGTCAACTGCGCAATGGAGTCAGTGACATCCGCAGCAGGGCCCGACAAGCAGACCTGGTTTACCCCTGCCACATCATAACAGACCCATCCCCTTACCCGCACCTGACCTGACTAGCTGATCAGACCAAATGCGGGAGAATATCCCCTCAGGGCTGCGTCATCACTTATTCATTCACAATTTCTCTCCATTTATTTCTGTCACTTACAGCCACTCTTCCTTGCTCAACAGACATCCCTCTCGCATCCAGCTCTCTCTTCACACTGTCCATCCATCCTATTCGTGGTCTTCTTCTCAGCCTTACACCTCTCACATCAGATCTAGTTATCTTTTTCACCAATCGCTCATTATCCATTCTCTCCATATGCCCAAACCATCGCAACACCCTCTGCTCAACTCTACCAGCCATCTCCCGAACAACTCCAGTTCTCCTTCGCACTTCATCATTTCGCACTCGATCCATACGAGTCACTCCACACATACTCCTCAGACACCTCATCTCCATTACATTCAAACTTTTCCTCTCTGCTACACCCATATTCCATGTTTCAGCCCCATATAACGCAGTCGGTACCACAACACCCTCATACAGCCTTCTCTTTACATCCATTCTAAGCGAACGACATCTAAACACTTTTTGCATTCCTCCCAGCACCTTTCCTACTTCATTTATTCTAAACTTCACTTCTGCATCTATTCTTCCATCCACAACAACATGTGACCCTAGATATTTAAAACACTTTTGATTTTTCTGTTTCAGCAAAAAGTAAGTGTGCCTCCACATCCCACTTCGTTGGAAGTTGCTTGACACCAATAGTTCTTAAAGTGCCAGAAATATCATGAGTTAAGGCAGACCGAGTAATGTGAGCCATATTTGTAGTTCTCCAAGATATTTAGTTATTAAGCATTAATACCTGAAAATGAAAAAAAAAAATAATATGAGAGCAAAGAATAGATGACTTAAAAAACAAAGAAAACTCGAAATACAAGGTCTGATCTATAAGACTCCTACGACGGCATGATGCGCCAGATTCAGCTAATGGTGAGATACTGACGAGGCAGGTGCCACCTCTACAGTATATGAACATATTTTACACCAAAAGTTTGCATGTGTGATACTTTCATTATGGATGAACTTCACAAGTTGGATTTTTCTACCCGGTCTAATATATATATACTATATATATATATATATATATATATATATATATATATATATATATATATATATATATATATATATATATATATATATATATATATATATATATATATATATATATATATATATATATATATATATATATATGCACTGAACTCAGTCTTTAATTATATCTCAAATGTGTCTTATTTTAGCTGATACTGTTATCTCTTACAAAATTAATCACCATTTCCATATGTGAATGTGTCTTCCATTTGTATAAATGATGGTAGTGTGAAGACCAGACAAAAAATAAACGTCAGTGTGTCATTGTGCTTTGGGATCAAATATAAATTTCCATTACGGTACATTTTTGGTATGTATTATGTAAATGTACACTTCCGTGGGGTGAAAATTTGGATCAATGTTTAGAACGATAAGCTGAGGAATTTTTTTTAGCTGGTGACGAGGTTGTACTGCGTGACTGTGGTGGTGGTGAGCGACGACCCAGCCTTCCTCGCCGCCTTCTCTGAATCCTCCTTCAAGAGCCACCTCCTGCTGGTCCAGACAACGAAGCTGCTCGCCTTCACTCGCCTGCCTCTTCACCACCTCCACACCCTCCACCATCTTCACAAGACCCTATCACGTACAAACTCACTCATCTCCGTCGTCAATGACAACTCAGCTGATTTCCGGTAATTTTCATCAGCCAAAAACATCATCTTCATAACAGTTTTATAATTTCTGTCCGTCATTATCATAACTATTATGAATATACTATAAATACTACTGCTACTACTACTACTACTACTATTACTACTACTACTACTACTACTACTACTGCTACTACAACTACCACGACTACTACTCCTGTAGATGCTAGAACGTATTAAGAGAAGTACCTTGAAATGGTTTGGCCATGTGGAGAGAAGCGAGTGTGTGTGTGTGTGTGTGTGTGTGTGTGTGTGTGTGTGTGTGTGTGTGTGTGAGGTGAACGGTGGTAAGTGGAGGGGGAATCAAGGATGAGACGGAGAGATAGGGTGGAGAGGTAAATGAAAGGGTGTGAGCTGCATAGAGAGCAACCTGATGGAGGACAGAGTGGCATGTACAGTAGGCGATTCGTTCGTGGCAACCCCATCGGGATTAAGTTGTCTGGTTATAAATAAATCAACTTATCATCAACCTGATCATTATCATCATCATCATCATCCAGTTTCCCACTTTAAAAAATTGGGAGTGCACTGTACGATCCACAGACAGGAAAATAAAACACACCAACTGGGCAACAACTGCCCAGTGAAATGGGCCATACATCCACTGACCTATGATTCAAACCACTTAAATCATGGTCTGTATTAAAGAATATATATACATAATCCCTGATATTGTCCGATTCTCTAAATAAGAGGCCTCTGGTAGTTAAATGATTAATAAGACTATATTTTCTCAGGTATTATAATTGCATTGACTATCATGCCTTTTAGTACTTGCTGCGCCGACGATAATTAGAAAATTCTCAAAATGTACGAATGCTAGAGTGCTACGACAGCACTGGCTCATCTAAATGGGGGTGGGAGGGCTGAGATTTGAAACATCAGCTCTTTTTCATCTGTCCCATTATTATACCCACATGCCAGACGCAGGAAGGACAAGTGTGTGTGTGTGTGTGTGTGTGTGTGTGTGTGTGTGTGTGTGTGTGTGTGTGTGAGTGTGTGTGTGTATTTATTAGTCTGTCTTTCTGTGAAGAATATAATTCAGAAAATTTTGACAGTATGGACCAGACTAGTAGAAGAGTTGAGAGTCACACAAGCAACTAACTTTTGTGTGTGTGTGTGTGTTTTTTTTTAGCAAAAAGACAAAGGTCATGGCAAAGTCAGCTGTAAGAACTTTGGCCCAATATACACCAAACTGGTTGGTTGAATTGAGGTTAAGGCAAAATAATGGTCCGGACAGACACAATGAGGCGCTTAGTCATCCAATATCCTGGGATACAAGGCTGTGCATCATCCACGTTACCTCATTTATCTTCCTTACATGTTGCCCTATGCACTCATTAAACCTCTCATCCCATAATGAGTGAATGGACACCTGAGTCGGGTGAGTCAGGTGCCCACTCCTTGATTTGAACCATGACGGTATCGGGCTGGCAGCTACACAGTCAGCGATGCTAATCACTCATTTACTGCGGTGACTTTACACCAGCTCAGGTTGGGCAAGGATTATCTGTCAACATTCAAAGATAGTTTTACAACATTTCAGGTTTAGTAAAGTTGTGTGTGTGTGTGTGTGTGTGTGTGTGTGTGTGTGTGTGTGTGTGTGTGTGTGTGTGTGTGTGTGTGTGTGTGTGTGTGTGTGTGTGTGTGAATGATCAAAGTTAATGTCACAGGGCAAGATCAAATGTTCAGCTCAATAAATGATTGCTTATTCGATTTCGGCCAAACTTGGTGGCAGTTTTGAGGGCCAGTCTTGGATGAAAACATTGGATATTAAAGGTAAAGATCAAATGGGTAAAGCCAGCTCAGGTCTGATCGGAACTGAATCGAATCTGGTGGAATGACTGAGGTCAGATAAGGATGAGCTATTTTGAATATTAAAACAATTGAAGGTCACGGCCACAGGACAAAGTCAAATGGTTGGCCCTTTGATGAATACTGGAGTATGGCATGGGTGTTGCACTCTGTGAATGCTTCTTCTTCTTCTTCTTCTTCTTTGGAACAAATTGTGTTCTAGTGGCTCAACGTGATGTAAACGGATGTAGCACATAAGGGTCTATAACACAGGATTGTTCAATATTGTCATGAGGGGAGGAAGCAGCTGGTCACCCATACCTTACAAGGAGGTAGTCACTGGAACGCCTAGCTCTGGGTCTCTGGGCTCTTAATGTGGCAGAAAGGCTTGTATGACACTACAGAAGAACAAGAAGCAGCACTCAGGGAGTGTCAAACCCATGATCAACCATTGCTCAACAGCCCGAACACTGGCTATGCTGTTTGACCTTAGCACCAACTGTTCTCAAAACATCCTTGCCTAACGATAAATTTTTCTACCTGCTTTGGAGGAAACAGATTCAGAACTGACTTGAGTGTACCGTGTGTCCTCGACCTTTGATCTGTTACTCTCAAAATGTTATCCTAGACTAACGCTCAACCCTTCCTAATAGCATGATCCAAATCGAATGAGAACTGCTTATGCTACACAGTAAAAAATTTGATTATGATATATACCCTTGACATTTAACTGATTATTTTGAAAATACATTAGCTTCATCGATGCTCTACCCTTAAATCATCCATAAAATTTGGTCTGAATTACATAAAAACTGCTTAAATGGACCTTGTCCTTTAATCTACTACTCTCAAAAACAACAGGTCAACCACTGAAACAACAGGTCAGTCACTGGGCTGATTCTTAAATTTTCCGCCAAGTTAGATAAAGGTGGGATAGAAACCGAGTTATTATGTTAACAGACACAAACAGACACACTGACACACACACACACACACACACACACACATATATATATATATATATATATATATATATATATATATATATATATATATATATATATATATATATATATATATATATATATATATATATATATATATATATATATATATATATATATATATAT
The DNA here is from genome assembly GCF_032717465.1 of Coenobita brevimanus. Classification (NCBI taxonomy): domain Eukaryota; kingdom Metazoa; phylum Arthropoda; class Malacostraca; order Decapoda; family Coenobitidae; genus Coenobita; species Coenobita brevimanus. Next base: position 32,058,548 of record NC_136961.1, on the reverse strand, counting down.
ATATATATATATATATATATATATATATATATATATAACTTCCGGCCTATTTGTTTTATACTTTATAAACGCACTCTCTCTCTCTCTCTCTCTCTCTCTCTCTCTCTCTCTCTCTCTCTCTCTATAGAAAATATATATATATATATATATATATATATATATATATATATATATATATATATATATATATATATATATATATATGACTAAGGTCTGTGGGTTTATAAACGAAAAAAAAATGGGCCAGAATTACTGTAAAACACACTATACTGGCTTCTGTAACTGCTTTTGCTGTACCTTTCTGTACACTGCGTACTGTGGACAGTGCCAGTGTATACTCAATGGTGCCGTTCAGTGAGCCAGAGTCTCAGCCGCTTCGAGTAGCCACATGGACTGTTGGTCGGGGCTTGGTGCTCAACTACCTGAACCAACTCTTCCCTCACAAGTTTGCAAAGTAAGTGGAGAGATTTTGAGATTTTTTTTAGTTACCAGGTATACTTTCTCGTGGTCAGGACAAGTATACCCTCTGAGGCCACTCAGCACTTTCTCAAAAAAGAGCTGCTTCTGAACAGCGTTTTGTTTTGGCGTAAGTGTTTTGTGGCCTGACAGGACAGCAAATCACTTGTCCAAATGAGGGCCGTATCTGAACAGTTACCACCCGCACCCCCACCACCTCCATCATCATCAGAGCTAGTAGTCTAGTACCACCACCATTATTTTCATACCTACCACCACCACCACCATCACAGCTATCACTGCCACCACCACCACCATCTTGATCACAGGTACCGCCAACACCCGTACCACCACCATCACCACAGCTACCACAGTTTTCTGCTGAATAAAACTGTCTCTTCACGCCATCAGTGAAGTAACATACATCAGACTGTAGATGTGCAACCCCACCTCTCTCTCTCTCTCTCTCTAGAGATGCGTGAAACTCCACAGAGATGCCCCGCCGTATTTTTCGGTGTATGCGGTCCAGTATGTAACACCAGTGAGGACAGTTATTAGAGGCCAAAAGCATCCTTTCCGAAATTTTCAACTAGGCATAGAACTGAAACTGGTTCATCTGGGATCCAGCTCCATTTCTGCTGCCAAAGTTCATCAAAACCATTTTTCCAGTTTTGTTTCCACCAGACACACACGTACCCTCGATTAAAAAAAAAAATAGTATTGGCACCCTTTCAGTGTGAGACATTATGATATACGGACTATGATGTACGAGAAACGACACGGTTATGTCGCTTTGTATCCTTCATTTGTGTTATCTTATATATTACAGATATATAGCTGGATTCGTCACAGTAACATTGTACTACATGTCAACTCAACCATTTTTGTGAATAAAACAGGCATGCCAGCACTACCGACTGAAACAAGGACGTAGCATTTCACATCATATCCAACCCCTGGGTGCCGATGCTTTCTTTATCGAGGGTACATAAAGCTGTCCAACTACAGAAGACAGCGGCAGCTATACTCACTAATATTGCATGTTTCTCAGTCTTCGGTGCCAACGTGTGTGACTGTGCAGACCAATTCCGGATCTGCAAACTTTGCCACACAGTTGTCATGCCAAGTCCAGGTTCACTGGGAGAGCTCTGTTTTGGTTGTGCCTACATTGTCTACACTCTTCTCAGTCCAGGTTCTGAGCTTCTTTGAGATGATCAGTTCCGTCGCTGCAGAGGGTCACCATTGTTTTTTGTCAGAGGCATTAGTTTCAGAATTTACTGTTATGATGTTGGTTTTCTCCAGGGTTGTCCTTATATGATCTTTACGACTCATCTTTTGTCCCCCCTGTGTTGCAACGTGGTGCAGGGAGTTGGCCATACAGAACCAAGCAGGGAAGGCAGTGCTCAGGCATGCAGAACATGTGTCCAGGCCGTCTAATCTGTTTTTTTTTTTTCTTTTTTTTTAAGCCAGCATGGTTTCTATGCTGGTTGACTTTGCCTATTGGATAATTTGTGATTGAGGGAATTTATCCTCCCACATGCGTCCTGGGATGCACTGTAAGAATCACTTTTAAAAAGATTCAAGCTGTATGGTGGTCCAAAAAATAAACTTTAGATTTTTGCTGATCCACAAGGCTGCCCTTGTTCCTACTAGCAATACATATTTCTGGTAAAAACTTCATCAGATCTGAACAATATTTAGAGGATGCAGAAAATGAAGGCTTTGGGGGATACCCGAGAGAAAGAGAACAAAATTTGTATGACTTCAAGCACTGTTCCAAATGTGTTAGTGTTTTATTAACAACTTTTACCAATGCATAAAACAACTAGACTGGCACTCAGTAGAGCGCATGCCTCCTCCAACACCCTATCTCGCAGTTAAAATGAAAAAAAAAAAAAATCCTGGATCCGCACCTAAATTTAATGGAGTAAGCCCAATTTTCTACCAAGTTTCGTGGTAATACGTCCAGTAGTTTTTGTGTAATCTTACTCACAAACCAACCAACCTCCTTGGCGGAGGTAAAAATTTATTGATGTGAGTTCATTATTTACAAATTGTTAACAACTTTAATCGCTGTACAAAACAAAATTGTATAAATGCTAGTGAGTTTATTACATCTACTACACTGGTAAGTGATTCGGAGGAGAGATTGAGACAGTTGTTAGAGGAGTTTGGAAGGGTGTGTGAATGGAGGAAATTGAGAGTAAATGAGAATAAGGGTAAAGTGATGAAGTGTATGAGGTTGGTATTTGGTAGGAGGATGAATACAGTTTTGAATGGTGAGTTTCTTAAGGAGGTTGAATGTTTTAAGTATTTTGGGTCACATGTTGCTGCAGATGGAAGAATAGATGGAGAAGTGAAGTTTTGAACGAATGAAGTGGGACAGGTGGTGGGAGGAATGAAATAAGTCTTTAGATGTCGTTAGCCTAGAATGGATGTAAAAAGAAGACTATATGGGAGTGTAGTGGTACCGACTGCGTTATACTGGGCTGAAACATGGAATATGAGTGTAGCAGAGAGTAAAAGTTTAAATGTTATGGAGTTGAGGTGTCTGAGGAGCATGCGTGGAGTGAGGCGCATGGATTGAGTGAGAAATGATGAAGTGCGTAAGAGAATTGGAGTTATGCAGGAGACTGCTGATCGAACTGAACAGAGAGTGTTGCGATGGTTTGGGCATATGGAGAGAGTGGATGAAGAGCGATTGGTGAAAAAGATAACTGGATCGGATATGAGAGGTGTAAGGCTGAGAGGAAGACCACGAATAGGATGGATGGACAGTGTGAACATAGCGTTAGATGCGAAAGGGATGTCTGTTGAGCAAGGAAGAGTGGCTGTGCATTATAGGAATGACTGGAGAGAAATGGTGAATGAATAATTGGTGACGTGGCCCTGAAGGGATATTCTCCCGCATTAGGTCTGATCAGCTGATTAGGTCAGGTGCTGGTAAGGGGATGGGTACAGTATGATATGGCAGGGATAAACCAGCTCTGCTGTCAGGCCCTGCTGTGAATGTTGCTGAATGCATTGCGCAATTGACCCTTGCTCGGTGTGGTGCAGTGAGGATGTGTCCCTTCTTCCCTTGGGGCTATGTACGAATAAATGTGTGAGTGTGAATGAGTAAAATGGGGTGTGTCGTCCTGTCTCGGCTGCTTCCCTTTCTTTGGGGGCAGCAGCATAGATATGTAGATAAAAGAGTTCTGTAATGATAGTATAACATGCCATATATTTACTTACTAAGTATACACATATAACATCTATGCTTATTATACAATTAAACTTATAAAGTTTAGGCAAGTAGAGTTCAGTGAAAAGTTTAAGTACTTTATTGTGGCAAGACTGCAGATTTACTGAAAGATGAGTGCCTTTGCCTATGAATTTTGGCTGTCTGTAATAAAAACTGCTTTCGGTCTTCATGTTTTGTCAGTGTACTGTTGTAATACTCAGTGAGACTAATGCCTCTTTTTGTGCTATCATTCACCTCTTTTACTCAGATTTTCTTCTGTATGGCAAGATAAGTGTCACCTGCTAGCCAGGTAGTATGGTCTTTTTTCTAGAAATTCCAACTTCACCGTCTACAGTTACCATGTTAAAGAGTTTCACTGACCTGCTTGTAATGTATGCTTCTAATGGATGACTAGTTTCAACTTCTGTAGCTGGAGTGCGATGTGCACAGTCTGGTTTTGGTGGTCTCTAAGTTTGCAACCATTGCAGCCTTTGTTTTGCTGCTTATGGAGTTGTCAAACAGACCCATTGGTGATAGGTGTTCATAAAAAATACCGGAAATGCCGCTTGGTTGCTTTCAAGGCATTCTCTCGAATAATGACATCGTGGTATGACTGAAGCATGTTAATCAACTTCAAACAATTGAAAAGGGCCTTTCGTGGGATTGGAGCTTCATTCCAGAACCTATCTTATATCACAAACAGTCCAACTTTCAGTAAGCCATTTACTTCACGAGCAGTGAGCTTAAACTGATCACTAAAGAGCAGTATTTTCAAAGCACATATTTTTTTTTTTCATCATCCAGTGGGCATGGTGTATGGCTCCAGGAGAACATCTGTATTCTCCATCAGGTGTACTGCCTAGAAATGTGAGACAGCTCCATAATTTCCATGTAGTTTTCATGTGGATGTTCTTCATTTATTGCATGTGAATAGCATATTATCATTTCCCGATACAGAAATTCTTGAGTGGAACTAAACATCACATTTCCTGGCTGAAAAGGTTCTTGACTGATCTTGTTCCATCGCTTCTGAAAATGTTTAAATGATTCATTTCTTGGCCAGATGACGGTCCAAGGGTTTCAGTTACAACATCTAATAAAACTTCTTCATATATGTGGTGACGACAGGCTAGCCATATAAGTTCCTTTCCAAGAGATGCCTGACATTAAATCTGTATTTGAAGCTGTAGGCTAATATCAAATACCAAGCCTTTGTCTTGTATAAGTTCCTTTCTAAGAGATGCCTGTATTAGTGTCCAAGCACATGACCGTAAACCTGTATTTGAAGCTGTAGTATCAAATACCAAGCCTTTTGACTTAAGATGCCAGTTTTCTAACAGGTCAGTGCAGGCTTTGGCGTGTTCCTCACCAGTACTGCTGTTTACCTTTTGTATATCAAGTAATTTTCCTGTTTCAAATCCTGCTGCCAATATGGCCACTCTGTCCACTTGCTCAGATTTGATACCTGCAAAATCAGGTAAGAGATTTCCATTCCAGTGCAGCAATAGGAATATGAACGAATCTGTGGATGATTTCTCCCGTGAAGCTCTCAATTCCAGGTTTTTAATCCGAGCACGACGTATACCACTTCCTGATAATGACTAATCAGTAACGTTATGACCCAGAGCCCTTGCTACAGAACTGGCGACAAACACTGCCTAGACCAGAGAGATTAATCCTGCCTAATGCTGATGCAACATGTGGTGTCACAATTATATAATTGCTCTTTCTAGATTTCTTGGGTTCTGTTGGTCCATTTGGTACAGAAAGATCATGTGATTCTGCATCTTCTCTCCTGTCACTGCTATTACTTAGATTTTCTGTATCTTTCCTTTCTGTCGAAATAAATTGCTTCCTTTTCTCTTCTTTTTTTCCTTGCTCAGGTCTGATTTGCTTTCGTTTTTCATTTTGTGCCAAGATTTTGTCAACAAAACTCATGCTGCAGCTAGAAGTGTCTTCACACTGCATCATAGGGAGGTTTTATCATCTTAGTTTCCCATGCTGTGAAGTGCATCTTTGCTCCATATGTGAGAAAGACTGTGAAGTTCATCAAGAAACATTAAAAATTTGTTCCTTTAACCTCCGATATTCAGATTTTCTTAGACGAGCTTTTTTGAGTAGACAATACTCATCATAAACTTTTAATAGCTTTTGCTCAGCTGAGTCATTCCATTGTAGGCAACTCGTATTCTGGCTTTCTGTCAGTATGTTATGGTAGTCCTGACAGCTAATTTGGCACTTTTCTGAGAATATTGTTTTCTACATAATGATAATGTGGTAAAGTCTTTTAGACATAAACATTTTGGGGAAAGTCCGTTGTATGTGATATCTCTTTTTGGTTTTCCACTCAGCTCAATCCTGCATCGTCTTTAAACATACCTGGGGTTTCATTCACTCGGTATTTATCTTGAAAAGATCATATTACATCTCTTGTAAAATGTGCTTCCAAGAGTTTAGGTGTGCTAAGCCGACTCCGTACTTTCTTTACCCCTGCACGGTTTTATTTGCCCCTGTTTAGAGTACAACTCCCATGCGTGGGGAGGCTCTACACATACAGTTCTTCCCAACAAGGTGGAGTCAAAGGCTTTTCATCTCCTCTTACTGGCTCCTTTCAACCTCTGTCTCACTGCCTCATTAATGCATCTTTATTTCTTTTCTCTTCCTACTTTAATGGTTACTGGTCCCCTGTACTATATGCTTGCACCCTCCACCACTATGACGGGCACATAGCACCCATTTAGCAACAAACTCTCATTGCTTTTCTCTCCAACTCTCTGATATAAGAGTTAACCGTTACTCCCAGTCCTTCATTTATGCAACAGGCCAACTCTGGAACTGTCTCTCTCTGCCTGTATTTTCTACTTCCTATAATTACTAGTCTTTCAAATGCATTGTGTCCAGGCATCTCAAAATGAACGGATCTTGAATTTGGCTCTCTGTTGTACTGTTCTTGTTTTTTCTTGGAAGAAAGGTTTACGGGCCTTTGGTTCCTTCTCCCTTGCATTAAAAAAGAAGTACTGTACACTGATGGGAAACTTCGAGTTTCTGACATCTTTATAACATGCTCAGCTGCAATGGACTACAACAATATTAAAAAGAGCTTGCTCAAAAAGACAAAAGTTTGTGACGGAAGCTTTAAATTTGTCTAAACTCTAAAACTGTACTCACTGGTATATATATTACAGATTTGAAACAATCCTGATGATTATTCTTGGCTGTCCTACAGTTTAAAGGGTATGAAAGCATGAGGCTTTGACCATAGAAGCAGTCTAAAAGCTTGAAAGCTGGATAGTGGGCAACTTACAGTAATTATGAATGTGCAGAGGTTTATTTTAAAACCAGTAACACAAATCTGGTAAAAAAAAATAATAATAAAGTCTGATCATACTTTAGTAGGCTACCCAAATAACCGCAGTAAGAATTTCATACAAGTGACACAAAATCTTACTTTTTGTGCAACCTCAAATATTTTTAAAATGAGCTAAAAATTTTCCCGGCAATGTCTATCTGCCAAATGGGACAGAGGCAGCCTTGCAGAGCAGTACATTTGAGACTTTTTTTTTTTTTTTTTTTTTTTTTTACCCATGGATTGTTGACCACCCTACTGTCCAGAATTCAGCACTGTATAAGAGGGAGGAGAGGTGTGCAGCTGTATACTCTGATCTCTTCGTCTCGATTCTGAAGCTGATGTTTTCAAAAACTGGATCTGTGATTCATGAAAGGCGTGGTTGATTCGTTTAAGAACAGTACCAAGGTAGGTAAAATTCTCCACCTATTTTCCATTTTCGCCGTATATCTGTGATGCAAGAGGTTCTATTGTGTTGTTTCTCTGAGATATTATTTCTGTTTTACTGATATTTACTTAGACCCCGATTGCATGATGTATGTTGGAAATGATGGTGATAAACTGTTGTAGGGTATCTGAGGTTTGTGCAGGGTTGCACAGATATCATCATATTGTTGCTCCAGGAAATGAGCTATTTCAGTCGTTGATTGTGCTTGAAGACGTCTGAGATTAAATAAGTTACGAGACGGAACAGGATTATTATTCCATTATCATTACTGATTTGTTGGTACCAATAAGGGTGACTGCAGTGAGACAGATGTTGAAAATAACAGGAGCCAGGACACATCCCTGCTTTACGCCCACCCCCACATTAAAGTGTTCGGAATTGCTCCCACCCTTGGACACATGAGCATTCTTGTTGTCCCATGCAGGCTCTTTAGGATGGTATGAAATTTGTTTGGACCTCCAAATTATGACAGAGTATTCCACAGAACTTCCCTGTTGACAGTGTAAATGCTTTTCCAAAATAGATGAATGCATTATACAAGTCACAGTTTTACTCATGGCATTCTCTTGTATCTGCCGGACAACAAAAATCAAATCATTGGTACTTCATTCCTTTCGAAATCTACATCGTATTTCAGGAAATGTTGACTTAGTTAAATGTTTTGTCGGTCTGGATAACATTATCTTGGCTAGTACTTTGCTAGCCTATACAAAGAGGGAGATGCCTCTGTTGTTGTCACAATCTGAAGGTTCCCCTTTCTTTTTGTAGATGGTTAAAAATTCAGAATTAAGCCATTCAGAAGGAATTTCTTATTGGTTCCTGAGATTCAGTATGAGATTATGTAGGTGTTGATAAAGTAACTGCCCACTCTCTTATGTAAGTTCAGATGGTATGCCATTAGGGCCAGGGCTTTTTGTTATTTTTTAGAGATCATATGGCCTGAAAAGTTTCTGCAGGTGTGGGTGGGACATCAAGATCTGGTGCTTGAGGAGCACCTGGGATGTTATCAAGGATATTGTGCTTCACTGTTTTTTTTTTTTTTTTTTTTTTTGATTAAGTAAAGTGTTGAAGTGCTGCATCCATCTTTCAAGGAATGCTTGCTTGTCTTTCAGGAGCTCTCCTTTGGCTGATCGAACAGGGTTTATATTGTGTTTGGTTGGGCCATAGACGTGTTGGACTTGCTGAACCCATGCTGGTCATTAATATCAGTCAGTCATTGCAGCTCTTTTGTTTGCTCAGTCCACCATTTGTTCTCCATGCCACCTAACTTTCTCTGGGTTTTACTTCCGAGATTCTGGAATTCAGTCTTTAGGGTTAAGGAGCTTGGACAAGCGAACCAGTTATGTGCTCTATTGTTCATTGCAAGAAGGTCATTTATACGTTCAGCATTTTCATCAAACCAGTCTTGATGGCGGTGACTGGAGAAGCCTAATGTTTATTCTGCAGTGCTATGAAGCAGTATCTTAATGTTTGGCCACTCGGAGTCTAGGTTTGATGCATTGTTGTTTGGATCAAGTGGTGGGCATTCAGAGAGCTTGTCTGCAACAGTGGTGTGGAAGGTGTTACAAGGTGCCATGTTCTTTCAGCTACTACTGATAAGTTTCTTGATGGATGGTATATTGTGCATTTGTGGACATAATATGAATTACTGCAGTTTGGTAACTATCAGGCTATGGTCTGTTGCACACTGAGCAACTCTCATTGTTCGGGTTATAAGAACTTCTCTTCGATATCGCTGCCCTAAAATGACATAGTTAATTTGGTGCCAATGTCTAGATCATGGGTACATCCATGTGGTTTTGTGTTTATTCGTAAGTTGAAAAATGGTGTTGATGATGACCAAACTAAAGTATGAGCATATGGAATGTAATCTAAGACCATTGTTATTCATGTAACCAATACCGTGACAGTCTGTAATGCCTTGCCAGAAATGACTATCTTTTCCTACTCTGCCATTAAATTCTCCTTGCAGAATCTTTTGTCATTTGGTGGTATTTAGCAAATGGTGACATCCAAAGATTCATAAAATGAATCTTTGTCAGTGTCCTCAGAATCAAGCATTGTGGCACTGACACTGATGAGTGTTGCATATTGGCCTTTACAGAGTGGTATGCACCACAACATCAGGCTCTGATATGTCCACAGGAGTTTCTTGTATATTCTCTAGAAGATAGCTTCAGACTGCAAAGCCATTACTATGGTCTCTTATATCATCTGGGTATCCCTTCCAGAAATAAGTATACCGTTCTCCTGCTTCTATAAGATTGCACTCTCTTGAGAGCGAGTCTCAGACATGACAGCGATGTCAATTTAATAACTTCTTAGTTAATTGGGAATAAGGGCAGTTCTATGGCATGGTAGTGCGTCATTGTTAGTATCAAGCCAGGTTCCTATATTCCAGGTAGCAAAAGTCAGAGGGATTTTTTATTTTTTTCAACCGCAGTGTGAGGTGCCTTGACAGACACGGTTATCTTCCCAGGTGGTGCAGAACAGCAAATGTTTGGGTTACCTTTCTCAAACCCCTTTCTGTCAGTGATAAGCAGTTGGAGATCCATTTCCGGCTGCTCAGTCGCACGGGATGCTGCTGAAGACATGACGTGCTCCTATGCCGTCATGCCAGCGACCACTGAACCAGTGCCGCCTATGCGCAGGACTCGAGCTAGCGACTTCCAGCCACATCCATGGCCTGTGATTACTATGCTCTCCTGTCGCCATAAGTTTTTTGTTTTGATGAAAGATGAGATGGTAGGTGAATGTAGCAGTGGACTTGAGCAATGAATGAATTTGATGTAATGGTGAGGTTGTGCAGTCCTTACCACCATGTAATTTGACCCTTCTCAGCCTGAGAATCATAGTATAAACGAAACGTGTATCCAAATTACGTTCATTGGTGCTGCTGTCCTCAGTTTTTGGTAAAATAAGTAAAATCTTCCATTCCGCAAAATTTCGTTTTCCTAAAAATTTTCACATAAGTCCTGGACCCCATTTTTCAAGAATGTACAGTGACTCGGTGAATGAATGAGTGAATGAGTAAGTGACATATATATGGACATGCAATATTTTTGGTCGCCGTTGTCAGCCAGATATAAACAGTGTTTAATTGAAGAGACGTTCTGAAATCTTTACTAACCAAGCGTCGTGTCATAGAGTCTCATAATTACTGAATTCTAGGAGCAGCTATGTCAGCCAAAAATATTTCCTCAATAATTCAATGAGAACACAAAACGATAGCAACTGGTACCTCATAACTTCACAAACATTCTCCTGATGGTAACACAATAGGGCTTCAGTGCCATACATGTTTTTGGCCACCTGCTTCTCTTTCTCTTTTTGCATAACTTACCACAAATACTGGACTCTGAGAGATATCTGGGAATAACCGATGCTATGGTCGCCCTCCAGTTTTTCATAGCCAACAACATGTCTGAGCATGTAACGGGTAGTAGTGTGATGAATTTAACTGCAACGAACAAGGTTCTTCTCTAGACAACTGCCATGATCGTAGTATTTCTCTGTAGCAGCATTTTTTTCCATTCTAAAATTTGCCACAGAGTGACAGAGAAGTCACTGGGCAGAGGGATACATCACCACACCATCATGCTAAACCTAATGCTGCCACAGTCCACATTTACCATCTTAACAGTGCCGCACTTACACTACTACACTTTACAGTCACACAACGCATTGACACACTGCCGAACTTCACTTTACCACACCTCACATTAGTACATTTAGAGTTGTTGCACCTCACACTTCCATACTTCACAATGCCATACATCACACTGCCACGCTTCACACCGTGTCATCCCTCACACCTCACACGGACATCCGCTACACTAACACACCTCACAGTGTTAACTCACACACGGTCACACCACAGACTGTCACACGTCACACTACAACACCTCCCAGCCACACTATACATCTCACGCTGCCACACCTAACACTGCCACACCGCAAACTGCCACGCCTAACACTGTCACATCTAAAAATGTTACTTCAGATACTGTCACAACCCACACGGACACTTACCACTTATGCGCACCACACACCGTCTCACCTCTCACTGTCACATTCCACAGTGCCAAGCCACACACCGTCACAGTCACGCAGAACACATTTCACACTGACACATCTCCCACTGCCAGAAGCCGCACCGACATGCTACACACTGCCATACTTTACACACACACACACACACACACACGCACGCACGCACGGTCGCGCGTTTCGTTCTGACATATACACAGCAATATCTCAGGGTGCCACAACACACATTGCCATACCAAACACTTACTGTACATTGCCATACTACGCACTGTCATATCTTGTACGCAAGCATTTCACACCGCCACACCTCCTGCCACTACTCGCAGGAATATTTCTGTCACCCTGTGTACTGGTTTATATATATTGTATACTTGTAATCACGTATTTTTAAAAATATATCGAACATTACAAGATATTTTGTAATGGGGCATCATAATACTAGAGAACTAACAACAGTGATTTATTTCCCACAAAAGGTTTCCACATCGTCCTCATATGGTGGTGACGACGGATAAATTCCCATCACAAAATGTGATGGAGGTGGATGACCCAACGCAGCCTGGAGGCAAGCGGGTCATCGTCCAGGGAGTCATGGATAACATGATGCAGCTCATAGCAAGACGAATGAATTTAACGTAAGATGTACTATTTTCCTTTCCAGCATGATGATATTTATGATTTTCATCATCAGCTGCGCCATCATCATAATTATCATCACCATCAGCATTATTGTCAGCTGTAGGATCAACGTCAACCTAACTATATTCTATTTAACATTATGAAGGAAAATCACAAATTAGAAGAATAATCACCACTGACCAAACATATTACAAGTCCATTTCTTTTTCATCAGGTCTTGAAATTTCATCTACATGATGATGTTTCCCAAGCCAGTATTCTGATCTCATTTGTCCCTGTTACTGTTTTTCGCATATTTCGCTTGGAGGGGATGTCCTTGACAAAAGGATTTCTCACTATTTCGACTATTACTCAGGGAAATGTAGCCGGATATACATGTGCAGTAGGAAGACAAGTAATATAAACTCGAGAAGTTATAACGTCAGGAAGGGGAGGACTGTGGGAGGCAAGATATATCTTTAATGAATTTGTTTACATTAGGCAGCATGCTATGCTGGGTAATATGTACTATTCAAGACCTAGCCAGTTGGCTGTCTACATGAGTTTATCGCTGCTTCCTTACACTGTCATACTCAGTACTGTAATACGATATAAACCCTTCTATTGCTTATCTGGGATGATAATGTATTATTTTACTTAATTCGTGCAACCACCAGACGGTTTTATTCAGCACTGGAATGATGTCTGCTGGTGCAGGAAGTTTCGCCTTATTAACTCTTATTCTCTTAGTGCCTCCTTTCAACCTTTCTCTCTCTTAGCCACACTGTTGTATCTTTATCTCTTTTCTATCTCTACTTCAATGATCAGTGCTCTTCTAAATTGTCTGCGTGTCGTCCATTACGGCAGGTGTGTAGCATCCATCTAGCAGCAAACGTTCACCATCCTTTGTCCAGCTCTCTAATAGAAGAATTAACCGAAAACCCCCAGCTGTTCATGTATGCAACAGGTCAACTCTGGAACTGTCTTTCTCTGTCTGCATTTCCTTCTGCGTACTACCTCTAGTCGTTTAAACGCAATGTGTCCAGACATCTCGAAATGAAGAAACATTAAAATGGGCTTTATATATATATATATATATATATATATATATATATATATATATATATATATATATATATATATATATATATATATATATATATTGGAGGAGGTAACAATGTTGCGGACTTCTGTTCTCTGGTTCCTTCTTCCATTCATTAAAAAAAAAAAAAAAACTATATATATAATGTAGGGTTCGAAAAGTTCCTATTACCCAAAAAATCATTTTCTAAAAGACGCATGAATAAAGGTGAAAAATACATCATCGGACTGAGGAGGCGAGACTCTTCAGCTACTTCAGTTTAACTCTTTTTACTCCCACCAAAGCATCATAATGAGAGTGATGTGTCTGAATAACAATAATTTTACTCCTGTCTGCACTCACTTTCAACCATCAAATTTGGTGGGTAGACAGCCCATTTCCCTAGGAACAATCGTTTATCTTTTGGGACCTATCCGGATTGTATTACAAATTCTGCATCTGGAAAACACTTTTTGCGAAACCTTAATCAATGATGAGAAAACCTAACCTATTATGAAGAGTGGTTTGGAAATAACGTTGACCCTGTCGGAGAGATACGCTCCACTGAGTGCCCCTTTAGTTGTTTGTCTATTAACAGGATTACTCAAAAACTAAAGGAGATATGGACCAAATTTGTTGGGTAGGTAGCCCATGTCCCAGGGAACAATGGATTAACTTTTGAGACCGATGTTAGTTTGTCTGTTAGCAGGATTGCTCAAAAACTAAAAGAGGAATTTTGACTAAATTTGGTGGGTAGATAGCCCATGTCCCAGGGAACAATCGATTAATTTTGGGGACCGATCCGGATCGTATTCCAGATTCTGGATCCGAAAACACTTTTTGCGAAATCTTAATCAGTGATGCGAAACCCTAACCCATTTTGAAGAGTGGTTTGGAAATTATGCTGCCGCTGATGGAGAGATGTGCTTCAATGAGTGCCCCTCTAGTTAATATCTGCAATCACTTTCAAACACCGTTTGTGCCTTCATCGCTAGCATCCTTTCTGGTCGTTCTATAGCCGCTGTTGTAGACGGCCATCGTTCTTCTCCTAGATCTATCAACAGTGGTGTTCCTCAGGGCTCTGTCCTAACACCAACTCTCTTCCTTTTATTCATCAATGACCTTCTAAGCTGTACATCTAACCCTATCCACTCATACGCTGATGACTCCACCCTTCACCTTTCCATTCGGTTCCCGCAACTCCCATCTCAGCAGTTACTTCAACAAACAAGGGATGAGGCTATGGCACACCTAATGTCTAACTTGGCTCGTATCTCTGACTGGGGTAAAAATAATCTTGTTGTTTTTAATGCATCTAAGACTCAGTTCTTACACCTATCAACCCGTAAAAATCTTCCACAGGTATACCCACTAATGTTTAATAATATTCAGCTTAATCCTGCATCATCCTTGAACATGCGTGGGGTTTCATTTACTCGGGACCTATCTTGGAAAGATCATATTACATCTCTTGTAAAATCTGCTTCCAAGAGATTGGGTGTGCTAAGCCGACTCCGTTCCTTCTTTACCCTGCACAATTGTTGACTCTATACAGGGGTTTTATTAGCCCCTGCATGGAGTACAACTCTCATGTGTGGGGAGGCTCCCCCCATACAGCTCTTCTCAGTAGGGTGGAGTCAAAGGCTTTTCGTCTCATTAACTCTCCTCCTCTTACTGACTCCCTTCAACCTCTGTCTCTTCGCTGCACTGTTGCATCTTTATCTCTTTTCTATCGCTACTTTAATGGTCACTGCTCCTCTGAACTGTCTGCATGCATTCCTCCACCTCCATGACGGGTGCGTAGCACCCGTCTAGCAGCAAACTCTCATCCCTTTTCTGTCCAACTCTCTAATGCAAGAGTTAACCGTTACTCCCAGTCCTTCATTTATGCAACAGGTCAACTCTGGAACTGTCTCCCTCTGTCTGTATTTCCTGCTGCCTATGACCTCCGGTCTTTCAAACACAGTGTGTCCAGGCATCTCGAAATGATAGGATCTTGAATTTGGCTCTCTCTTGTATTTTGTTTTTCTCTTGGAGGGAACTCTTATTGCTGGCTCATGGCCCTTGGTTCCTTCTTCCTCGCATTAAAAAAAAAAAAAGGAAGTCAGTATAGCCTCATATGCAGTTGAAGTGTCCATTTCCCCGAGTGTGTTGTTTTGCACCAGGTACTCTTACGTGAGAGCCGCCGACAGAAAATGGGGCACCAGGCTGAACAATGGGTCGTGGATCGGCATGTTGGGCCTACTGATGAGAGAGGTAAGCTGTAACACTCTTTTTCATAAGCTTCTTTCCACTTTCCGCCTTGCTTCATTTACATGATGTGGCGATGTTGTGGTGTTGCAGTGGTGTGAGGTATTGGTATGGTGATCGCGTTGTATGGTAAGGTGATAGTGGTGTGGTATGAGGTATTTAAATTCGTGCTTGCACACGCTTCGCTAGCGCGGGTGTTATATTTTGATTGGTGTGTGTGTGTGTATGTGTGTGTGTTCTTACCTAATTGTTCTTACCTAATTGTATCTTTACAGGAATGAGTCAAGCTCGTACTGTCCCGTGTCTTAAACCATATTTATCGTACATATCCTTAAATTTGTGAATTGTTTTGGCACACACTATTTCATTCGGTAGTGTATTCCATTGATCAATTGCTCTGTTTGGGAAACTGAATTTCCTTACGTCTTTATCACCTCTCTTCTTGTGCAGTTTTTTGCAGTGTCCTCTTGCTGATGCTTCTCCATATGTTAAGTAATCATTTATGTCTATATTCTCCTTCCCTTATATGCACTTATATAGCATTATCATGTCACCTCTTTTCCTTCTCTCCTGTAGTGTTGGTAGATTCAGTTTATTTAGTCTTTCTTCGTAGCTTAGGTCCCTTAAGCTTGGTATCCATCTTGTAGCGGCCCTTTGAACTTTTTCAATCTTGTCTGTGTTTTTTGAGATGAGGACTCCAGACTACTGATGCATATTCCAGGGTTGGTCTAATGAATGACGTTATTATCCTTCTTAGCATGTCTTCATTTATGTATGTGAATGCTATTCTCATATTTGCAAGCAGTGTATACATGTTCTGTACCTTCTCGCTGATGTGGTCAGCCGGAGATAGTCTGTTATTGATAATCACACCTAGGTCTTTCTCTCTGATGTATATAGGGTTTTATTTCCTAACTTATAATCCCATGCAGGTCTTTTTCCACTTTTACCAAACTTGATTACATGAGACTTGTCCACATTAAATTCCATTTGCCATGTACTACTCCATTCATGAAGTTTATTTAATTTTTCTTGTAGCTCTTTACAAGAGTCTGTGTTAGTAATTCTCCTTTGTATTTTTGCATCATCTGCAAACATATTCAGATAGCTCTCATTTCCAGTGTTACTGTTTATATCATTTATATACACTAAAAACATGATTGGTGCCAGCACTGAACCTTGTGGTACTCCACTAGTCACTTCTTTCCATGATGAGTAGTTTCCTCTTAGTACTGTTCTCATTTCTCTTTTTATGAGAAAGTCTTGTATCCAACAAAACAGTTTGCCTTGAATTCCTCCATGATGGTACAGTTTCCATAAAAGTCTCTGGTGTGGTACTGTGTCAAAACCTTTCTTGAAATCTAAATAGATACTGTCCACCCATCCTTCCCTTTCCTGTATTGTGTTTGTTACTCTGTCATAGTAGCTGAACAGATTAGTAACACATGATTTTCCTTTTCTGAAACCAAACTGTCTTTCTGTTATCATACTGTGTTCTTCTAGATGATTTACCCAAGCTTTTCTTATAAGCTTTTCTAATACCTTGCTTACAACACTGGTCAGTGATGCTGGTCGGTAGTTGAGTGGATTTTGTCTATTTCCTTTCTTGAATAAGGGGACAATATTTGCTTTTTTCCAAATATCAGGTAGTTTACCTAGACTCAAGGTTTTCTTGAAAATTAAAAATAATGGTTTACTTAACTCCTTTGCACATTCTCGTAGTACCCAACATGAAATTTCATCAGGACCACTTGCTTTTCCTCTGTCTAATCTACTTAATTCCTCCTGTATTACTTTTTCTGCTATTTGTATATCTGGTAGTATGTGTGGACATGCATGTTCCACATAGTCCCTCTCAAAAATTTTTTCTTCTGTAAAAACTAATTGGAAATTCTTATTTAGTGCTTCACAAATATCTTTCTCTTGTGTATAAGTGATTCCCTTGTCCATAATGGATTGTATTATATCTTTTACTTTGGTTTTGCTTCTGATGTAGCTGTAAAACAGTTTTGGTTGATCACTACTTTTATTTATTATATCCTCCTCAAACTGTTTTTGGGCTTCCCTCCTTATTCTTGTATAATCGTTTCTTGCCTGTTTGTAATTATTATACGCCTTTTCACTATTGTGTCTTCCGTATCTATTCCACAACAAATCTCTTCTTTCTTTTGATTTTTTACATTCTGTATTGAACCATTTCTGTATTTTCTTATCTGCTTCTTTGTGCTGTGGGATGTACTTCTGGACTCCTATTTCATAAAATTCACAGAATTTTTTATATACAGCATTTAAATCTTGTCATCTAAGCCCATTTCCCTTTTTATAGTTTACACTCTTTTTGTAACTGTCATTGCTGTTAACTATGTCATATGCTATCCTGAAGTTATAATTTAGTACTGCATGATCGCTTTTGCCGAGTGGAGGGTGATATATTAAACTGTCAATATCATTTTCTTGCCTAGTAAATATTAGATCTAGCACTGAAGGTACTTCAATTCCTCTTTTTCTGGTGGTTTCCCTCACATGTTGCGTTAGGAAAAACTCTTGCACGAGATCCAGGAGCTTTTGGTCCCAACAGCTTTCTTGGCTAATTATATCTAGAGTATTCCAATTTATATTTGTACTAAAATCCCCAGTTAGTATAATTCTTTCCGATTTCTCTTCCATTTTATGTAGTAATGATCTTAAACTCTGAATTGTACTCTCTGCCAGGTCCTCATATTCATCTCTTTCCCATGTGTTTGATCTGGGTGGCATGTACAAATTGGCTACAATTACTTTCCCTTCAGATGTGTTGATCTCTACTGCAATCAGTTCTACTTGTGATGGTATATCTAGTTTTATTTCACTGACTTTTAGATTTTTCTTAGTTAATATTATAATTCCTCCTCCTTTTTTTAAATTTGTGTCTGTTCTCCATATATTGTATTCCTCTAAGTATAGTATGTCATTGGATATCCTTGGTGTTAATTTTGTTTCAGTTAGGCATATTATTTGTGGTTCATTTTCTCTGACATAATCATTCATCTCTAGTAATTTAGATACCATTCCATCCACATTTGAGTACATCAACTTTATCATCTTGTTTATATACTTGTCATGACATGGTTTTACTACCTTCCTCCTTTTTATTCCATCCTGTTTGTGTACCACTTTCGTACCTGCAATCCTATTATTTTGTAAACAAATTTCTTCTTCTCCACTTCTGATCTTCCCTCATTTTTTGTTTTTGTTTCCTCCCTTTTCTCTTTCAGTAATTCCAGTTCCTCTTGTGTTAGGCATCTTTTTATCCATACATTTTTGAACTCCTCTTTTTCCATATGATTCTTTGCATTTTTCAGTATCTCTTCCACTGTGTTAACACTCTGGAAAGTCACCTTTAGAGGTCTTGTCTTGCTTTTCTCGTATTTCCCTAACTTTTTGTGTTCCTCTATGTCTTTACTACAGATTTCCTCTGATACTTCTTTCAGTAAGCTCATTACATTTGCCATCTCCTTTTTGTCTCTTGTGATCTTGTTTTTTACTTCTTCCTCTTCTATACCAGTGATTACTATAGATTTGTTTATATCTACTGAATCTCTGACTAACTTTGGATTGTTTTGGATTATTCTTTTCACTTCCTTTTTAATGCTTTTTTTTCCTCCACTCTTCTTTCTAAGTCTTTCTTTACTTTCACCATTTCAGCATACGTGGTTTCCACATCATTTTTGTAGCTCTGCACAGCTTCATTCACCTGTGTTATCTTCTCCTCAATATCACTTCTCTGGTCTATAAGACTGCTTACTTGCCTAATTGTCTCTGTGTCATTTTTGAACTCTTCCATAACAATCTTGTGATTGAATACTGTACTTGTCATTTCACTCATTTTCTTCCTAAGTGTACTCAATTCCACTGTTAGTTCACTGATGGTTGTGTCTTTCTTGTTGGCCTCCCTTCCTAGTTTTTCTATTTCTTCCTTTTGCAAGTGCATCTGCTTCTTTATTTTATCAATTTCATTTTTGAAAGCCATTTCTAATTTGTGTACACGTTCAACCAGTCTATTGTGGGTATCGACTTCAACCAGTTCTTGGTAGAAATCATCATTTTGCTTTATACCTTTATCCCTTTTCTTTTCCAAATTTGCTTTACTAAAGTATGTATCCATTTTGCAATACTAAAAGTACAGAGTATGTACTTACATTCCCCATGTTGCTGTAGTCTAAACAAACCTCAGCTGACTCAGCACATTCTTTTGTCTTGGTTCTCTTTTCTGTTTGAACAAGTCTTGTTTAAACTTATTTTTTTTTTCTTTTAATAATGAAAAATCATTTAGTCTAACCTGGTACAGAGCTCGACTCATACAAAGATACTAATTTAGGTAATGCCACTGGCCGTGTTGGTTCGGTACGGAGCGCCGATGTCGCACGTCTGCCTCGATTGTGTGTGTGTGTGTGTGTGTGTGTGTGTGTGTGTGTGTGTGTGTGTGTGTGTTTTAGGAAAGGAACACAAAGTTTATATTCAGTTTCAACCAAAATTGGTGGATGAGCTGAGGGTAAGCGACTGACTAAACTTTTTGCCCTTAGGAACAAGAGGTCAAGGTCACAGTATTAGGTCAAACGGTGAATTTGGAAAATCAACTTAAACAGTTTTTACCCAATTTAACACAAAGCGTGGGGGAAGGGTAGAAGGTAAGGGAAGAATGAAGTGATTCATTTTCTACAAAAGCCGATCATAAGTCAAGATCACAGGGGCAGGTCATAGAAAGACCTGTGTGTGTGTGTGTGTGTGTGTGTGTGTGTGTGTGTGTGTGTGTGTGTAATCAGTTTTGACCAGAATTAATCACAGTTGCTGAAAGGATTGCCGACCAGTCCAAACATAAAACCTTTTTTTTTTTTCTTTTAAGAACAATAGGTCAAAGGTCGAGGTCATGGAACAAGGTTAAATAATGTTTTTCCAATTTAGACCAAACAGTGTCGTATATCAGGGTTTAAGGGGAAAAAATGTTTTTGATTTGATTTGAACCAAACTTGATTGAACAGTTAAGGGTCAGGCAAGAACAAAAGGATTCATTTGTGAAAACAATAAGTGAAAGGTCAAGATCACAGGGCAAACTATAAAATGCAACCTATGTCTCTCTGTGAATAACATAACTAAAACAACTTTGATGTGTTTTTGGCTCAGAATAGGTGGATGAGTTGAGGATCACCCTAGAGGTTTATCTCTTGTTTTTGAGAACAATAGGTCAAAGTTCATCGTCACATGACAAGGTCAGCTTATAATGTTTTTATCTAATGTATACAAAATTGTGTGGACAGATACAGAGTAAAACATGGATAAGGAAATTAGATTCTTAGAATAATTCAAAGTTTAAGGTCACAGGGAATGGTCAAAGTTCAGGGTCACCGTGCAAGGTCAGCTCAGACACTTTTGAGCTGGTTTGAACCAAAGTGGGTGGAAGGGTTAAGGGTTAGGCTCGAATGTAGCAAAATTAATTTTCCCAGAAAGCAGTTAAAGGTCAAGGTTACGGGGAAAAGTTTAATATTGGCCCTTAGACCAGTTGGTGGGTATGGATATTGTGCTCTCCAAGTGCTCTTTGTTGAAAATTATTGTCTTATGATTGATACTGCAATCATTTTTAAGTAATATAAATCGAGGTAGCTTGTGCTGAATAAATTCAAACTGATATTGTGCTGAGATAGAATAAAACCCATTAGATTTATAAAAAAAAAAAAAAAAAAAAAAATTTACTTTTACAGGGGAGGCGGTGGCTGAATCGGTAGAGAGATGGCCTGCAGTCCTAATGGACCCAGGTTGGAATCTCTACTGGGGCAGGGAACAGTTTAAGGATTTGAATTTCATAAAAAGCAGATTTTTCTGATCTACCAGATGACCTGCCGACATGTCATAAAAGTACCCACGCCAATACCGGTACACCATTGCAGTATGAGACAGCTCTAGCGTGTATTCAATATGGATGGTGGGTGTTAGCGCCGAAGTGGTGACATGTGGAGATGTAGGAGGACTACTGGGCCCCAAGGAGGACTCCTGGGACTTGGGAATAAGCACTGAAGCATTTGCCCAGAGTCGGACATGTAAAAAAAAAAATAACCCGATTCCTGACTTCAAATGGACAGCAGCGCAAAGTTTATCATGCCGAAAAGTGTCTTTATATCAAGTTATGCCAATGTTTATATATATATATATATATATATAGATAGATAGATAGATAGAGAGCTAGTTAGATATTAGTATATGTAGGTAGCTAGTCCTCTTGAAGGCAAGTATGGATGAAATTTACAGCAGCCTCTGCATTCACGACTTTTTGGCTAATCTGCTCGACTTTCCTGACGATGGTGCGTTGGGCTGGAGTTAAATCCCAAAAAGTTCTCTGAAGGACATGGAGAGACTCTTCCTTGAGCAGCAGTTTATTGTACAAGCTTTCGACCTACACAGGTCATCCTCAGGTACAGACTGACGAGAGCATGTAGTCAGATTTTATGCAAATACATGGAGTGGGAAGGAGACGTGAGTTAACGTGATTGGTCGGAGGTAATGAGTGCCAGGAAAATAATTAAAGACTACGTCAGTACCATCGACAAAGACGGCCATCTAGACCTCACCATATTTTACAATAACAAGAAAACCCATAGCCTCCCCATGAAAAACAGCCCCAGGACCGACACCTCAGAGCTTCAGAGAAGTCACTTGGTGTATGAATATACTTGCACAACAGGGAACTGTGCGACCCTTCCCTCCACTTACATCGGGATGACTACGACGAAGCTCTCAAGACGCCTGACACTCAGCCTATCAAATGGAGCCCCCCAAAGACACGCAGATGAGGCCCACGGCGTCCATCTCACTCGAAAAAAGCTAGTCAACGGTACCTCCATCCTGCAGACTGAACATGACACATGCCGCCTACAGATCCTAGAAGCCCTCTATATCAAGGACAAAAACGCATCTTTAACTCCCTAATTATTGACATGTATAGTTACCTCCACTTCTAACGAGTACAGCGGGTGAAGTGTTTGGTGAAATGTGGCACCACTGTGTTTGTTTACATCGTAGTAATAGCTAGTGAATGGGCAGACCGGGCAGAGCTTCCCCTTCGCTACAGTATCTAGTATCCAGAGAAACAAATTTCTATCAAATTATACTGTACACTGCCTGCAAATCCAAGTGTTTGCCACGTATGTATAGTGGAGAAAAACAAATAGTAATGCCATTGGATCCCATTGTTTCTCTGACAGGAGATGACCGTGAGGCGAGGTGGAACGGAGGGGAGTGGGGACAGGTAGTGGGGGATCATGTATCGAGTCTTTGTCGTGTTTCGTTTACAATGACGAAGGGTATAATTATACAGATGTTCTGATGTGATCTGTAACTCCCCATGCAATAACGTGTATTGGATGAATGCAGGGGTCTTAATGTTCGTCATACAATGAGTTGAACAACTGTAGTTGAGCATAAATATTAAAAGGTATGATGTCCGGTGTCTCGAAACGTGGTTCACCTGAGTCTAGTGAGTGTGCGACTCAACTGCTGTAACATTTTTGTAGCTGAACCAGTGTAGCCATAAATGATTCATGATTACGCTTGTGACACAACGGTCATGCTATGTTGTGCATCATTCAGTCCGTTTTATTGTGAGAAAAGACAGTCATTATGTTCTCAAACCATGGTATAAATAGATGTCGTGTTGCATAGGATTAAAGCTACTTTGAGTGTTGGACAGCTATTGGATTGTTGTGCGAAAATGTTGCTCAGTCACCATACTGATGGATCACGCAGAGGTAATGAGATAATGTATTTTCATAATGAATGCATAGCTTGTATTATAATAACTGAAATAACGGTGTTTCGTGTGTCCAGTCCACAAATGATGTTGCTTTCTTCGAGGTGCTATTTCATTAGTCTGGATAGAGGTGACACAATATCCACAAACATTGATCATCGTATATTATACTCTAAAACATTCATACATTAGTTTTCATACAAGTATTACACATTCAGGCCCTCCTTAGCTCCAGACCCATAATACTACTGTATTTAATAGTGTGTTTACACACACACTTCATCCAGAGGGAGCAATATTACCTTCACAATGCATGTATGTCCGTTGTCTGTCATTATAACACAAGGTTTTAGTATGTGGCCGCGGCTACACAAAATATATCGGTGGAGTGGTGCTGCTGTGAGAATGTAAAACTGCGTATAGTCTACGTGTGTTTGTGCAGGGAGTCTGGTAATACACTTTATCGACTTACTCGCACTCATGCCAAGACAGCAGCCAAAGTCGCGGTTTTGGTGACTATACTGACTGACCATTGAACACTCTTTCACTTCCCAACAGTCTGAATGAGATCCTGTTTTCAAGCAATAGAAACATTAAGTAGTGCAGTGAGCAATGCAATTTTATATGTAACGTAAGGAGTGCTTTATGCACCGTGTCATCATTCAGGCTTATACAGTATAACACAGCCAAGGATAAGCTGGACCTACGGTAGGATAACGGTTGAGTGCTGCTGGAGCGTCCAAGTAAACGTAACCAACATTGGTGCACCAGCACCTGGATGGTAAGACCCAACCACTGCGCTTAGGAAAAATACCCCAGGGTTCTGAAGGTACCCCACGTCATCCAGTAGATTTACACAAGGTCATTGATAAGGCTGCAATCTCGTTGTAGTGATGCGATATGATAGGGAAGTCAATATCAGGTCTCGTTACCCATTATACGAAGAAGGGTCGGAAATCTATGAAAGAGAGAGAGAGAGAGAGAGAGAGAGAGAGAGAGAGGCAGACAACGGACAGACATGTATAATTTTGCCCAGTGCAGTTCGTTATATATCCGTTTACCACACGCAATCGTTGCAGACGTTATCTTCTGTGTTAACATGGATCTGGACTGACCAGTTGCATTACTGGACCCCTGCACAAACAAGGCTAGACTACGCAATTTTCCTA
>NC_136961.1:31924130-32029130 GCF_032717465.1 Coenobita brevimanus | reverse complement strand
ATATTATAACAATGTATGACAGAAAGAGTACTTTCACTGGCTTAGCAGTGAATGTATTCCCAGACCGAAAGACAGTGTAAACTTTGAGTTCTTGCACACACTTAACAGTCGATAACCGTAATTATAGTCTCAGGAAAGTATATTTCCGATTTCAGGAAGTAGACGTGGCCCTGGGTCCATTTGCATATGACTTGACAAGACATACTTGGATGGATTTCTCACGATATCTTACTCAAATTACATACAAGATTTTTGCTGCCCGTGCTCGTCCTGAAGTTGATCCGTGGGGCTTCCTGCTGCCTCTGTCACCACTGGTGTGGGCTGCCTTGATGATGGCGCTTTTAACAGTGATCACTACCATGCTCCTCTTACCATCCAGCCTTCCCACTAGCACACAACACACAGGAAGGCGGGACACGAATATCTTTAACTGTATTCGGGTTCTTTTCCAGGAAGGTACTTTCATGAAAACTCTGAAAAGAAACATTTATGAATTAAGAGTTTGTTGGGCATTAAATCCAAGTTAAATGTGCAGTCAGGGAATTCAGTATTATCGTAGTTTTGTCAGGAGATTATTTAATACCAACATAGCATAATCAAATAATAAACTGAAGTAATAGCTATCCCGAACTCTTGGCCTTTTTCTTTTCTACATTAAACTGAGGAAAGTATTTATCTAATAGTACAGATAAGAATAATAATGCTTTTGCACGTCTGGATTACTCAACTAATCGAGTGATAGTGATATTTTTAATATTTTTTTTTCTAGATTATCACTGATAACTTCAGGCAGATCTCTATATGTATTTTGCACAGTAGTATGATATGTATACACAACTGATCTAATCTCTGCATGCACATGAAAATTTTTTGTGCCCAACAGACATCGGAACAACTACAGGCTGGTGGTGGTGGGAACGAGTGGTGCTGGGGGTGTGGATGCTGATGATATTGGTTCTGACACAGAGCTACACTGGCAACCTTATGTCCCTCCTTGCAGTCAGACACATTATTAATCCTTATGAAGACCTCAGAGATGTACTTGACTCTGGCGTTGGGATAATTCTTACGGGGTATAATGTGAATACTGATTATTTACGTGTAAGTGTCATTATTACAGCCTTACTCTGGAAAATATCCTTATTCCTAGGAGCTAACATTAATGCCACAAAAAATCAGCACATATACGCAGCAATAACCAAGACTGCCCACTTAATTACATGTGTATTTTCTTGTTTGATCAAATTTCTTCAGTCTAGGCGAATATATAAATTTAAACAAATATCTGACTAATATTTGTATTCATTTATGTGTCTTCCTTTAACTGTTTACAGCAACCTACATGACCATTGTATATTACACCATTTAATATAATATAAAGTGGTGGCACAACAATATTTAGCCCTGGAGTCCCCAGCAAAGCGGCGGGTGGGTGGGCATAAATACTAAACATCAGGTACTTTGCAGGTGACTACCAAATGAGATGTCCTTGACCTTCTCTTGCAACCTAATTTTTCTTTTGCGCAACATTCGCGACCTTTCCACCAAGTTCATCTCTGCTGAACACCACCTCTCTTCCTCTAAACCTCACCCTTTCCTTACGGGGAAAATGATCATCATTGGCTTCTTACTGCACACCAGTGAATCCTTCCTAATTTATATCCTTATTTCAAAGACAAGTTGGCTGTCGTGTGTACTTGTATATATGCAACAACTTAATTTGCTCTCGTGTTTCTGACCTTGAGTCTTCTGAATAATCCAGAACATTGCTGTGGCCCTTGTTACTCGCTCACTACAGTTGTTATCTTACCGGTATGTCTAGGTGTTACTAAGTATAACCAAATTTTTTGACTGTTTTCCTAAGTAGAACGCATTCTGTCCACATCTCCTTTTCTGAAATTACAATTTCAGATTATCCCAATATTCATCACCATCTTTGACTCTTCTTCAGTCGGTGGGCCACCTAATGAAGAAGCCAACATCTTTTCTTAATGACTTGTTGCAGCTTGAACAACACCCTACCTGTATCACTGACCGTCGTAGAGAGAATCTGAACATACTGCACTTTTCTCTTACAACTAGTCCATCTGACTATAGTCAGTATTATTCTCCTTGGGGCTCCTATAGTCAGATTCTTATATTAATAATCTGAATTATTGCTCCAGGAAGGCCTGTGAATCCTTCAAAGAAACGGTATATGTAGCTTTTAAGTGTCGTTAATTGGATATCCAGCCTTGATTAAGTTCATCTCTGCTCTCCCAAGGATGAATTATTGCTTCCTTGGTTAACAGCCACCAAAATGTACTTTGTGCATTAAAAAAGTTATTTTGTTGACCAAAGAACCAAACTTCTTTTCTCTTACCTTTTGAAGGATTAAAAACAACTTGTTTTACATTTCTAGCACTGTCCATAATAAGGGGTGGATTTAAAGAGGTATCGGAACGAATTTCATCCAGAATATCGTGTGGTCTGTGTTTCTGGTCAGAACTGTTTTAGGTCACTCATACAAATCTGTGATTTAGAATCTTCCCACTCCCTCTGGCACATTGCCAAAAGCCTCTAGAATAAATTTACTGCTTCATCTTTCCCTCCTCTTTGCGGATCTGAAGGATCTGTAAACATTTGTCCTGCTAACAAGAATAGGTCTTTCTCAGAACATCCTTTTAGCATTCCAAGTTGGAAGATTTATACTGTATGTTAACCCTTCAATTCTCCCCCCCCCCCACCTCTCCTTTTGACTTTCTCGTGCTTGCCAGTTGAATGGCTTCCAAAGATGTACATTCTGTCCTCACTGTATGGTCCCGCTGAAGCCCTCGTTTTGTTCTCGAACTGTTCTGTGCTGAAATCATTCCTTGACAAACTATTTACCTCTATCTGTCATGTTGTTCCATGTTTCTTCTTGCTGGAGATAATTCAGCGTTAGCCGAGGAAGGATTACCACTCCCATCTCTCCGACTATCCCCTTTGGCTATAGCCCGTTCACAGTTGCGTATTTGAGAGGTGGCATTACTTCTCTTGCCTCTCCGAAATTACGTCGATTTGTCAGCCTTTATATTTTTTGCATGAAATTGTGAGATGGAGTCAGATGCATCTGAAACACACGAGACAACTTGCTATCCACATACGTTTGTTATTAGTTTGTCCTTGTCGTTCCATGGCAGGCATATGGGGTAAACTTGTGTATTCGGAAAACATGTTTTCGGCTGCATATATCTGTTTAAACGTGCTGAAAAGTATGCAGGCCAGATGAGCATATAAAAGGCTGATGGTATTTCGATGGAAGTTTTTTTCACAACCTTCATTTTTCTTTTATATCTGAATTTTACCGTGATATGGATATATTGAGCTGTTATGATGTCAAAGTTAATCCTTTTAGTACCAGTATTAAAAAAAAAATAAATAAAAAATTAATGTTGCAAAAAATTCCGAAGAGGAAAAGTTGAGATAATATCAACAAAAAGAGCGATATATTTGAATAGATACTTATCAATGTATAACAAATTTACGAAAAAATCATGCAATTGTTCCATGTCGTGAAATGGGATGGGTGTCTAGGTATTAAGGGACCCATATGAGATACCACTTTCTAGTGGTTGCAATTCGATTAAACTCAGTAGCAATTAGACCCCAGTGAAGAGCATGGCCTCGGCTGACACCTCCAGCAGTGAATGCTTTACTGTTTTGTCTTGCTTCAGTCTTTGAATGTATTCTCAACATGAATAATTTGAAACGTGTATTTACGTCTCAAGATCTTATTTTTGACAGCGAGTTTGAGTTCTACCAGGGACACTTCATTTGGCGAGCTTCTCACCTTCATTTTTTTTTTTTTACTTTTATCATGTGTCATTTGGGACTTTGATTAAAACTTTGCCATTGCAGTTGGCATTTCAAAGGTTTTTGACCTAGTCTGAAACAAATCTTTAATTTTCTAACTGCCCTCTAATGGTTTTTATCATTCTGTCTGTACCTTCATCTCGAGTTTCTTTTTTTTGGTTGATCTGTAATTACTGTTGTAGACTTTATATTTAAGGCTATCAGTTGTGGCGTTCCTAAAGGTTCTGTCCTGTCACCAAATCTCATGATTATGCCTCCGCCCATCTATGTTGGTGGGGGCTAAGACTACTAATACCATGTCGGATAACTTCATTCTAAAACGGCTCCAAGCTTGCGCAGGGGATGGAGCATAGGAGTGATGTCAACTGGCTCTGGCATGAAATCACAGTTCAGTTGACTCCTGACCATGCTAGTGAGTGGATGCTCATCAGACCATGACATTTTTCAGTCCGAAGAAGTGAAGGGACTGAAATGTGTGAGGGAAGGTTGAGTTGATGTTCGGGAGTTTTGCCTTTGCAACGGCACTCCCTGATGCTGTCTATGGTTTGAGCTTTGGCAAGCGCTTTACTCTGAAATTACAAAGTTTCCATTTCTTTTTATCTATTTCTTGCTTTGTTTTCTCTAATATTCCAAAAAGTATAGATTTTCTCTTAAGCTTCTTCAATGCTATTATTATCAAACAAATAATCACCAATTACATAATCTTCATTTTCCATATATGGCTGTTGTAGTTTCACAATTTTCTTTCTTTCTTCACTATATCCGGGGCACCATAAGAGGAAATGCTTCAGGTCTTCGTATTCTGCTTCACACATCTTGCACTTGCGTGACGGAAGATATTGATTGATTGATTGCAAATAATTAAAATCTGGCGGCGCAACAGCCAGGGTCATATGCTGCCGGACGACAAAGTAAAACACTCAGCAAAGTAAAAAGTGCATATTCAAATTAAAGTTAATATCTGTTAGTAGGAATAAAACACTGAAAATAATAAAAGAATACTTTATAAAATATCAATTACTTATAAAAGTGGAAGGAGGCCCACCTCCTGAAGAAAACTAAAAACATCACTAAAATCGCTAGAGGCTTCACCAAGCATCGAGGACAAACAGTAGGCAACATCTGCCCCCTTATGCCTAAGGAGGAATCTCTGACGTAGTTCCCCCAGACTCGGACATTCGACCAGCAAGTGAGGGGCAGTAAGGGGAACAAGGCAGTCATCACAGTACGGTTGAGATTCACCATTAATCAGGAACCCATGTGTAAGCCGCAAATGCCCAATGCGAAGCCTAGCAAGAGCCACTTCCAATCGCTGAGACATAGAGGGAAGAACCCTTGGCACAACCACTCTCCGAAAGATTTCTTTTAGTTTATTGTGAGAAACAACATCCCACTGTCTCTGCCAACATGTACTAATTGCGTACTGCAAGTAAGGTGTTACATCAGAAGCAGGAAGTGGATTTTCGTTTGGGGGCTGTTGAGAAGACGCAGCTTTAGCTAAAGTATCTGCCCTCTCATTGCCCACCACACCAACATGTGTGGGTACCCAACAGAAGTCTACACGGCGGCCACGATGGCCAAGAAGAAAAAGCCACTCTAAAATTGATAAAACCAATGGATGGGATACATTAAAAGACTCCAGTGCAGACAAAGCACTAAGTGAGTCACTAAAAATCACAAAAAAGGATTGGGGGAGAGTAAAAATAATTTTAACAGCATATAAAATTGCAGTCAGTTCCTCCGTATACACTGAAGTAATGCCAGGAAGGCTACCACCCCTACTAAAGGAAGGGAAGACAACACCAAATCCTACTCCAGTATCAGTCTTAGACCCGTCAGTATAGATGGGGACAGAACCCTCATGAATGGGGGCATGTTCTAAAAAGAGGGAGAAAGACACCTGAGATGGAAGTGAGCCCTTTTTTTCAACAACGGACCTACAGAATGTCACGTGAGGGAGCAGCCAAGAAATCACCTTTGGGATCCGATGTGGACAAATTGCCAGTCTCGAAACAGAGAGGGCTAACATAACAGACCAGACCCTGTAACCAAATGGCTTTGGGAAATTATGACGGGTGTCAAAAACAGAAGATTGGGAATCCTGGGAGACGATGGCATAAGAAATTGAGTCTGGAATGCAGTGAAGATGATACCAGCACCTCATCATTAGCAACTGGCGTCGCAAATCCACGGGGAGTACACCAGCATCCACCAATAAACTTGGTATCGGGGATGATCTGAATGCCCCAGTTGCCAGACGCAATCCAGCATGATGGACAGAATGTAACAATCGGAGACGGGCATCTGTTGCAGAGCAGTAGACCTCACACCCATATTCAAGTTTAGGAAGAATAAGAGACCTATGCAATAGGAGGAGGGTCTGATGGCCAGCACCCCAAGAGGTATGAGGTAAAACCCTCAAAAGACTCAAGACTTTAAGACAACCTAAGCAGAACGAATATGAGGAACCCAGGTTAGTCGTCTATCAAACAGAAGACCCAGAAACCGCATGTCTTTCAAACAGGATATTCTACCATAGAGATACAAGTCAGGGTCTGGGTGAACCCCTCAAAGATGACAAAAATGCATAGCCACTGTCTTTGTTGAAAAAAAATGGAAACTGCGAGTTTCTGCCCAGTCAGAAATTCTATTGAGAGCCAGCTGCAACTTCCTCTCTATCTGAGACATTCTAGACGCATTGGGGGAAATCGAGAGGTCATCGACATATAGTGATCTTTGTACACCGTCAGGAAGTACACTAATGACACTGTTAATGGCTACAGCAAACAAAGTAACACTAAGGATACTTCCCTGTGGTACTCCATCTTGTAGTGCTCGGGCAGTAGAAAGCACTCCTCCCACTCACACCCTTAAAATTCGGTTGGATAAAAACTGTGAATAAAAATAGGCAAGCGTCCACGAAGACCAAACTCATGAAGAAGGAGTAAAATACTATGACGCCAGGCAGTGTCATATGCCTTCTCCAGATCGAAGAAGACCGTGACCTGGTGTTGGTTAGTGGAGAAAGCCTCATAGACAGAAGATTCCAAGGACAGCAATGCATCAGAGGTAGATCAAATTTTTCGAAAACCATACTGGGCAGGGGATAAGAAGTCATTTCTCTCTAAAAACCACACAAGCCTAACATTGACCATCTTTTCCAAAACTTCACATATACAAGACGTCAAAGAAATAGGCCGATAATTCGTCGCCTGTAGGTGGTCCTTACCTGGTTTGGGGATGGGGATAACTACAGCAACACCCCAACAAGCCGGAAACTCCCCAGAACACTAGATCTTATTAAACAGTGAAAGCAAAAACGGCAGGGACTCATCAGACAGGTGCCGTAAAAAGCCATAAGGAATATCATCATAACCAGGGGAGGAATCATGGCACTGCAACAAAGCTGCCTGGAGTTCAGAAATTGAAAATGGAACATTGTAAGGCTCTCTTCCAGCAGAGACAAAACTGAGACCACAAGACTCTAGGGGCCGACGGTGGCAAGCCGAAGGCGTATCTGCATCCTTCTTTGACACACGGGCAAAATGATCAAGCAACTCTGCAACAGCAAGTGGATCAGCCACAGTTCCACCTGCTGCAGATAAAACAGGAGGGGAGGGAACAGTAAATTTTCCTGAAATTTTCCTTACCCAGTTCCACACATGGATGATGGAAGTCCTCGAATTGATGGAGGAAACATAACCCTTCCAGGACGAATGCCTGGCCTCCTTTAAAACCTGGCTCATATGAGCTCATTCCCCTCGAAACGCCACCAAATACTGAGGATCCCCACGGTGACAACAAGTCAAGAGAAGGCGACTTGTTTGGCTCTCACTGCGGAACTGCACTCAGAGTTCCACCAAGGAACTGGACGTGTAGGAAACTGACCCTTCCTTTTTGGAAAAGATAACAGGGCTGCTGAGAGCAACACGGTATTGAAATATGACACAGCCTCAGTATGACAGCCAAACTCGCTGACAGAAAGGGAAATGGAACTTAATTTCCTGAAACTTGGCCAGTCAGCCTTATCCAGAAGCCAGCAAGGAAAACGTTGCTGAGGTCCACCAGCACTAGCAGTTAAAAGTAATGGGAAATGGTAGCTGCCATATAGGTCTGACAACACATCCCAGTTAAAATCTAAAACAGCATCAGCTGAGCATAAAGACAAATCAATGGCAGTAAAAGTTCCAGACTGACTGTGGAAATAAGTCATTTTATTGGCATTGAAAATGCCTAACTCCTTATCGTCCACTAAAGAGGCCAGCATTACACCCAAGGGTTGGCCTCACTGTTTCCCCATAGCGGATGGTGACCATTCATATCTCCTATTAACAGAAAGGGAGAAGGAAGGTCATGAATAAGGCGTTACAGATCCGCCCTTTCAACAGTAGCACTAGGAGTAAGATAAAGACTGCAAACTGTATACTGCTGATGTAAAAAAATCCGGACAGCGACAGCCTGCAGGGGAGTGGAGATGTCCAGATGATTGTATGGAATATCCTTGCGAAGGAAGATAGCAGCACCTCCATGATGACCTTGGCCAGGCACAGGATCAGAATATAAGGCATAGTAGCCAGAAGGACCAGAAGGAACAGTATCACCTACCATGGTCTCCTGGATACACATGCACAGAGGAGTAAATTGAGAAACCAGATGACACAGTTCCTCATAGCTGGCACGTGAACCCCAACAGTTCCACTAGATGATGGAACCCATAATGGAGGAATGATGATTAAGCGTGGGACTGTACACCTGACAAGCAAGCGGGGTTTCGATTGATGCTTATGAAGGCCCTTGACAGGAGCCTGCCCGGCACCAGAAACCCGCACCCTCTGTCGAACATCCGTGGGTAAATGAGAGGCTGAGGAAGTAAGTTTTACAACACTCCTTGGAGTGGGCATACCACTTTGTTTGGAAGGTGGCTTGGAGGCTGTTTTTGAAGGTGTAGGACAGCCAGTGCTCCCACCAGAAGCCCCAGAAGTGGATGTAGAGTCCACAGGACTCAAATCATTTGAGGAGGACATCCCATGCTGTAGATCTGAAGCACCAGCAAGTTGTCCAACAACCTCCCCAGGTGGGGACCGGACCACCAGTGAACCATCACCTTCAGCTGTCACCTGGCTAGATTCCTCAGCCTGCGGGGCAGAGGTAACAGGAGAGGGGTCGACACAAGGGTCCACAACAGAGACCTTAGGTGGCCGGTCTTCATGCTCAGAGGACTCTGATGAACAACGGTGACGTTTGCCAGGTACAGATGGAGCCTCAGTCATACTAGGTAAGACAGGAGAAGGAGTCCGGTCAACGTGGTCATCCGTCACCACCACAGAAGTGTGCAAGGAGTCAGCCACCACAGTGGAGGCGGAAACGGTTGGAGCAGCAATTGGGCAAACATCATTCTCATAATCAGTACTAATCATGGGGGCAGCATCCTGCAAATCAAGAATTGAAGAAGTGGGTACTGGCATGGTTCGAGGCTGCCTCTGAGATACAGGGCAATGCACTGATGTTCCAGAAAGGACAGAAGCATAAGTAGTCCCAGGCTGAAAGAAAAGAGTCTGGGCTCTCCTTTTTGCTTCAGGAAATGAAACCCTCTCACGTGTACGAATGGACAAAATCTCCTTTTCCAGGCAGTATCTTGAACAGTTTTTTGAAGAGACAGCATGAGGACCTCCACAGTGATAGCATTTAAGGGGTCGTATACAATCACTGGTATGGCTTGGTCCTCCACAGGAGACACAGACACCAGGAAGGCCAGCCTGTGCACGGCGACAAAATTTGCTGACATGTCCATACCCCTGACAGCGGAAACACCGCCTTGGGGTTGGCACATATGGCTTCACCAGAAGTGACAGCCAAGCCAGCTTCACAGAGGTATGTAGGGTCAACCTGTCAAAAGTCAAGAAGAGGGTCGGAGTTGGGGTCAGGACACCATCAATTTTTTTCTGTAATCGCTCAACACATATCACACCATGAGAACTCAGCTCCTCCAACAGCCACGCCTCTGGGTAGCGAAGGAGGTCACGGGAAAAAATCACTCCTTTACACCTGTTAAAAGTAGCATGGGGAGCACAATCAACTGCAGCACCAGAAATAGACTTCAGCGCCTGTAAACGGAAGCTCTCCTCGGGGGGGGACACCTCAATAAGGATGTTTCCATCCCCTTGGGAACAGATTATAGGTTCCCTGCCACAAGCTGAGACAATGGCACGGTGCAGAACAAATATGTCAAAATCCAGCATTGTCCCTTTCATAGAAGGTTTCATAACCAGATATTTTGCATAATTCTCCGGCACCGTATTGTCTGCGCCGAACCCCAGAGCCGTATTAATCAGATGGGATCTCCTCCTAGTCCCAATTGTATGCTGGGGCAGAGGAGAGTCCCTAGGGGCCTGAAAAGGCTCTAGGGTGGCAATGAGGGAGGTGCATTCTGAAGAATGTCCAGGGACAGATGAAGTGTCGTCACCAGATGTATTTTTAATGGCAGCCATGAAAACAAACAAAAACTTCATTCCCTCACCCCTCCACCCACTATGGAGCCCAACAAGGAGAGGCCATATGCCAAGGATAAACACCACTGGTGACCCCAGAGGTAGCAGGAGAGTATACACAGATAACAACCAGGGGACCGGGCAAGGGTGACTCCAGGACGATAGGAGCCACCAGGCCCCCCAGTGCCCATTTGACCCTGGCCAATGCATGACCAGCCGATTGACCTGGTCGGGCCCAACCAGGCCGCCCGTCTAGCCAGAATAAGGGACCAAAGAGGTGTACTGGGCATCGTGCAGCATCGCTCAACCCCCAGGACTCCCGTCTCCCAGCATTACAGGACACCACGCACAGCAAACTCATGGGGAGGCAACAGTCCTGCCCTAGATGGCAATTGGGCAGGGACTAACATCACCAGCAGGCCTCCTCCACCAGTGATGTAGGAGGTGCTTGGTCTGCGTGGCCGACTAATGCCAAACCCTACAAAGGTAGGCACGCCTTCAAAGTAGGTGGCACTGCCAACCATGCTTCAATCCCCGCCACCACATCAAGGTGACCCCCTGCAGCGGGGTGTGATGGAAGATACGAAGGTGTGAGGGTGTAATGGGGGATATGAAGGTATGGGGAGGTGATGGAGGATATGAAGGTGTGGGGGTGTGATGTAGGATATGAAGGTGTGGGGGTGTGATGGAGGATATGAAGGTATGGGGGTGTGATGGAGGATATGAAGGTGTGGGGGTGTGATGGAGGATATGAAGGTGTGGGGGTGTGACGGAGGATATGAAGGTGTGACGGTGTGATGGAAGGTGTAAGGGTGTGAGGGAAAGTACTGCTATATTACGGTATAAGGTTAAACGAGTCCACACTTCCCTTTCTTCGTTTTCCCTAATTATAAATGCTTTATTTGAGTCTGCCCTTTCATACATTTTCTGTTGCTTAAGCCAACTGATGTCACACACAAGCCACGCCTCCCTGTGCCTTGATGGAAAGTGAATCAACTTGGTATTAGTAGACTTAGGGTGGGGGCATTAAGTGATTGGTCTGTATGTTCGTGCTTGCGTAGATGAGTGTGTCTGTGCATCTGTATCACTTTTCTGGCCGGGATATATCTAGAACCCATTGACGGATTTTCACCAAACTTTGGTCAGTGATGCAAAAGGAGGTGATGATGATCTGGCCCACCTACGGTGGAGGAGGCATTAAGTGATTGATCTGTACGTTCGTGAGTCTGTGCCTCCATAACACTCTCGTGGGTGCGATGTCTCCAGAATTGACTGACGGATTTCCACCAAACTTCTGTCAATGATGCAGTATGAGATGATGAACTGATTAGGTCAGCTAGATCATGGGGTCAAAGGTGAAGGTAATATGAGGCTATCTTTGTCTATCCTTTTGGGCATGATTTCTCCTGAGCCCCTCAACGGATTTCAGCAAAACTTTTGTCAGTGATACGGTATGAATGGACGGTGGACTGATTAGGTCAACAAGGTCAATAGGTCACTGATCAAGATCAGATGGGGTCGACTTAGTTTATCCTTGTGGGAGAAATATATCCTGAAACCCTCGTTGGATTTAGACCAAACTCTTGTCAGTGATGCAGCATGAAGGGACAAAGAAGTAATTATGTCAGCCAGGTCATGGAAGCTGTATGGCGAGCCCATGCTTGAGGCTTCACGGAGGCACACCAAGTGACGTTTTTGGTTGACAGCTCGGGGCCCGACTTCTCTGCGATTCATTCCGTCCATATGGTTATGATTCCACCCTTCACATTTCCACCCGCTTCTCACAGCTTCCAACACAGGAGGTACTAACTATTCCCAAGATAAGCCTATGTACAGCACACCTGGATTATTATTATCTTGGATGTATCTTTGATTGTGATAAAAGAAATTTTGTTTGTAATGCTTCAAAAATTCAGTCTACAAATTCCTAATTCACTTCACCTGCCAAACTTTTATACAGAAAGATCCCTAAATATTCAACAGTACGGCACACAGTACCTTGTCATTTCTCAATTTCCTTGGGGTTTCATTTTTTCGGGTCCTATTATGGCAAGATCCCATCTCCTCCAATGAGAATTCATTTCCAAGACATTAGGTATGCTAAGCTGACTCTCTTCTTTCTTTACCCTTGAGCAGCTGTTGAATTTTTCTCCATTGTTGAGTATGACTCTTATGGATGCGAGGACGCCCTTTGCAGTTCTTCTAAATAAGGTGGAGGCAAAAGCTTTTACTCATAATGATTTGAATCATGAAGGTCGATGAAGTATATTGTTTACTCATGATTTGGTGACAGGCTATTCTTGCCTTACATGATTTGACTGAGAAGCTGTTCTGCCCAAACTGGTTTCAGATTTGGACATAGACAAATGGGAGAAGTAAGGTATGATGCCTAATAACTGAAACATCTTTCACTGAAGGACAGTCTTGACTTAAGCTTTCGTTAAGGTAATCGGAAATAGTAAACACTTTAGTGTGAGTAATAGTATTTGAAATGCGTATCATGGCAGCCACTTCAAGGTGTGTGTACATATGAGGCTCCATTCTGTGCTTAACTATCACATAGCCTCGATGGCATGAGACACATGTTACGTTTCTCCCATACCGTCTCCCTTGCTGCTAGTATTAAACTCAAGCCCTGCCAACAGACATGGTTATGGCAAACCTCAGATAACTGTCAGTCGTTTATACAACGGGGGGTCGGGGGACGTAGTGACTGGATAAGCAAAATTAGGTTCAGAGATAAGAAAAAGATTGCATGGCTGAGTCT
Organism: Coenobita brevimanus; assembly: GCF_032717465.1. NCBI lineage: Eukaryota > Metazoa > Arthropoda > Malacostraca > Decapoda > Coenobitidae > Coenobita > Coenobita brevimanus. Next base: position 32,016,041 of record NC_136961.1, on the reverse strand, counting down.
GGGTATAACTGAAGTCATCATCCGATTGAATACTTTTGTATCTATCTATCTATCTATCTATCTATCTATATATATATATATATATATATATATATATATATATATATATATAAACTGGCGCATGATCAAGGCAGAGAGCTCCCACCATGCAGACAACCTACTTTGACATTGTGTCTCAGATATTAGAGAGAGAGAGAGAGAGAGAGAGAGAGAGAGAGTACATAGGAGTACAGATACCAGGAGGCCTGTTAGCCGATGACGAGGTTAGGTTAGGAAAGAATGCTAATTTTACGAAGGTCTAACCTACGTGTAAGAGAGAGAGTGAAAAGAGGAAAGCTCATCCCCACCCACCATACTAACCGGTTAAACAACCAGGAAAAAGGAAGAAAAAAAAAACATTCTTGTTAGGAAGAACATGCATGGAAATATTTATATGACAGGCAGGAGAGGAACAACTGTGCCGTATGTTATCTCTGTTTCACAGAGCTGTAAAAGAAAAGAAACGCAATCGCCGAATGCTCTCGGTCCTAAGCAAACGTCTCTCAGTCATGAACATGCACTTCAACCTGGAAATAAACAATACTACGTTAGCTATAGCTCATTGTCTCAAAATATTTGTCTAGCTGAATTTTAAACGTACAAATAGTTTTTGAATACCCACTGTTGCTGGTAGCCTAGTCATTTGTTTCACTACGCGAATATTAAAGCAACTGTCCCTGTGCTGGTGCTGCATCTCTTATGAGTTTCATTCCGTTATTTCTAGCCACAGTATCATTCAGGATTTTCAACAGATTATCATATTTAACATAGTCAAACTTGTTAAGAAATATAAATTTTTGTATTAGATATCCCCAGAAACTTCGGTGTTATAGAGGAAATATATTTAGTTTCTTTAGTACGGTAGGTCTTTGTAGTGTAAATCAAGCACCAATGGGGTCATTTCTATGACTATGCGGTGCATTCCATCGAGCCTTTCTTCGTATGTAATAAGATTCGGGGACCATTACTGCACACGGTGTCTTAGGTGTGGTCTAACTAATGACATGTAATGCACGGAGATTACATCAGGCGTTTTATGATGAAATTTACTTGCAATGAAACGAAACATTATATTTGCATTGTTACTTGCTGCTGTATACTGTTTTGAGTTTTTGAAGTCGTTACTAATAATAAAGTATATTTGCAGTTTCTTCCTGTGCATTAAGAGAAAATATGGACACTGCAGACTCAATATTCCGATCTCGATGCTGATTTCGTTGAAATCTGTCAACCCACTTTCCCCTATTTTGGATTTTTTTTTTTTAAGGGGGGTGGGGTTTATTCCAGAATCACAGGGAGGGGAGGGAGAGTGTCACGAATCCTGAATATCGTATAACGGATAGGAATCCACTGAATGGCGTGTACTAAGATATCAAAGCCATATCTGCCATTTTATATTTATTTTGTTCAAGAGGACTGACCCTGCTGTAATCATGGATGGGGAACTGTATGTAGTAGACGACCTTCCCTGTAACCAAACGAACTCACCTGGGAAATGTTATTCAAACCTTTCCCTTATTTGCATTTTTTTTTTTTTCTGTATGAGGCTGACCATCACAAGGGTCATGGGGGAGGAAGACATGCTCCCCAAATATCGATGTACAGTTTCTTCCTGTTCATTCAGATAAAACATGGAACTGCATACCTAATCCTGTGATATGTATGACGATTTCGTTGAAATCCATGAGCCCACTTTCCTTTTTTCCGATTGTTTATATTTTTGGGTGGTGGCTAACCCATCCACAAGAGTCATTGGTGTTAACGCTCTCCAGATATCTCTTTACTGATGAGAGTCTATTGTACATCTTTTACTAAGATATCAAAGCCATATATGCCCTCCTTTCAGTATTTCTGAGATTTTTTTTATTAGGTAAGGGGGACCTGATGACCCTTAAAGTCTAGGCTAGTGAACTGTATATTGTGGAAGACCTTCGGATTAACCAGACGAACTCACCTGAGAAGTTTCATTCAAATATTTTCCATATTTCTGATTGTTTTAATTTTGGGTAGGGGGATGACCTCCCAAGGTTCGTTTGGGGTGGGGCCAACGTTCCCAAATATCATCTTACCAACGAAAGACCTTTGTACTGTTATGAGTCCATATTATATTTACAAATCATAATAGATAGATAGATAAATAGACAGATAGACAGCTCTATGCGAGCCTGGGAATGGGAAATGATCTTGCAAGTTACACTGAGGAAAAGCTGATGACAGATTACGAAGTAGCCAGTCAGGAGATGATGCAGTTAGTTTGTCAGCGAGATAGCAGGGGAACAAAGCCTCGTGACCATACACACACATACACACATACTCACACAGGCTTCTAGAACTAAATGTCATAAAAAAAAAAACTTTGTAGTTACTTGTAGAGAAGTTATATATATTAGACTTGTGGACGAGCGGTTGTTATACTTGAGTTGTTTGTCCGTTGATAATCTTGGTTCCCTTTTGTCATGCAATGACAGGAGAGGTAAATAATAGTATGGGACTATTTTTATTTGTCTTTGAAATATTAACAAGTCTCTCACACACGAGTGAAGTTAGGTAGAGTCCCGCGAGCTACCTCCTGTCTCGCTCTCTCTCTCTCTCTCTCTCTCTCTCTCTCCATGTTGCTAAGCCCTTCTCCCTACTACCTGCCTGTTCTATGGTCTGTCTCCTTCTGAGCTCTCTTTCCTAAATTCTGGTGAAACAGGAGTCGTGTCACGTGTGTTCACTGTGGTTGGAAAGTTCTAGAAGCCTGTGTGAGTATGTGTGTATGTGTGTGTATGGTCACGAGGCTTTGTTCCCCTGCTATCTCGCTGACAAACTAACTGCATCATCTCCTGACTGGCTACTTCGTAATCTGTCATCAGCTTTTCCTCAGTGTAACTTGCAAGATCATTTCCCATTCCCAGGCTCGCATAGAGCTGTCTATCTGTCTATTTATCTATCTATCTATTATGATTTGTAAATATAATATGGACTCATAACAGTACAACATGTCCTAAAATATCAAAACCGTGTCTGGGATGTCTGTAATTTGTATTCTTTTTTAATCATAGAGGGGGGAGGGGCTGAACCACTTAATAAATGGTGGAAATTTCATATGTCGGGGGATGTTATCAAGTAAGCAAACGAACTCATTTGAGGAATTTCGTTGAAATCGACCCATATTCCCCTATTTCTGATCATTTTAATTTTTGGTAGGGGGACCCATCCAAATAATCTTTGGGGAGGTCTAGCTACCCAAATATAGCATTACAGATAAGAGTCCATTGTACAACATAAACTAAACTATCAAAGCAGTACCTGCCCTTTTTTCATTATTTTATTCTGGCCAGGGGGGAAAACCCCATCAAAGCCATTGTTCACAATTTGTACGGTATATAATTGAAAACCTTTCCAAGAAAAGTTCACACATTTAGTTGAAAGTATATGTTTTTGTTCCTGCTTTCTCCAAGTGACTATTGTCAGGTAAAAGAGACTTCGAAATTGAGTGATTAGGTGCATTATTATATAACTTTCTTACTGCTGGAGAGACTTCTTAAGTTATCACAGTCAAGTGGCAGCAAGAACAAAATTGACATTTTCAGAGTAACTGGCTTTGCTTAATTGTTGTGAACAGTTTACTGAGTGCAGGAAGTGGAGTTCTGTCGCAAAATATGTAAAGTACTACGTGATGTCTTGCATTTAGACTTTTGAAACATTTTCTTTTCACTCTCTACTGCTGCCCCTGGTTGAAAGGCAGTTGTAGCCAGAGTTTCACACTGAACATAGACCTATTTATGGTAGTTCGTGGGTTTTCTAGACTGTAGGAATATCACTGTAATCATAAAGTATTACTCGTGTATTCTTGTAGCCTCACAACACCGGCTCAGCATTAGTAACAGGTCTCGTCCGGTGTCATGTCCTGTCTATATCGTCTATTTAATCAGAGACAACTTTCTCGAGGTGAACAGAAACTGTGGCACACAAGCATACAGTCAGGGACGACAATTCATTTACGATTGCATTGTGTTTACTTGTCAGTCACTTCCTCACTGAGGGAGGTCATCTTTACGCTGTGGCGGGGCTTGAGGAGTGGCTGGCAATGCTACCTATTCTGGAGGCCTGCTTACCTTGTTGGGCCCAGCATCTGTTGGCCTCATGGACCAAGCATTACCGCTACATCACTGGTAAAGGAGGGCTACCAATGATATTGCTTGTCCCTGCCCATCTTCCATACTGGGCAGGGTTATTGCCTTCCCACGTGTTTGCCCTGTGCTAGCTTCCTTTGCTGAGGATGAATTGGGTGTCTTAAATTCCAATGAGATGATATATTTCCATAGCCAAGCTGGGTCTTTTACTGCTGTTGATTTGTCCCTGTACATGGCTGATGCCGTTGTAGAATTTAACTGGGATGTGTTGCCAGACCTGTATGGCAGCAGCCATTATCCAATACTTTTAACTGCTGCTTAGGATGGACCTCAGCCTCGTCTTCCTCACTGGCGTCTCTATAAGGTATACTGGCCACTTTTCATGGACTTAAGTTCCATTGACTATTCTGTGAATGATTTTTGCCATATTACTTAGGCAGTGTCTTATTTCACTGACGTGTTGCACCCAATGGCCTGTAATCTATTCCTAGAACGAGGGATCAGTTTCTTAAACGTCCAGGTGGAACCGTGAGTGCAGTTCTTTACTGAGAACCAAACGAGTCGCCTTTTCTCAATTTCATTGCCACCTTCAGGATCCTCATTATTTGGTGGCATATCAGAGTGCGTGAGCTCATGTGTGGCGGGTTTTAAGGGAGGTCAGACGTTCGTGTTGCAAGGGTTATGTTTCCTCCATCAATTCGAGGACATCTCTCACTCAGGTTTGGAACCGGGAGAGGAGAATTTATGGACATTATACCATTTCCTCCCCTCCTGTTTTATCTGCAGCAAGTGGAATTGTGGCTGATCCTTTTGTTTCTACCAAAGTACTTGTTGATTATTTTGGCTGTGTCATAGAAGGATACAGATTCGCCTTCAGCATGCCACCATCGGCGCCCAGAGTCTCGTGGTCTCAGTTTTGGTCTCTTCTGGGGGCTGGGAGAGAGTCGTATAATGCCCTCTTTTCTGTTTCTGAACTCCAGGCAGCTTTGTTGCAGTGCCATGATTCCTCTCCTGGCTGTGATGATAATCCTTATGAATTTTTACATCACCTGTTTGATGAGCTTCCTTCACTTTTGCTGTCGTTGTTTAATAAGCTCTGTTGTACTGGTGAGTTTCTGGCTTTTTGTGTTGCTGCAGTTATTCCTATCCACAAGCCAGGTAAGGATCACCTACAAGTGATGAATTATGGGCTCATTTCTCTGACTTCTTGAATGTGTAAAGTCTTGGAAAAGATGGTCAATGGTCGGCATGTGTGATTTTTAAAGAGAGGTGACTTGCACATTGTTCAAATCTCGTGTGTGATTTTTGGTATGTAGGCGCGGGACACCTTCCTTAGTCCGTCACCAGGAGGGGATACTCCCCGACCCCATGTGACCCGCGCACTCCCTTGTCTCAGTAACTCACCTGTTATCAGTGAACCAGCATAGACGTGGCGTGCTGAGGTCTGTCTGGCGGACAAAGACTACGTGCTTCCCGAGGACGAGACAAGCAGCAGCATAGAGGAAGTACCATTTCCGAGGAAGTGGCGATACGTGACTTATCGTGAGGCTAGAGAAGGCCAGCCTGGACCCCAACCACGTGCACACACCTCTCTCCAGCCCCTAGAGGAAAGGAAGGGCGAGGACAAGGATGGAGCCATGGGACGTGGTGCTACCTCGTGGCATGGGTGAGAAGGGATTTCGCTGCAGGGAGCTGAAGGGGCAGCGAGGAGGAGAATCTGGTGTGGGCCTTTTGCTTTGTATGGGGAAGGAGGGAGTGGTGTGGTGGGAGTGAGTGGTGAAAGAGAAAGTGGTGTGGTGGAAGTGAGTGGTGAACGCGCAGAGGGAGGCAGTGCAAGCACGCGGTGTATGTGGGCAGCAGGCCCGTGAGGAAGAGACACTCCCTAGCACTTCTTTCTCCCCACAATTTTCCTGTGCTTCCTCCCCACAGTCCCATGATGTGGGGAAAAGAAGGAAAGGGAAGGGAAAGGGGAAAGGAAAAGGGAGAGGGAAGAGGAGCACGAGGGGGAAAGGGAGCTACTCTCTACCTCCCCAACCTCCCCCACCACCCTCTCCTCCCCACCCCGATGAAGGCAACAGTGGGGACGAGGATGGAGACGGTAGTGTGTCATGGGAATGGGAAGATGGGAGTAATTTCACCCCCATCATTCACCCCTTCACTGAAGAATGGCTGCAAGGCTCCTGGAATCAATGCTGGCTCCACCAGGGTGGATTTCTTCCAGCTGTTCTTTGGTGAGGAGTTTCTGGAGCGGATTGTGGAATAAACTAACACATTCGCAAGCAGCCAGCACCATGGAAGCGAGCATGAAAGTACGAGAAGCAGGCACTCCCTCCAGTATGATTATCCAGTTACCACAGGTGAGATGTTTATCTTTCTAGCCTTGGTTCTTTTGATGGTTATTGTACAGAAAAGACAAATTCCAGCATAATGGTCTACGGACTCTATGTCCAACACACCTTTCTTTGGGAAGGTTATTGGCCGGAGGAGATTTCAGCAAATTCTGAGCTGCCTCCACCTTTATGATGCTGACGATCGTGCTAATGCAAATAACACGGATAGAATGAGGAGAATAAGGCTGGTTTTTGATCACCTGTGGGAAAAATTCTGCTCATCCTTCTATCCTTATTGAGACCTTGGCATAGATGAGTCTCGTGTTTTGGAGAGGCAATATTTCTTTTCGGCAATACATACCCAGCAAGAGACATCGTTTTGGGTTCAAGATCTTTGTTATGCTTGACTGTAAGACTGGTTATGTGCAAGACATAGTCTTGTGCACCGGTGCACAGAGAGACATAAAAGGAGATCAAAGTATTGGACCCTCACGGGCCGTGGTAAAGACAATGATAGATAACCTTCATCATGGTCACGTGCTGTACCTGGATAACTGGGACATTAGCCCCTTTCTCGCATGGTACCTACACCTGCACGACACTGGAGTCTGTGGCAAAGTAAAGAAAAACAGTCGGTGTATAGTCAAGGTTGTGAGGAAACTTGACAAGAATGAGGTGTTTTTTTCAGATCAAATAACATCCTTGCCAGGGAACCACAACAAGGAAGTTGGCCTCCTGTCAATGGTACACCGCCCCATGATGCACCACACAGACTCCGTGGATTACCGCAACTAAAGGAGGCACCACGTCTGGAAAACGGAGTCAGTACTGGACTACAACGTCAACATCAGGCAAGTAGACCAGTCTGACTCCATGTTTTCCAGTGTGGAGTTTGCCAGGACCACAATGAAGTGGTACAAAAAGCTCTTCTTCCACTTACTCGATATGATGGTCCTCCACGCCATGACTATGGGAACCTCAGAGACCTTCGAGGGGTTTGTGAGGGAGCTGTCTCATGAAATCCTCATGAAATATGCAGAGGACAGGCCCCTCCACCGCCCCTGCCCCGCCACTGCCGCACAGACTCCCCTACGCCTCACCGCACACCACTTCCCCAGCACCATCCCTCCTCAACTGAACCACCCTAGACCCCAGGGGGGTGTCACGTCTGCAGTAACTCGAAAGTGAGACAAACCACTCAAAGAAAAGACACAAGGTACAAGTTTGTGGATTGCAACATTGGCTTGTGCACTGAGCCTTGCTTCAAAAAATACCACACCTTAGTGCATTACTGATACTGTGAGTGCTTACGATATGATGCTTAAAGTGCTGTAAATATGCAATAATCCGATGCTCACCATAATAGTAAGGTCTGTAAGTATGTGATAACAGTAATATAAGGTGGAAACTGGTATAGTGTAAGTGGAAAAGTATAAGGTAAGTGGAAAAATAGAATGTAAGTTGAAACAGTAATCATGGCAAGTTCACTCAACATGTAAATATGCGATGATCTGATGCTCACTATAATAATAAGGCCTGTAAATATGTCATAACAGTTATATAAAGTGGAAACGGGTGTAATGTCAGTGGAAAAGTATAATGTAAGTGGAAAAATCAAATGTAAGTTGCAACAACAGTCATAGCGGGTGCGTTCACTATGTAAATATGCGCTAACATTATGCTAAATATAATCATAAGGCCTGTAAATATGTGATAACAGCTATATGAAGTGGAAAAGGGTATATTGTTAATGGAAAACTGTTATGTAAGTTGAAAAAATTAAATGTTTGTTGAAACAACAATCATAGTGAGTGCACTCACTATGTAAATATACACTAACATTACGCTAAACATAATCGTAAGGCCTGTAAATATATGATGACAGTTATATGAAGTGGAAAAAGTTATTAAAATGCAGTATAGTGCCACAGAGGGCGACCTAACACCCCTAGAAAGAGCCCACCAAGGAGCACCAATAGCGCGCCGGGACTCGGGGCGACAATGACATAAGTCCGCCCGGGCCGCGCATCCCTATGACTTGGGGCTCGCCCGCCACCACAATAGCAAGAATACAATACTACCTTCCGGGCGGGCTGACCCCATCCAACTACGGGGTGGAGCTGCAACTCCAGCTCCAATCAGCACCCCTGAGATGGCCGGTAGCCGCTCAACCCTCCTACAAGACACTGCCTGCAGCCGCTCTGGAGCAAAACATTAGACGGCCTGTAGCCGCTCCTGCCTTCATCAGGAGACAGCCTGCAGCCGCTCTGAAGGTGCCCTTAACGAGACGGCATGTAGCCACTCAACCCTCCTGCAGGAGACGGCCTGTAACTCCCGCCTTCGTCAGAAGATGGCCTGTAGCCACTCTGAAGGTGCCCCTATTGAGACAGCCTGTAGCCGTTCACCCCTCCTGCAGGAGACAGCCTGTAGCCGCTCCAGAGGGAATCAGGAGATGGCCCGTAGCCGCTCCCGCCTTCGTCAGGAGACTGCCTGTAGCCGCTCTCAAGGTGCCCCTGAGTCAGCCTGTAGCTGCTCCCTCCTCTAGGCCACGGCCAGTAGCCAGGCCTTAGCGATGGCCTTCAGCCACGCCCCAAGAAAGCCACAGCCAGCAGCCGGGCCCTATGGCAGGAGACGGCCGGTAGCTGTTCCTCCGTCAGGTGCTGACTCCTGTTCACCAACCTACGACCCAGAGGGAGCCCCCAGCTTGGAGGAGTACTAGAGAGGCCCTTTGACTTCCCCTGGGCTCTTCTTCCTGCAGCTGGATCCGGAGAGTACTAGCCTGATGGACCCCGACATAGGCCGATGCTGCAGCCCGCTCCTGACAGTGTCTCTGAACACTGGGAACCACAGCCTTCAGAACCTCCAGACTGCCCCCAAGACCCCCGGGCGGGACCTCCCTGCAAGCAGACGTCCTCCGTCAGGCGCCTGAGCGAGAAGTTCAAGCAGTTATTCGGCCCCAGCCCCGTAGGCCGTACTCCTGCCACAAGCCCCTAAAGCGTGGGACCCTTTGCCACCCGCAGCCCCGGATGAGAGAGGACGCCCCTACGCGTGACTCCGTGGCCCCTGAACACAGAGTCCCCCGGCGGAACCCAGCCCCATCAGTAGGGAGGCTGGGTCACCTCCGCTGCCCTTGTACCTGACCGTCACAATGCTCAGACCTAAAAAGAGTGACAGTGAAAGCACAGTGTGCGTGACTTAGTGACGTGAAGCAGAGCAGTGAATTAACCATATAAAGGAAGTCAGTGAGAGAAGCACCAGTGACAGTATAAAAGTGGTGGAGTGAATAAAAGTAACAGTGAAACCGTGAACATGGCCAAGCAGTGAAATATGGGTCTATCACAGTGAATACACTACCATCTAGTAACGCTGCATCATACTAAACTCATACACAGACCGCAGTGTTTAAGTAATAATTAGCAACAGTGAAATAGTACCACCCATTCCACAAATATCTAACTTAGACTTCCTGCAATAATAGTATATAAACCCCTGCCCTAAGTGCTATTTACCTTACCTGACCTTGACTTGAGTAGTATCCTGCACGATACTAATAACCGATATCTAGGCCTAAGAATTATAATTGTCTAGTGTATTTGTATTCGTGACATCTACCCGTTCCACTGTAGAATTTAGTAATACACATGTAAGGTTGTTGCCTTGAGTTCTTGTGTCCTGCCTCTCTCCTATTTGTCTAAGCTCCGGTCTAGAAAGAGAACTCTGCTACACACTAGGCGTTAGAGGGACGGGAAGCCATCTCTAAAACACCTAGCATTACAGGTATAATTTTAGTGGAAAAGTATTACGCAAGTTGAAAAAAATGAAATGTATGCTGAAACAACAATCATAGCGAATCATATGTGACCGATTTGGGCGATTTCACTAAGCTCGCTCAATGGAACAATGCTTATTTTGCCTATATTTTTGTATGAAAACCAATACAATCTTGTACTACTTGTTTTTTTGTTCAAAATAAATAAATATCTAGCTGTTGTGAGTGGTTTCTCATACTAAGCACTACCATAGAAAACATGACAGCCGTAGTGCACCTCCACAGAAAACGGTACTAGGTGTACAGAGGCTTACCTGTTTAGGCCACTTTTAGACCCAGGTGACCACTATCTTTGTGATTTTCCATTGTTTCTTACCAAAAGCGGAGGTTTGAACAAAAAAAAAAAAAAAAATCCAAAATCTGCCAGGATGGGGGTGGGGTGGGTCAGTGGTGGAAAATCTGCCTGGATTCGACGGGTTAAGAAGATGCATGTTATTTGCAGAGATGTGGGCTCTTTCATTATCAAGGCTGTTTCACTAGTGGGAGACTGCTTTATGCCGGTTATTCTCATGGTTTTTTACTGATGGGCTCTCCCCCTCCATTCTGTGAGGATTGCTTGGTCTCCTTGACATTTCGACACTTGCTGGTGAAGTGCATCAGTCTTGGGGATTTATGCCGTCAGTACCTCTCCAAGCACCTGGTGAGCGATGAGTGACTGGGGAGATGGCCTTTAGTATGGGAGAGGGAACTCTCAACTTTGTGAAGGCAGCTGTACTGCTGCATAAGATTTAGTACCCAATGTTTTTTAACCCGCCCCGTCCTGACCAATTTTCCACCACTGTCTCCCCCCAATCCCGACCAATTTTGGAAAGAAAATTTTTTGGCTCAAACCTCCACTTTTGGTATGAAACATCGAAAATTCATAGAGAAATCGCTCACCCGAGGTTTAAAACACTCGATAAAGGTAGCAGTACTCCTTACCTTACTGGGTTTTCTATCAGGCTGGCTCCAAAGGAAACGAGTTCTATGGGAGGGTAACTATTCCACATGACTCATAAACGGTATTTAGTTATTTATTTGGTACAAATTTATATGTAGTACGAGAGTATAATGGTTTTCCAACAGTAATATAGGCAATAAAAGCTTTGTTTCGCTCACTAACACATCAGCATACCTGACCTTTTGGGGGCAACATTACCTGATCATCATTTCTGACTGTTTCTTCCTCTAATGCTACATAAACTTTGTCCTCCACATAGTCATCGATTGGGGAATCACTCTGGCCCTGAATGTCTTTATTGGCCAGGCCACTGGTAACAGGTGAATTGCTGAGACAATGGCGTGCGGGGGGTAAGGTCATGCTGGGTAAGGCATTGTCCCTGTCTAGCATCTTGTAGAGGAAGGTGTCCCGTGTATACGTACCAAAGATCACGCATGAAAATTGAAAACTGTGCAAATTATGAACCTTGCTATTGTGCGACATACTGGTACATCGATGGGTCTAGCTGTGACAAAACATTGCTACGTACTCATACGTCGATGGGACGCCTTGGGTTAAATACTTCGTTTTGGTGTTTTATTGATTTCACTGTGTTTTCACGTGTTTTAGTTATATTTTTTTGAGTGCTTTAGATCTTTGCCTACTCTTGTTCCCTTTGGTGTCTTTTACCTTGATGTCCAGGGGCATATGATGTTTGCAGATCCGTTGCCAGTTTCTTTTATCATATTTAATCAGCAATAATAATGTCTGTCGCTATCCTCCATAAAAAATCATAAAGAAAATCATGTATTGGTAGGGAATAATAACAAAGCCCTGTCATCGACATTCGGTAGCAGATTATTTTAAAAATGAGAAGAAAGACAGGTGAAATCTTGGGCGAGTACTTTCTCTTGATTCTATATGCATTTTCAGAGTGTGGAAACAGGTGTGTTTCGTGAGCTGGGTGACCTGCTGGACACTGAACGCGTGGTTTACAACGCCTTCAGTGAAATGCCGGCCAGCATGAACACTTTGGTCAGGTCCGGCACTCATATACTCTTTGACATCGACAGCAACTTTTGGAATATGATGGGGGTTGACTTCTCTCGCACTGGTAAGACGAAATATGTCAACAGGAATACAGGGGAATCCACATATTAAGCACTCTTTGTCACCGGTTGGAGAACACGCAGCTTTATTGATATGTAGCCTACCCTGCTTTACTTCATTATTCCCATAAGATTTCGCATGTATTAAAATGTCTGCTGTTTCACGTTTGATTCCCTAATTAAGTATTGGTTTTACAAGGCAACGACCGTCTTTCCGTTCTTCACAATAGTAACCTGAGCAGTCTTTACACTAAATAATATTATGAGGGTGCAGTGTACACCCATGGGTAAAAGTTTGCTGACAATTCTTTGCTGATGCTGCGTCCAAGCTGCTGCATTTTTCATTCCTCCCACAACGACGGACTATTTTTCCCTCTTATAATCTATTTTGGTGTGTGATTCAAATTCCTATCACATAAAGAATTTTTTTCAGTACCTTCCATTGCTACAATCGACAGAGAAGTGTCGGTGAACTATTCTTCATTGCTGAAGATTTTCAGAAATATCAGTGACACATTCCACCTGAAACAATCCATATTAACCACCTCAGTCTAATGACAAATTTTCTTAATCTTGTTACCCAAGACAGTATTACCCATTCTCAAATTTTTCTTGAACTGATGTGGTTAAATTTATTCTTCGTTACTTTCTAAGTAACTTGAGCTTTCAGCTAAGCTGAGAATAATGTTTGCTATTAGTAAGGTGACCAGAGTCCTGCTTTTAGGCGAGACAGTCAATCTTTTTCTACATCTATCCCGCTTATTAAATTGCGACTAAACTGTCCTGTTTTTTTTTTTAGCAAATTATTTAGCAGTTTACTTAAAAGGAGCCTGTAGAGTCACATGGAGAGACAGGCTGACAAATGAGGATATAAGGGAGCATTGTGGTGTGGATGTGGATGTGATAGGAAGCGTTAGGAGGAACACACTGAGGTGGTTTGGCCATGTGGAGAGGATGGATAGAGGGTGGGAGACTGACGAGGAGAGTGTATGTGAGTGAGGTGAGGGGGGGGAGAAGGAAGGGGAGGCCGAGGATGAGATGGAGGGATGGAGTGGAGGGGTATATGAGAGAGGGGGATGCGAGTTGGGAGCAGGGCAGTGAAATGGCGGGGGACAGAGCGACATGGAGACGATTTGTTTGTGGCCACCCCGTGCGGCACTGAGGCGTCTGGCAATAGATAGATAAATAGATCTGACATGTCCCGCTTTTAGAAAACTTCATTAGATATAAGATGTCCTTCTTTTATGAAACTGTGATGAATTAGTAAAATTATGCTTAATCCAAAGCAAATGAAATATATATATAATATATATATATACATATATATATATATATATATATATATATATATATATATATATATATATATATATATATATATATATATATATATAGATAGATAGATAGATATAGATATGAGAATGTCCTGCTTTTAGCTCCAGTAAATCTGGTCACTTTAGTTATTAGTAAGAAATAAATGCTGAAATATAATGCCGAAAGATGTCACTATTGGATACGATTGCGTTGTCAGTATAGTGACGTTTTATATGCTAATCATTGGCTACCGCTTCACTATTTTTATGGCCAGCTGCGAAAGACACCTCACAGTAAAGTAGCTAAAAGCACTGAAACAAGTACTCGTAAGTATGATTCACTAGCACGTGCGCCGTGTCCACTCTGAGTACATTAAGGAAAGTGTAGCTTTGGTTTTCTATTTCGCAAAGTGCGTCTTCCATCTGATCATTTGGCTTTCTGTTCCCATGCACACAAACAATACAAAAAACGCTTCCAAACATTCAGTCAAATCGTCAACACTTCTGTTAGTCCATGCCGTCCTCCGTCACGTAGGCTACTCCAGTCTTCCAGTTCACCTCACTCTGAATCTTATCACCACGTCCAAATACTATGTACATAAAGCTCCTAGCTATATATACAATGTTCCAAAAACTCTTTACCATACTAGGCACTCTTTAAGCACTACCCTTCAATGATGAATTGTTTTTCAATATTTTCTGTATTCAAAAGATTTAATTTAACTTGGAAGTATTTTATGGAACTGGAAGGAACATGTATAATCTTAATTAATACCTTTACCTCAAGGTTTTGATTAAACAATATTAATTATTGTCTCGTGGTCATTGGATTGAAGAGGTTAAGGGAGGAATCTCCATGCTCTAAGACAATGGTTGCCAAACTGTTCTTTTCTTTGGCTTCCGGATAAATACCATGGCATCCATGGTCCCATGTGTATTTGTGTTTGGGGAAGTAAAGAAAATAACGTTGCTGTAATGAGTATGTAAAATACGAAATATTAAAGAGTCGGGGGACTGTAATAGAGACGAGCTGCATACACGTAAAACATCGATAAAAACTGGGGTGAAAACTCAGTTGGACGGTTTTAAAAGAAGTTCTGCTGCCAAGTGGATTACCAGTGTTTGAAACATACAGTGGTACAAAGAGAGGTTATCTTCCACGTAGAATCATATACCTCGTTGTAAATTAAATCTGCAACGAAGTTCGCTGACAATCGTTTGCCAATACTGCGTCCAGAACCTTAACAAAAAAAATAAGAAATGGTTTTCAGAAAATTAGGGACAGGGTTTCAAGATAAAAAAAAAAAAAATGCGGGGGCAACACACAGCTGGCTGGTTATTACGAGAGAGAGAGAGAGAGAGAGAGAGAGAGAGAGAGAGAGAGAGAGAGAGAGAGAGAGAGAGAGAATTATTACGAACGACAAGCGTAGCAAAGAGATGTTTATGTTCAGATGAAAAATGAGCGGGCCGACACGACCCGGACAGGCCAGACACGACACAGTCCGACCATAATGGTTTTCAGAGGTTATTAACTTATTTACTATACAAGATAGAGAAGAGATCCTTTCAGCAAGTAGAAGATACAAAGAGATACATTCAGTAAACTTTATATATATATATATATATCCCACAAGGTAGGATGTCCTCTACGACCAGTTTTATCTGCCATAGGAACCTATAATTATAACATCGCTAAATATTTGGTACCAGTTTTGAGCCCCATTTCCACTAACCAGTACACTTGCAGTGACACCTTTTCTTTCGTTAAGGAAATAACAGCTTTAAACATTGACAGTTGTGTTATGGCCAGTTTTGATATTAAATCTCTATTTACCAATATCCCACTAAATGAGACTATTGATATTTGCATTGGTGGACTTTTTAAGGAGAATGACATAGTTTCCGGATTTAGTAGTGAACAAATGCGTAAATTACTTAATTTAGCCGTAAAAGACTGCATATTTTTATTCAGTGAGTAAGCCTCCAGGCAAGTTGATGGGATTGCAATGGGAAACCTCCTTGCCCCAACACTAAGTAACATTTTCTTAAGCTTCCATGACAAGAATTGGATTAAAGATTGTCCAGAGGATTTTAAGCCACTGTTTTATCGGAGGTATGTAGATGACATCTTTTTACTTTCTAAATCTCCAGATCATATACCACGATTTTTTAAGTACCTTAATTCGAGACATCCAAACACAGAATTCACAGGTGAGACAGAATAGGATAAGAAGCTTCCATTTTTAGATATAGATATCACCAGAACAGGCACTACTTTCACTACCAATGTCTACCGGAAACCAACATTCACGGGATTATGTACGAAATTCAGCTCATTCATTCCAATAAATTATACGCGTAATTTGGTAACAACTCTGACTAACCGAGCCTACCATATTTGTTCAGAAAATTTTCAGCTTCATAAGGAATTAGAGTACATAAGAAATATGCTTTATAACAACAGGTTCCCTAAATTTTTTTCTGACATTTACATTGGCAAAGCTATTAACAAGTTATTACCCGCTGTGGCTCAAAAAGTTCAAACTGTCCCGAACACACTATTTATTTTAAGCTCGATTACAGAGGTAAACATAGTTTTCAACTGGGAAACAAGCTACGCAAACTACTCAGCTACACATTTCCACAAATAGGGTTCAGGGTCATTTTTAGTACGAGAAAAATAGGTACGCTTTTCAGAATCAAAGACAAGGTAGCCATACACCTAGAGTCCTCTGTTGTTTACAGATATACGTGTGATAGGTGCCAGGAGTCATATATCGGAAAAACAGGGAGAGATCTAAAAACACGCATACACGAACACTTAAGTACATCAGCTCGAACAGGGAGACCAGTCACTAAACCACCTTTTAATGCCATCAGACACCACACACACACTCACGATCACCCTGTCAAACGAACCTCCTTCACAGTCCTTGCTAGAAGCCAGTACAGCCCAGTTATTTTCAACGCAAAGTTTGATAAAAGACATAAATATTTTTACCATAGCTAAAATAAATTATTACTTTTAGGTCTGATGATGCAATGAGATATTGCGAAACGTCACCATTAAAGATGTTCCTACAAGCCCTGGTGTTGATATTCCTTATTCGCCTGCGCATTCCAAGCAACCAGTCAGTCGCCAGTATAGAGAGAGAGAGAGAGAGGGGTGGGCACCCGGTACACAAAAATTACCGTCGGTAACGGTACCGGTACTTGCCTAAAGTTGTAGTGTTACTACCGGTACCAGTACAAAAAAAAAAAAAAAAAGTACCGAGTATCGACTCGGTACTCGGTAGATGAATATGAACTTGCTCGGTACTGATTTTTTTTTTTTTTTTTTTTTTTACCACACTGAGTTCCAGACACCAGTCTTGTGTTGTCAGACATCACAGTCACATTAACTATGGGGTGACTAAAGCATAAGGTTTTGCGACCATTCAGTCCTTTACTTTCAATACATAGATCGCTAAACTTGAACCGACCACTGTAATTCACATTCTTACAAACCTAGTTTATTGTTTATCAAAATAAACACAATTCTATGACTACATAGTGTCATTACATACACAATAATCTGATTAATAATTACACAGTGCACTTCAGTTTTCTTTTCCAGTGTTGCCTTTGAGGAAAATGAGCACTTCAAAATGATAGTCACTGAGTCCCGCCCGTTTTGGTTCGAGCACGTCCTTCCCCAATTAAAAAATGTTCCACAGCAGCACTGAATGGTATTGGCGTGTTATAAGCTACAAATAAGTCTCTGGAAACCTTGCAAGGAAGGCAGTCCTTGTTGATTTTATGTTTCTGGGGTTTCTCCAAAAATTCCATTGCTAGCTTTATCCCAGTCTCCCTTTTCTTTCTCCCTTTTACATAGAGGGGTTCGAAAAACTCTTCCTTGGCATCCTGCTCGTCATCATCAACAGTGGTGCTGCTCTCCGCGTCCTCTAGCTTGCTCTCCAGTAGTGACACCATCTTCACCCTCCTCCTCATTTTCTTTGTGTCGTAGGAGGCAGACTCAGGTAACCACGCCAACCACGATAACTTGAATTGGGGATGAAAGGCAGCAGCCAGCAGGCAATCAGTGTCCTCGAAACGATGGCCGAACCTGCCTTCCACACCTCCAATAGCTGCGTTCACTAGAGGCTAGCACACCGTCAGATCGGCGCTTTCCTTCACCTTTTTTAATTTCTTGAGGCACATGGCCAGGGTTGGCAGCAGCACTCCCATGTAGGCCTTCTCACTTTTTTTTTTTTAATTACACGATAAGTCAGTATAGGTAAATAAAATATACCGGTACAGAGTACCGACCAAATATGCTTTAAAATGTACCGTCGGTACCAATTTCGGTACATGATGAGAAAAGAAGTGCCACTACTGCTACCAGTACTCGAATTGTAACACGGTACTTTTGTAGCTCGGTACTGCCCACCTATATATATATATATATATATATATATATATATATATATATATATATATATAACAGAACGGAGGAAGGTAAAACAAATGAGTAAAAAAAAAAAAAACAATACACCAGATTACTGGCGTCCTCCTTTCATAAAATATCTGTAACAGTTAGACTTGAACAGCTGTGGGTTGAAATTTGGAGGGAAACAACTCTAGGGAAGCGAATTCCAGAGAGATGCAGTTCGGGGAATGAAAGAATTCTGATAGGCAGAAGTTCTGCAATATAGCTGAGTGACATTCCAGTCATGAGCGCTACCAGATGCCCGTGTAGCACGAGGGAAGGTATGGAGAGGTGGCACCATGGACGCAACTTCGTCTGAGCATTTGCCAAAAAATATCTGTAAAATAATGCAAGGGAGGCAACATTCCTTCTTACTTGCAGGGGAGGTAGTTTGTATGTAATGACAGGGTTGTTAATGATTCTAACAGTTTTGTTCTAAATTTTGTCTAATTGTCTTAATGCAACCTCTCCACAACCATTCCACAAGGGTGAGCAGTATTCAAGCTGAGAGCGCACATGACTCATAAATTATAGCTAACTGCTCATCGGCGAAGAAGTTACGGACTCTGTACAATGATCCTAGTTTCTTTGAGGCGGTTTTAGCAAGTGATCTGACATGAGAGGTCCAGCTGAGGGCACTGTTAATTGAGATGCCAAGCATTTCAATACTTTTGGAGATGGGAATATTTGTAGCACTGAAGGTAATGTACGAATCTGGCAATATCTGTCTATTAGTAAACTGTATATATTTAGTTTTATTAGCATTAAAAGAGACAAGGTTGTTTTGTCCCCATTTACTGATCATAGATAGATCTTAATTTATGGAGATGGCTGTACTGAGTTGAGAGGTAGAGATATTAGACTTTGTAAATGGGTGTCTAAGTGTGAATGAACTATGTAGTGCTGAGTCATCTGCATATGAGTGAATGGGATTGTGGGTGACAGATAAGAGATCATTAATATGAACCAGGAATAGGGTTGGCGCCAGAACTGATCCCTGCGGCACTCCGGCGTTAATTTAGTGGAAATTGGAATATACATCATCTACTTATATTGTTATTTTCCTGTCACTAAGATATGAAGAAATCAAAGGAACAGAAGACGTTAGTCCATAGCAAGGGAATTATGGACAACAGGGAACGGTGCCATACTCTGTCGAAAGCTTTAGAGATATCAAGAGCTACTGCATGAGTTTCACCAAAAAGATCAATTGATTGATGGATCGTATGAGTTAAGAGATTGAGTATGTCAATGATGGATCATTCGTGGCGAAAACCATATTGTGTATCACTAATTAAGTTGTTGGATTCAAGATGTTTAACAACGTGCTTATTAATTAAAGTTTCAAATACCTTACCTAGAGAAGATGTGACAGCTATTGGTCTGTAATCAGAGGAGTCAGACGAACTTCCTTTCTTCGGAATTGGGTGGATATTGGCTTCTTTCCATGAATTTGGGAATAAAGAAGTACGTATGCATAGTCTGAATAATTTAGCTAAGACAGAGGCAAGTTCAGGGGAACACTTTTTCAAAACAATTGGCGGAATTCCATAGGGGACTGGAGCTTTGTTGGTAGGTAAATTGTCTAGGATGGATTTTACGTATCTTGTCTGTATTTTAAGTGGGGCAATTTCGGGAGAATCAAGTTCCAGTACTGGGACATTCTGGCTGGTATCGTCAATGGTAGAGTTTCTGGCAAAGGTACTGGCAAAGATATCTGCTTTCCCATGCGGGTCATTTGTAATGTTGCCATCTGTAGATTTTAGTGGGAGAATGGAAGATGACTTGTTAAAGTTATTATTGAAAGAATTAAGAGTTGACCAGAATATATATATATTCATTCATTCATTCGTTGCCAGACGCCATGTATCCCAAACGGGGTGGCCAAGGGCTTAGAGTTAATTGTTTTACAGGGAGGGACACTAATCCTCCACCAACCCCACTTGACACGTAGGGATAATATATATATATATATATATATATATATATATATATATATATATATATATATATATATCTCACTGACTTTTCGAGACGGAGTTGCTCAGCAATAACCAGACACATGGGAGAGACCTGGGTCCCGTGATGTATATATATATATATATATATATATATATATATATATATATATATATTGTTATTCATTTAATAATGGGGTAGTGTTTGTACCCTGAGATGTGAGGAACACTCAAGAGATCTTATGGCAGGAATTAGTTCTTGTCATTATTGTAATTGTATATAGTTAATTTCAGTCCGTTATTGTGTGAGAAAATGTGAGCTCCCTCCTATAATGTGGAATCTGCATTATTGCATCAGAAAATGTGAGCTCTTTATTGAATATTCAGGATTGCGCTAGTTAGGGGAGGCAGGGGGAGTATATTAACCCCTAAACCGCGGGGTTGTTTTGGCTCGACTTGCATGTCCCTCTAGGATATTCGCGCTTCAACAGACTTTCTAAAAATATTTGCCAAAAATCAGTTATTAGATCTAGAATATTATAATTAAATAGGCATATGGCACATACCTTCAGCTTTCTCCTGGGATGTTCTTGAGCCTTCATCGAGTACCGTAGGACTTGTGGAGACCTCTGAAGTTGGGTAACGAAGTCTCCACTTTACACTTCCCGACACCCGTAATATGATTACCACAGCCTGATATTATCACTAGAAACACTATTCTATGATTTTGAAAGAGTTTGGAATCCATGCTCCTAAAAAAAACACTGTGAAAGCAATGGAAATTACGAGTGCGTACGAGCTTCCCACTTGCGCTCGTTCCTCGCTGGTATTCTGTCATTTATTATTCATAAAAACACTCACACTTTATATTCCTATTACTATAAAACACTTATATATATCTGCAGTCTTTATCCATATGTTTCCTTCAGTAACAGGAGTTTATTGTCTCTGTAGGCATTCACTTTCTTTTTCAGTAAAATATGTAGCATTCACTTTCTCGTCCTGTATACTAGCGTTGAGAGCGAATCTGTCACTTTCACTTTCATAACTCATAGTATTCATACATGCTATAGTGAAACTTTCACTTTCATTACTCCAAGTATATATACTCGTATTCTTATATTACTATTCATTTACATTTCTATTTACATTCTCTATTTTGTTTACATTATTTCTATTTCTATTTTATTTACACTATGTTATGCACTCTCACTTGCAGTAACTTATAAAACTATTTTCCACTGTTCAGTTATATTTACATTCATTGCTTTCACTTGCTGTTTACACATTATTTACACATTATTTACTTTCCACTTGCACTGTTTTAGAGTCACCAGGAAGATCGTAGTCACTGTCTATCATTATCCCTTGATAAATTAGCCAGTTCACGTTCCACAGCAGTCACTTATCCCTTTGCCCCTTTCCACACGAGGTTTCATAGAGGTAGAGGTCACAGGGCCCTTTGCCTGGGGCTAAAAAGCGGTGGAATTGGACAAGCACGAATCCGACATGGTTTCATCTTGAAAGATGACAGTAAACTGAATGCTGTTGCCTAGGGGGCAGTGAAGGGCTGCCTATGTCAGCGTGGTGACAGCTGCTAATATATACGCTATGAAATGATTTACAGGAAATTTAGACAATTCATAATAAATTAGGTAGTTCCAGGTGAATGTAAATATCACTTGGGCTTCTCCCTTCCTTTCTTATATATATTTTTATTATGAGAACAGGTCATACGGCATATTTCTAGGGGAGATAAACAAGGAAAATTAGCGAACGAGTGCACGTGAGGTGTTGCCAGCTGATAATTAGCCCATTCCAGATGTATGGTAGTATCAATTACCTTTTTTCTTTCTTTTATATATTATTATTTTGTATAAGAATAGGGCAAAGGGCACATTTCCATGGATAAAATGAATAGAAAAATCCGTCCAGCATTTGTGTAGTGCAGCACAGCTGGTCAGGTGGGAGGAGAGGGTAATGGAGAGGAGGTAAGGAGAGGGGGATTCAAGGACAGGAGAAAATGGCTAAATTGCCAACTGTGGATGGGAGTACAGGTGACATTAGCAGAACTGAGTATAGCTGGACACTGGTAGTACTGATAGATGATACAAGCCACCACTTGAAAGCCCGGGCAAATTTAAAATAACACAGAATCACAAATGTGAGGCCCCACGGTATGATCCCTTGCTCCCGAGCGTCACGAAAGTGACGCCCCGCAGTTAAGGGGTTAAAAGGCTCACCTGACTTGCTCCAGTGTGCCAGAAAGTTGAATTTTAGTCAGTCAGTGACAAGTGACAGAGTGAGTTGTGTTTTTTGTCAGTGTACAGTCGGTGAATCAGTGCCAGAGTTAATGAGTCAAAAAGTGAAGGATGGAGTAGTTAAACATAGAGTAAGTGGTAGTTAGTCAGCAAATGAATGAGTATTAATGAGTGAAGGACAGAGTTAACATGGAAGAGAAAAGTCAATGTGTTGCGTGTGTACCTAAGCAGTACCTAGAAGGAATAAAACTGAAGAGTTTATCTGCCTTTGATTAACTGCCCGACCTGTCTATGCATCATTCTCGACATATCAACACAACCTCCTATGTTTATAAGAATTGGTCTCAGTTGTGGGATGAATCCTAAGGTGTAACATTTGGTGCCAGGAGTGGGATGACTCATACAGTGTACCAATTGGTGTCAGGAGTGAGATGAATTCTATGGTGCCACTATTGATGTCAGGAGTGAGATGAATTCTATGGTGCACCAATTGTTGTCAGGAGTGTGATTAATTCTATGGTGCAACAACTGGTGTCAGTTGTGGGATGAATTCTAAGGTGTAACAACTGGTGTCAGGAGTGGGATGACTCGTACAGCACAACAATTGGTGTCAGGAGTGAGATGAATCTACAGTATGGTGCAACAATTGGTGTCAGGTGTGAGATGAATCCTATGGTGCAATAACTGGTGTCAGGAATGAGATGAATCCTATGTTGCAACAATTGGTGTCAAGAATGGGATGAATCCTATGGTGCAACAACTGGTGTCAGGAGTGGAGATTTGTCTTGAGAGATGGAGATGTGTGGGCAGGCAGTAAAAACGTCAGATGTATCTCAGGTAGATATACATGCAATGTTCAAAGCACAGCAAGAAAAACAAAAGAAGGATATACACACTGTGTTGAAAGCACAGGAAGAAGTACAAGAAGATCAAAAGAAATATCGAGAAGAACAAAAGAAATATCAAGAATAAATTGAAACCCAAGCAAAACACTACACAAGACTAGAGGAAAAGCTAAGTGGGCAGAGAGTAGAGTTTTACCAGCTTCAAGGGAATTTTGAAGAGAGAGGTCAAGCTTGGAATAAGGACCTTCAGGAGGACTGTGAGAAATTGTATGGGGAGCTGCAGGATGCGACCAGCAACAACAAGAGGTAGTTTTCAACGAGGTTGAGAGAATAAGCGACCAGGAAAGAGAAGTGAGGGAAGAGGTTTCCTGTATAGTGTAGGACAAAGTGAGAAGTGCAATACACAGTGTTGTAGAGAGAATAAACGACAAGGTAAGATAAGTAAGGGAAGAGTCTTCTTGTAGAGTGGAGAATTAAGTGAGAAGTAAAATACACAGTTAGGTACAGAGAAAAAGCAACCAGGTAAAAGGTTGGAAAAGAGGAGACATGTTTTTCACAATATACTAATTAATTTCCCCTGTTACTTATTCCACATGAGGTTATTATACATCATGCTGTTGCTGATGCTGTTTTCTACACGATGACACTCAATATTTTTTCCAAAATATCTATTACCGGGTTATATTGGGGGTAAAAGCCCAACCTACCAAAAATTGTAAATATTTCTCATACCTTCTAATAGACAGGCAAAATCACATATATATTGAGAGATATGGTCCCAAATGCTTATATTCTTCAATCTTCATACAGCTGGGCAGCTTTTAAAGATGGAAGGTTTGCATAATATCGCTCTGGTATGAACCAATTATGGGTCAAAATTAACCCTTTCTTCACAAAATCCATAGAAATTGGAAAAATAATCGTTGTCAAGTAATTTTAATTCTGATGACATTCCTCAAGTGGTACTAGCATTTTTTGTGCTATTATATGCAGTTACAACCAGTTTTGGTAGTCCCCTATGGGTAAGAGGATTTGTCTAGTTGTGTGATCATGCACGTATACATGGTACATATGTACAAGGAACTACAGTATGGTCTGTATCATGGGTTCTGTTATACATATTGGAAGATGTCCCCAAACCACAACAGTCAAGAATCTTGGCCTAACACACCCTACAGCATCCTACACATCCTTCTCCTCCTCCTGGGAACTGGTGCATGTCCCTCTACAAGTACAAGCACTGATGCAGGTCTTGTGTCCCACACGGAAACAGCCACATCTTTTTCCACGTCCCGATGTGCATGAGCAGCTCACAAGTTCCTTGCAAGCTTTTGGTAGAGGGTTCAATGTCATCAACTTTGGGATGAGGTTTCCACTTGTGTCTTTCTTCCATCCACAGGTGGTTGGATCTGGGAGTTCCTGTACTGGGCTTAGTGATTTTTTCCAGACAAGGCATTGATAGTTCGCTTGATGAGTATGCCGTTCTAGTGCATCCTTTGTGTGCAGAAGGGTCTCAAGTGGACGTTTTCCTTGAAGGAACATTTCTCGGCGAACAAGATCAGTCACAGTGACAGGTGGTCTTAAAGTACATTTTGCACACAAACCTTTTGGCGTCTTGTATCAACTGATCACTGACGTTTTTGGACTCCATATTCTGGTGACATGCTGACTCTTTCGTGAATACTTTCCACGCGGTCTTCTTCCCTATACTGGCAAACTGCCTGATTGTATCACACCCTGTTAAGGCATGGAATGCGATAATTGTCTGAATTTGGTCATCTGAAAGTGCGATCTGCAGGATGGGAATGAAGGGATGTTTGGTTTTCAACCCTGTACTTAACCACATACCTGGAGACAGGTGATTGTGGAGACCCAGGGCCAAAACCAGGACATCTGTGTCTCAGCATTGAAGGACACATCTCTGGTATCCTAGTACTTTGGTATCTCTGGCATGTAGATGATCCTAATGTCCGCCTCTTCATGGTTTGCACTCAGGGAGTCAGTGCTCCTGCCTGTAGAAGTCCATACCCTCATCAAATCATTAAAATCGCCAGCAACGACTAGTTGATATGTTGTCTGTTGCTCCTTCTCTGCCATCTCTGTAACAGCTCTGGAAAGGAACGATGCCATGTCAGCCTTGTTAGCAGAGAGGCTGAGGAAAGAGTTGAACTTTGAGGGAAGTTTCAAGTCCTTTGAACTGACGACACATCTGATTGGGCGGGTTTTACCAGCTCTTTTTTCACTTGTGCCAGATTTCATGGACATCTGACACTTATCAAAAACAACATAACACTGGAGTACACTGGAACAAAGCAGTTTAGGACACTAGTACAGAACTCATTGTTCAGGTCTTCAAAAGTTTCCAATATCTCTGGCTTGCACGTTTATCTTGTTCTCTTTGGAAGGTTTTTAAACACTTCTGTGCCCTTTGTCAACAAATCTTGAAGCTGGGACTTAACAGTCTTGTCTAGAAAGACATCGGGATGTGGAAAAAGATGTGGCTGTTTCCATGCAGCACACAAGACCTGCATCAATGTTTGTACTTGTAGAGGGACATGCACCAGTTCCCAGGAGGACGATGAGGATGTATAGGATGCTGTAGGGTGTGTTAGGCCAAGATTCTTGACTGTTGTGGTCTGGGAACATTTTCCAATAGGTATATCAGAACTCATGATACAGACCATAGTTCCACGTACATATGTACATGTACACTCCCCCAAAAAAGCATCGAGACATTTCTAGCATGATGCACTTCCGAACTGGACGAAGTATCTGACATGTCCGTACCATTACGTTGGAAATACTACCTCAGTGTTTGAAATCTACATATGTATGATTGTTTACTAGAACTGCCTACTTTTTGTATTTTCTCACATGGTAAAAGGGACTATTCACAATATTCCTATGATAATTCAGTAAACTATAATAAGGAAAGGTGCACAAATACCAGGTAAACTCTGCACTCCAGTGTTAGAGGTATTCATATAAGCCATGAACATCAAAGTAAATGTAGCAGTTTCATCAGTGACAATAATAAAACTTTGCAGCAGTAATTCGCCACTGTAATAGAGACCTAACCATCATATCCCTGTCAGTTTCATCACCAGTGTTATATAGATATGTGCTAATGATCATGGGTTGTATAATATGTTGGCAGTTAGGATCTTCATACTTAATAACTGAAGGAATTGCATAGGGTCAGTGAAACTGTATGGCATAGGATCTTCAAGTATCATCAGTATTTAGTGTAAGAATCTCCTGCACCAATTACATTGTTGCATCTCTCCGGCATTGACATGACAACTGCCCATGTTATTTCACACCCAGCTTGATTCCGTAGCTGCTCCCAGGCATGGTGAGCTATCTCCGCCAGCGCATTGCGGTTGCGAGGCATGGAGTTATGGTCATCAAATTGCTGTGTCATCAAACCCCATATATTTTCTATTGGGTTAAGATCAGGTGACCTGGGTGGATGAGGTTTCACTGTGATGTCCGGGTGATCGTCAAACAAGCTTCTCACCACGCACAAAGTATGCACTGGACTGTTGTTGTGCACTAAGTAGAATGGAGTCTGCTCTTGCTCAGGATACACTAACCTCCTCACAGACTCCAGCAGAACAACATCTAATATTTCCAGGTATTTTACACTAGTAAATCTTCCTGGTCCAATGTCCACAAGCTCACCAACCCCTGCAGCATGTATCCAACCAAACATTCCAGCTGATACCCTCCCATTCTTTCGGCTGCCCACAACATGTTGGTGTTCATATCTGAAATATAATTATTTGGTGCTTTATTAAACCCTCAAAGGTTGGGAGAGATCAGCCACGTCAATATAAATGGCTGGGAATTTATATCCACGTTAGGACAATGTGACAAGGGATCAGTCTGCCGTATCTCAAGTTAACACTGTATTAGAGAGAGAGAGAGAGAGAGAGAGAGAGAGAGAGCGTGGTAGGGAGCGGAGGACTATCTGGTGCGTCCCTGCACCACACTCTTTTTGTCATCTGGTCGCTAGTACAGAAAGTCTTCTCATCACAGAAGATGACAGATTCCCAGAAATTGGGCGATTTACTGGAACACTCCAGTGCATTATTCAATTCTCCTCTCCACATTTTCTTCAGTTAACTCAGGCTTCTTCACAGTTTTGCAGCTGTGTAGATGGCTAGAATGATAACAGTTTCTGATGGTCTGCGATGTGTATGATATACGGAGCTGATGTCGGATGCTGGTTGAAGTGGTAAAGGGATTTGCGTCCACTGTGGCTACAATGGCAGCATCCTCCTGTGATGTGCACCGTGGGCAACCTGTCCGTGGGAGATCCAGGATGCTGCCAGTCACTTAGTAATGACGATCCATCTTGCCACCATAGACTTATGCACGCCAGTCCTTCTTGCTACCTCTCCATTGCTGAGGCCGTTGTTGTGCAGTGTTATGATGGCACCTCTCTTTTCCCTCAATGTTTCCTGTGTGTTTCGTCCTTCCATCGCAGCTGGGTGATTGTAGCAGATCAACATCGGTTTCCCACATAACATCCAGTTCTGTTTTGAATCAGTCATATACGAAACCACCTACCTCTTGGGTTGAAACGTTTTATTATGCTTCAGGTGAGCACTAACCATGTTACCTAGAATGGCATGAGTAGAATACTTTTCCCAGCTTTCACTAATTACAGTAACACGTACCTTACACATAACCGTTACGTTAGTACAAGTGCTGGTTTAGGTTCTTCATCCTTAGTTGCTTTCGAAGATCGATGCTAATCAACCATTTAACGCTCTAGGCGTGCTTGAACTCAGTGCTACCAACAACCTAGAGTTCTATCTTCGTCTAGGTTATTCGCTCATTTCCACTTTTGTCGGGCCCTGGGGTCTTGATATTTTTTGGGGGGAGTGTACATATACACGTACATGATTACACAACTAGACAAATCCTCTTACCCATAAGGCCCTACCAAAATTGGTTGTAACTGCACATAACAGCGCAAAAAATGCTAGTACCAATTGGGGAATGTCATCAGAATTAAACATACTTGGCAACGATCATTTTCCCAATTTCTATGGATTTTGTGAAGCAGGGGTTAATTTTGACCCATAACTGGTTCATACCAAAGCGATATTATGCAAACTTTCCGTCTTTCAAAACTGCCCACCTGTATGAAGATTGAGGGATAGAAGCATCTTTCTATATATCTGTGATATTGCCTCTCTATTAGAAGGTATGATAAGTATTTAAAATTTTTGGTAGGTTCGCCTTTGACCCCCAATATAAGTCGGTAATAGATATTTTGGAAAAAATATTGCGTGTCATTGTGTAGACAACATCAGCAGCAACAAAACGATGTATAATAACCTCATGTGGAATAAATAGCAGGACCAGTAAATTGGTATATTGTGAAAAACATGTCTCCTCTTTTTCAATCTTCTGAAATATTGACTTGGCAAAAAACGGGTCATAATAGACCCTTAAGAGAAAATCTTAGCTGGCATTCACCCTATCGCGATGCATCACCACATGGCCTAACTTTATCCACTGGATACCTGTCTCTAACTTGAAATAATTTTCAAATCACTTTCTAGACCATTTTTACACTTTCTTTTTCTCTATTAACAATGAAGTAGAGAGAATATGTGACCCACGTAAGGGAATTGAGGGAAGAGTTTTCATGCATACTGGGGAATAGAGTAAGAAGTGAAATACAGATAGTGAGTAACAGGGTCAGACTCCTTGAACAACGTTTGGATGAAAGTTAGCACCCAGCACACCCTTTAGGTTCCAGTGATACATGTGCAGAAGAGGTTAATGAGATGCTGAATCCCATGGCCATTAAATATGTCCCTGTGAGTCTCAATAGGACAGTGCAAGAAACTACACATACTCTGTAAAGAAAAAGACTCAGAATTTTGAAGGCAAGTTGGTTTGGAAGGCTTATCACACCCAGTCTGAGCTCTTGGCTAGTCAGGATGAGTGAGATGCAGTGTGTGGTTCATCTGGCCACCAGCCTGAAGGATTCTACTATGGACGTCCTTGAGCAGCTGGACGCAAGAAGTTGAGATAATTACCACAAGTTAGCAAAAGCCTTGGAGTTGAGGTATGGGATGAAACATCAAAGGGAGGTCTTCAGGTCCCAGTTCTGGACTTGCATCAGCAGGAGGGTGGAGCCTATACAAGAGCTGGCTGAGGACCTGGAGAGTTTGGCACATACAACTTATCAAGGAGCCAATTCTGACCTGATGGTGCTGCTTCGTGACCATTTCATTGATGCCTTGGACAGTCACAAACTCGAGGTTCATGTAAAGCAGGCCAAACCAGTGAGCCTGCAGGATGCCCTGGCCAGTGCCCTGGAGTCTGAGTCCTACTTAAAGTCCAGCAACTCAAGCTTCCACCCTGACTTCATTGCTGGCTTCAAGGCATGTGGGGGGTCTATGAAGAGCAAGTGGTGTGTGCTTCTACTGTGATGAAACTGGCACTGCCAGGAAGACTCCTACCAGAGGAAGAGAGATCAACAAAAAAGATGACAGTTGCAGAATCACTGGGACTGCTGAGTATTGGGCATGTGGACAACAGGGACACCTGAAAAAGGTCTGTAAATGGAAGACCCAACATGAGAAGATGGAGCAGACCCCTCAAGATGGAACTCAAGGATGACTGGTGCAGTGGGACAGCTGCCAGCTTATGTCAAGAGTGCCCCACACATGACCTTGTATAAGAGGGCTACTTCAGCCAGTTATCAGGTGGGTGGTAAGATTAAAGAAGTAGTGTGCCCAGTGGTCGTCGACATTGGATCAGAGAAAACTTTGGTGTGACTGGATGTGGTGAGTCATCGGCAGCTTCCAGAGACTTCACAGCAGCTGTGTGGTGTGCTGGACTTAGGGGATCAGTGGATGTCAGGATGCGGTTGGCCTTGTATTTTGCCAACACTGAGGACCCCTGCATCCTGGGTTTAGACTATCTGGTGTCCTACTGCTGCATGCTTGTCTTTCATTTGACGCAAATGTGGCTAGGAGGAAGGAGTGTTTCACTGAGGTCGGTGGAGCATGGAAGTCTTCTAGTGGACCAGACAGTTTGCATTGATCCCCAAGAGTCAGTGATGCTGCTGCCCTTCAAGGTCAGTGACATGCTGCACATTTCCCTGGGACTGGTGGAGCACAAGAGAATAGCATGACAGAAATAGGAGTGATGGTGGGCAGGGCCTTGGTTGACCCTACGGCAGAGGAAGTACCCATCAACATAGCCAAGTTTTCTCTTTGTCCTAAGAATATACTTCAAGGCACAGTTGTGGGTTTGTGCTATGAAGTCGATCAGGAGCCACCAAGCAGTGAATGCAAGAGGGGTATGGTTAAATCTCAGAAAGGACTACCTCACCACTTGCAGGATCTGTTTACCAGGAGTGCCCAGTGTCTGGATAAGCCACAGTTGGAGCAGCTGCAAAGGATCTTGGTGAAGTACGCCAATGTGTTTCCCACAGGAGACGTGGACCTGGGATGTACAGACCAGGTGGAAACCATATTGACACGGGTGATCATTGACCAGTAAAATACGCCCCTCAAAGTAGCTCCAGCTTGCCACCTGGATATGGAGAATGTGATGAAAGATTTATACCAGCAGGCTTAATTCAAAGATCCAACAGTCCATGGGCATCTGCAGTCATACTGGTGAAGAAGAAGGATGGTTCCTGAAATTGTTGTGTGGACTACCAGGCCCCTCGATAACATCACCATTAAGGCTTCGTACCCTCATCCAGAGATGGACAACATCCTTTATGCTCTGGTTAGAGCAAAGTGGTTCTCAATGCTGGACCTGACGTTGGGGAATCACCAATACAAGATAAGGATGTAGATAGGCAGAAGATGGCTTTTCTTATGGCCAGGGTCACTGGCAGTTTAAAGTTATGCCCTTCGGGTTGTGTACTGCTCTGGCCACCTTTGATCATCTGATGGAAAGGTTACTGATAGAACTACATTGGACGACAGCCCTTATCTACCTGGATGATGATTTTGTTTTTGGCAAAACCTTCGAGCAAAAATTGGAGAGGCTGTTTGACATATTTCATCGATTCAGAACACTCATACCTTAAGCTTAGTCCCAAGAAGTGTTGCTTCTTCTGGAAGAAAGCCAAGTGTCTTGTCCACATCTAGAGTGAGTCAGGAATGTGCACTGGCTCTGAGAAGGTTGCTGCTCTGAGGTATTGACCAGTGCCAACCAGTGTAAGGGAGCTATGGAGTTTCCTGGGTTTGTGCTCCTACTATAGCCAGTTTGTGAATAACTTTGCCACCGTTTCAGCACCACTATGCCAGCTCATGAAAAAGGGACACAAGTTTTCATGGTGTGAGTCAGCAGAGGACTTCTCCAAGAAGCTGAAAGAGCTTTGAACAGTACTGGTACATATGTATCCAAATCCCTCCAGACCTTTCGTCTTCGACTGTAACACCAGTGATGTTGGGTTGGTGGTGAGCCCTCCTAGAAAGCTGAGAGTGCAGAGAAAGTGGTGGCTTACTACAGCAGAAAGCTCATCCCAGTGGAGAGGAACTTCTGTGTTGGAACTTCTAGCACTCTTGAGGAGGCTTGGCTACTTCGACCCTTACTTATATGGGCCAAGCTTCATAATCCACAAAGACCATGCTGCACTATGGTTGGTGATGACTCCTAAGTACCCTGGAAATGCAGACAGCTTGAGCCGGAGATCATGCCCTCAAGAATATCAGTATTGCAGCCATAAAGAAGGTAGCATGAGGAACCGTTGTTATACTGAAAATGGGTCAGAAAACCTTGCAATTGAAACGGAAAGGCAGCAGCTGGAGGATCAGGATCTGCAACCATTTGTGGAGTCGTTCAGCCAAAGTAAAGTGCAACTAGTATGGAAGAGGATCTCTGGGGCAAGTCCTGCTACCAACACTTACTGGACTTAGTGGGATACGCTGAAGGTAGACAGTGGACACAAACAGTGACATTGGATGACTCCTATCTGGCTGATGGTAATGCAGAAGTTGCAGGTGCCAGTTCTGGAGAAGATACATAGCATCATAATCTTTCGACTAGGAGTAAAGAAGACCCTTGAACTGCCTGCCTCAAATGTCCAATTGGGTTGGTATGTGGATAGATGTGGAAGAGTGTGTGCATGTGGTGTCTGTTGCACGAAGAAGTTATCCAGTAAGCAACTGCATGCTCCACTGCAGCTGTACCAGTCTCTACCTCTGATGAAGAGGGTTGCAGTGGACATTATGGGACCTCTGCCTCTCACAACAGATGGGAAGACAAACATTTGTGTGGCAATGAACTGCTTTACCAAGTTGACTGAGGCTTATGCCATCACAGACCAGGAGGCCACAACTATTGCAAAGGTGCTAGTGGACCAAAGTTTTTACCGTTTTGGTGTTCCAAGTGAGCTCCACTTGGACCAGGGAAATAACTTCGTGTCTGCAGTCTCTGCTGAGTGTTGCAATTTGCTGGGCATTAGGAAGACCAGGACTACACCACTGTATCCCCAGTCAGAATGAATGGTGGAAATATTCAACATTACACTGGGGCAAGAACTAGCCAAGCACTGTGTGGAATGGCAGACATCATAAGCTCCTTGCTCTGCTGATGGTCTACAAGTCTGCATTCCATGAAGCTACTGGAATCTCTCCAGTGAAGATTATATTCAAATGTGAATTCCAGCTGCCAGTAGACCTCTTAACTGGCAGGTGCCCAAAGGAAGGTTTCCTAACAGAAGCCTCCAGCAGGTGCCCAGAGGAAGGTCTCCTAACAGAAGCCTCCAGCAGGCACCCAGAGGAAGGTCTCCTAACAGAAGCCTCTGAGCTCTTCCGAATTCTGAAGAAGAGAATGGATATGGAGTGCTGTCAAGATTGAGGGACACTGGAGTTCTCCTGTAAGGCCACGATGCGGGGGTACGACGTGTGAGCTAGCCACATCAGCTTTGATGCTGGAGGCCGAGTGTGGCTGTATTGTACAACCCCTAGAAGAAAGGAAGAACAGTCTCCCAAACTTCGGTGCTCCAGGTAAAGACCATACATGGTGGTGGACTGTCTCTTGGATGTGACTTACAGGATTAAGGGAGAGAGAAGACCCAGCCTGAAGACAATCCATGCCAGTTGTTTGTGGAGATATCATGGATCTGGGGAAGTACACTTGTAGTGAGTCTGAGGGCCTGCTGGACACCAGAGTTAAAAGGATGGCCCAGAAGTGTGATGGAGTCATTGGCAGTACTGGTGACCAAGGTTTGTTGAGGTCATGTAAGCAATCAGCCATCCCTTGCTTGGTTGCCAGGGACAATTTGATAGATGGTTAAGGAACAGAGGGTGCTCCAGACTCTATGGGACCTAGATAGGACAGGCAACAGAAACGACTTACTAGGTTGGAATATCATGTCATTACTAGTTTCAAAAAGGATAAGGTACTTGTATCTGGGACGACACAGTTTTGAGGGAGAGGCAGTGTTATTCTGGTGAGATTAGGGTTGTGTTTGTGTCTGGAGGAGTGAGGAACATTCTGGAGATCTCAGCATTATTTTTCTCTCTCTCATAAGGTAGGAATTAATTCTTGTCATTATTGTTACTATATTTTTTAATTTAAATGTTTTATTGTGTGAGAAAAAGTGAGTTCTGTCCTAGGATCTAATATGTGCATTATTGCATCAGAAAATGAAAGTTCTTTACCAGAATATTCTCGACTGCATTAGTAAAAAGAGCTGTGAGTATATTAAGGGATCAGCCTGGTGTGCTGGCAGTGTGTCAGTGGTGAGTTTTAGTCAGTTAGTCACGAGTGACAAAGGGTGAGTTGTGTTTTTCGTCAGTGAATATTCAATGAATCAGTGACAGAGTCAGTGAGTAAAACAGCAAGAGTAATCAGTAAGGGTGCGTTCACAGAGAAAGTGGGTTTACCCGCGCGGGTTACCGGCGCTGACTTGCGCCAAGAATTAAACCATACAAACAAGTGGGGGTGTTCATGGAAGAAGCGGGGTCGAGCGTGTCAGAGCAGGCAGCCTGCTTCAACCCGCTGTCCAGAATCCTCGGACCATTCTTGCCTGTTCAACCTGCACGGGTAGAGGTGGGTAGAGGTGTACAGACTGGCGACAACGCCAAATTGTGGAGATCGCGACGCGCCAGTAATATGCAGATTTTTTTTTTTTTTTCGCTTTTATCAGAATCGGTCATTGTGGACTCAGGATCGATATGGAAACAAAGATAATGAAATTTAAACATTTTGTGATGGAAAGGCTATTAGTTATTCCCGCAATTTTTTGACCGAATAACTAATAAAACTCCTTTTTAATAACTCCTTTTTAAGATCACAAAAAAGATGGTGATACTCTCCAAGCTGTTCTCTCTTGCAGTTTATTTCACATGTTGCTATTTTCTTCCTTTTTATCTTTGGGTGAACACTGTCAAGCTCATAACTCATCAGACGACGAGCTTGACATCTTCATTGTATGCCTGGTAGATCACAACTGACTGCGATCTTGTCCCTTTAACGTCCTCTTGTCCCTTTAACGTCCCTTTAATGTCGCGCAGGTCAGAGCTGGTTACCTGCTTCCTTTGTGAACACCTACCCGCACAGGTAACCAGCGCAGGTCGGCACCGGAAACTAGCACGCAGGCAACCTACTTCCTCTGTGTACGCAGCCTAAAGAACGGACTCGTTAAGCAAAGGGTCGGGAAGAGTTAGGCAGCCAGTGAGTGGGCAGTGGTGAGAGAAAGGCAGATTTAACAAGGGAGAGAAAAGTCAGTGTTTTGCTAGTGTACCTCAGTTGTACCTAGAGGGAATAAAATCAAAAGCATTCATCTGCCCCTGATTCACCACCTGACCTGTCTACATGTCGTTGTAAACTTATCAACAAAACCCCCAACGTTTGTAACTTTTGGTGTCAAGAGTGGGATGATTCCCACAGAGTTACAATATAAATGCTCGTCTATATATATATATATATATATATATATATATATATATATATATATATATATATATATATTATGTGTGTGTGTGTACATATATATATATATATATATATATATATATATATATATATATGAGAATGGGAGTGCGTTAGTGGACATTTGTGCTGGGAGGGGGTTGGTGATACCCAATACCCTCTTCAGGCATAAAATGATCCATAGGTATACATGGCGAGTGATGAGAAGGGTGGGTGGTGAACGGAATGAAAGGAAGGCAATGATTGATTATGTGTGTATGGATGAAAGGATGCGAAGATGTGTAAAGGATGCAAGAGTGTATAGAGGTTGGGGGAGTGGACTTTCTGACGACTACTTGGTGGTGGCCAGAATTAGAATGCAAGTAAGATGGAGAAATAGAAGAAGGGAAAGACGAGAGGAAGGAGTAGTTGCAAGGAGAGTGGAAAGGTTACAAGAGGATGAGAAAAAGGCAGAGTATAAGAGAGAAGTGGAGGAACGATTGGGCAAATAATTATGAATTGGAGCAAATGGGAGACGTGGAATGTGTGTGTAAGATATTTACAGAAGAAATATGTGCAGCATGTGATGTGGTGTGTGGAAGGAAGGGAAGACGGAGGGGGGTGCAAGGAACAGCGTGGTGGACTGAAGAGGTGAAACAGGCTATGGCACAAAAGAAGAAAGCATACAATGAATGGATGAGAAATAGGGGCGTCGAAGAAGTTGAGAGGCGGAAGACGAAGTTATATGTGGAAAGAAAGAGAGAGGTGAAAAGATTAGTAAGAGAGAGTAAGAAGAGTGGATGAGGAATTTGGAAGGAATTTGAATGTAAAGTGGAGGGACTGTAAGAAAATGTTCTGGAGAGAAGTGAAAAGAGTAAGACAGGGTGGAAGTGAAGTTAGCAGGGGAGTGAAAGATAAAAATGGTAGATTACTAGTGGAGAAGGGAGAAAAAGTGAGCATATGGAGAGAACACTTTAAGGAATTGTTAAACGTAGAGGATGGAAGTAATGCGAGTATAAGTGGCTGGGGAATGGCTGGGAGAAGGAGGGAGGTGAGAAGACAGGAAGAAATCAGTAGGATAGAAGTTGTGGAAGCAATGAAGAAAGTTAAATCGGGGAAAGCCCCAGGAATTGATGGAGTGTGTGGTGAAATGCTGAAGCATGGGGGAGAGATAGTAGTAGAATGGATGTGGAAGATGTGCAGATTGGCCTGGGAGGAAGGTAGAATCCCGGAGGTTTGGAAGTCAGGTATAATTATTCCCTTGTACAAAGGAAAAGGGGAAAAAGAAGTGTGTGGTAATCATAGGGTCATTTGTCTTCTTAGTATAATAGGAAAAGTTTATGGTAGGATACTTATAGACAGAGTTAGAGAAAGAACAGAGAAATTAGTTGGAGAAGAACAGGGAGGCTTTAGGAAGGGAAGAGGTTGTGTAGATCAGATATTCATTCTTAGATCTTTAGTGGAAAAGTTTCTAGAGAAGGGAAAGAAGTTGTATGCGGCTTTCATGGATTTGGAGAAAGCATATGACAGGGTGGATAGACAAGGATTGTGGAAAGTGTTAAGAATATATGGAGTAGATGGGAAGTTGTTGAATGCTGTGAAGAGTATGTACGATGGTGCGAAGGCTGCAGTGCGTGTGGATGGGAACTAAGTGAATTTTTCTCTTTGAAAGTTGGTTTGAAACAGGGATGTGTCATGTCTCCATGGTTGTTCAATCTGTACATGGATGGGGTAATAAAAGAGGTACAAGGTAGGGTAGTGGATGTTGGAGTGGCCCTGGTGAGAGAGGATAGTGTTTGGAAACTCCCTGTACTGTTGTTTGCAGATGATACTGTGTTGTTGAGTCAAGACGAAGGGGAGCTGCAAGGTTTGGTGGATAAGTTTGAGAGAGTGTGTAAGAAACGGAATCTAAAGGTGAATGTAGGGAAGAGTAAAGTGATAGTCTTTGAGAGAGGTGAAGTTAGTGAATGTACAGCGAGGTTGAATGGTGAGGAATTGGAAAATGTGAGTATGTTTAAGTACTTGGGTAGTGTGATGAGTAGGGATGGAGGTTTGGAGGGTGAAGTGCTTGAAAGGGTACAGCAGGGAAGAAAGGTTGCTGGTTCTTTAAAAGCAGTGATAAGAAAGAG
Source organism: Coenobita brevimanus (assembly GCF_032717465.1). Classification (NCBI taxonomy): domain Eukaryota; kingdom Metazoa; phylum Arthropoda; class Malacostraca; order Decapoda; family Coenobitidae; genus Coenobita; species Coenobita brevimanus. Next base: position 31,978,813 of record NC_136961.1, on the reverse strand, counting down.
GGAAGTGATCATGGAAGTGAAAAAGTTACTACATGACAGTATTGTGATACCAACTCTAACGTACGGAAGTGAACCTTGGACATTGTTGGAAGGACACAAGTCAAGAGTGAGAGCAGTGGAAATGAGTTATTTAAGAGGAGTCTGTGGAGTCACATGGAGAGACAGGCTGACGAATGAGGATATAAAGGAGCGTTATTGTGTGGATGTGGATGTGATAGGAAGCGTTATGAGGAACACACTGAGGTGGTTTGGCTATGTGGAGAGGATGGAGGGTGAAAGACTGACGAAGACAGTGTATGTGAGTGAGGTGGAGGGGGGAAGAGGGAGGGGGAGGCCGAGGATGAGATGGAGGGATGGGGTGGAGAGGGATAGGAGAGAGGGGGGTGTGAGTTGCGAGCAGGGCATTGAAATGGCGGGGAACAGGGCGACTTGGAGGCGATTTGTTTGTGGCCACCCCAAACGGGATTGAGGCGTCTGGCAATAGATAGATATATAGATATATATTATGTGTATATATATATATATATATATATATATATATATATATATATATATATATGTATATATAAATATATATATATATATATATATATATATATATATATATATATATATCCGTCCATCCATCATCCAGTCCTGCATTACCCCATGAGGAGCTTAGGAGCCCGGGGCTAGGCAGTTGGTCCCGATATTTAAGATGAGTGACCAGCCTCACTCATCCCTGAGTGGCATTACATGAGCAATCAACCCCAACCATCCCTTGGATATAAACCTTCACCGACTGAATCCGATTGGAGCACAATAATTACCCACTAAACCACAAGGCGCCAAAATTTGGTTATGTGGTTACCACCTAGCGTAGTAAATGTTTTCCTGGTGCACAAGAAACCATTTCGCTTATCACTCGGTGTAGAGTCACCCACAGGCTGAAGGAAGTGGAAAGAATGAAAGAAAGAAAGACAGAAGAGGGAGTGTAAAGTCACCCGTAGGCAGAAGGACAAGGAAAGAATTAAAGAAAGACAGAAGAGAATGGAAGGAAAGAAGGATGGAGAGGAAAGGGAAGACACCCGAGAGCAGCCTACATTGAGTGAGTGGATAGTGAGCTCCCCCATCTACAACAATATATATATATATATATATATATATATATATATATATATATTTATATATATATATATATATATATATATATATATATATATATTGTTACGGAACAGAGAAAGATAATGTACACTTTAAGTGAGAATACTAAAAAATCACTACTGTCCCGTAAAGTTCCAGGTTCAAAACAAAAGAGTTAGGTAAAATTACAAGTTAAAGTTTAATGCTCAAACTAACAAAAAAACATTCAGGACTCATAAGGATAATGTAATGGCAAAAACAGGTTAAATATATGGTTAACTGCAATAGCCTCTATTAACACGAAATTAGCATGAGTAAATTTATCTAAGTCAGCCCTGATGAAATGAAAAACACTGGGTAATGCTCAGTTAATGCAAGATAAATAATTACAGATACAAACTATTATTACCACTGGCTGACAAAATGAATTCTACACAATTTACAAAAACTTTCCAGGCCTAAGAATTAACCTTATGCTATACAGTACAAGAACAAAATGCAATAACACTTATACTCAAATCACACAGCTGCTAGATGGTTGGAGACTTCCTGAGAAATTCACAATAATAATAACTGTACAGGGGAGGACAGAGATGTGAACAAAATGAGGAGCAGATCTAAGTGGCAATGATGCAGAGACTGAGCTCATTATATAGGGGCCAGCAGAGCTTGATACAACTTGCAAGAAGGACGCGCAAATGAAGCCATGGGGACAAAGAGCTGACAATCCCGCACTGAACAACAGAAAGGATGACTTACTCTACTATAACGGTAGAAGGGGGGGACTGAGGCAGAACACGCTCGTGATCAAACATGCAGCATACTGTGCGTTAAAATTACACATAGGATGATGAAATCATAGGCTATGTAACACCTCCCCACAAAGAGAAAAGAAATTTACAAAGGAAATTTCTTATTACTCTAAAACAATCTGTATATGGCTTTACAGAACATGCAAAAGTCTTTCCTAGTGTTACAAAACATGAGATCTCCCTAGCACGTTCAGTCATAGGTACTTGCCAGTATCCCTTTAACAAATCAAACTTACATATGTACCTAGCCTTTCCGATCTTGTCTATGCAATCTTCCACGCGAGGGAGAGGGTAAGTGTCTGTTTTGGTTATCTGATTAACAGTCTGTAGTCAATGCAAAGCCGCTGTGACCCACCTGGCTTAGGGACTAGAGTGACAGGAGAACTCCACTCGCTCTGACAGGGCTCAATCATCTTGTGGTCCAACAGGTAGCCAAGCTCCTTCTGGATGAGAGGAACTTTCACTGGGTTCACACGGTAAGGAGGCAATTTAATTGGCTTTGCGTCTCCAACATCGACATCATGCATCAACACAGTGGTTCTTCCTGGAGTGTCACGGAACACTTGCAGGTACTCCTGCAGTAATGCCGAAAACTCCTGCCTTTCCTCGGGAGGTAGATGAGAAAGCTTAGTCTGGAGATCATTCATGATATCAGGATTTTTCCCCAAACTATCACTCAGGCTCATACTGCATGGGAGAGCTTCACTTGCAGACTCGGGTGGAACAGCTACAGTGCAGACTGGATTATTTTCGTCCCGCCTGTGATATAACTTTAGCATGGTGATGTGACATAGTTGCTTGCTCTTTCTACGATCTGGTGTGGCGATGACATAGTTGACATCACTGAGTTTCTTCTCCACGAAATAAGGACCACTAAACTTGGCTTGAAGAGGTTGCCCATGTACTGGTAGCAGAATCAAAACTTGATCTCCTGGCTGAAAGTGGCGTAACCTGGACTTCTTATCATACCAAGTCTTCATCTTCTCCTGAGCAGCTCCTAAATTCTCTCTCGCCAGCTGTAAAGCAGTGGACAGCCGTTCTTTGAACTTCATCACATACTCCAGCAGGTTGACGTCATCTTCCTCCGACAGCCAGCATTCCTTGAGTAGTTTAAGGGGTCCTCTTACCTCATGGCCAAACAGTAGTTCAAAGGGTGAGAAGCCCAGTGATTCATTTGGAGATTCTCTTGCAGCAAACACAACGAATGGAAGACCTTTATCCCAGTCTTTCTGATGTTCCAAACAGTATTTCTTGTGCATCGATTTGAGTGTTTGATGATATCTCTCCAACGCTCCTTGGGTCTGGGGATGGTAAGCTGAAGACGTGATCTGGGTGATGCCCAACTCTTTCAGAGACTGCTTGAAAACATTTGACATGAAATTACTTCCTCGATCTGACTGTACCTCCTTGGGCAGACCAAACTTTGTGAAGAACCCTAGCATTTCCTTAACCACGTTCTTTGCTGAGATATTTCTAAGTGGAATGGCTTCAGGATAACGAGTAGCCATATCAATCAGGGTCAACACATAAGAAAATCCTGGAGAAGTCTTAGGAAGAGGGCCCACAATATCCACCAACACACGGGTGAAAGGCGCCTCAAAAGGAGGAATGGGAACTAGAGGTGCAACCTTTTCGGTCTGATTACACTTCCCCACAACTTGACAGGTGTGACAAGACTTACAATACCAGGAAACATCCCTGAAGATACCTGGCCAGTAGAAGTGTTTCAAAATGCGTGCCACAGTCTTCCTCACTCCAAGGTGTCCTGCCAAACTGGAATCATGAGCCACTCTAATGATATCCTGCCTACAAACTCGAGGGATGACAACTTGATGTACAACCTCCCATTCGCAGTCGGCTGATGCTGTTGGGGGTCTCCACTTCCTCATAAGTACTCCTGACTTTACATAATAACAAGTAGAAGCACCGGCTGACTCTTCTTCACTGTAAGCAGAGTTAGCTAGACCTTTCAACTCAGGGTCAGCAACCTGCAACTCAACCAACTCTTGACGAGACAAATTATCAACACTACGGGGTACGGCCTCATCTGGTGAGTGGTCCAAATTAGCAAGAAAAGTGTCAGCTAGGATAACATCATCATCATCATTATCCTCTAAATCACCAGTAACTTTAGACTTAGCCCTAGTGACAGCACATGCAGGGAACTCATCAGGGACATCACAATCCTGGGACGCAGCCACTGGCTCACTAGACAACTGAGGAGCTGGACACACTTGACTTCCACCAATATCATTTCCAAGTAAGAAAGTTACACCTGACATTGGGAGTGTCTCAATCAACCCAACCATAACGGAACCATTAACAAAACCAGACTCTAAATTCACTCTGCACAGAGGGACAGAGAAGTAATTATTCCCTACACCTTGTAAGATTACAGTTTCATCAGAGGAATTAACATTAGAGCCTAGAACACTGGTCAGCATAAGGGATTGGCAAGCACCTGTGTCACGATATATTTTAACTGATTTCCTGTCATTACTGTCCAGAGGACTGACAAAACCATCAGACAGGAAATTAGCACATGAACTCTTGAGAGTGTCACCCACGTTACTGCTCAAAAGATTAGCTCCATCATGAGAATTTAAGTTACCCCTCAAAGCAGGTTCAGTTAACTCAGTTAAAGAATTCTGGGAACTCTCAAGGGTGGACACTAGACCAATTGACTGAATATTTAAAGACTCCTTTTTGTTCACATCACGCAGTCTCCTGAAACATCTCTCCGTAGTATGACCAAGCTTACTACAATAAGTACATTTACTTTTCTGAAATCTAGAGGTGAAGCTGGTATTTACTTCCTGAGAAACATCATCTTTATTCTCTTTCCTGTTACCTGTACTCTGAGTAGAGGCAACGTACTTACTCTCAGCTTTCTCTTTTTCTTTAGAATATCTCTTGTGAGTGAGAACATATTCATCAGCTAAAACTGCAGCATCAGACAAATTATCTATTCTTTTCTCATCAAGATATAGGCTTACATCTTTATAAATACACCTCTTGAAGTCCTCCAGCAAAATCATCTGCTTAAATTTACCAAAATCAGAATCCACATTCTTAGAATTTAACCACTGCTCTAACAGATCTTCTTTGATTTTTGCATACTCAGCATGGGATTGCTTATCTTGCTTGTAAGTTGTCCTAAATTTTACTCTATAGGCTTCAGGAACAAGCTCATAGGCCTTAAGAATCAAGCTCTTAACTACATCATAATTATCAGATTGATCCTGAGGCAAAGATGCATAAGTTACTTGAGTTTTACCGGTGAGAACAGTTTGAAGGAGTACTGGCCAATACTCCTTGGGCCAATTAAAACCTGTAGCTACCCTCTCAAACAACTGAAAATACTTAGTTAAATCAGATTCATTAAAAGGAGGGACAAGTTTAACATTTTTAGCCACATCAAAATCATCAGAGCTAGATGATCCAGTTCCACCTTGTTTCATGCGATACTCATGGTCTGCCTGAATCCTAGCAAGTTCAATTTGTGCCTGAGCCTGTACCTGTGCCTCTTGAATACGAGCATTTGCCTCCTTAACATCAGCCTCCTTAGCACGTGCTTGAAATTCAGCTTCCTTCACATGAGCCTCCTGCAGGGCTAGCTGAAACTTAGCTAATTTAATCTGCGTTTGCTCATTTGGAGGAGTTACATTAAACAAGCTTTCATTAATCATGTCAACAATTTGATCTTTAGAATGATGAGAGCGAACAGCAATTCCCAATTGTTGAGCAACAAGCTTAAGTTCATTCTTTGTTCTGTTTTCTACATCCAACACTGTTTGGACATTTGACAAAAAATCTTTGGCTTCATCAAGTGTAGTAATAGTAGACATCATGAATAAGTAACAGTCACAAAATATCAAGCAACATCCTTATGATAATATCCTGAATATCCTGATAAGAGGTCGCCAAATTTATGTTACGGAACAGAGAAAGATAATGTACACTTTAAGTGAGAATACTAAAAAATCACTACTGTCCCGTAAAGTTCCAGGTTCAAAACAAAAGAGTTAGGTAAAATTACAAGTTAAAGTTTAATGCTCAAACTAACAACAAAACATTCAGGACTCATAAGGATAATGTAATGGCAAAAACAGGTTAAATATATGGTTAACTGCAATAGCCTCTATTAACACGAAATTAGCATGAGTAAATTTATCTAAGTCAGCCCTGATGAAATGAAAAACACTGGGTAATGCTCAGTTAATGCAAGATAAATAATTACAGATACAAACTATTATTACCACTGGCTGACAAAATGAATTCTACACAATTTACAAAAACTTTCCAGGCCTAAGAATTAACCTTATGCTATACAGTACAAGAACAAAATGCAATAACACTTATACTCAAATCACACAGCCGCTAGATGGTTGGAGACTTCCTGAGAAATTCACAATAATAATAACTGTACAGGGGAGGACAGAGATGTGAACAAAATGAGGAGCAGATCTAAGTGGCAATGATGCAGAGACTGAGCTCATTATATAGGGGCCAGCAGAGCTTGATACAACTTGCAAGAAGGACGCGCAAATGAAGCCATGGGGACAAAGAGCTGACAATCCCGCACTGAACAACAGAAAGGACGACTTACTCTACTATAACGGTAGAAGGGGGGGACTGAGGCAGAACACGCTCGTGATCAAAAATGCAGCATACTGTGCGTTAAAATTACACAAAGGATGATGAAATCATAGGCTATGTAACAATACATAAATATATATATATATATATATATATATATATATATATATATATATATATATATATATATATATATATATATATATATATATATATATATGTATATATATATATATATATATATATATATATATATATATATATATATATATATATGTGTGTGTGTGTGTGTGTGTGTGTGTGTGTGTGTAATTCACCGGGTCGGTCAGGATCACTTGATGGTCGTTTGTGTGTGTGTGTATTGTAACAGCAGATGAACTCCCGTCCTGAAGAGAATGGATGACAGAGTGAGAGAGAATATAGGGAGTGAAAACCCCAGGATTAACCCTGGCTAGTGGCATTATGGGATTAGTTGGAGAAGACCAGGGAGGCTTTAGGAAGGGAAGAGGTTGTGTAGATCAGATATTCATTCTTAGATCTTTAGTGGAAAAGTTTCTAGAGAAGGGAAAGAAGTTGTATGCGGCCTTCATGGATTTGGAGAAAGCATATGACAGCGTGGATAGACAAGGATTGTGGAAAGTATTAAGAATATATGGAGTAGATGGGAAGTTGCTGAATTCTGTGAAGAGTATGTATGACAATGCTAAGGCTGGAGTGCGTGTGGATGGTGAACTGAGTGAATTTTTCTCTTTGAAGGTTCGGTTGAAACAGGGATGTGTCATATCTCCATGGTTGTTCAATCTGTACATGAATGGGGTAAAATGAGAGATACAAGGTAAGGCAGTGGATGTTGGAGTGGCCCTAGTGAGAGAGGGTAGTGTTTGTAAATTCCCTGTACTGCTGTTTGCAGATGAAACTGTGTTGTTAAGTGAAGACGAAGGGGAGCTCCAAGGCTAGGTGGATGAGTTTCGGAAAGTGTGTAAGAAACGGAATCTAAAGGTGAATGTAGGGAAGAGTAAAGTGATGGTCTTTAAGAGAGGTGAAGTAAGTGAATGTACAGTGAGGTTGGATGGTGAGGAAATGGAAAATGAGTTTACGTTTAAGTACTTGGAGAGTATAATGAGTAAGGATGGAAGTTTGGAGATTAAAGTGCTTGAAAGGGTACAACAAGGAAGAAAGGTTGCTGGTTCCTTGAAAGCAGTGATAAGAAATAGGGAAGAGAGCATGGAAGTGAAAAAGTTACTACATGACAGTACTGTGATACCAGCTCTTACTTATGGAAGTGAAGCTTGGACGTTGTTGGAAGGACACAAGTCAAGAGTGAGAGCAGTGGAAATGAGTTATTTAAGATGAGCCTGTGGAGTCACATGGAGAGACAGGCTGACAAATGAGGATATAAATGAGCGTTGTGGTGTGGATGTGATAGGAAGCGTTAGGAGGAACACACTGAGGTGGTTTGGCCATGTGGAGAGGATGGAGGGTGAGAGACTGACGAGGAGAGTGTATGTGAGTGAGGTGGAGGGGGGAGAGAGAGGGGGAGGCCGAGGATGAGATGCAGGGATAGGGTGGAGAGGTATATGAGAGAGGGGGATTTGAGCTGCGAGCAGGGCAGTGAAATGGCGAGGGACAGGGCGACGTGGAGGCGATTTGTTTGTGGCCACCCCGTACAGGATTAAGGCGTCTGGCAATAGATAAATAGATAGACAGACAGATAGAAGATGGATCAAGGCACCCCAGACTAATCCACTTAAGCCGAGTCTGACAGCTCTCCTGCCTTTGTTCGGAACATCTGTGGTCTCAGGGGACGTGACCAGGCTCTGTGTCCCCCTTCGATCGAAAATGCCCCTGAATGCTGTGACCCAGATCCTTTGTGATGAAAAGCTTCTCTGTAAAGTCCAGGGAATTACATTTTTCCCCATTCATGTACAGATTGAACAACCATGGAGATATGACACATCCCTGTTTCAACCCAATATTCAAAGAGAAAAATTCACTCAGTTCACCATCCACACGCACTCCAGCCTTAGCATTGTCATACATACTCTTCACAGAATTCAACAACTTCCCATCTACTCCATATATTCTTAATACTTTCCACAATCCTTGTCTATCCACGCTGTCATATGCTTTCTCCAAATCCATGAAAGCCGCATACAACTTCTTTCCCTTCTCTAGAAACTTTTCCACTAAAGATCTAAGAATGAATATCTGATCTACACAACCTCTTCCCTTCCTAAAGCCTCCCTGGTCTTCTCCAACTAATCCCATAATGCCACCAGCCAGGGTTAATCCTGGGGTTTTCACTCCCTATATTCTCTCTCACTCTGTCATCCATTCTCTCTCTTCAGGACGGGAGTTCATCTGCTGTTACAATACACACACACACACACACACACACACACACACACACACACGATCACGACCATCAAGTGATCCTGACCGACCCGGTGAATTACACACATACACACATCATATATATATATATATATATATATATATATATATATATATATATATATATATATATATATATATATATATATATATTTGCCACGAATGTTCCACCATTGATATTCATAATCTCCTGACTCACACCATCCATAAATCAGTTGGCCATCATCAAGAAACTCATGCAGTTGCCCTTGATTTTTCTAAAATTTTTGACAGAGTGTGGCACCTTTCCCATCTATCAAACTCCCTTGCTATGGACCAACGTCTTTCATTCCTCTTATTTCATCTTATCTCAGGAACAGAACAATAAGAGTAAAAGTATATGATGTACATTCTAATTTCCACTCTGTTAACGCCCGTATGCCACAAGGATCAGTTCTGGCTCCAACCATATTCCTAATTCATATTAATGATCTCTTATCTGTCAACCATAATTCCTTCATATGCAGATGTCTCATAGGCAGATGTCTCAACACTGCATAGTTCATTCACACATAAACACGTATTCACAGATTATATCTCTACCTCACAACTCAGTACAGCCATCTCCATAAATCAAGACTCATCTGGGATCACCGAATAGATAAAATAACCTTGTCTCATTTAAAGGTAGTAAATCCAAATATATACAATTCACTAATAGTCAGATATTGCCAGGTTCCTATGTTAACTTCAATGCTACTAATATTCATGTCTCCAAAAGTATTGCAGTTCTCTGTGTTTCACTCAACAATTACCTCAGCTGGACTCTTATGTCAGATCACGTGCTGAAACTGCCCCAAAGAAACTTGAATTATTGTACATAGTTCGTAGCTTCTTCACTGATGAGCAATTGGCTACAGTTTATATGTCATGTGCACCCTCAGCTGGAATATTGGTCGTCCTTGTGGAGTGGATGATGTTGCTCTAAAGCAAATAGACCAAATTAAAGAACAAAGCTGTTAGAATTATTAATAACCCTATTATTACAAATAAACTACCTCCCCTACAGGTAAAAAGGAATGCTGGCTCCCTTGCATTGTTACAGATACTTTTATGGTAAATGCTCTGATGAAGTTGCATCCATTGCGCCACCTCTCCAAGCCTTCCCTTGTGCTTCACGGGCATCTGGTAGTGCTCATGACTGAATTGTCACACTGCCTTATTGCAGAACTTACGCCTATCAGAAATCTTTTTTTCCCTGAACTGCATCTCTTTGGAACTCGCTTCTCCAGAGTTGTTTCCAATAAACTTCAACCCAGAGCTGTTCAAATCCAACTGTTACAGATTTTTTTTTTTTTTTTAATGAATGGAGGACACCAGTAATTTGGTGTATGGATTATTATTTTTTTAAATTCATTTGTTTTTTCTTCCTCTGTTCTGTTATAAAAAAAATCTCTTGCAACCTTCCTACCCTCCTTGTATGAACTACTCCTGTCCCTCCCTTCTTCTATTCCTCCATTTCATTTGCATCTTGACTTTCACCACCTCCAAGTAGTGGTCGGAAAGTCCACTCCCCCAACCTCTATATCAGTGTTTCTTAACCTTTTCCGACCTCAGCACCCCCTGCAGTAAGGCCACACAGTCCAGCACCCCCTTACATCTGGTTACTGGGACAACAGTTGCTACACTGCTACAGTTACTACATTTCTGCTTCATGGATAAAGTAAAGTGAAGGTCTCATTCACAATTTATTTTATACATTCTCCAAAAATAAAATATCAACGATGCCAATACTAAGCAAAACGAATATATGTTGCATTCTCCAGCACCCCCTAAAACTGACCAGCACCCCACGGGGTACTAGCACCCCAGGTTAAGAAACGCTGCTCTATACGGTCTTGCATCCATATTATATATATATATATATATATATATATATATATATATATATATATATATATATATATATATATATATAGATATATATATATATATATATATATATATATATATATATATATATATATATATATATATATATATATATATATATATATATATATATATATATTGCTGAGGAGTGGGATTTGCCAGTTGAGTGGTGCTGGAGTGTTCCCGAAGATTCACGAATTTTTCTACTACGTGTCAGAGTTGCCAGTTAGCCTGCTATTGTGAGCAGAGTTATTTTTGTAAGCTGTACTTGAATTTCTGTGCTCTTTTTCTCCCTAATGTTTTATTTACATTATTGTTTGTTAGATTATGTAATTTTGTCTCAGTTTCTGTGCTAAATAATTAAGAGTGCTACGTAATGTAAGAAAACTCTGGATATTGTGGATGTCTTCGAATTGGCAAATGTTGTTTTCCCGAGAATTTAATAGATGATTCTAGTTCATACGGTGCTTATAAAAGAATGGGGAAGAGACTGGAGTAGTTTCAATCAGTTTGAGTTCAGTTTGAGTGTAGTTAAGTATCAGTGCAGCTAGTGAAGATTGTATATCTCTAGCACACATGAAAACAGTGAAGTGTAGTTGGGAAGCATTAAGTGTAATTGCAGTTAGTGAAGACTGTATCGCTCCGGTTGTTGTTAAAACAGTGAAGTGAAGATGGCAAACACTAAGTGTAATTATCTGGAAAATAAAGACAGTGAATTTAAGAAGCCAGTGTTTATTTACAATGCCTGAGCTGGTCTTGTGTGCAGTACACCGAAAGGCTGACCATAATAGAACAACTCACTGGCCAACGTCCTTCCTCTACTGAACGACTGCTGTTGGAGCCTGTGGCAGTGTGGGATGGAAACATAACAGTGGTGTCAGGAGTGTGGATCATTGCGTGCTGTACTGAGTCTAACCTTCGACATGGAGGCAGATGTGTACAGTTATGAGGCCAAGCAAAGCAAGAGGAGGCATCACTGGCTGCCATTATGAAGCTATTGCAAGCACAAAGTGTACAACTACAAGCAAAGAGTGAAGGAGAGAAAGAAGTCATGGAACAATTACAGGCACAGAATGAAGGACAGAACTCAAAAAATAATTTGTGGCACAAAATGAAGAAATCAAAGAACAATTGCTAGTACAGAAGGAACAGCTTCAAGAGGCATTGCAGGAGCAACAGAGGGAATTACAACCAAGGATGCAAGGAGAGTTAGATGCTTTCGTGGGGGAACTGAACAAAGAACAGGAACAATCGAAGAAGGAAGTATATGCTGAGCTAAGGCAGCAGAAATTTGAGGTAAGCAATAATTTGACAGAGTGCAGACAGCATGTAGACGATCAGTTGAAGACAGTTATTGAGGGAACTGTGATGGAGTGCAGACAGCATGTAGATAACCAGTTGAAACATGTAGTCAACCACGTAAAGATAATTAATGAGAAAATTGAGACTGTAAAGAAATATTGCACTACAGAACCTCAGGCTAGTGTACAGGGAGCCAATGGAAAGAATGGAGAGCGTATGGTGAATCTTGATGGATCCCAAGCATTTAAAGGTAGCGTTACAGGGATGAATAATCAGAATGCAGAAGTTTTAAGTCCTGAACTTAATTATGATACCCCAGTTTTTAGGCCTCTAACCAGTGAAGTGCATGGCTATAATGGGGGTACAATTAAAAAGAAACCTCAGGAATCTGATGGTAGAGTATCTTAGGAAGCTTACCACGAGCAGTTTGAGTTACTCTCTTATCAGAATGGTTGGGATGATAGGCAGAGGGCAATGCAGCTTGCTACTAGCCTCAAAGGTGCCGCAATGGAAAATCTGGGCTAGACGTCAGTGAAGGAGAGGAACAGTTATCAGTCCCCAGTTGAAGTGCTGGAGTGCGGATATTGGACCATGTATGTGAATGAGGTTTACAAAGCAAGGTTCCTGACCCGTTTACGGGTTCGAGGCGAATCCCTACAGCAGCTTACTCATGACCTGGAAAGTACGGCATACAAGGCATACCCCAGAACATCACCTAACCTGTTGGCTATTCTTCTGAGGGACCAGTTCATCGATGCTCTTGAAAGTGCAGCGTTGAAAGTGCAGGTGGAACAGGCACAGGCAAGATGCGTGCAAGAAGCACTAGCCAGGGCTCTAGAATTTGAGTCCTATATTGGGTCCAGTACGTCCACTTTTCAGGCAGGTTGTAGTGTAGGTTTCAAGGCAAGAAAGGCCAGGTACATGAAGTGCAAAATTTTGAAGGAAGTTGCTGGTACTGTGAAAAGCCAGGACATAGGAAAGAGGAACGCAACAAGTGGAAGAGGAAACGGGAGATCAGAGGAAGTTGGTGCTATTGTGAGAAGCCAGGACATCAGAAAGTGGACTGTAACAAGTGGAAGAGAGAACAGATCAGAGGAGGTTGCTGGTTATGTGAGAAGCCAAGACACAAGAAGGTGGATTGTTACAAATAGAAGAAGAAGCAAGAATGGAACAGTGCAAGGAAACCCACGATTATCACCACAAAAGGGTGCTAGACACTTGTTGAGATGGGACACTTCAGCAATGATTGTCCACATGAGAAGGATGGCAAGAAGAAGACTGCAGAAGACACGAAGGATGAGAGTAAATTAGTAAAGGCGGGTGACAAGAGGCACCAACCAGCCAGTTTTTCCCAAGAGGTCCCACCACTGAGGAAATGCAAGGGAAGGGAACCTTAACAGATAACGTGCGAGAAGAAGGCAGAGCGGACGCCATGCAGTGTTGTAGGAATGGGAATTATAACAAGAAATGCCACCATGCTGTTGTGACAGGGCAAGTGTCAGCTGAAGAAGAACTAAAGAGAATGCAGATGGAGAATGCAGTTATACAACCAGTGGTAGAGTGGAGTACAGTGCGACCATCTTGGTAAGAGGTTTCCAGATTCATCCCCATTACCAAGAGCTACTGGAGTCAGTGGGACCTTCTTCGTTTGAAGCACAGACTACTGGAGCATCAGTGGAAGACACCTGATGGCCTCAACAAGTGTTAGCAACTGGTGGTTCCGAAGATAATGTCGTCCGAGATCATGGATGAGCCCCATACCTAGATCATTAGTGGGCACCTGGGAGTGAAGAAAACTTTAAGTTTGCAGTGACAGAGGTTCTACTGGACTGGCATGTGTCAGCACGTTTAAGAGTCGTGTCGGACCTGTAATGTGTGCTGTCCTAAGAAGGAGACAGAAGAAACGTGGTTGCTCCCCTCTCCAGCTGTACCGTGGGTGCACCAATGGAAAGAGTCACAGTGGACATTGCTAGACCGTCTGCATCTCACTAATTGAGGAAACTGGTATATATGTGTCGCCATGGACAATTTCACAAAGTGGCCAGAAGCCTATGCCATCCCCGATCAAGAGGCTGCGACTGTTGTTCAGGTGTTGACCAGTTTTTCTTTCGTTTTGGGATCCCACAAGGGCTACATTCAGACCAGGGTAGAAACTCTGAGTCTGCTGTGCTCCATGAGTGCTGCAAGTTAACTAGGGATCAAGAAGACCAGGACAAGCCCGTGAAGACCACAGTCAGGTGGGATGGTGGAGAAATTCAACTGCACCTTGTGACAAAAACTTGCCAAGTATTGTATAGAGGGACAAACGGAATGGGACCAGAAATTACCTGTGCTGCTGATTTTTTTTTTTTTTTATGCGAGGAAGAAGGAACCAAAGGCCATGGCCCGCAGTAACAGTTCCTTCCAAGAGAAAAACAAAATACAATAGAGAGCCAAATTCATGATCCGATCATTTTGAGATGCCTGGACACACTGCGTTTGAAAGACTGGAGATCATAGGCAGCAGGAAATACAGACAGAGGGAGACAGTTCCAGAGCTGACCTGTTGCATAAATGAAAGACTGGGAGTAACGGTTAACTCTTGCATTAGAGAGTTGGACAGAAAAGGGATGAGAGTTTGCTGCCAGACGGGTGCTACGCGCCCGTCGTAGAGGTGGAGGAATGCAAGCAGACAGTTCGGAGGAGCAGTGACCATTAAAGTAGCGATAGAAAAGAGATAAAGATGCAACAGTGCGGCGAAGAGACAGAGGTTGAAGGGAGTCAGTAAGAGGAGGAGAGTTAATGAGACGAAAAGCTATCGGTCTGCATCCTATGAATCTACCAGCTACACCCCTGTGAAACTGATGCTGGGCCACGAATTATGCTTACCCATTGACTTGTTAATGGGAAGACCACCTGGTGAGGAGCTGCCTACAGACACTTCCAGCTATGAGATGCACCTTCAGGAAAGGCTGGCTGAGGTACATCATCAAGTGCGAGAATTTCTAAAGTTTTCTGGCCAAGTGATGAAGCTCAAATACGATGTCAGGGCACGTGAGGTGAGCTTCAATGATGGTGACCAAGTTTGGTTATACAATCCTCAGTGAAAGAAGGGACAATCACCGAAGCTGCAGAGCCAGTGAGACGGGCCTTACACAGTGTTGGACAGCCTGTTAGACATAACGTACCAGATTTGGGGAGGCAGGAAGTCTCGCCCAAAAATGGTACACGTGAATAGTCTGTGGCAGTACCACAGACCAGGACAGTACAGCTGGGACGTCTCCAGGGAATCGTCCTCACCTGCAGCCGAGGATGTTGAAGAGGACCAAAGAACTGAAGTATAAGGTGATGGTTTTAGTTTCCCGATGGAAGAAGTAAATCAGGAAGAGGACCAAGACATTCCAGAAGAAGTGGACTATGTGGAAGAGCAGGGATGTCGTCAGAAGTGGCATAGGAGAAGATCTGATAAGTTGAAGGATTATTTTGTGTATAATTAGATATTTCAGTAGGATTAATGATTATGACTGTAAGTACTGTGTAGTTTTGTCAAGACGACAAAGGACTAAGGAGGGGGTAGTGCTGAGAAGAGGGGTTTGCCAGTTAATTGGTGCTGGGGTGTTCCCGACGATTCCCGAATTTTTCCGCTACATGTTAAAGTTGCCATTTAGCCTGCTGTTGTGAGTGGAGTTATTTTGTAAGGTGTATATTGATTTTTGTGCTCTATTTCTCTGATGTGAGAGGTGCAAGGCTGAGTGGGAGACCACGAATAAGATGGATGGACAGTGTGAAGAGAGCGTTGGATGCGAGAGGGATGTATGTTGAGCAAGGAAGAGTGGCTGTGCATGACAGAAATAAATGGAGAGAAACTGTGGATGAATAAATGATGACACAGCCCAGAGGGGATATTCTCCCGCATTTGGTCTGATTAGCTGATCAGGTCAGGTGCGAGTAAGGGGATGGGTCTATTATGATGTGGCAGGGGTAAACTAACTTTGCTGTCGGGCCCTGCTGCGGATGTCACTGATTGCACTGCGCAGTTGACCTTCGTGCGATGTGGTGCGCTGAGGATCTGTAACTTCTCCCCTCTGGGGCTAAGATGCAAATGAATGTGTTTGAATGGATGAGTAAATTGGGAGTGTGTCGTCCTGTCTCGGCTACCTCCCTTTCCTTGGGGGAAGCAGCCTGGGTATATAGAATAGATATAGATTTCTCTATAATGTTTTATTTACGTGATTGCTTATTAGATTATGTAATTTTCTCTCAGTTTGTATGCTAAATAATTTAGAGTGCTACATAATGTAAGAAAACTCTGGATATTTTGGCTGTCTCCAAGTTGGCAACTGTTGCTTTCCCAAGAACCTAGTATATTATTTTAGTATATATGGAGCTTGTACAAGGATGGGGAAGAGACTAAAGCAGTTCACTCTGTTTCATTTCAGTTTGAGTGTAGTTCAGTATCAGTGCAGTGTCAGTCCAGTTAGTGAAGATCGTATATCTCCGGTACTCGTCAAAACAGTGAAGTGTAGTTGGCAAGCATTAAGTGTAATTGCAGTTAGTGAAGACTGTATAGCTCCGGTACTTGTGAAAACAGTAAAGTGAAGTTGGCAAGCATTAAGTGTTATTATCTGGAAAATAAAGACAGTGAATTTAAGAAGCCTGTGCTTATTTACAACGCCTGAGCTGGTCTTGCATGCTGTACACCGAAAGCTGACCTTAATAGAACAACTCACTGGCCAACGTCCTTCTTATACTGAACTACTGTTGTTGGAGCCTGCTGCAGCGCGGGACGAGGATGTAATATATACAGAGAGAGAGAGAGAGAGAGAGAGAGAGAGAGAGAGAGATAAATAGATAGATATCGATAGATAGATACTGTATACAGATAGATATAAATATAAATATGTGTGTGTGTGTGTGTGTGTGTGTGTGTGTGTGTGTGTGTGTGTGTGTGTGTGTTTGTGTATGTGTGTGTTTTGTGTGTGTGCTTACCTACCAAATTGTTCTTACCTAACTGTATCTTTACATGAATGAGGCAAGCTTGTATTGTCCCTTGTATTAAATCATTTTTATCATACATATCCTAGAATTTATGAATAGTTTTGACACACGTTATTTCATTCGGTAGTGCATTCGACTAATCCATTGCCCTGTTTGGGAAACTAAATTGCCTTACATCTTTTTCGCCTCTCTTAAATGTAGTTTTTTGCAGGGTCCTCTTGCTGATGCTTGCCCACAGGTTATATTTTCATTTATGTCTGTTTTCCCTTTACCTGAGATGCTTTTATATAGCATAATCAGGTTTCCTCTTTTCCGTCTTTCCTGTAGTGTTCGTAAAGTCAGTTTTCCTAGTCTTTCTTCATGGCTTAGAGCCAGCAAGCTTGGTACCCATCTTGTAGCTCCCCTTTGTACTTTTCCAATCATATCTATGTGTTTTTTTAAGATTGAGTATTCCAGACTACTGATGCATACTCCAGGGTTGGTCTGATGAATGATATTATTATCTTTCTCAGCATGTCTTCATTTATGTATGTGAATGCTATTCTCATAATAGAAATATTAGAAACAAGTGTATACATGTTACGTACCTTCTCACTGATATGGTATTTTTTTACTTTTACCAAACTTAATTACATGACACTTGTCCACATTAAATTCCATTTGCCATCTATTCCTCCATCCTGAAGCTTATTTGTTCCTGTAGTTCTCTGCAAGAATCTGTGTTAGTAATTTTGCTTTGTATTTTTGCATCATCAGCAAAAATATTTAGATAGCTTCCATTTCTAGTATTGCTGTCTATGTCATTTATATATACCAAAAGCATAAATGGTGCCAGCACTGAGCCCTGTGGAACTCCGCTAGTCACTTCCCTCCTTGATGAGTAATTTCCCCTTAGTACTGTTCTCCTTTCCCTTTTTCTGAGAAAATTCTGCATCCAACAGTACAGGTTGCCTTGAACTCTTCCTTGATGTTACAGTTTTCATAAAAGTCTTTGGTGAGGTACTCTGTCAAATGCTTTCTTAAAATCTAAATGGATACTCTCCACTCATTCTTTTCTTTTCTGTAATGTTTCTGTAACTCTATCATTGTAGCTTAATAGATTAGTAACACATGATTTTCCCCCTTCTAAAACCTAACTGCCTTTCTGTTACCACACTGTGTTCTACTAGATCGTTTACCCAAACTTTTCTTATCTTAGTATCTTACTTATAACACTGGTCAGTAATACTGGTCAGTAATTGAGTCGATTCTGTCTATTCCCTTTCTTGAATAGCGGAACAATGTTTACTTTCTTCCAAATATCAGGTAGTCTACCTTGAATTAAGGATTCCTTGAATATTAAATATAATGGTCTACTTAACTCTTCTGCACATTCATGTAGCATCCAACCTGAAATTTCGTGTGGACCATATGCTTTTCCTTTGACTAATTTACTTAACTCTTCCTGTACTTCTTGTTCGGATATTTATAGATCTGGTAATATGTGTGGGCATGCATGTTCCATTATCATCTTTTTCAAAATTACTTCCTTCTGTACAAACTGATTGGGAATTTTTATTTAGTGCTTCACAAATATCTTTCTCTTGTGTATAGATGATCCCCTCGTCCGTAATGGACTGTATTTTATCTTCAACTCTGGTTTTGCTTAGGGTGTAGCTGTAAAATAGCTTAGGTTGATCACTACTTTTATTTATAATGTGTTCCTCAAACTGTCTTTGGGCGTCCCTCCTTATCCTTGTATAATAATTTCTTGCCTGTTTATTGTTATTATATGCCCTCTCACTATTGTTTCTTCTGTATGTGTTCCACAGCAAGTCTCTTTTTTCTTTTGATTTTTTACATTCTGTATTAAACCATTTCTTCTTTTTAATCTCTGTTTCTTTGTGCTGAGAGATATAATTTTGGACTTCTGTTTCACAAAAATCACAGAATTATCTATATATAACATTTCAATTTTGTCCTCTAAGCTCCTTTTCCCAATCTATTTCTAAGAAGTACTTCTTCAGGTCATGGTAGTTTCCCTTTTTGTAGTTTAGACTCTTTTTGGAATTGTGTGTGTGTGTGTGTGTGTGTGTGTGTGTGTGTGTGTGTGTGTGTGTGTGTGTGTGTGTGTGTGTGTGTGTGTGGCACAAAAACCAGGTGAAGGATATCGACACGCTTCTAAAGCTATCCACTCAAATTTCAACCTCATCTACACATTCCCAAAAGATTTTCACCAAATTCCATAAAGTTTAAAATTCACCTAGACTTACGGAAGGGAATAAGTCCCACGGAAATATATTTTTCATATAATAAAGCTGCCACAAGACGAAATTATTTAAGCTGGGAAGACCATCTGTTAATAAAGAAGTAAATAAAGGTGATATCTGACCCGTCCACTTTGAAACGTTTCAACGAAGCTAAATAAAATCGCCTGGAAGTAGGAACAATAAAACTGAATATAAAGCCCTCTGCCTAAAGGGAATACCATTAAATTAACGATTTTATTTTTTTTTTAATTCAGGAAGATGTGACTTCTATCTGGCCCGGAGTTCCTACTTCGTGTACCAAGTGGCCATCATGGCTAATAAAAACAGTCCTCTCATCCCGGCCGTCAATCAAGTGTATGTACCCAGATTTGTGTCATGTTCTAAGTCCTTCGTATTTGTCTGTCTATTTGTCAATCTATCCATTTATTTATCCATCTATCTCTTTTACCTATCTATCTGTCTTTTAGCTTTTAACTTCACCAGCTCAATGGCGGACATTTTATCAACCATCCGACACAGAATAATATCATTTTCGGCTAAGCGCCTGACACCGTTGTGCTGGATTCAGGCTGTGTGTGTGTGTGTGTGTGTGTGTGTGTGTGTACTTTAAATTCTTGGGTATTCGATGGATTTGAATGAACCTTCCCAGGTGAGTTCTGTTGGTTACGAGGAAGGTATTCCCCTATACACATTTTGCAAACATGATTTTTAAAAGGTCAGGCCCTCCTCACAAATTAAGAATCCTAAGAAGTAGTGAAAAGAAGGCAGATAATTATGGCTCTTACATTATGGTACACGATGTACAGTGTACTCCTACCCATAATTCTATATTTGGGGAGCATGGCTCCTAATGATTCTTGGGGGTCAACATCAATCCCAAAAGTAAAAACAATCAGATGCAGGGGAAAGTGAGGTACTGGATTTCAACGAAGCTTCTTTTGTCAGTTCATCTGGTTGTTCTTCCAGTATATAAATTTCTCCATCATTTTTTTTTAAGGGGATGTGCCCCCATCACTGTTTTTTTTTTTTTTTCCCAGAAGTACATACACTCAAGAACATAAGAAGAGAGGATAACGGCAGTAGGCTGGTTGGCCCAGACTAGACAGTTCCTAGAAGAGTAACTGAACTAGCAGAATGAGATAAGGATAACAAAGAAGGCTCTCCCCCGCCCTCCAAACCCTCCAGCCAAACCGTAAAGAAAAAGTCAGAAAGGACACCATGCAGTATAGAAAATCTGGAGTGTACGTATTATAGGAAAGTACAAATTACTGGAGTTTACATTCTGAAGTAAAAAGACTCGTTAGACGTGATAAGAGGAGACTATATGATGAAAAGGCGACAGAGACAGAAATTAAATTAAGTAAAAATGACGGTCAGAGCACAAGAGCAGCGTATCAGGCCATAAAGGAGTTAACTGGGACTGAAAAGAGAAGGAAGGAAATACCTGTACAATATAGAAATGGTAATTTGATGACTAAAGATCTGGGTATAAAAGGAAGGTGGAAAGAGCACTTTGAATCTGTTCTAAATAGACCAATCCCAGCTGAAGAGGACATTTTGCCAGCCGAGAGAGATTTGCAGATAGAAACAGGGGATATAACTTTGGAAGAGGTAGCAAAATCTATAAAGGAGTTAAAGAATTTTAAGGCCCCAGGAGAGGATGGAATATTCCCTGAAATGCTTAAGGTGGAAAATGACGAGTTGATGAATGTGCTTTTGAAACTTTTTAATGTGGCTTGGGATAATGGTGGAATTCCAGAAGAGTGGAAAAATGGAGTGATTATAAAAATACCAAAAAAGGGAGATTTAAGTGTGTGTGGCAATTGGAGGGGGGTAACTTTGACACCTGTAGTTGCAAAAGTCTTTTCCAAAATCTTGTTGAACAGAATAGAGCCAGTAATTGATAAAATTTTAAGAGAAGAACAAGCGGGATTTAGAAAGGGTCGAGGTTGTAATGATCAGATTTTTATTGTAAGGCATCTAATGCAACAAGCTAATGAGATGAAAATGCCACTTAGTATGTGTTTTGTGGATTTTGAAAAGGAGTTTGATAGTGTTTCACGTGGAGCTATGTTGATAATTATGAGATTCTATGGTATACCAGAAAAGTTTATAAATATTATTAAAAGCTTGCATGAAGGAACTTTTTGTAAGGTAATGGTGGGTGGTTCTTTGAGTGATCCATTTCAAGTTAGGTCAGGAGTGATTCAAGGAGGAGTTCTTTCGCCATTGTTGTTTGTTTTGGTTATGGATTATGTTAGGAAAAAGGTTGTAAGGAGAACAGGTGCAGGAATTAACTGGAAAGAAAATAAGAAGCTGATGGATTTGAACTATGCTGATGATATTGTACTGATTTGTGGAAGTATTTACGAGATGCAGAGGGTGCTTGATAGTCTGGTGGAGGAAGGAGAAAAAGTGGGATTGGTAATAAATTGTGGAAAGACTGAAATTATTAATATGAACGTGGAGAACCAAATCGATTGTGTAACTGGGAATAATGTGGTGAAGAATGTAGAAAACTTTAAATATCTGGGAACGATTGTATCATCTAATGGATCATTAAACAATGAAATTGAGGAGAGGATTAGACAGGCTTGGCGAGCTGTTGGAATGTTGAAATCTGTTTGGAATAATAATATGCTTTCAGTACATACTAAAGTGAAAATTTATAAGTCCATGGTTAGACCAATTTTAATTTACGGGCATGAGTCATGGTACAGTACAATTGCAACAGATCAGAAAGTTTGGCTTTTCTTTCAGTACAATGCCCTTTTCGCTGTTGTCATTGAATATTATTGATATTTAATCATTTACTGAGCTTTGACAATATTTCTTGGTGACATTGAAGTGCTTTACACTAAAAATTATACAAAAATGTGTAAAAATATGAAGACACTTGTCAGCTCCACGGTCGAGTTTCTAGCCTAGCAAGTTTGAGTTTGTCGTTACACGTTACGGTAGTCACGTGGCAAAATAGGAATTGAAAGAAAACGGCACAGCAGTAAGGGTAAACGTAAATATATATTGGAAATGTCCATCCTCCTTTCTTTTAACCTATTTTCTGTTCTCATTTGACTCAAACCCTACTGCACTATGTGTGTGTATGGGAGGGGGTCCCCTAAAGCTTGGGGGACAATAGACACATGCCTTATGTGTCCAATGGAAAATACGCTACTTCACTGGATACGGTATAGCAAAAGGAATTGTTCACTGATTTTTGTGGGTCACATTGTTGGTCACAGCACCTCCTGGGTCACAGAAACTCACAGCACCTGCCACCTGTTCACAGTAGGCTGCTGGGTCACAGAGTTGGGGAGTGCTGGGCTAGCCAAGCTCTTTCTGTAACAGTGTGGGATAGCCTATACTAGTACACCATGTACTGAAGTGGACTGTCTTATCTTTACAATTAAGGCAGAAAATTACCATGTTAACTAGACGAGGAAACTTTGTATGCAGCAAACATTTTACTTTCGGGATTATAATTATCCTATCAACATAGGCTACTAATAATTATCGCATCAGCATAGGCTACTAAGACTGAAAAATGTTGAATACTGGTTATATAGTGTTAAAACTTTGAATATAATATTTAATGATTATGCTTTCATTCATAAGTAGATTGACAGTAGGCCCAATTCTTGATAACAGTCATTAATAAGACTATTCACTCATTCATGTGTTATAGGTTGACGATGTCAATAGGCCCAGATCAAATGCAGTAGAGGAGCTAGTCGAGGAAAACAATGATGCCAACCTAGCCTCTGATTACTTTAAGTGACCCAAGTTAGATGACCTCCAATTGTTTTTTAGTTTCCACCCACAACAGAAGAAAGTTTTCTTTTGCAAAGATGGCATCAAAAGAAAGTGGCTTACATACAGTGTAGGCAGTCACACTTTTTACTGTTCAGTTTGCAGGGCATTCGGGAAGCCCACTGACAGCAGTATTTTCATCATTGGAATGAAAGATTGGAAACATGTTCATCAGCGTGTAGAGGAGCACGAAAAGAGCAATGCACACAAAAACTGTGCTGAAGCATATTTTCTAAGGGCATCCAAAGCAGACATAGAGAGTTTGATGAGTGGTAGTCAGATGCCAGCCCACAGAGAGCAGGTGCGTAAGAGGCACCAGGTGCTGAAGCATGCAGAAGATGTAGTTAAAGTCATTGGCAATAGGGGGCTTAGCTACAGGGGAATGCATTCAGAGGCAGCATATGCTTTAGATGACACAGGTGTTGATCATGGTAACTTTTTGGAGCTTATAACTCTGCTTGGAAAATATGATATGCGCTTGAACGAACATCTGACTGACTGTATAGAAGAAAGCAAGAAACTCTGTCACTCTGGGGCAAGAGGCAGAGGTTCGCTTAACACTCTTCTCTCCAAAAATACTATCAATGCAGTCATTATTAGAACTCATCACATTATCCAGGACTCCATCTCTAGTGACGTTAAGGAAGCTGGAGTGTTCTCAGTCCAGATTGACACAACCCAGGACATAACCTTTCAGGACAAGTGTACAGTCATTATCAGATACGTCACAATTGTTATACATGAAAGACTTGTTGCAGTTGTAAAATGTGAGGCATCCACTGGCGAGTATTTTGTGCAGTTGCTGACTGAAGTCATTCAGAAACTCAACCTGGACATGAGCAGATGCATTGGCAATGCTACAGGTGGGGCATCTAACATGCAGGGGCAATACAGAGGTTTCTTTGCCTTACTTTCAACACACTTTCCCAACCAAGTCCACATGTAGTGTTCTGTGCATGTTCCAAACTTAGTGTCAGCTGACACAACAGGAGTGGTTTTGGCAAGTGCCTCACTGTTCCCTTTACTGAATGACATCACCGTGTTCATCCAAGGGTCCTACCAAAGGATGAATGTATGGGAAAGCCAAAGCCAAAGCACAAGTGCCTCCCTCCACTTGGAGAAAGCCACTGGTGGGCAAAGGATGCTGCACTGAAGAAGGTCTTTGGATTCTTTGGTAACCCAGACAAAGCTCTGTACACTGATGTACTATGTACACTAGCAGTAATACAAGGCCAGGCAAACATCAAGACCACTGCATGCGTTAAGGCCAGAGCACTGACTGAAGCACTACTCAAATCAGAGACCATACTTACAGCTCAAATATTTCTTCGCATATTTGAGCAACAACTCTTCTCTCCAAATACTTGCAAACAGGTGGCATGGACATTCTCTCTGCATACAGAATGGTTATCGGAACACAGGAGTCTCAAAGGAATGACAAGAGACTTTGACACCATCAGGAAAGCTGCGGACACAATTGTTCAGTGGGCGAATGACAAACTGCAGGCACAGGAAGAGGAAACAGAGCTGAACCTTGAGGTTGAGGCCAGCTTGCCACAGAAAAGGCCAAGAAAAAAGACAGTCTTGCCTGGTGAGATGGCTCATGATGAGACATTCACAGATGCAGAGAGGGCCTATAAAGTTGAAGTCTACTATCAAATCATGGACACTGTCACTGAGAGCCTCCATCGTCGTTTCCTCATCCATGGGATGCTTTATGCTGACTTAGCCCTTCTGGACCCCAGAAACTTACCTCAAGTTAGGGCCAGTGGGCTACCACAGTCAGCTTTTCAAGAGCTCAGCAAATACTTCGTGAAATTCGACAGCAGAGCAACAGCTGAAAGCGTGCAGTGTGAGCTGAAGAGCCTGGCTTCACAGTGGGAGAGGCTGGAAACCTCTGCACTGGAGGAATACAGCATCAGATTAGTAAGAGAAACACAAGAGGGTGGATCTGATGGAGTGGGAATGATGCCTAAAAGGATTCCTTTGTGCGAAGAGTGTGCAGTATGTGGTTATCAGATACTCCGGAGGTACAATTTGTTGACAGATGCTTACCATATCATAGGCCTAGGATACAAGTTCTTGCACACCCTGTCGGTCACGCAGGTAGCTTTTGAGAGGAGTTTTTCAGCTCTGAAATACATCAAAAGTCGACTCAGAGGCACTCTCTCCCAGGAGCACCTAGAGACATATATGCTAATGGCACCTGAGAAAGACATCCTAATGGCCCTTGATACAGATGTGGTAATAGACAGAATTGCAGAGAGGAGTGAGCTGCTGAGAAAACTGCTGACATACTGTATTAGAGTAAGACACTCCTTTTTCGGTGTTAGAATAAGGCTTTCTACTTTCCATGAGTAAAATACAATAATGTCCCTTTTTTTTATTTTCTGTTGAACTGTGTTGTCTGTAGGAGCACTGTTTACTAGGCTACTTTGACAGTATATATGTGTGTATTAATGACACCATCTAGTCATCTACTGCTTTGATTCGGTGTGTGTGTGTGTGTGTGTGTGTGTGTGTGTGTGTGTGTGTGTGTGTGTGTGTGTGTGTGTGTTCCTACCTAATCGTATCTTTATAGGAATGAGTCAGGCTCGTACTGTCCCGTGTCTTAAACCATATTTATCGTACATATCTTTAAGTTTGTGAATTGTTTTGGCACACACTATTTCATTCGGTAGTGCTTTCCACTGATCAATTGCTCTATTTGGGAAACTAAGTTTTCTTACGCCTTTATCACCTCTCTTTTTTTGCAGTTTTTTGCAGTGTCCTATTGCTGATGCATCCCCACAGGTTATGTCATCATTTATGTCTATTTTCTCCTTCCCTGATATGCATTTATATAGCATAATCATGTCACCTCTTTTCCTTCTCTCCTGTAGTGTTGGTAGATTCAGTTTTTTTTAGTCTTTCTTCGTAGCTTAGATCCCTTAAGTTTGGTACCCATCTTGTAGCGGCTCTTTGAACTTTTTCAATCTTGTCTGTGTGTGTGTGTGTGTGTGTTTTTTTGTTTTGTTTTTTTTTTACATGAGGACTCCAGACTACTGATGCATATTCCAGGGTTGGTCTGATGAATGATGTTATTATCTTTTATAGCATGTCTTCATTTATGTACAGTATTTGAATGCTATTCTCATATTTGCAAGCAGCGTATACATGTTCCGTGCCTTCTCACTGATGTGGTCAGCCGGAGATAGTCTGTTACGGATAATCACACCTAGGTCCTTCTCTCTTTCTGATGTGTGTAAGGTTTTATTTCCTAACTTATAATCCCACTCAGTCTTTTTCTACTTTTACCAAACTTGATTACATGACACTTGTCCACATTGAATTCCATTTGCCATGTATTATTCCAATCATGAAGCTTATTTAATTCTTCTTGTAATTCTCCTTTGTATTTTTGCATCATCTGCAAACATATTTAGATACCTTTCATTTCCGGTGTTAATGTCTATATCATTTCTATCTATCTATTTATTGCGAGACGCCTCAATCCCGTTTGGGGTGGCCACAAACAAATCGCCTCCAAGTCGCCCTGTCCCCCGCCATTTCACTGCCATGCTCGCAACTCATACCCCCCTCTCTCATATACCTCTCCACCCCATCCCTCCATCTCATCCTCGGCCTCCCCCTCCCTCGTCCCCCCTCCACCTCACTCACATACACTCTCTTCGTCAGTCTTTCACCCTCCAACCTCTCCACATGGCCAAACCATCTCAGTGTGTTCCTCATAACGCTTCCTATCACATCAACATCCACACCACAACGTTCCTTAACCCTTTAACCGCGGGTGTCATTCCAGAATGACATTGCAAAAACTGGACCAAACCGCGGGTGTCATTCTCGAATGTTTGTGAATATTTTGAATACCCCGCATTTTTTCCGTGCGTCAATTGTTTCAAGGGAGAGTAGCTATTAAGTTCTTTCACTCCAGCCGACCCCCACCTCCCTCCTCCCCCCCCCTGGGGCCCCACCTCCCATCCCCTGGGCCCCCCACCCCACCCTGGACCAAACACGCATCAGTATCTGTCCAGCTGTGTGAGTGACAACACTGCTGATGTGGAAGTGAAGTGCAAGCAATTACAGTGCCTTTTACCTGCCTCTGTGAACACAGAGTGGGTGTTTATCGTATGTGCAGTTTTCATATATGTTTATAGTATTATTATCAGAATGAGGTTGGCATTTGGTAATGGTGTGTGAGCGAAAAATAGTGATTACAACACCGCTGATGTGGCAGTGAAGTGCAGGTAATTACAGTGCCTTTTACCTGCCTCAGTGAACACAGAGTGGGTGTTTATCGTATGTGCAGTGTTCATATATGTTTATAGTATTATTATCAGAATGAGGTTGGCATTTGGTAATGGTGTATGAGCGAAGGTAATGGTGTGTGAGAGAAAAATAGTGATTTTAGATCGCTCACTTCTAATGGCACTGCCCATCCTGTGATAGTCAACGAAATCATGAAACCTACATCATTGCAAAGCCGAAGGTTAGTACTTTCTAATGGTACCTTATTTTTCGCTCTAGATTTATTCTGTGCAGAGTTATAAAGGTTTAAAGTTTGTTTACATTTTGGTCGAAACCCCCGCAGGAGAGGACAGTCGGGGCAAAACAATGCCCGCGGTTAAAGGGTTAATATCCTCATTCGTCAGCCTGTCTCTCCATGTGACTCCACAGGCTCCTCTTAAATAACTCATTTCCACTGCTCTCACTCTTCACTTGTGTCTTTCCAACAACGTCCAAGCTTCACTTCCATACGTTAGACATGGTATCACAATACTGTCATGTAGTAACTTTTTCACTTCCATGCTCACTTCCCTGTTTCTTATCACTGCTTTCAAAGAACCAGCAACCTTTCTTCCCTGCTGTACTCTTTCAAGCACTTCACCCTCCAAACCTCCATCCTTACTCATCACACTACCCAAGTACTTAAACATACTCACATTTTCCAATTCCTCACCATCCAACCTCGCTGTACATTCACTGACTTCACCTCTCTCAAAGACTATCACTTTACTCTTCCCTACATTCATCTTTAGATTCCGTTTCTTACACACTCTCCCAAACTCATCCACCAAGCCTTGCAGCTCCCCTTCGTCTTCACTCAACAACACAGTATCATCTGCAAACAACAGTACAGGGAGTTTCCAAACACTATCCTCTCTCACTAGGGCCACTCCAACATCCACTACCCTACCTTGTACCTCTTTTATTACCCCATCCATGTACAGATTGACAACCATGGAGACATGACACATCCCTGTTTCAACCCAACTTTCAAAGAGAAAAATTCACTTAGTTCACCATCCACACGCACTGCAGCCTTCGCATCATCGTACATACTCTTCATAGCATTCAACAACTTCCCATCTACTCCATATATTCTTAACACTTTCCACAATCCTTGTCTATCCACCCTGTCATATGCTTTCTCCAAATCCATGAAAGCCGCATACAACTTCTTTCCCTTCTCTAGAAACTTTTCCACTAAAGATCTAAGAATGAATATCTGATCTACACAACCTCTTCCCTTCCTAAAGCCTCCCTATTCTTCTCCAACTAATTTCTCTTTTCTTTCTCTAACTCTGTCAATAAGTATCCTACCATACACTTTTCCTATTATACTAAGAAGACAAATGCCCCAATGATTACCACACACTTCTTTTTCCCCCCTTTTCCTTTGTACAAGGGAATAATTATACCTGACTTCCAATCCTCCGGGACTCTACCTTCCTCCCAGGCCAATCTGTACATCTTCCACATCCATTCTACTACTATCTCTCCCCCATGCTTCAGCATTTCACCACACACTCCATCAATTCCTGGGGCTTTCCCCGATGTAACTTTCTTCGTTGCTTCCACAACTTCTATCCTACTGATTTATTCCTGTCTTCTCACCTCCCTTCTTCTCCCAGCCATTCCCCAGCCACTTATACTCGCATTACTTCCATCCTCTATGTTCAACAATTCCTTAAAGTGTTCTCTCCATCTGCTCACTTTTTCTTCCTTCTCCACTAGTAATCTACCATTTTTATCTCTCACTCCCCTGCTAACTTCACTTCCACCCTGTCTTACACTTTTCACTTCTTTCCAGAACATTTTCTTACAGTCCCTCCACTTTACACTCAAATTCCTTCCAAATTCCTCATCCACTCTCTTCTTACTCTCTCTTACTAATCTTTTCACCTCTCTCTTTCTTTCTACATATAACTCTCTCTTCCGCCTCTCAACTTCTTCCACGTCCCTATTTCTCATCCATTCATTGTATGCTTTCTTCTTTTGTGCCACAGCCTGTCTCACCTCTTCAGTCCACCACGCTGTTCCTTGCACCCCCCTCCGTCTTCTCTTCCTTCCACACACCACTTCACATGCTGCACATGTTTCTTCTGTAAATATCCTACACACACCTTCCACATCTCCCATCTGCTCCAATTCATATTTGCCCAATCGTTCCTCCACTTCTTTCTTATACTCTGCCTTTTTCTCATCCTCTTGTAACCTTTCCACTCTCCTTGCAACTACTCCTTCCTCTCGTCTTTCCCTTCTTCTATTCCTCCATCTTACTTGCATTCTAATTCTGGCCACCACCAAGTAGTGGTCAGAAAGTCCACTCCCCCAACCTCTATAAACTCTTGCATCCATTACACATCTTCGCATCCTTTCATCCACACACACATAATCAATCATTGCCTTCCTTTCATTCAGTTCACCACCCACCCTTCTCATCACTCGCCATGTATACCTGGGGATCATTTTATGCCTGAAGAGGGTATTGGCAATCACCAACCCCCTCCCAGCACAAATGTCCACTAACGCACTCCCATTCTCATCTATCTCAGCAGGCACACCCCACTCACCATCTATTCCATCCACCTTCACATTCCCAACTTTACCATTCATATCACCAATCAAAAACACTCTCTCATTCCTTCCAAACTTTTCCATGCACACCTCTACATTTGTCCAGAACTCTTCTCTCCCTCTTCTAGCATGATCTTGCGTTGGCGCATACACATACATAATCACCAACATTTGTATTCCAACTTTCAACTTTTCTCACACAATCCTTGACCCAACTGATCCATACTGTCTTATGCTCTTCTTCCATCTTTTACTCACAACTATACATACTCCTTCCTTTGCCCTCTCATTCTCACCTACTCCTGCACATATACCCCATCCATCCTCCCATTCTCTCACACTTTCTCCTCTCCATTTTGTTTCAGTTATTCCACATACATCCACTTTCGCACCCTCAAGCACCTGGACAATCTCTCTCTCTTTCACCTCATCATTTATATTTCACCATATCATTTATATACACTAAAAACATGATTGGTGCCAGCACTGAGCCCTGTGGAACTCTGCTGGTCACTTCTCTCCATAATGAGTAATTTCCCCTTAGTACTGTTCTCATTTCTCTTTTTATGAGATAATATTGCATCCAGCAATACAGTTTGCCTCGTATTCCTCATTGATGGTACAGCGTCCATAAAAGTCTTTGGTGCGGTACTCTGTCAAATGCTTTCTTGAAATCTAAATAGATACTGTCCACCCATCCTGCTCTTTTCTGTAATGTGTCTGTTACTCTGTCATAGTAGCTCAACAGATTAGTAACACATGATTTTCCTTTTCTGAAACCAAACTGTCTTTCTGTTATCATATTGTGTTCTTCTAGATGATTCACCCAAATTTTTCTTATAAGCTTTTCTAATACCTTGCTTACAACACTGGTTAGTGATACTGGTCGGTAGTTGAGTGGATTTTGTCTATTCCCTTTCTTGAATAAGGGAACAATGTTTTCTTCCAAATGTCAGGTAGTTTCCCTTGTCTCAAGGATTTCTTGAAATTTAAAGATAATGGTTTACTTAACTCCATTGCACTTTCATGTAGCACCCAACATGAAATTTCATCAGGACCATTTGCTTTTCCTTTGTCTAATTTGCTTAACTCCTGTATTCTTTTTGTGATATTTGTATGTCTGGTAATATGTGTGGGCATGAATGTTCCACATAATCCCTCTCAAAAATTTTTCTTCTGTAAAAACTGATTGGAAATTCTTATTTAGTGCTTCACAAATATCCTTCTCATGTATATGGGTGAGTCCCTTATCCGTAATGGATTGTATTTTATCTTTTACTTTGGTTTTGCTTCTGATGTAGAGGTAAAATAACTTCGGTTGATCACTACTTTTATTTATGATATCCACTGTTTTTGGGCTTCCCTCCTTATTCTTGTATAATCGTTTCTTGCCTGTTTATAGTTGTTATATGCCCTTTCACTATTGTGTCTTCTGTATCTATTCCATAACAAATTTATTTTTTCTTTTGATTTCTTACATTCCGTATTGAACCAATTCTTTCTTTTCTTTTCTGCTTCTTTGTGATGTGGGATGTACTTCTGGACTCGTATATCATAAAGTTCACAGAATTTTTTATATACAGCATTTCAATCTTGTCCTCTAAGCTCCTTTTCCCAATCAATTTCTAAGAAGTACTTCTTTAGGTTATGATAGTTTCCCTTTTTATAGTTTAGGCTCTTTTTGTAACTTCCATTGCTGTTAACTATGTCATATGCTACCTTGAAGTTGCAATTTAGTACTGCATGGTCGCTTTTGCTGAATGGAGGGTGATATATTAAATTATCAATATCGTTTTCTTGCCTAGTAAATATAAGATCCAGCATTGAGGGTACATCGAGACCTCTTTTTCTGGTGCTTTCCCTTATATGTTGCGTTAGGAATAACTTCTGCACGAGATCCAGCAGCTTTTGGTCCCAACAGCTTTCTTGGCTTTTTATATCTAGAGTATTCCAATTTATATTTGTATTAAAATCTCCAGTTTGTATAATTCTTTCCGAGTTCCCTTCCATTCTATGTAGTAATGATCATAAACTCTGAATTGTACTTTCTGCCAGATCCTCATATTCGCCTGTGTGTGTGTGTGTGTGTGTGTGTGTGTGTGTGTGTGCTTTGTAGAAGCGTCATGTACTAGTCTGACAGTATGGATGAGTGTGTTCTGTAGTTGCATCATCTCAAACACTGTGTGTTCTGTGGACTACTAGCAGTGTCTCTACTCCAACAGTATGTTTATGTTCTGATGTAGGTGCCCACACCCATCGTACTGTGTGGTGGTATGTGAGTAGCCTACAGTTAGTGTAGTGTAGGAGTAGGCTTTTTAATATGCAGTTGCTTCTAGTATGATGCAAACATAGGCTGCGCAGTCCGTAGCATGCTTATGTCCAGTCCATGGTTGCGTTTGATGGGGGAGTGAGAAGTTGAGATTCCACCCTCCGAAAAATGAAAAACCTACCCTTTCCTGCCATTAGGCTTTCACAATTTTTGATCCTCCCCAAAGTAAACCTGGGATATGGCCTTGGCTGTGCCTTAAGCCAGCTGGGTCAAGTATGGAATACTGAGTTAGGATATGTCATAATACCCCTCTCCCATGGCCTCATTATAAATCTGAAACTCCAAAATTTTCTGGAGGGGGGCAGAGCTAACCGTCCCCCCACCCCCCCACACCATCCAGGTCAACAGGATATGGGCTGTTCTTAGTGAAACTCCAGGTCCATTTGACAGCCCCAGTCCGCCCCTGACTACAGGGATCCCTTCTCCAACATATCCTTGTACTGCTGCCACAATATCTCACTCCAAAGCTACCAATGTCATTGCCTCCTACACTCATGCAGACATTGGGTTTGTCTCCACCATCCTTCATAATATTTGAAATTTTTCCTAATGCATTACTCACCCTGGCCCCTGGAAGACAAATGTTTATTGAGTGGAGTATCCACTGCTCTATTTAGGTACCTTACCTGGGAGTCTCCAACACTGGTAACAATATTCTCAACCTTTCTTGATCTCAGGATTCCTACAGCAAGTACTCTTGCCTTCCTTCTCCTCTCCTTCTCTCTCTGCCCTCCCTTCACATTCTTCACGTAACGTGTAGAATGCATTTGTGTTTTTTGTCTTCACTTGTTTCTTAAGGGTGAACTTTGTTGCATCCTTGTGAACAAGTGTCCACCCTTCAGCATATTTCTCTTCTCCAACACCTCTAACAAGTCCCTCATTTGTGACTTCTCCTGTCTGAGAACCTGTACCTCGCGTTGTAATATCAGTTCTTCCTTTAACTCTAGGTAGTCCCTCTCAAAACTTGCAGCAGAGACATATCTCTCCGTAAAGGAAGCCATCTACCACAGAAGTACTAGAACAATAATACCACAGATGACTAGAAGACATTACCCCAACACTATCACAGGTCACTACAACACATTAGCACAGAACTATTACAGGTCCATAGTACAACACTATCACAGGTGACTACAACACACTAGCACAACACAATCACAGGTCACTACAACACTCTAGAAGAAGACTATCACAGGTCACTAAATTCACTGACAGTTCTCACAACAGGCAGGAACAGACAGATGTATTTAGGAATGCCAGGAGACGTCTGAGGAATGCCAGGAGATGTGTGAGGAATGCCAGGAACCATCTCAAGGAATGCCTGGAGAGCAGATATGTCTTTGATATCTTAGTGCAAGTTGCACAATGGACTCTCCTTCTTAATGCAATACTTGGGGACCGTGATCACTCCCAGCGATTCTTGGGGGATCAGTTTCATCCCCCAAATAAACACTCTTTGAAATAGGAGAGAGTTCTGAACAAGTGAATGAAACTGCTCAATCTAGTTCATCTGGGTACTCCAATGGTCTACTAT
This sequence comes from Coenobita brevimanus, assembly GCF_032717465.1. Classification (NCBI taxonomy): domain Eukaryota; kingdom Metazoa; phylum Arthropoda; class Malacostraca; order Decapoda; family Coenobitidae; genus Coenobita; species Coenobita brevimanus. The sequence goes on along the minus strand of NC_136961.1, from coordinate 31,944,913 downwards.
ATAAACTTCTCCAACCATGATTTTTAGGGGTGGGGGGCAGTCCTCCCTTCACTCAATTTAACATTCTTTTCAATAGTGAAAGGAGGGCGGATATGGCTTTAATACCTTAGTACATGATGTACAATGGACTCTCATCAGTAATGGAATATATGGGATGCTTGAACCCCCGGTGATTCTTGGGGGAGTCAGCCCCCTACGAAATATAAAAATGATAAGAAAGAGGAGATTCTGAACACAAGGACTTAAAAAGAAAATGGCATAAATATCGCATGCTTGGGTATGCAGTTTCCATGTTTTCTCTGCATACACAGGAAGAAACTACACATCTGCTTGATTATTACTACCAAATACCGATTTATTGAACTTAGGAAACACCTTTCACTGAAGAAGTTGATGGCAGCCGAAACCTACCCTCTCAATTTCGAGAATTCACAATATAATCGTCTGGTAGCAGAAGAAAAGTATAAAAATGACTTCCTTGGTCTGTGGGTCCTGGTTAAGAACAAGTTAGACGAACCAAAGGCCTTGTTACAGCTCCTTGTCCACCTATAATGCTAATTTGCCATTCCTCTCCTTTTGTCATTGTCAGTTATGTGCAAAAGTTGCGATATTCTGACCTGCATCCCTGACATATGATGAGAGCTGCCAGTATTTCAACTGACCAACATCATCATGAATCAAGAAAACTGTCCCTTGTAAAATTACTGTTTAACCCATGGACTCCGAGATAAAATCTGCTCGCACCTCACCTCATTATAGAAAAAAACAAAAACAAAAAATAGATTTACTTCAGACCTTAATATCTCAGAAACTAGAGCAGTCAGGGAATTGAATTAAACACCATATTGCTCGGTAACTCTTCTTGCGAATGAAAGTATCACCCTGTCTCTAGGTCGTTGCGTTTCTGAGCAATGACGAGAGGAAGAGGACTAATTTTTGCCGTGAAAACAGGATGTGTTTGCGTGTCTGGCCACAGCCAGTCAACATGATAACTTCTCCATTACTTAATAAACTAGACAGTGCTGTCCAAGGCACGGCCTATGGCACTATCACTGAGTCCTTTCCTAGTATCCTTGGAAAGAAGTTTGGCAGGGGTGGATGAGGCAAAAGTCCAGTTGAGGCGGGAACGACATCGGACAAGAAAGATTAAGAAAAGAACGTCCTGCACCTAGCAGACTCACAGAGACGACTGAGGTATGGTTGGGCGAGCTGGTGGCAGGGCTTCCATAAGCTCCGCTCATCTTACCCTAGAGTTAAGTCAGTTTTACCCTAAATTCCTATGTTTTACCCTAAATAGTAGGCAACACTGACTTCGATTATATATATATATATATATATATATATATATATATATATATATATATATATATATATATATATACAGTATATGAATCTAAGAAAAAGGCAAATTGGATGAAATATGTAAAGAACTCCATATTTTTTTTATTTAAAGAAAACAAAAATACACTATTCAAGAAAAAGGCAAACTGGATGAAGTATGTAAAGAATTCCATATATTTGATTTAAAGAAAACAATAATAAACAAATAAAATAAGAGAAAAACAAGTTTCTCTATGTTTTATCTCATTTCTATTAGATTTCTGGTTTAATCAGAACACTCATCTGAGCCAACCCGGCCTAACCGTTTCGGAATTAAACGTGGCGCGCAGTTTGAAACTAGGGTTTTGTGTTCATTTCTATATTAGGTTTGAGAAATATTCTTGATTTTCGACTGATAGTGACACATTTTTTTGTGTGTGCATTTTGGCAACAAATTACCCTAAAATTACCCTATGTTATGTATTACCCTAAACGCTACCCTAGAACGGGTCTAATTACCCTAATTTAGGGTATTTTACCCTAAAATGGAAGCCCTGGCTGGTGGGAATCTCCCTCGAGCTTTTGGTGACGAGATAAAGTGGCGGCCGCTTCAAACTGTGCCGGGAAAACAAGTGCAGTTCCTACTGAAACCCGCCACCAATTTTTTGACATTCTGACCGACACCTGGCGGTTAGGGGTTAAGCCACAAATCGAAAATAATTATACATATAAAAGGCAACATTTTCTACTAGATTTGGACCTCTCACAGATTTATCCATGTACATTTTTTTCTTAATAAACATTTATTTCGTAGGTATAAATGGGTTTAACTCCTCCATTTGAACAAGTCATTTTCGTGTGAAATCAAGAACACAGAGGCATTTGAGTTACTGGATCAGTAAGACCTACGAATGTCCGAAATATTCATTTTTTTTTTTTTAAGGCATCTAACTTAATTAGGTGACAACGTGTTAGTTCATTTAACTCCCGAAACACGAAAGATTTGTCTTAAACTGGAGAGAGAGAGAGAGAGAGAGAGAGAGAGAGAGAGAGAGAGAGAATGTAGCAAAAATGAACTGAAGAGTATGTCAATGAACTGAAGAAGTTCATAATCTGGTTAAGCCATAAGGTATGACTGGTACCGCTTGAGGGATAAATCAGGAAATTATGAAGACACCACTGATATTGTACTGGATCTCAGGTCCATTTCTAAAGGCTCTCTGATGATGGTTTTCCTGCATTTCTGATTCTCTTTCCTGTTCTATCTGAGGCTAACGATTTCATTTAGTACAGTGAGGTAAAGCCCTGGGCCGGACTTACACGTTGTGGGGCCCTGGGCCCTAGAAGTACGTGGGGCCCCGTCAGTGCCTCAGCACATTGGGCCAATTTTCCAGTCATTATCGACATATAAATGCACCTAACTTGGCTTGGCAAAGGCAAAACAGCGGTTTAAGCGTGACAAAACATTCATTTCTGAAAATACATTTATGATAAATATTAGTATACTACACTGCTGTGAGATGAATAATATTAATGATATAGAAAAGGGTAATCACAAACTTGACTGAATAATGACACACATTGAAAACTAAAATTTTTCTCCGGCCTTTGAAGCGCACAAAGTTCTCAATTACTTCTCATGTGCTAACTCTTTTGACTAGTTTGTGTTCTACATTCAGTACAGCCACTGCCAGTGATCCCAATCGATTTTGTCCAATGGTACTATGCACAGAGTTCTTGGTCCTGATTGAGTTTCGAGTTGATCTTTTGCCATTGCAGTTCTCCACAGACATTGGCAGGTAAATACGTAGAACTATCTCCACACTGGTGAGTGCTGCCACCCTATCACAGCTGTTTATTGTGGAAAAAATACTCGTTTCAATCAATTTGTTAGAATCTTCTGTCTGCATCGTCTTGAGAAATACCTGAAAATGTACTAATTCCGAAACCAGACGAGGTTCCATTCCAGGTCATTTGGATAGCAAATGACCAGGTCGGCAGCAGAGTCCAGAAATTTGTCTGTCTTCTTGGTCATTGTCTCTGACAAGAAAGCGAATTGTTGCTGGAGTGTTTCATAAGGTTTGAGGCCATCTCCTAGTGACGTTAGCTGATCAGTGATGAGTATGTAGGATATGGTCCTGAATCACTCTCTGGGTGGTAACTGAGTGTCATCTGTGCTGTCTCCTTCATCATGATGTTGCTTCCTCCTTCGAACATGTTGTCGATAATCTTCATTCTCGCTCTGACTACATTTTTCGACAGCAGTCTATTCATAGTCGTTGAACTGTTCCTATAGATCCAGTATGAACTCTTTTAGTGACTGGAGTAGTTTCACTGCTGTTTTCAGATCGAGGCCTGACTTCTATAACTGCTGACTTGTCGCACTGAACCCCTTTAGAATTTTCTGCTGTGTTACTAATAGAATCAGCATCTCTAGTTTTTCCAGATCCTTTTAAATAGCAGTTGCATCACATCTAGCCTCCGAATTTAGATATTCATCCATTGTTAAATTGTTCTGCACCATAATATTCAGCTGGTGCCTGTTATTCACTGCTTCTACAGCTTCCACTAGGGCCGACCAAGGTTAACTGACAAGCTTTTAAGAACTGGCATGTGTTTCTGAGCATCTCTGTGTTTTCGTCAAAGATAGGTTAATTTCAACGAGATAAACATACAGATACTGAATCATACAAAACATAGTCACAGCAGCCATGCAGCACTCAGCAGCTCACATCCCAATGAGGTCCAGAGAATGAGCTAAGCAAGGAATGAACTCAGCAGATTCACATTGAATTTTTATGTGCATCTAGGTGCTAAAGTATTTTCCAGACATGATGCTGGCACTGTTGAATGATTGACCGTGACAGTCAGAGATCACAATTCTGTTCATTTGCAGAAATTCCGGCAATACTTCAGCAATTTTCTTTCCAGAGTTATTCACTATGGGAACAAACATCAAGAAATGCTCTAATGGCCCCTCTGGCAACATGCAACGGATAATGAGGCATAGTTGGCTCATGTGTAACACGTCCTGAGTAGAGTCCAATTATATTGAGAAATGTTTGACCCTCTGAATTGCTATGATGGCAAACATCATTTTTCCACCCAGCATATTAATTAGTCCGTTACATACTGTTGATGAGAGGTAGTTTACATGGCCACTCCCTTGGCTGGCATGTTTGTAGAGATGTGCCGTGATGAAAGTGTCATACTTGCAAAGAAGCTCCATCATTCCCAGATAAGTTCCCATTATTCACAGGACCTATCACCACGTCGTCACCTCTAATAGGCAGACGACATTCACACAGAAACATAAGTACATCCAAACACAATCGTAGCACTTCGTACCAATAGTGCCGTTCTGACTAGTACTGACGAACTAGCTCAGTGTTAATGCACTGCTTGTTTGTGCTGATTTCAATTGCTGTGCCCTTCTATTAACTCCCTAGCATATTTCCAAACCTCTAACATGAGCATAAACCGACTTATAATGTGGGACACCAGGCGGTACATAAAACAAAAGAGAGGCATGTCTCTTCAGAATAGCAAAGCCAGCGGAGATCGATTTCTTCACCAGGTAATGTGTGTTTTCTGCTAAACAATTTTTATTTTGTTAAATGACGAGTTTTACTTCCCTCACGGACAGCAGAATTATTGTAGTTACTGTCTACATTATGACATTCTGCACTACCCTTCTCGATCCTGAAGCTTTTGAACTCCTCAGTTAGTTGTTCTGGTCAAAGGCCAGTGTCTTTTTCATCATTTTCAGCCATTTCAGTGTTTTCTTCTGGACCACATTCTTAGGTAGAATAATCTGAGTCATCATCACACTAAGTTGGCAAATAGCAATTCTAGAAGCAGCAACAGGGCCAATAATAGGAATTCCTGAAGTTGTAGATTTATTTTCCTTCTCGACTTTGTTGTTATCATCTTGAGTGCGAGATAACCCAACTGTCACTGTCGTGCTCTTAAGCCAACTTGTGATTTTACAGAGCTAATTCCAGTCACTTTCAGTTTCAATGCTTTGCATCTGTTTGCCTGCACCAGACTGATATTTTCTTCCTCAGTCACATTCATGTCCCATCATGGCTCCAGCATTCTACACAGACTGCTCGTACACCTACAATTTAAGCAGTATTCTAGTGACTGACACCTAGTCACCATCTGTAAAATCAATACAATGCAAAATATTAATTTAAATATGCTGATGCATAGGCCTATAGGTGTCAGTATACCAATAATCAAGGAAGAACATAAATAGTCAAAGGATGAGGATAGGTAATAATAAAAACAAGCTATTGTAGGCCATAGCCTATACATTATTTGGCCTAGGTATCTGGGTGTAAGTTACGGATGATAGTCAGTCAACTGCTACCAGGTACAAGTACCAGTCAGGCAGAGGACTTTGCAGCTGGTGGCACACCAAGCTTCAAAACATGTTTAGTATTGTTTAGTCATTATTTACTTACATTTTTTTTTTTTTTCATATTAATACTTCATTTTTCATAAACTTAATCATCAGTATGATTGTTAATTGATGAATGTTATTAAGCTATGCTAGGGAAGAGATGTCAAATAGCATAATTTATTGTAATCACTGAGTCAGCACACGGCCCCTGGAAAGCACCTGGCCTTGGGCCATGTCCCTGTGAGCCCTGCCATTAATCCAGCACCGGCTTTAAAGGGTGGTTATCCCACCTATTTCAAGTCATGTCCCCCTCAGCCATAATTCATATATGCACGCCTTCCCTTTGTTCACCCACTACATGACATCATCTGACTCAAAAAACCTTTTCTCAAATTGTTATTATTGTTGTTACCATAGGTTCAACTGGATGTTAACCCAGGTGAACAGGAGCTGAATTAGCCTCATTCCTACAATCCACTATCTTCCTCTACAAAGATATGGGGGGAGGGAATGAGTTACGTGTATATTTTAACTGGTGGTGAAGTCCATCTTGCAATATAGCATTTTTTTCTGGTGCGGTCTTCAACCCATTACATCCGGGGGTTGTTTTCACCAACCAAACCACCAGCAGGTGTTTTTCTAAAAAATCACTGTTATTTAAACCATATTTTTTCAGCTAAACCTATAATATAAAATTATAGTATAATATGCTCTTATAATATGATGCAATAATCATAATAATAATACAATGACATTAATGCTACAAAACACTAGGTCATGTATACATGTCACCTGGATGTCCCCTGGTTGTCATGTATACATGTCACCCAGACAGGAGGGGTTAATTATCTCTCAAAACGACCATATGAGAGAGAGAGAGAGAGAGAGAGAGAGAGAGAGAGAGAGAGAGAGAGAGAGAGCGCAGCAGCAGCACTAAGCTAATCAGGTGACAGACAGAAAAGGGAAAAATATTACTCAGGTGCAGAGAACAATGTGCTTTGAAGGATGCAGCAGGGACAGTATGAATACTAAATATAAATCAGTGGTTCATTGCGACACACACACACACACACACACACACACACACACACACACACAGTTGAAGTTTATGAGATATTTACGGGGGAGCAAGCGCAGCAAGCGAAGCGAGCAAGTGTAGCAAAGCGATGTCCATTATACGTTCAGTTGAGAAATGAGCGGCCTGACACGACTCAGCCTAGCCAACATGACACAGCCCGACTGCTTAGGTTTTCAGAGGCTTATAACTTTTCTACTATGCACTTTTCTCCTATGTAAGGCAGAGAAGAAAGTCTTTCAGCAGGTTGTACAAACATTCAAAAAAATTTGTTTTTAGGTATATACTCACTCATTACACCAGAGAAGCCCCCTGGAGTCTCTGCTTTCCACAGGAATGTACCAAAGGCTTCAATTGACATGCTTCATTATGAAATCGAATTTTAAAAAATTTCCTGTTGTAATATAATATATTCTTGCAAGAATTTTAACCATTACATATCAGATGTTGTGCTCATAATTTTACACAAACGTTTTTTTCTATGTTTAGGGGGTGAAATCTGCAAGGGTAATCACCCCATTTCTGGGTTTTATCAATCGATCATTAGGCAAGCATTTATCAATGCAGTTCATTGACATGGCAAGTCAGGAGCAGAGAACTGCATACTGCATATGTGATAAATGGTATGGTGCCTCGCTATATGCACAGCCAGTGAGAAAATGTAAGAGAAAATATGAGAAGGAAAACGTTTTAGCTCAATTATTCTTCTGTTATTGTTCAACTACCCGTCAGAAATGTTGAAAGTTTACACCAAGATGATATTATGATGACAGGCATATGTACAAACACTTGCTTGCTCATCACGCGCTCATAAAGTGCAGTTTACTTGTACTATAATTGATTGCATGTGTGTGTCTGTATGTATCTGGCTGTTCACAAAATATCTCAAAATAAAGTGGGCAAATTGTATCCATATTCTGTGGGCAGTATCCTGGGTTGTATGGTTTGTTTGTTAATAATTCCGCCTGCCAGAGGATTTTGGTAGAAAAATATACCATCTGTCTTTTTCATTTAGTTTGCCATTAGTCACCATTTTCTATTGTGCCCTGAATGAAGAGAATGGCTGTTTCAAGGGTAACTGTCAAAAATTCCTCAAAGACCTGTTATACTCAGTGGCATTTACCATCTTAATACCCTTGACTTCATGCATCCAAATGCTACTGTGATATTTCACTTACTAGAAGTAAACAACAAAACCCTAGATTTGTTTTCGATTTTGGCAAAGGTGTGATGATATGCCTGTGATTACCAGAGGATTACTGACTTTTTTTTTTTTTTTTTTTTTTTTAGTGTTGGTAGGCAATACACATTCGAGGGCGAATGCTTTGACTTTTACTCCTCTAAGTCCTTGTGCTCCTCTTGGGAAATGTTCCGGCCTCCTTTGGAGGGGGGGGGGGTGTAATCCCCAGGGTGAGAATCACTTGCCCATTGCACTTCGATACAATATTATAATTTTACTCTTGCCAACTTCAGACCGTTTTCTTCTCCTTATGAGAACCATTTCGAATCGCAGGTGTCAAATGAAAACGTCACTAAGCACCCTCACTGTTAAATATCTTCCTGAGCAGCATATAATCGTCCGACAATATCAAAAATAAAATTCACTTTACACCATTGTAATCAGAAATTCGAAGTGACAGTGTTGATTATGGTGTTGCTGATTACGATGGAGAGGATTGTAGGTAAAAAATTTAATAATAATCATTGACGATGATGATGATTATAATGATGCTGTTATAATGCTGATGATGCTAAATTGTTGGACAGGGCTGAGGATGTTGTGGAGTTTGATCTGTTTGACAAATGGCAGCGGTATTCTCAGCCCAACACCACCTCTTGCCTCAACACTCCTAGGGTCATCACTGTCACCGCCGTCCTCTCACTCAGTAACTTATGGGTACGTAAAATAAAGACTGCATTCAGCCGTGTCACTAACGGAGGTCTTCTTATAGTCCTATACATTTTTTTCTGATAATGTCATATGCACAGTTACAAAGTGCAGGAGTTAAATATTATTACCTATTTACTTGTTTTTAGAGTAGTACAGACATTAGAGAAAGTTGCTTGAAGATTAATATATGAAACTGTACACACTTTTTTCATCAGTATCTTAAAACATATCTAAATGGAAATCAGACTTACCTGATGAGCAGTTTTCCTGTACTGCCTAATTTAAACTCGCTCTGTCTCTCTCCTGTCTCTCTGTCTGTCTGCCTGTCTTGCTAAAAGACCCCCACTCACCCACCCACCCATCTCCACACACACACACACACACACACACAGCCTTGCCCTTAGATCGGACTATATGAGCTCTCAGCTCCCTTCCGGGAGAGTAAAAGCTGACGATCACGACCATCAAGTGATCCTGACCGACCCGGTGAATTGACCCGGTGAATTACACACACTTAGAGCTGTCCTTCTGCTACAGAAGACGACGACTATTATACCCAATGATAAAGTATTTTTCACTGTCTTTGGTGACAATGTGTGTGACTGCAGACCAATTCGGGATCCACAAACTTTGACAAACATTCAGCATTTCAAGTCCGGGTTTGCTGGAAGAACTCTGTTTTGGTTGTACACCCTCCCAGAATAAAGAATCGGCCCTCTAACGGCACGTATCATTCTGATACATGGACAAAACATTGTAATATATGGCATTCTGTGATTATATGTGAAAGTATTATCTTCGGTATGATTAGAACTCGAAATTGCACCCCCCTCAAAAAAAAAAAAAAAATCACATACTGAATGGTATATGTTTTGAGGCATTAGATTTAAAGATTCATGTGTGTCTGTAGAACTTGCTCATTTTCACAACCATCGTACCCTAAGGGGCTGATACTTTTTTGGGAGGGTGAACCTTGGTTGTTAGAGTCTTCTCTGGCCACGTTCCGAGCTTCTTCGAGATGTATGGCTCCTTTGCGCAGAGGGCTCACCACTGTTCTCTGTCAGAGGGATTGGCTTCAAGATCTTATGGTATGATGTTGCATTTCTTCAGAGTTGTCCTTTTATGATCAATTTATGTCTTCTCTCCCACTGGGTTGCGATGTGCTGCAAGATTTGGCCATATAGAACCTGGTGGGGAAGACGGTGCTCAGACATGTGTAACACGTGTCCAACCCATCTCAGCTGCATTTTAGTTAACACGGTTTCTATGCTGGTTGACTTCGCCTACTGGAGAATTTATGAGTGAAGGTCTTTATCCCCCCATGTGAGTCCTTCGATGCACTGTAAGCATCGTATGGGAAACGACTCAACTTGTTTGATGTGACATCGGTAGGTAGTCCAAGATTCAGCATCTTATAAGAGAGTGGAGAGGCATGTAGCCGTACATACAGATACCCTCGTCTCGATTCCCGAGTAGGTTTTTTCAAAGACTCTGGATCTGAGACATCCAAATGAGGCTGAGATGTGGCTGATTAATGCAAGAACTTCTGCATGAATGTTATGTTTATCTGAGCACATTTCCATGTCCAGTAAAATTCCCCACTTGTTATACATGTCGTTATTTATCGGATATGCAAGAGACTCTCCTGGATTGTTTCTCTGAGATATTATTTCTGTTCTATTGACTTTTTTTTTTTACTTGGAGTCCCATTTCATGGCTTATGTTGTAGTGTGGTCAAATTAGAGTTGAATCAGGAATTATATTTCCCCTAGACATATTTGGTATCGCTGAAAGCGCAATTTGATGTAGATTACGAAAATCATATGCCTCACTGTCCCTTATTTGGGTAAAAAAAATTATTTGCATATAAATACTGGTTAAAAGCAAAATTAAGCCTTAATGCTAATGTCTTTTTGTTTCAGGCCATTGAAGAGTAATGAGTGACATGGATGCTAATTATCTATCATCTTCACTGTCATCAAGTTTTGTTTTCAAAATCAACAAGGATCATTGTGTGAAATGCCGACAGCCAGAGACTAAATCAGACACACTACAAGTTGTAAAAGAAAGGGGAATACAGATAATCACAGACTACAGTATTGCAGTTAACGACCATGTTTTGCACAAATATCTTACAGAAACCAGGCTGGAAAGTAGCGAACCTGTAAAAATCCATCGTGATTATCAGAGAGAGGCCAACAATATGAAACGCAGATCTTCCGACAAGCTTGAAAATGCAACAGGATGTACCAGTAATGTTTCGCGAACTGAAACGAGAGGAGGAACGACACCGTTTGACTGGAAAAGCAGTTGTCTCTTTTGTGAAAGTTCTTGCATTTCTGACAGAAAACATGGATACCAAGACAATGTAATTGAAGTCAGAACTCTGGAAATAAGGGAAAGTCAGCTGAGGGTTTGCAGTGAACGAAATCATGATGAATGGGCAGTAACTGTGAAGATGCATTAGTAGGTTGCCATGACCTTGTCGCAGCTGAGGTTCGATGTCACAAATCATGCTATGACAGGTTTAGAAAGAAGCTTCCTAGGAAGAGTGACGATCTCAAATGATCAGTCAAGGTAGGCCAGTTAACAAGACGAAATTTCAGAACTTTGACTACCTTTGTCAATGGCTTGAATCAGAGGGTGAATTGTATTCGTTACTGGATGTACAGAACAAGCTGACTGAAATTGCTGGGTGTGAAGATATGTATGACACAAAATGGATCAAGAAAAAATTTGAAGAAAGATATGGTGACCACATTTAAATTGGTAAACTAGCTTGACGGCCAAATGTTGTGTGTCTGTGGAACATTGCTGACTACGCCATCAACGATAAATGGTATGCAGACAATGCAGAGAGCTGAAGGTGAGGCTGAACGAATTGTAACTACAGCAGCTAAACTGATCTTTGGAGGTATTCGATCAGCAGAGTTTGACTGTAACTACTACCCATCAAATGATATTCTTGAATGCACAGAGAAAGGAAAGGAGTGGTTACCACCTCTGTTGCTGTTGTTCCTAGCAAGACTGATCAAAAACCAACATCACCAAGTGAGTATAGTACTGTATTAACAATGTAACTCGTCCCCGATCCTGTACTCCTCCTATTCCATATGGATTAGGTATTAAAGTAGACAATGTATTTGCGTCCAAATGGTTACTCAATGAAAAGTGCATTAGGGTTTTCTGTAAGTTCAGATGAAGTTCTCTGATACAAGCAGTCAGTAACCGAGAATGAAGATACTAGTGACTTTCTCAGAGAATACTTGCCTGGCACGATCACGCAATGCATGGCCGATAATGTGGACCACAGCCCTATGACCCTTGATGGAAAAGACTCACTGCATGCCATGGGTTGTGTGTCCTCTACAGTAGTTGAATGAAATGCTCCATAGATAAAGCTACAACCAATTAAGCGACAAAAGCGTAAGCTTGCAGACCAGATAATTCAAGGTAAAGGGATCCCAGTTGTGGAATATAGGCCCCCTCAAAACTCTGGACTGTCTACAGTATTTTTCAAGCCCCAGCTACAGTTGCAAATGCCTTATGTTCTACCACCTGACACCAGTCTTGATATGCTTTGACACAATGTGTACTTCTTTGGCAAAAAGCAGCGGTCAAACTGGTCTGGTTTCATGACAGCTATCACCAATGGAAACTACCCAGGAAAAGCCACAATCTCATTTCTTCCCAAACTAGACATGGACCCATTTGATCTGACATGTATCTACTCTGTCTTTATTTTCGTTTTAAAGCAAGCAGAACAAATGCAGATCAAGACATCTGTGGTTACATTTGACCAACCTCTTTGGCTGAAAGCAATGGAAATAGTGAAGGCAAAGTCTCTTCCTATCGTCCTCATACTTGGTGGCTTCTATGTGATGATGAGTTTTCTAGGGAGCATTGGATCTGTAATGAGAGGATCTGGTCTCACAGAAGCATTCCTGGCTATCTATGGATCAAATGCTGTTGAACATTTAATGATAGGGAAAGCAGTGTCAAGGGTATTGTGTGCACACTTCCTCACTGAGTCTGCTATCATTATGAAACTCCTCTGCAGATTTATTCCTGAAGATCCTGTTCAGAACCGTGAGGAATTTCTTCAAGTTGAACATACTGAATCAGAGAATGATGGAGGTATAGATGAGGAAAAGTTGGGTCAGGAGGACGATGAATATGGAGGAGATGGGATGGAGACTTTACTGTAGTCCTCATTCAAAAGAGTTAACGTTGATAAATTGAAAGATCTGTCAGATTTAAGTTAAGGATGACCCTAGTGCTGCTGTAGATCCATATGATCAGATCTGATTTCACTAGTGCATTCTCTCTGTCATATAATCTCATATCTTTTCAGCTATAAATGTAAAGCCACTGATACACTGACAACATTTCTTCACGCGAAGTTCATGGAAAATGTTGCCTCCTGTTCTGCTCTCGACCCTGGACGTCTCCCGCCATCAGAAGGAGCAGCATATTTTCATGCATTGAGAGTTCATCTACAGGTGTCACAGTGGAGGTATCTGGACCTAAAATGCCTGAAACCTGATGAATGGAGTTGGGTGTTTGAGGGGAACACATTGATGCCGGTCACAACTGACCGTCAGCCAGCCCCACCGAATTTCCTTAAGTACATTCGCTGCAAGTGTAAGATGTCCTCAAATAATATCTGTGGCACTCAGGCATGCTCTTGTCGGAAGAATGGACTCAGATGTATTTTAGCTTGTGGTGACTGTAGAGGAGAGCATTGCCAAAATCGATTTTTAGTTGCAGATGACGATATCACAGATGATGTTAATACTGACCTAATGGATCTTTAGACTTTCATCATTCATTCATTGCCAGACGCCATGTATCCCAATCGGGGTGGCCAAGGGCTTAGAGTTAATTGTTTTACAGGGAGGGGCACTAATCCTCCACCAACCCCACTTGACACGTAGGGATGCCAACAGCATCTGGTGTTCCCAGGCGGTCACCCATCCAAGTACTAACCAGACCCAACGTTGCTTTAGACTTAATGATCATTAACAGCACCATTAGTTAATTTTCACAACACAAGAGAATGTAGGTTTATTTTATTCTTTTCTCTTTTTGTTTTTCATTTTCATACAATATTGCTGCAAAAATGTCTGGTCAGAAGAGTAATGTGAAGGCCACTTCTTGCACCGTTTGGGCCCTAAGCCCCCATACACTCTCCTGACCTTACCTATGTTCCTTTTTTTTTTTTTTTTTTTAAATACAAAAAGCCAAAGTTGTGAATAAAGCAATAACTAATATAGATTTCTTATGTTTAACGCACTGGGATATGGACTCATTTCTGTAGACCTCCCTCTGTTCAAATGCAAAAAACTTGTTTTCCCCAAATTAGGCAATGTGAGGCATATGATTTTCATATTCTATGTAAAATTGCGCTTTCGGTGATGTTAAATGTGTTTGAGGGAAAATTAATTCTGGGTTGACCCTCATTTTGAGCTAATTCAACCACACTATTGGTGACATTGGTAAGCCTCAGTTGTAGGGCTTCTACGGTAAGTGCAAGGACAGTAGAGTCATCAGTGTATTCTAGCTCTATGAAATGAGCCACTTTTGTCTTTGATTGTGTTAGAAGATGCCTGAGATTGAATAAGTAACAGTCTAGATGGAACTGGATTTTTATTCCACCATCAGGGTTTATTTGTCGGTACCTTTAAAGAGTGACTGCAGTGAGATATATAATGAAAATTACAGGAGCCAAGGCACATCCTTGTTTTACTCCCACGCCATGCTGAAGGGTTCGGATTTGCTCCCACCAATGGATAACCGGGCATTCATATTGTCATGCCAGCTTTTCAGGATGGTAAGAAATATGTTTGGAATGCCAAATTTCGAAAGGGCATTTGATAAAAGCTCTCTGTTATCAAATGATTTTGCAAAATCGATGAATGCAATATACAAGTCACAGTTTTGTTCGTGGCATCTATCTGGTATCTGTCTGGCAGCAGATATCTTATCACAGGTGCGTCGTTCTTCTCTAAATCCACCTTGTTTTTCAGGAAGTGTTGACTATGTCAGATGTTTTGTCAGTCAGGATAACGGTATCCTGCCTACTACTTTGCTAGCATTCACGAAGAGGGAGATACCTTTGATGTCACAGTATGAGCGTCCCTATTCTTCTTGTATCGGAAATAAGCCATTCAGATGGAATTAATTCTTGGTTCCAGGAAGTCAGTATGAGATCATGAAGGCACTGGTGGAGCAACTGGCCACCCTTATTTATTAGTTCTGATGGTATGCCATCAGGGCCAGAGCTTTTGTTATTTTTTAGGGTCTGAACAGTTGCTGCAAGAGTAGGTGGGACATCAAGATCTGCCACTTGAGAACATTTAGGATGTGATGAAAGATACTGAGCGCCACCAGGCTTCTTCGATTCAGTAATATACTGAAGTGTTGTGCCTAACCGTCTAGGCCTGCTTGCCTGTCTTTCAGAAGCTCCCTTTCTGCCAACTGAGAAAGGGTTATGGTGTGTTTCGTTGGCCCGTACATGATTTTAATGGACATATAGAAGCCAAGTTGCCAGTCCTTGCAGCTCTTGTGCTTGGCTAGTCCATGCTTGTTGTCCATGTCATACAGTATTCTCTGGGTTTCACTTCTGAGAGTCTGGAGTTATATTTTTAGGTTTAATGTGCTACAATGAGACAACCAGTTGTGTGTGGTGTATTCTTTATTGCAAGAAGGTCATGTGTTCCTTCAGTATATTCATCAAACCAGACTTTATGGTGGTGGTTGGAGAAGCCTAGGGTTTCTTCTCCAGTGCTTTGAAGCAATTTCTTAATGTTCAGCCACTCTGCTTCTAGGATTGCTGCATTGCTGTTTGGGTCAAGTGGTGAGCATTGAGAGTGTTTGTCTGTAGTAGTGCTGTGGAAGGTGTTACAGGAAGTCTCATCCTATAAATTACTGCAATTTAGTTTCTTGGAGGATGGTCTACAGTGCATTTGTAGGTGTATGACTGCAGTTTGGTTAGTGTAAGGTAATTTTCTGTGAAGCACTTAATACATCTTATCGCTCGGGTTATAAAAACTTCTCTTCGGCCTCGCTGCCTTACAAGGACGTAGTTAGGTGCCAGTGTCTAGAGCGTGGTGCATCCATGTGGTCTTGTGTTTATTCTTATTGTGGGTACATACATGTGGTCTTGTGTTTATTCTCATTGTGAGTGCATCCATGTTGTCTTGTGTGTATTCTTATTGTGGGTGCATCCATGTGTTCTTGTGTTTATTCTTATTGTGGATGTAGCCATGTGGTTTTGTGTTTATTTTTATGTTGCAATATGGTGTTGGTAATGACCAGAATGTGTTCTCAGCATACAGATAGCAGTCTAAGGCCATTGTTATTCATATTACCAATACCATGGCAGCCTATAATGCCTTGTCAGAGGTGATTATCTTTTCCTGCTCTGGTATTGAAATCTTCAAGCAGAATGAGTTTCTTATGTTGTGTGACGTTGCCCTCTCCTGAGAGGTGAGTCTCAGACAAGGCAGCATTATCACATTCATATCTTTTCAGCTCATGGGCAGTGAAAGCAGTTCTATGGCGTGATCTTGTGTCCTGGTCAATTTCAAGCAAGATTCATATATTCCAGGTAGCAAAAATCAGAGTGATTCATTTGGATTTTTTCGTGCAGTGTTGGATGCCTTGACCAACGTGGTTTTCTGGCCAGGTATCTGCTTAGTCGCACTGAAGGCTGCTGCAGGCATTACTTGCTCCTATGCCATCGTGCCAGTGGCCACTAGTGAAGTGCCGCCTATGTGCAAGACTTGAGCTAGTGACTTCGGGCCAAATCCATGACTTGTCACCATCACCTCATCATGTCACCATAAGGCTTTTGATTTGGGGTAAACGATGAAATGGGAGGTAAGTGTTGTAGTGGACTTGCGCAATAAATGGATTTGACATGATGGTTAGGGTGCCCAGTCCTTACCACCACGTTACCTGGCTTTTTTCAACCTATGATGCTGTCATGAAGATTTATGATAACCATCTAATGAACAAGTTATAGCAGTATGTTGGAAGCTCTGTCTGTTGTGCCCGGTCTGCTGTGGGCCTCTGCTCATGGATTTTTCGTTCGGGGTTTACTCCTATAGCCTTAACCCAACCAAGAGTAATCCACAAGTCACTGGGCCTGGAAACACTTGGTCTGACCCCTCACTGATGACCGCTACAGCAAAAGTTTCCCTGTCATCATGCTGAGTTCGGGCAGATCTCCTCCCACTGGCATGGCCCACCAGATTTGCGAAGATATACAGGTGTGTGTGTGTGTGTATATATATATATATATATATATATATATATATATATATATATATATATATATATATATATATATATATATATATATATATATATATAAGGGTAAGGTGTGTATGTTTGTTTAGGGGAAGCTGTAGGATCTAGCCGAAAATTAGGAAATATAGCGGCTCCCAGGGAGGGGGAAGGGGGCGTTGTGCTGTATGTGTTTCACAAGTTTGCCTTTGTCATGTTGGTGTATCTTGCGGACTTTATGGAAGTCGCACAAAAAAATTAGATGAGCTGATGTTGAAAACTGCGACTGGTGACATGATCAGGGCATAACTGAGTGACTCAATTTTGAATGGGACCCTCATGACAGTGAACGTTTATGCAAGTATTTGTCGTTTGCTCTGTGTTGAGACCTTATTCATTCTGCTATAAGAATGGGAAATTGAATGATATGTGATAATTGATCCATAACGAGGACAGCATAGTCATGTATCGGTGAATGACATCTCCATAATTGTATAGAACTGAAGTATATTTCAGGTTTTGCCCAAAGAAATTGAAATGTTGATCCTAATAATTTTGATCACACACATAACAACAGAAATGATACCTTTGATAGCTGCACCGACCATTGCAATGTTGAAATAATTGTTTACTAGGGAGGTGGACAGGCGAACCGTGGAGGTTCCACCCACAACAAACTCTGCTCTGAGAGAAGGTCAACTACTACTGTATTACTATGCAAAATTGTTTATGTCTACATAAAAACCATGGTGCCCACTAGGGGCAGTCACCCCCCTCCCCCTTCGATAGTGGCCAACAGAGGTCCCAGCCTGCTTAAATGTGGCTTGGATGGACGCCTATCAGTATGCAAGATTTTGTGTTCGTCGGTTGAATATCATGACCAAGTATGTCAGCTGTGTCCAAGACTCTCAGCCACCCTGTTGGGTGATGGCACATTGGGGTCTTATTCTGCCGAGAACATGGACCTAAAGATTTATAACTACAAAAATTTATGTTCATAGGTTAAAACAGACTATAGCACTGCTACCACTGGGGGTATCCGCACTCGGCTCTTGGGAGGTGGTCATCAGCGACCACATCCCAAAACATAGGGTAAACGTCTACTAATAATAAAGATTTTGTGTTACTAGATTAAACATTAAGGCTGTGCATAATGACTTTTCCAGGACCCACGGGGGCCACCTTCTCGCTCATGAGAGACACCCTTTGGGGATTTCTCCCTCACCAAAACGTGGCCAGGGTTAATGTCTATCAATGTGCAACATTTCATGATTTTTGGTTAAAAACTTAGGGTCACGCATAACGACTTTGCCCGTAGGCACTGGGGGCCACTTCCCCAGTAAAGGGCAGCCCTTGAAGGTCACACCAGTCTTAAAATCTGTCTTGAGTGAGCCTCTACCGTAGTGCATTAATTTATATTACTATAGTCAGTTTCAGGGAATCTGACGCACTGATTTTGCCAGCTGAGGACAGGTGGAATTGGTGACACTGTGCAGTGTTCGCCGGTAATTGGTCAATTTCTGTCGTCTTTGAACGTGCACCAAACGTGCAATGCATTTTATACATTATAGTAGCATAGTTCAAGTATTACTTTCTCATGGGGTTTGCTTTTATCTTAATTCCCATTTTTCTGCCATATACAAATGTTCGGTTCATTCTACAATGATGTAATCCATTCTTTTCTGGCTCCTCTTTGTCAAGTTGACAGAGATACTTCATGCTTGAGGAAAGGGTGCATGGTGACCAGGGATAGGGTGTTTGTCTGTCTGTCTGTCTGTCTCTTATGATACTTATGAAAAGGTTCAGGAAAATCAAACATCAAACTTATTAATGCAGGAAATAATTTTACTGAATCTGACTATTAATACAAACATAAATGCAGAATTTACCTACAATATGAAGGTAATGAAAACGTGTATGTACAGTATATTGAGAATAGCATGGACTGATCCCAGTGACCTGCGCGCGCGCGTGCGTGCGTGCTTGCGTGTGTGTGTGTGTGTGTGTGTGTGTGTGTGTGTGTGTGTGTGTGTGTGTGTGTGTGCTCCACTAGGCTCTATAATATGGAGAGGCTTTCTCATGGGCACTGATGTGTAGTTTGTGTGCCTGCCGCCAAGGGTCCAGGGGTTCGATGATGATGTTTATGTATTACACCCGATGCCCACACCTTTTGAAATCAGCTGATGAATTTGGAAAATATTGTGCCATGGTCCACTGAACAGCTAAAGAGTACCATGGCCTACTGCTCAGCTTATGTAAACAACAACAGAACAGGAACATCAAGCTATGAACAGTGTTCCAATTGCATTACCCTGGTGGAGGCGACGAGCGCGGGTGTTTCAGTCTGGCGGCCAAAGTTACATGCTCGCTGCAGAGGTAGCCCCTCCATATTACAGAGCTCAGTGGTGTGCTCACGCAAATCATAATTATTAGAAGATAAGCTTAGCGTATCTAAGGTGAGGTTGTATATTACTAGACGATGTACTGAAGGGCATGGTCTAGACTGTAGACTGTGACTCTGTGGAGAACTGGTAGGAAAAACAGTCGTGCCTTCACAGGACCTCAAAACCACCTTGCTAGGAACATCTGAATTTCAGCCAAGGTCGCTAACTGTGTCTGTTTGCGTCTAGTTGAGACTTGTTTTGTTAGGAATGTCGTTCAGGTTTATCTCTAATATTTTAAGAGGCACATATTTATCATTAAAGATATCATTGCTTTAATTTGTATCTGTATAATCTGATATCTTACAAATAAATGAGAGTTTTGGTTGGAATACAAAGTCAGTTTGGTGCACATTGAAACATGATGGGAATTGACCAATCACCGCACGAGAACATCGCGCAGTGTTAGCAATTTCATGTGTCCTCAGCTTGCAAAATCAGTGCATCAGACTCCCTGAAATTGACTATAGGTAAAAAAGTTGCCGTACCTATCGGTTTTCGGTGGGATAACCGGAGGTGGGGTGCTGCCCTATGGGTTCCCACCCTTCATGAAACCAGGTCTGGAGGGAGGCTTACCACTGAGAAAAATTTCGTATTTCTGATGTTCATCCCATTGGGACCGGAGGTTTACCACTGAGAAAAATTTCATTTTTCTGATATTCATCCCATTAAGCCTGGACCCCTTTCTTCAGGAAGTGCAATACCTCAGTGAGAGAGTCAGAGAGGGAAGGGCTTAATACTGTTAGGGACAAGCAATATATCTGGCCAACCATTTGTGTGTGGGAAAAACGGCGGCAGTACGGTAACTCTGTGAATGAGTGTGGGAGTGAGAGAAAGAGGGAGGGAGGCAGGGAGTGACACAGTTAAGAATAAGCCCTGTATTTAGCTGACTTTCTGGGTGCGGCAAAAACACCAGCCTTCACGTGTCATTAACACTCTGTTTAAATTGTTAAAAAAAAAAAATCATGTCCACGTGTTCACTCTATTCTCCCTCATGCACAACACCTCCATTTTCCGAGGACAATTTTATTCGTGTGTCTCAAAATGAATATTTATCTGTACTGAGTTGGTTCTGTCTTTTTGGAGTCTGCAGCTCCTGGCCATTTGTTTCTTCTTGTTTTACGAAAGTCAGATTAATAAAAGATAAACAAATACAGAGCTGGATGTTTGTCTTTTTATTTGGAGACGGAGATATATGCCTTTATTTAAAAATAAATACTTAGTCATAGGAAACGAATTAATATTGCTTACTACCATTTATAATAGCGGGGAAACCATGGGACTGTCCTTTCAATCACATTTTATGCGTGCAGTGTAATGGAGGATTTTGATTCCTCGAAATACTACTTGTAATAA
>NC_136961.1:31569130-31921630 GCF_032717465.1 Coenobita brevimanus | reverse complement strand
TATATGGGTGGATGGTTATACAGTATATATATATATATATATATATATATATATATATATATATATATATATATATATATATGTGTGTGTGTGTGTGTGTGTGTGTGTATAAATATATATATATATATATATATATATATATATATATATATATGTGTGTGTGTGTGTGTGTGTGTGTGTATATATACAGGATATATATATACGAATTTTAGCTGATTATCTCACGTGGGTTGAATGAGGTCAAGGAGTTTCTGGGAAGACAATTACTTAGAAGTATGAAACAGAGAAAAAGGCAATGAGGATAATTCCGGGGGCCAAAACTCAGGAGTATGGAGAGACTAGGGCCCACACCAGGACTGTGACAATTTTGCTTCTTTTTGTGGCCCGTGTCAAACGTTTTCCAGGCACCCCAGGACGCGGTAATAGCTCTCTATGGCCCCGCACACCGATGATACGGCTTTTGAAAGTTTTTTTAAGTTTTTAAACTTTTGGAAGTACGGTTTTGAAGTTATAATGTATGGTGTTGCATACACTGTCGGTGCCATTGTACTCATAGATAGCTGTATCTTCCTCGCTGTATCATCCTCATACGAAAGCTGGTTTTTAGAAGATTAATTTTTACACTTCTCTAGCATTACCCATGCCCAAACGTTCCATACACAACATATTCATCTTTCGTTTCTCGTGAACAGTCGAGGGGGACTACCTATTTTTCAGGATAAGTAAACAAGAGACCGAGGGGGTTTCGGGATACAGACGTGGGAAGCAAAAAATTTTCATAAATATAAAATATATATTTTACTTCCATAAGTGCTCCAAATACTTCTTATAGTCATACCCACTATATGTTTAAGGGAACAGTTTTCATTAACCTTCCCTCTTGAAAGGCGCCGTCATTCGAGTCTGCTCACTGCCCTTCCTGCTGCTACAGATGATTTATTGGCCCCCAGGTGCCCCCCCCCCTTTAGTGGGGCTGGAAATGCCACTGTGCCACATGGCCATGGTCCCCCGATCATAGGTGAATAAGTTGTATGAAATATGGGGGTGGCTGTGAAACACTAGAAAATATTCTGATTTCTTCTAAAAAGGTCACAGAAGTCACAGCAGGCCTCCGTGATAGCCATTTGGAAGCTCTGAAGGGTCATAATTCGAAAGGTTGCAAGCCACTGATGTCTGACTTGGCCCCCCATCGCTCCAAAATCTTGGCTACGCCCCTGTAAGGGAGGAAATATATTTACAAAATTTATGTGAACAACTGACCATCTAGGTAAAATATTTCTGCTTTCATTTCTTCTCTGGCATGAAGAAACGAACATAGGAAAATAGAAATATTGTGGTTACGTTTTCCGAGCGAACTAGCTAAACCCGTGGTGTACATGTACGAAGGGTGAGGGGATTGCATAGGCCTACACCATACACGTATATGAAGTACATAAAGGTGAACAGAGCTGCAAACAACCGTGCATGCAAATGGAGATCATCACTGCGAGAATGGCCTTGTCATGCATGCTCTCTCGATTCGCATGCACTCTATCAGCGTTCGCAGAACTCATGCATCATCACTATAACGCTAGCCAGGCAGTATCTATAGACAGTACAACACTGTATGGTGCACCGTTAATGGAATCAGCCATGATTTTCTCTGTGTATGATCATAAATTATTACCTTCCCCATGCCACGATACACCTTATAATGCTGGCCTCGACCTGGTCTCAAGCCTAAACTCCGAGACCAGAAGCTTCGAGACCAAGATCTAGACCAAGACCACATCAAACTGGTCTTGAGACTGGTCTCGAGACCTACAACACTGATACACACACACACACACACACACACACACACACACACACACACACACACACACACACACACACACACATATATATATATAGATAGATAGATAGATAGATATAGATATAGATCTATCTATCACACACACACACACACACACACACACATATATATATATATATATATATATATATATATAGAGAGAGAGAGAGAGAGAGAGAGAGAGAGAGACGGCTGTATCTATCTATCTATATATATATAGAGAGAGAGAGAGAGAGAGATGTATCTCTCTCTCTCTCTCTCTCTCTCTCTCTCTCTCTCTCTCTCTCTATATATATATATATATATATACATATATATATATATATTTATATATACAGTACATCCCCACAGTACGCCAATTTATGGGCGGCAGAGGAATTGGCGTACTAGGAATTCACGTACTGTGAACACATAAACCTATGGGAAACATTACATATGGGCGGCACCCCCCTTCATGGGTAACCCTTGAGACCCCTTTCAGACCTAAGTATTGTACAATACAGGGAAACTATCCAAGACATAATACCTAAGATAAAGTAAACCAACAAGATTGTGGCTTTACTAGGTAAATCAACAAGGATATGGCTTAACTAAACCAACAAGAATATGGCTGCTCACCTTTACCCAAGAGGACAACAGGCGTGATGGAGGTAAGAAGAGGATCTGAGGCAGCATGAGGCATCTAGGGTGCATCACCTGCATCTCCCACCACACCACCCGACACACCACCTTCCTCACCACTTTCGTCACCAGCACTTTCAACACTTGCACCAGCTAATGCACTCACTTCGTTCATAAACGCTTCAAAGTCTATTTCTGACACCTCAGACATCGAATCAGTCTCTTGATCTTCCTCAGGATATGGCTCTTCTGATGTTGAAGGGAGAGGTTCCTCACTTTGTTCAAGCCGAAGGTAATGGGTGATGAGTGTTTGTCTGCATCTGTTTATGTCCTGGTTGTACTTGTCAGTGTAGAAGCGAAAGGTTTTGTCCAGTGAAAACATCACCTCCTCCACTCATAACTGAGAGCATTCGATGTCCTTGAATTCTTCCTTGAATTTATCAAGGGCACACGGTACCCTGCTGATCTCCATCACGGACAAATCTTCACTCTCCATCACTGGTGTTGCTGGCTTTGCTACAATCTCCTGTTCTGCGTCGGCCTCGTCCACTCACTGCACGATTTCCTGGGGATCCTGCTCTGCTGCTGCCAAATGTAAACCCCTTATCTCCTCCAGCGAGACGGCCTGAAACCTGGGCACAGCTTGTGAGTGTGGTTGCCTCGGCAGCGCCAGGGACTGAAAGCCACTTCCCGGTGCAATTTCACACAGGTGCGGTACGAGGAGGCGCCAAGCATGGTTAATTGTTGCAGTGGTTATATCTGCCCAGGAGGACAACAAGAGAGTGATGGCATCCTTGGGGTTGAATGACCGCCAAAAAGTCATAGTCTTCTCAGGAGTTGAAGTTGGTTGTGCGGGTGCTGTGCATGGTGAAGATGAAGCAGGTGAAGCGGGTGGCGAGTCCAAACCATCCTCGGCGTCCATGACATTACTCCCAACTGTGTTCAAGTCAAGAATTTCCTTCAGTTCCTCACAGCTGTCGGTCTTGCTGTGGAGGTGATCGTAGAGGCGTTGGTGGTATAGCTGCTTGACCATCGCAATCAATTCCTCCTGGTCTAGTGGTTGGATGAGAGAGGTCGTTCTTGGGGGCAGAAAAACGATCTTGCATTCCTTGCTAAGGTTTGCTAGCGAGGTTGGATGACTTGGGGCATTATCAAGGATGAGCAGCACTTTGAAGGGGATGCCAAGTTCCCAGGATTTTGCCTTGGCATCAAGGATGAAATGCCGCAACAGTCACTCGGAAATGATGCTGCTTGTCATCCAACCATTGGAGTTGCAGTACCAGAATACCCCGCTGTCATCCATGCAGCGCAGATTCTTGTAACATCTGGGGAGTGCTGCATTACACACCACAACTGGCCACACCTTGTGTGAGCCTGATAAGTTCACGGCAAACATGACTGTTATACTGCTCTTGTCGATTTTTCTGTTCCAGGCCTGGTGCTGGTGTTTACTAATAAAAGTACACTTTGGCATAGCCTTGTAGTATAAGGCTGTTTCATCAGTGTTATAAATTTGGTCCCTGCTGTAGCTGCCCTTGTCGATTATCCCCTTTAGGATGGCTGGATAATCCCTGGCTGCCATTTCATCCGCTGATGCATGCTCCCCCGTGAGCCGAATGTGACGTAGCTCCTTCCTCTTCAGAAACCGGCAAACCCATCCCATGGAGGCCTTAAATGGTTTCCTAGCAGCAAGCTTCAGAGCTGCAGCTTTGTAGAAAATCTTGCCCTGGTCCCTGATGTAGCGCCTGTTTAGTGGAATTCCTTCCTTCTCCTTCCTCAGGATAAATGGAGCCAGGTACTGCTCCATAAGAATTATAGCCTGGTTGGTCAGCCTGCTTCTTCCGTCCAATGCTGCCATCCCATATGTTTTCACAGACTTCTTTATGGCCTCCCTGTTAGCCCATTTAGTTCACACGGACAATTCTGCCAAGCCTAGTTCCTTGCCAATGGTTGTGTTACCCATCCCATTCTCCTTCCTAATGACTTGCATCTTCATGGCATAGATGATGCACTTCTTCCTGGAGGAGGGGGCAGACATCTTCGCTCACAGAAAAAATAGCCTCTGAGTACACGGGGACATACCTGGAACAGCGAATGTACCCCCTGTGCACATTTGTTTCCTCTGCTGGGACTCTCACTTCACCACCCTCCAAGCGGCGCATATGGGCATCACATGTCGAGTGAGCAGCATCAATGTCACAAGGTGGGCGGAGCATACTGTAAGTAAGTATTATCGCTTCTTGGGGGGACAGTGTAATTTACGCTGGGTAACCCTGGATTTGGGCCACTCTTCGCCCCCCATCTCGCTTACAAGGAGTTCAGTTCTCTTACTAATAAAAAATACACACACACATACACAAAAAATAGGTCCTCGCAAACAAGGGGGATCGCATACTTGGAACTCGCGTACTGTATATATATATATATATATATATATATATATATATATATAATATCCACAACAAATGTTTCTCTTAGGAACGTTAGTCTTGCCAGGAAAAGTAGTACCAACATTGTGATTGTAGAGCATCATTATTATTCCAAACGTTTTGGAGACAATCTCCATCATCAGTGGGTCTAAAAGTTTAAAAGACAACATCATTGCCAGGAAAATATAAAACCTGTTTTTTTTTTTCCCAAAGATACAGTATATAAGCTAACACCAAAAGGAAAAAACACAGAGGTAAGTGATATAAAATATGGAAAGTATAAAAGTAGCATGCTTACTCTTTGCAAAATCAGAAAAATAAAACAAACCATGAATTGACCAGTTGAAGTAGTTACTGCCTGAATAATGAGGTAGCGTTAGTTGAACTATGGAGCCTGGGTCGTATTCTATTAACCCCTCGGCACATGATGACACATTTGTCGTCATTAGGGTGTGGCTGCACCCATGCACATTGATGTTTTTGTCGTCATTAAAGCATAAAAACTATCGTCAGAGAATTTTTTTTTGGCCAATTGGTGTCATTTTTGAAGGCGTCATAGATTCCTTGCACTTCGTCAAAAGTAATGAGTTGGCAACTGTGGGTCCGATAACAGCAAGAGAGCAGAAAGGTTATTCAATACCAAATGAACTGTGATTGGGGAAGGTACTGTGCAGTTTTGTTCTTTTAAATTTCCACTCTTACCCCCGTCCCGGGCCTGCAACATATTTCACTATACCAGTAATGCTTGTGTATAGTGTTTGGGCACTGTTGTGATTAGATTTGGTGTTTGCAATAGAAAATTTGGTGTTTGTGAAGCAATCCTGGTCATTATCAGCTGTTGGCCCAATGAAGATTGTGCCACTGTTTCTAATCAACTACACTGCCTCTACCCTGCACCAAATGTGAGTATTCAACTGTAAAAAATAGTGACAGTGGCTCATGTGAATATAGTGTGCATATCTAGCGTACAAAGAAATGGTGAAATACATGCAGTGGCTTACAGGAAGGGAGGAAACTGCCCTACAATCACAACATGGAGTGGGTACACCATAGTTTTGTTTTATTTTTCTCGAAAACTATGAGGCCTAGGATCACCGTAGTTGATTCAAATGAAAGCCAATGAAATTCTGCATAGGATGATAAAATAAAAACAACATTGGCGAGAAAAGTTTTTCGCTAGAGCTCCCTGAATAAAAAATCTGTTGTCTGTCGGAAATGGGTTGTACTTTTTCGCTTATTACTCGAATACCATAAGTCGTATCAAACTGGGAACTCCAGCATTCGAAAGCTAATAAAATTCTCTTTCGAATGATGTAAAACATGTAGATACTGAGTAGTAAACATTCGACTTATGATGTTGGGAAATGAAATATATGATCCCAAATGTTTATTCCGAGGGCCCTAACATACGTGTGTGTGTGTTTTTTTTTTTCACTTATCGTGTAGAACAAACATCAACGAATAGGAATATGTGGGTTTTGTGGCAAAATAAATAAATTTGGGTGGTGAAAATAAGCCAAAAATAAACATTTTTGGAGCGCATGCAAGCCAGGGGGGGAGGGGAGAAAAGCTGGTGCGTCACGGTACAGAAAACTTATTAACTTATCTGCGCGGGAAGGGGTTAATCAGGATTGATTCAGAAGTAATGATGTCACAGTATGACTGGCATGAGGTATATGAAATTCAGCAGAAGAGAAAGGGTGATTGAAAAGGTGAGAGTGCTCTCTGTAAGAAGAAGAGAGGGTTTAGAAAGGACTCTTCCAGTCCAACTGGATTTACCTTGGTGTTCCAGAATTCGGAGGAGCAGCCAACGTAAGGTCGACCTCAGATACGTAACAGGAGAGCTAGAACATGAAAACAAATACACCACAATGGACCGGAGGTTTGTGTGAAGACAAGAGGAATACTTAGGGATGCTGCCAATATTGTTCTTGTTTGTCAAGATTTTATTAAAATGAAATTGTGGATAACAATCACAGACAAGTTTGTTTAGTGTTTTACTAATTTTGTAGCTTAATTAACCTAAGTATGGGAACTTAATATATAAATACATCTTATTGACAGTGTGAACAAGCTTATTTGGGAAAGCTTTGAAAATAGAAACCTGCTTAAAAGTATCTAAAAAATGTGGAAGAGGTACTTATTATTGGCAAAATAGGTTCTTAACAAACAATTTTTGGAGTGGAAAGCGAGGCAAGAGGAGCAAAAGTTGTTCGCCCAATTGAACAAGGTTATTATACTGTTAATCTTAAAACTGTATGGGATGTAACCGAGGATGTTTCTTCCGAGGCCAGTGGAAGTAGGTTTCCGGTAAACGCTGGTGGATAAGTGAAAGGAGTTATTGTTAACTAGAATGTCCAGGAACGGAAGGCTTTCGTTTCGTTCAGCTTCATGAGTGAAATTTATGTTGGGATGTTGGGAATTAATATAATCCAGACATTTATGAATATGAGCAGGGTTTTTAAATGTGACGAAAGTGTCGCCATGTATCTTCGATTAAGAATGGGTTTAAAGTAAGTGGGACAATTATCAGTCCGACTCTGTTCCTTTGTTACTCCTGCAGAGTTGTTGAATCTGTACAGGGGTTTTATTCGTCCTTATGTAACTCACATGCTTGGGGAGTTCACCCTCACAGCTTTTATTAACAGGGTGGAATCAAAGGCTTTTCGTTTCCATAACTCCCCTCCTATCACTGAATTCCCTTCAAAGTCTTTCGCTGCTCTTCACTGTTGCATCTTTATCAAATAAAGATCGATACTACAATGGTCATTGCTTTTCTTAACTGCCTGTTTGCATCCTTCCCCCATTACAGAGAGTGCTTAGTGTCTGTCTGGCTTTCACCTCGTTTCTGTCACGCTCTCTAATGCAGGAGTTAACCAATACTCATAGTCCTTTATGTAAGCAA
Organism: Coenobita brevimanus; assembly: GCF_032717465.1. Lineage (NCBI taxonomy): Eukaryota > Metazoa > Arthropoda > Malacostraca > Decapoda > Coenobitidae > Coenobita > Coenobita brevimanus. The sequence continues at coordinate 31,913,841 of NC_136961.1, read as the reverse complement.
CAGGTGAACTTTGGAACTATCTTCTTCAGTTTCCATCTGTCTGTGATTTTTTTTTTTTTTTTTTAATGCATTATCTCCATGCATTTCAAAATAAACGAATATTGAGTTCTGCTCTTATTTATTGTGTTAATTCATGGACAAGGAAACTTTGCTTTCCCCAGGTCTTTGGTTCCTTCTTCTCAGCATATTCAGTAATTATGTCCATATGTCTATCAATCAGTCTATCTGTCTATGTATCTGTGAATCAGTCAGTCTATCTGTCTGTCCATCTGCCTATCTATGTATCAATCTGTCTGTTTCTGTCTCTCTATCTGTGTCTATCTATCTATCTGTTTGTCTAATCTATCTGAAGAAATCGTCCAGTTTGGTCAAGTGCTTCTGTGGTAATGGGATGATTACACGGAATTCCTGAAGCTTACAATCACCTTCCTTGGGTCGATACCCCACAACCGCTCCTTCTTTCAGTTCCAGGCCCCTGGTTCGCCGCATCATGCTAGATGGATGACAAGGGTCATTTATGCTTTGAAAATCTCATAATCCTTGATCAGTTTGAAAAACTTCGTCCAACATGCTCGTCTTTGCATGGACCCAGTCGGAGGGAAACTTTATGGGGGAAAATGACGGACTTCTGCATCTTCGTTGTGCACTACTACATACAAGATCTGTTCTGTGACATGTCAGGAGCTGCTGCCCCTTACTAGCTGGGGTACCTGGCATTGCCGGGCCAAAAAAAGCGAACGCTCTAATACTATTTGTTTTAGTTCAATCATTCTTTCTACTCCAGGAAGACCACATACTTCTTATGCTTTTGAAGAGAGATTATAAAAGGTACAAGAACTTTTTATTTCAGCTTTCACAGACTAACGAACACTATTTGTGCACACTTGTTTACTATTACAGTGACCTCAAATGACCTCCAGTCAGTGATGTCAATTGACCTCGGAAGTCAGCCTCACATAACCTATGTCCAAACTGGAGGTCATGTGAGTCTCCATGCAAAAAATGGGCTGCTGGATCCAATTGTTTGAGCGTGTATTACTGGTGACCTCAAATGACCTCAAACCAGTGACCTCAACTAACCTCGGATGTCAACCTCACATAGCCAAATTGGTGGTCATGTCAAAAGTTGGGCTGCAGGGGTACCCAGCATTGCTCAGGCCAAAAAGGCATATACTCTACCTGTGACCTTAAATAACCTAGATCTGAATTTTGACCCCCTTCAAACAATCCTTGGGTCACCCTGATTTTGGTTTGGGCGTTACTGAAGTATAAACAAACAAACAAAGAAACAGTGCAACTCTTACATATATATATATATATATATATATATATATATATATATATATATATATATATATATATATATATATATATATATATAAAATGAGCGATTGGTGAAAAAGATAACTAGATCTGATGTGAGAGGTGTAAGGCTGAGAGGAAGACCACGAATAGGATGGACAGTGTGAAGAGAGCGCTGGATGCAAGAGAGATGTCTGTTGAGCAAGGAAGAGTGGCTGTGCGTGACAAAAATAAATGGAGAGAAATTGTGAATGAATAAATGATGATGCAGCCCTAAGGGGATATTCTCCCGCATTTAGTCTGATCAGTTAGTCAGATCAGGTGCGCGTAAGGGGATGGGTCTGTTATGATGTGGCAGGGGTAAACCAGCTCTCCTGTCGGGCCCTGCTATGAGTGTCACTGATTGCATTGCCCAGTTGACCCTTGTGCCGTGTGATGCGGTGAGGATCTGTCCGTTCTCCCCTTTGGGGCTAAGATGCGAATGAATGTGTTTGAATGGATGAGTAAATTGGGAGTGTGTCGTCCTGTCTCGGCTACCTCCCTTTCCTTGGGGGAAGCAGCCTAGGTATATATATATATATATATATATATATATATATATATATATATATATATATCAGAATTATCTGACGTGATTATTCACTGCAAGATTATTTCCCTTTTGTACATAGTAAATGGTGATGGGATTAGGTTTAGTTACTCTTACTGACAGGAGAGGATAGTGTAAAATATAGAAAATGCTACTCCTAAGTCAGAAAAGAAAATGGGAAATAACAAATAATCTCAGTCAATTATTATGAATTAACTAAATCAACAATTTAATACACTATGATAATCAAAATAATAATAATTTTCCTATTATGATTTAATTATTTACTAAATCCTAATAAATAAATTAATATAGTTTCGTGACGTCATCAAATATGGCGACCGGAACTGGAATTATGGAAGCAAAGAAAACAGAATTCACTCCAAGAATAACCGGTGTAGAAGCAAGAGATAAATTTCACTTCTCTTTAGAATAAACTTCTTACACCGACTACACCTCTGGTAAAGAATAATTAGGCTTATTAAGGGATATGACTTTTTTTATTAAGTTAAATTAAAATAATACCAAGAGAACTATTTATGGCCATATGTAGGTTCACAGGATTTGCCTAGGAACTGAGGTGGTTCGGTACAAGGCAAACTACCGCCTTGTATCATTACATCGTATGACTACAAAATAATACAAGGTAAATATCACTTGATCATTAAAATTGGCTATTCTTAATTGAAATACTATGACTGGAAATGAATGAGAAATTAAGTTTAATATAATATACAATTTAGTTATTGAGAAATTGCTCGTTTCCAGGACAAATTGTCAAGTTTTTCCAATCCAAACCATAGGTAAGCGAAATTGTTTTCATTTTCTTCATTTAGTGGAAAAAAAATAAATATTAACTATATCAAGATAACATAATTCAAGCCAAGAGGTCTGGTGGAAATAGAGGTTATCGAAGTGCGAGTCTCAGTGGGCTGGCTCGTTATCTATTTTCCACAGAATTAATTAATGGTCCTTCGAACCGGATGGGATAAACTTAGGCAGAAACGGTAGTATGCCGAACTTTAGGGTAGTTGTAGGTGGTCATTCTGAAACCCCTACTCTATCAACTTTACCCGAAAAACCGCGAATTATTCACCTGTTCAGTACGAGGTGGAAAATTATAGGATTTTTGGACTCATAATTCCTTCCAGTGTAACGGTAAGGATTTTTATCCCACCGTTGTTCATCAGTGTAACAATGAGAAATTTTATCCCATCATTATTTATCAGGTTTGTTCTGTTTAACTTACTTGTTGATAATACAAAGGGTACCCAACTTAGTCTCCCCTCAATGACTGATAAAGTATTCACCAAAGAAAAAACGAAGGGGGGGGGGGGAGTAACTTCGACTTTGAATGATAAAGGTTAATTGCATAAAGGATATTTTTGGTAGCGTTTGTATTTTTAACCGAGTCGAGAATAAGTTGGTACCAAGCGTGTTTGTCGCTCCCAAAGCGGAGGAATTTAGAACTGGATGGGGAGTGAGTCATGCGTGAGAGGACAAAATTCCCTTGGCTGGATATCAAAATGGCATATACTTTACTCTTCTTTAATCAATCTATACTTGTTAAACAAGATTTTTTTTTTTTTTAATTACATGACCTTTAATAATATGAAAAGAGTTGTAAATTAAGTACTAGTTTGGGCGATAGTAATACAGTACTGTTACCAAGCGAAACAATTTGAATATTTAACAATGACTCCTGAGTTCATCACATTTCATTCTCGATTATCAGTTATTCTTGGGCTCGTCAATAGCCTCAAGACTGGGACATTCAATGACATGGACTGTCTTTTCGGGCTGGCATAGCCTCGAACCAAAAATATTCACTCATGAACTATTACGTCGGGCCAGTCTAAACTCATCACACAATTCACAAATATTTCATAATCACTCGGGCTTGCTTAGCCTCGAGGAACAATTCGAAATTACATATCCTTACAACCACTAAATTCACTTTAACACTCCCAATATTTCTAACCTATTAATAAAAGAAGAGAAAAAAAAAACGGTTGATGAGTTAAATTCGCTTTTCCGTTACTGATCACATTAACTTTCAAAATTCTGTACATTATCTACTATAAAAAAAAAAGGTTCACCTGATTGATTCATAATTCAATTGCTACTACATTCATTTATAAATCTATTCGTGGGTAGTGTCAGTGTGTGTATGATGGCCTCGTGCAACCCCAAAGTCACGGTGTCTGTAGACTGAAACAACGTCTGTTACCCACAACGTCTGGGTCTGGTTAGCCAATGTCTACATTAAGCTTTTAACAACATTACTTCATATTGTTCACGACAAGCAAGAATTAAAACAAGCAAGGGGGGGAGAAAGGAGGAATGTGTACAGCTCACCTGAAACAACGTCTGTTACCCACAACGTCTGGTTAGCCAATGTGGCTTAGCTGGGCACATAGGGACGCTACTGCTAGTCAAATGAAACTGGTTTTGCAATATGGTGGGTTTTAATTCTCTTCACTATTTATATAGTAGAGTACACATGACGTTAGGACTTTTGATTGAATTGGGGAAAATTTGAGAGTCATTCCTTACTACAGTTAAATACTGATTTTACCGTCATCCCTCCCTGAGTTTGGGGTAGCTTATGCCATCTAGTGACGGCAAAGGCAAGCGGAACTACTTGATCCTCACAAATTACATTATCTTTGCATTTTCTGACTATTAATTTCATATATTTGGATTCTAGCAGCTTCATTAGTAAGCGTTTCACAACAATGATACGGAAAGAATTGCATACCCATTATTATTCTGATTAAGGTTTAAACTTGGCGCCCAACAACGCCGCACCACAAGCAAGGGGATGTTGTCCACATCTGTTATTCATTACCTACCAGATGGGTGAACTCCCATAGCTCAATACTCCCAGTTACACTACCTATGCATAGATAGAGATATATACATATAAAAATAAAGTTGTCCCTATATCGATCATTAACACATGAACTACTACTTAGAACAGGAGCCTTATAGACTAGTATTGAGATTACACTCTATCTAACTTAGAAATTACAGTACCTCTAAACATATACATGAATACTAAATTTGTGGCATTACATGGCTCCCACATTCGGAAGACAAATTTTACCCAAGTCAATCATCTATGACATATGCATGGAGGGAATGTTGTTACCCCTATAACTGCTATTAACACTTTGAATTGGAACATTTTTTTCCCTACAATCGGTGGCACCTGTCGGTCCACACTAAACACCTAATGCTTACCTCGGAAGGTAGCATACTCACTTCATTAGGAGGTATGATCACTCCTTACACTTGATGTGATGAGGGAATTTATGCCCCAGTCAGCCTCAGGTTTTGGAGGATAGCTTGTCGCTCACCGGAGCTTGACAGGGTCTCTCGAGAGTGAGATCACCACGGGGGTGCTTCCTTCCACTCTTCCATTCGCATTCGCATTCATTCGGTTCTTTTGTTTCCAGCATTCCGCCCGCAAGAACGTGAGGGCTCATTCTGTCCTGAAGACTCCACTACCTCACAAACCGTGCTAAATGTAAGGTGAGGGGATTGATCACTCCCCTCGAAGTAAGGCACTTCCCGGTTGCAACCGAAACACTTTTCTCTCTTTTTTTTTCTTTTTACACACTCTCCTCGGGGATGAGTCCACCCGGAACACAACCTCAGGCAGTTATGTTTCACAACATTCGTCTCATGCACTTATCTCTACTTTTCTGTTTAACACTCCTCTATGAGCCTCCGAGGGTCATTCCTCACTCACGGTGGTAATCGCTCATCTTCGGGCTCCGGGGCAAGCTCGTGTTGCAACGGTTCTAAGAGTCATTCCTCAGTACCATAATATGGTTATACCTTTTCAGCAGCCCTTTGTATTCTCTTGCCACTAAATACATTTTCAGTGATATAAACACTTCCATCTAGCAACACTTCGATCACTTTATATGGGCCGTCCCATTTGGCATTCAGTTTCCTACAGGTACCCGGCTGTATGGTTTCTTTTTTCGCCCACACCAAGCTATTGACCCCAACCTTCTGCGCTCTCCTCTGCCTGTTGGCCACATCCCGGTATCGCCTGGTCATCTTTTGGTGGGTTCTTTTAATAAGGGTGTGTGCTATCGCTAGGTCGTCCTCCTCTGTGTCCACGGAAGGCAATGAGGTACCAATGAGGCGAGGGGGATGGCGTGAGAAGAAGGCATAATAGGGCTGTTGTCCCATGCTTGAGTGCACCACTTGATTTATGACGGTTTGGCACGACTGGAACAGCTGAGGCCAACGCAAGGGGTGCCCGTTGCAGAGGGATGCTAGGATACTTTTCAAAGTCCTATGCATCCTTTCGGTGGTGGAATTTCCCTGGGGATGATAAGGGGTGACGTAGAACAAGTCTACCTGGTTCCTTCAGCAGAACTTCTTGAATTCTCCACTCGTGAACTCTCCGCCTTTGTACAGGACGATACCTCGTGGCGTCCCAAAGTCTGTGAAGTATTGCCGAAGACAGTGTATGATGTGTTGTGTATGTTTGTCTCCGAGCGGGTAATATTTCACAAACCTACTGTAATGACTTATCACAGTAAGGACATATCGGTAGCCCTGAGCTCCAGCAACCATATCGGTCAAGTCGATCCCGATACGTTCCATTGGTTTATTTACAGGCGGGAAACCTTTCCAAGATTGCTGTAACCCAGTTTCACCTTCGAATCTTTGACAAGTGGGACACTGTTTCATATACTCACATACATCTACTTTCAGATTTGGCCAATTGAATAGCTCTTCTGCCTTTTTGATGGTTTTCTTTTGACCTAGATGTCCTGGGATTTCATGAGCGTGTTTTATAGCTTTTTTTGTTAATGACTAGGAATCACCAAGCAATATTGGATGCTACCATCATTTGTTTCCTGAGCAAAATATAATAGCTCGGCAATCAACGCAAACTGGCTCAACATGGCCTTCGGTAGTCTTTTAGTAGGGAGCTTCTCACTCCGCAAGTACTTAGGTAACTCATCCCACATGGGTTCTTCTCGCTGCTTATTTCTCACTTCGTCTCAGCTAAATCCAAGCCAGTTGGTTTCTGACTGGTGGAATATCACTCTGACAGGTCTAGAAAGCTGATCAGCGACTACATTATATTTACCCTTGACATATTGCACGTTGTAGTTGTACTCGCGTATCTCGAGAATCCATCGGTTCATACGTGGGGATTTTGTTTTTCGCTTAAAAATGCTGGTAAGCGGTTGATGGTCTGTCAAGATAGTAAAGTGGGAATCCCACAAGTAATGGTGGAAGTTGCAGCATGTGAGAACGACTGCCAATGCTTCTTTGTCAGTTGCGGAATATTTTCTCTCGCAGGGATTGAGCTTTTTGGAAAAGTAACCAATAGGTAAGTTGGAGTTGTCTGGTTTTATCTGACTCAATACGCCACCAATATGGGTTATGCTCGCATCGGTGGTTACAATGAATGGTCGAGTCACACAGGCTCTTACCAATACTGGCGCATTCACTAAGCACGACTTCAATTGAACAAACGCGGATTGGCACTCGTCTGACCATTCGAACGCTACTCCAGATCTTGTTAAGTTAGTAAGGGGAGCTGCTATTTTCGCGAACGAAGGTACGTGTTTTCGGTAGAACCCGCACATCCCAAGGAATCTCCGGACTTCTTTGACTTTTGTGGGTCTTTTATTTTTGTTGATAGCCTCTATGTTTTTTGGGTCCGGTTTACTCCCGGCCGCTGAGATTTTATGGCCAAGAAAGGTTACTTCTTTTAATCCAAAAGTACATTTCCTTAAATTTAGCTTGGCCCCATTTTGTGTCAGTAAAGTGAATAGTTGCTGTAAGCGACTCAACAACATGGGGAAGTCATCAACCCAAATTATTAAATCGTCCAAATAATTCTTTACCCAGCCTTGTTTCAACAATGGAGTAAGAATATCTTGCATTCATTGGGAAAATGTGGCTGGTGAACATTTTAGTCTGAATGGTAAGTGCCTAAATCTGTAAAGGGTGACTCCATCACTGAATGTGGTTAAATCACGGCTCTCCTCGTCTAACATGATTTGAAAATATGCCTCACGCATATCAAGAGTCACATAGTAATTATGACCTGCGGCCTGCTCGACTAATTCTTCTAGTCTGGGCAGTGGATAGATATCCATGGCTAGATGTTGATTCACGTGGCGATAATCTAAACACATGCGCTTGCTGCCGTCCGGTTTGTTAACTAATACGATAGGAGATAACCAGGCAGCTGTTGATCTTTCAGTAATTTCTCTCTCTTCCATGTCTTGCATCATTTCAGCGATCACCTGTTTAGCTTGTTCAGGATATCGATAGATCGGTCCACGGCTGGGCTGTGGGTCTGCTACTTTAATGTGAATGGGGGGACCGCTGATGGTTCCTAGTTCTCCTTTTTCCAAAATGAAGAGGGGATCATGGTGCAGAATTACGTTAGCTAGTTCTTATTGTTGAGCTAAAGCTAAGTGAGGCCAGGTCTGTTCGTCAATTAGCTTTCGGAGTCGTTGAACACGAGTTCCGCTTTCATCAGTTCGATCACTGGTAGGGATCAGGTCATTATGAATTTTGGTAACTGAGCCGACTGTACTTTCAGGAGGGTCGTCAATAATTTCATATGAGCCTAGAATGGTACCTTTCCGAAACAGTTTATCTTGTTTAGCTCCATTATTGAGGGGTAAATAGACTAAACCCTCTAAATTCACTTGTAATATGTAAGGATGACTACTATGACTGAAACGCGCTTGTGGGTAGAACAGTAAAGTGGTTTTAGGCTCCTCACTGACTGGCACGGCTATGAATCTGGTTAGATATGGGGTGAGCCTCTCTACTGTTAAGAGATTAATCTGTTTCAATTGTTGAGGGTTCCTGACGGCCCTGATCGGTGTGGCCTGGACTCGCTCAACTTTTCCTTTCTGCCACAGAACATAGTTTACAACGTACGGGGCTCCTCCCCACATCAGCACTCGTTGGGCACCCTTCCAGATCAACAGAGATTGTCTGAGGACATCACATCCCAACAACATTTCAGTAGTCAAGTAGGTGTTCAGGACGACTGGACACACTGTTGATGAACTTTCTCGTCTCCCACTCTGCTCTCTACTTTGACCATACCCAGGATACGGAGAGGCGCTCCTGTGACTCCCTGTAATCTCGGTGGATTTCTCCTCGTGTTTATTTCTGTTCCTAACTGCTTCACGGTGGCCTCTTTTAGTAAGGTGTAACCACTCCCTGTATCAACTACGGCTTCCACTACTTTATTATTCATGGTGACACTTATCGTGTGCAATGTTATGCCTGCAGTTAGTCAAATAGACTGATGGGGGAACTTTGTTTGGATGGCGGTCTGCCTCGCATTTGGACTGGGTTGGTGAAATCTGTTATTGCTCCGCATCGCTGCGCTGTGGTTTATGCGACCTGGGCAATCATGACTGCCTCTACGATATTCCAACCTACAGCAATCAAAACAGTGGCCTGGTGGTGGTTTTGCCCAACATTCTTGCAACGTGTGTGAACTCTTCAGACAATAACTACAGTATTTTCGCCTCGGTGTTACAGGAGGAGTAGATTGTTTTTGGTTGAGTTGTTCTAAATTTGTTTTCAAATCCCTTAATTGAGCTTTCAATTCAGTCACTTCCTTGTCTGACTCGGGTTGACGGTTATCATGGGATGGTCTTGGTGGAGTATCCACTACATTTGTATTTGAGGGACCTTCACTTTTATTGTCCCTATCTGGCATTGTATTAACTCGGGTGGTGTACCTCTTTTTGAGAAGCTGCCTCTCATTTTCGATCCTGTCAATGAATTTACGGAGTGGATATCTGTCATCAAGGTAACCTTCCATTTTTCCCCTGGACTCGAGCGAAAGACTACAGTATACCACAATTTCTTCTTAATTCGTTTATCTTGCGAGGGAAACTTTTCTTTTGGAAACTTCGTTTCAAAAGCTGCATTGTTACACATGAATCTATGTACAAATGCCTGGGGTGATTCTTCCCAGTCATAAGTCATACTTTCTAGCTCTTGCCATGCTCAATCTACACTCAATTCAATGGCAAACTCCGAGTTCAAGAATTTTTTTAATTCGAGCCATGACAGTGCAAAATGTTTCTTTTGGTAATTATGGATGAAAGTGGCCAGTTCGGGACCTATTTGACTTTTGGCAACCTGGATTCTGATCGCATTACTGGTATCAACTTGCTCAACCGCCTCACAAAACATTTCGAGGCGAGATGTGGCCTCTATCCCTTGAAGCTGATTTAATTCCAAAATTGGAATATCACGCAGTTTTATGAGAGAGACCCGTAAAGTCATGGTGTGCGAACAAGGGGTCGAGTGTGAAGGCAACGTTCTATTCGCAGTACCGAATTGCTTATCCGCCTCATCTAATTGGATAGTTACATGATCTCTCATTGTTTGGGACGGATGATCAGCTTCCGGCTGCCATTGTCCAAATACAGTAATCACTCAGATATCCGGACGCCCAATAACCGAACATCCCCACTACCCGGACCTTATCGTCCTGGGATAAAACATTCCCAAAATGGTCCGAAACCCCCCCCCCCCAAAAAAAAAAATCGATTTTTTGCCGTCCGTAATTTGAACTTGCCCCGGGAGAGCATTGTTTTGGTTTGTCATTCCTCCGATGTCTGATAGAGCGCCGCTGCATCCTCCCCACTTCCCGCCTGTCTCTCACCGTGACTGGACCTACGCTCTTCGCAATGGCTGCCCACGTGCTTGCTTTTGTGGTGGTGCCGTACTTGCTGCAAGGCCTCCTGCTGCTCTCGGCCCTCCTCTTAGTGTGTGTGATGATGGCCCCGCCACCTGAGAAAAGGAAGAGAGTGGTGTTGACTCTGGAAAAGAAGAGGGAGATATTGGAGAAAGTTGATGCGGGTTGGTCTTCTTCCCCCATTCTCCGCGAGTATAACCTGGCCCGGTCGACTTTGTTCGATATCAAACGTTCCCGAGACAAACTCATGCAGTACACGGCTGACTTCTCGTTGAGAAGCAAATGCAACGTGGAAAGGAAGGTTATGTTTACCCCCAAGTTTGCAGAAATCGACTGATCCACGTTGATTTGGTACCGATAGTAACGTGCAGCTGATGTGATAGTATGTGGAACGGAGCTGAAGGCTGCTGCTGAGAAGTTTGCAAGGCTTCACGACGCCGTAGACTTCAAGGCATCCGAGGGTTGGCTCTTCGCGTTCAAGTTGCGACATGGCCTTACTAACCATAAAGCACATGGCGAAGCATTGGACACTAACGAGGATGGAGTTGACGAGTTTCGGCACAAGGTGAAAGGCTTGATCGACAGGGAGGGCCTCACTCCTGGTCAAGTCTATAACGCAGACGAAACTGGCCTATTCTATCGCTCGCTGCCAACGAACACTCTAGCCAAGGAGACGGAGAAGCGTGTACCTGGCCGCAAGCTTTCTAAGGAACGGATATCTGCTTTGTGTTGTGCCAGTGCTAATGGCATGCACCGGCTTAAGCCCGTTGTTGTTGGCCATGCAAAGCAGCCTTGGTGCTTTCGTGGGGTGATGGATGTCCTTCCTGTCGTCTGGTACCATTCTTTGAAATCATGGTTCACAGCTGTGATTTTCAAAGACTGGTTTCACCGTCACTTCATCAAGGAGGTCATCCAGTACCAGACAAAGACACTGGGAATCCCTCGCGACCAGGTAAAGGCTCTCCTTCTGCTCAACAATGCACCTGCCCACCCGTGCGACAAGGACTTGGTTGCTGAGAATGGCCGTATTAGGTGCATGTTTCTGCCACCTAATACGACTGCTCTCATTCAACCCATGGACCAAGGAGTGATCGTGGCAACAAAGCGCCTGTACCGTCAGAAGTTCCTGGATGAGGCGATGGTTGTTCTCGAGGACGAGGACGAGCGCAGGGAAGGACGTGACACTCAAGGCAAGCGGACTTTGGAAAACCTTCGCCGCTACAACATCAAGTCTGCGCTGTACAACTGGGCTAGTGCATGGAAGGAAGTCCCTGTGAAAACTCTTGAAAATGGTTGGTCTCATCTGCTTCTCGGAACAGATGTGGAGTACGATTTTCTGGGCTTTGACGTGGATGACTTCTATGCACGGCTATGTACGCACGGCAACGTTGTTGATGTGGACGATGTACGTGAGTGGTTGGACGACAACGAGAGCGATCCTGGGTATCAGACGTTGTCTGATATCGAGATCGCGTCTTCGGATGCTGGTGTCAGTCCCGAACTTGAAGATTCCGACGACGAAGGCGACGATGATGCGGACTCCTCTCAGCAGGACACTACTCCAGCCATCCCCAAGCTGAGCGCACTCCGGGAACATCTAGAGTTCGTCCTAGACTACCTGGAACACCCGGACTGCGACAGGGAGATGGGGCCCTTAGGACTCGTGGAGGAAGTGCGTGCTTTCAGGCAGCGCATCATCAATCACCAGAATCGTCGGTCCTTGTGTCAGTCAACGATTGACAGTTTTTTCAGGCCCGTGACCCCCACTGTGCCAAGCCCTGGCTCCACTCCGTGGCCTCCCCAAGACAGGCCCTCATGCTCCGAGCCACAGCCCAGCACATCAGCTACAGTGGAGTCACCGCTCGACGTGAGTTTGCGGCTTTCCTCAGAGTCTTCTGCAGTCGGTACGCCATCACCACGACCCAGCGATGCACCCCTTGGTCGCCTGTCAGTGATACTCTCGGACTCTGACAGTGAATAAACAGCAAGAACTTCTCCACTAGACCACACGGGAATTTTGAGTGTTGTGCAGTGAAAAAACCGTGTGTTGTGTTAAGGTTTTCGAAATGAGAGAAAAGACTGAGTGGAAACAAAATTTAACGTAACTAACCTTCTTTGTTTTGGCTTTGGAAAATTAAAAAAACTTGGGAAAAGTTAATGTGCAACACTAAATTATACTGGAACATTATTTGGACTAAAGTGAACACTGTGAAGAGAACGGACTTCTGTGTGTTATTGACTAAGTTCAGTGCAAGACTTCAGGAAGAGTGTACTGCAAGTGCTTCAGGAAATCGTTCTTACTGTCAGAGTCCGAGAGGAGGCGGTCATTCATCGAGGTGGCCAGGGACTTGCTGTAAGTAGCCAGAATGTTTCATACTGTACTTTTTTCCATACTATACTTACCAGAATGTTTCATACTGTACTTTTTTCCATACTATACTTACCTCATGCATGTGCAGTAGGAATGTGTTTTTCAGAGTTAGGCTAAATTAGGGTCCATAAGTACCAGAATGTTTATTAATCTATGAACATACTTCTAAACCCTCATTTTATGTTTCTTTTGCATTTATTTCAGTCATTTATGTGCCTTATTGATGTGATTTGAGTGTTAAATAAGTGCTATGCATGTCCAGAGGGAGTTGTATAGGTGTTTCTCTGAGTTAGGGTCCATAAGTACAAGTCAACAAGGTGGGGCCCAATATCCGGACGAAACCAATAACCGAACCTACCAATGGCTCTATTACTCCGGATATTGGAGTGATTACTGTAATTGTCCATACAGAGACATGGTGACCCTAATTATCTTTTCCACCCTTACTCAGAAAATTAGATTTTGGAATGCTTTCTCTCTTTTGGTGATTGTAAAAGAATTGTGGATTTTGTTTGTGAACACCTTCATTACCTTTGAGTAGGTCTAGTCACTTACATCGTCTCTGTAGGCCTCAATAATTTTGATAAACTTTGCATCCACTCGCTCTCTAACTATGCCTCTCCAGTGTACTCCATCATCTATATTATTACCATAGTAAGCCCAGTTAAATTGCAGGTTTTGATTAGGCAAGCATCGGCGAATTTTCTGATTGACAGAGTTCCTTACGGTTTTATAGTCCTCGGATGAAATAGGGGCACTTGCTCCCTGGTACACTCTTGGTTCTAATTGGCAAACAATCACCCTGGCATGGCATTGTTTCTCTAGCTCCCTGGTAACAGTCTTTATTCTGTGAAAAATTTCTTGAGGGGGTAGTATTTTGGTCAATCTCATTACTTCCAATCCACAAAAATACAAGGTCACATTCCCACTCCAATGCAGAATTTAATCGGGGGTCCTTAAAGAAATTCCTAACCTTGCCCCCACTTGCCCGAAAGATTCTAATCTCCACGTCCTGAACATAGAGATGCGGAGGTATTTGGGAGTGACCATCCACTGCTACCCTTAACATTCTCACTCTCTTTGCTAGTCACTTCCCTTCACTTTCTTACCAATGCCACTAACTGGGGAACGATCATCCCACCGCTGCCACCAGTGTAACGGTAAGGATTTTTATCCCACCGTTGTTCATCAGTGTAACGATGAGAAATTTTATCCCATCATTATTTATCAGGTTTGTTCTGTTTAACTTACTTGTTGATAATACAAAGGGTACCCAACTTAGTCTCCCCTCAATGACTGATAAAGTATTCACCAAAGAAAAAACGAAGGGGGGGGGAGTACCTTCGACTTTGAATGATAAAGGTTAATTGCATAAAGGATATTTTTGGTAGCGTTTGTATTTTTAACCGAGTCGAGAATAAATTAGTACCACGTGTGTTAGTCGCTCCCAAAGCGGAGGAATCTTGAACTGAAAGGGGAGTGAGTCATGCGTGAGAGGACAAAATTCCCTTGGTTGGATATCAAAATGGCATATACTTTACTCTTCTTTAATAAATCTATACTTGTTAAACAACAGACATTTTTTTTTAATTACATGACCTTTAATAATATGAAAAGAATTGTAAATTAAGTACTAGTTTGGGTGATAGTAATACAGTACTGTTACCAAGCGAAACAATTTGAATATTTAACAGTGACTCCTGAGTTCATCACATTTCATTCTCGATTATCAGTTATTCTTGGGCTCGTCAATAGCCTCAAGACTGGGACATTCAATGACATGGACTGTCTTTTCGGGCTGGCATAGCCTCGAGCCAAAAATATTCACTCATGAACTATTACGTCGGGCCAGTCTAAACTCATCACACAATTCACTAATATTTCATAATCACTCGAGCTTGCTTAGCCTCAAGGAACAATTCGAAATTACATATCCTTACAACCACTAAAGTCACTTTAACACTCCCAATATTTCTAACCTATTAATAAAAGAAGAGAAAAAAAAAAATCGGTTGATGAGTTAAATTCGCTTTTCCGTAACTGATCACATTAACTTTCAAAATTCTGTACATTATCTACTATAAAAAAAAAAAGAAAAAGGTTCACCTGACTGATTCATAATTCAATTGCCACTACATTCATTTATAAATCTATTTGTGGGTAGTGTAAGTGTGTGTGTACATCAAGTCTATGGGCAATATCACATGATGGCCTCGTGCAACCCCAAAGTCACGGTGTCTGTGGACTGAAACAACGTCTGTTACCCACAACGTCTTGTTAGTCAATGTCTACGTTAAGCTTTTAACATTACTTCATATTGTTCACGACAAGCAAGAATTAAAACACGCAAGGGGGGGAGAAAGGAGGAATGTGTTCAGCTCACCTGAAACAACGTCTGTTATCCACAACGTCTGAATAGCCAATGTGGCTTAGCTGGGCACATAGGGATGCTACTGCTAGTCAAATGAGACTGTGGTTTTGCGATATGGTGGGTTCTAATTCTCTTCTCTGCAGGTATGGATGGGTATGCTGTGGAATGCCTGAAAGGTGGTGAAGTGACTATTGTTGACTGGTTAGTAAGATTGTTGAATGTGTGCTTTGTGAAAGGTATGGTGCCAGTTGACTGGAGAAGTGCTTGTGTGGTCCCGTTGTATAAAGGCAAGGGTGATAAGTATGAATGTACTAGCTTTAGGGGTATAAGTCTGTTGAGTGTTGTAGGTAAGGTGTATGGTAGAGTGTTAATTATGAGAGTTAGAGAGGGTTCAGAGGGAGTGATTGGCGATGAGCAGTGTGGTTTTAGGAGAGGGAGGGGATGCGTGGATTAGGTGTCTGCGGTGAGACAAGTGTGTGAAAAGTATTTAGCGAAAGGCAAGGATGTGTTTTGGGCATTTATGGATTTAGAGAAAGCATATGATAGAATTGATAGGGAGGCTTTGTTGACTGTTTTAAGATTGTATGGACTTGATGGTAGGTTACTAAAGGAGGTGAAAAGTTTTTATGTAAATAGTAGAGCGTGTGTAAGAGTGGGAAATGCTGTGAGTGACTGGTTTCCTGTGAGAGTAGGGCTGTGACAGGGATGTGTGATGTCGCCTTAGTTGTTTAATATTTACATGGATGGTGTTGTACGGGAGGTGAATGCAAGAGTTTTAGGTGGAGGTCTGAGTCTGGTGAATGTTGATGGTGGAGAGTGGAATCTGAAGCAGCTGCTGTTTCCAGATGATACTGCACTGGTGGCTGATTCAGAGGAGAGATTGAGACAGTTGGTAGAGGAGTTTGGAAGGGTGTGTGAAAGGAGGAAATTGAAAGTAAATGAGAATAAGAGTAAAGTGATGAAGTGTACGAGGTTGGTAGATGCTAGGGGGATGAATATAGTTTTGAATGGCGAGTTGCTTGAGGACGTAGTGTTTTAAATATCTAGGGTCACATGTTGCTGTGGATGGAAGAATAGATGCAGAAGTGAAGTTTAGAATAAATGAAGTAGGAAAGGTGCTGGGAGGAATGAAAAAAGTGTTTAGATGTCGTTCACTTAGAATGGATGTAAAGAGAAGGCTGTATGAGGGTGTTGTGGTACCGACTGCATTATATAGGGCTGAAACATGGAATACAGGTGCAGCAGAGAGGAAAAGTTTGAATGTAATGGAGATGAGGTGTCTGAAGATTATGTGTGGAGTGATGCATATGGATCGAGTGCGGAAGGATGAAGTGCGAAGGAGAACTGGAGTTGTTCGGGAGATGGCTGGTAGAGTTGAGCAGAGGGTGTTGCGATGGTTTGGGCATATGGAGAGAATGGATAATGAGTGATTGGTGAAAAAGATAACTAGATCTGATGTGAGAGGTGTAAGGCTGAGAGGAAGACCACGAATAGGATGGATGGACAGTGTGAAGAGAGCGCTGGATGCGAGAGGGATGTCTGTTGAGTGAGGAAGAGTGGCTGTGCGTGACAGAAGTAAATGGAGAGAAATTGTGAATGAATAAGTGATGATGCAGCCTTGAGGGGATATTCTCCCGCATTTGGTCTGATCAGCTATTTCAGGTCAGGTGCGGGTAAGGGGATGAGTCTGTTATGATGTGGCAGGGGTAAACCAGCTCTGCTGTCGGGCCCTGCTGCGGATGTCATTGATTGCATTGCGCAGTTGACCCTTGTGCAGTGTGGTGCGGTGAGGATCTGTCCGTTCTCCCCTTTGGGGCTAAGATGCGAATGAATGTGTTTGAATGGATGAGTAATTGGGGAGTGTGTCGTCCTGTCTCGGCTACCTCCCTTTCCTTGGGGGAATCAGCCTAGGTATATGAATTGATTGATAGATTTATATAGTAGAGTACATATGACGTTAGGACTTTTGATTGAATTGGGGAAAATTTGGGATTCATTCCTTACTACATTTAAATACTGAATTTACCGCCATCCCGCCCTGAGTTTGAGGTAGCTTATGCCATCTAGTGACGGCTAAGGCAAGCGGAACTACTTGATCCCCACAAATTACATTAGCTTTGCCTTTTCTGACTATTAATTTCACATATTTGGATTCTAGCAGCTTCATTAGTAAGTGTTTCACAACAATGATACGGAAAGAATTGCATACCCATTATTATTCTGTTAAAGGTTTAAACTTGGCGCCCAACAACGATGCACCACAAGCAAGGGGATGTTGTCCACATCTGTTATTCATTACCTACCAGATGGGTGAACTCCCATAGCTCAACACTCCCAGTTACACTACCTATGCATAGATACAGAGGTCCCTATATCGATCATTGACACATGAACTACTACTTAGAACAGGAGCCTTATAGACTAGTATTCAGATTACACTCTAACTTAGAAATTACAGTACCTCTAAACATATACATGAATACTAAATATGTGGCATTACAACAACGTATGAGAGAAAATTCACATGATCTCTCCATACTGCTTCTAGGTAGGAACGATATCTTTGATGACTGCAAAACATATGAGATTGTAAATAATATCGTGAAAATCGCTGAACATTTACAGTGATTAAAAATAAAGTAATAATTACCTTAATTGAGCCTCGAGAATACGCAGCTGGGAATAGGTGTATGGTTAGTCCTGAAACCTATAACAATGTTCCTAGGTTCATAAATCGAAATTTATGTAAAATACTTAGACGGAAAGGCATTCATACAATCAACTTAAGAGATGCTATTACAAAAATTGCCTTCTGAAGTTGAAACTGTTATTTACAAAGCTGCAGAAACATTATTTCACAATTGAAGAGGTTGAGCAGGGCATCACGGATTCGATCCAATATTTGACTAAAACAAAAGAGAAACGAAACTTACAAGGGGCACGCTCCACTAAAGAAAGTAAATTAAAATCTGAAAATCGGTCCTCAAGCTACAGGCCACAAGGGAAAACCTCATCAGCGTCAATTAAAAATTTGCCAGAGAATGCAATCGGTAGTTACCAGGTGGAAATAAACGGGCACAAAACCAAGTACATTTGTTTGTTTTGTCAAGAACAACATATAATAAGTGAATGTGAAAAATATGTTACTTTGAAGGAGAAAAGAGATAGATTAAAGGAACTGAATAGATGTCCCAGGTGAGTAATAAAAAATCATGATGAAAGTTCTTGTTAAAACTTGTAGGAAATGTGGTAAGGGTAAACATCATTCAGCGTTATGCCCCAAGAAACATGCAGCAAAACCATCAGCTGCAGCAAAACAAGGAACAGCAACACAACAGTCAATACTGTCTGTGAAAACTGACACATTGAAGATGTCTACAGCACTTCCTACAGCAACAGTCGAATATGGAATCAAGAAAACAATTAAAAGAAAGTAACGAGAGCCTTTTTTGATCAAGGTTCTCAGCGTACCTTCATATGTAAGAATCTTTCATCACAACTTCA
Source organism: Coenobita brevimanus (assembly GCF_032717465.1). NCBI lineage: Eukaryota > Metazoa > Arthropoda > Malacostraca > Decapoda > Coenobitidae > Coenobita > Coenobita brevimanus. The sequence continues at coordinate 31,894,976 of NC_136961.1, read as the reverse complement.
CCTGAAGACACACGGTACAGTCAGATTAGTTCTATCTGGATTCCTAAAATCTAACGAATATGAAGAATATGAGACAGTAAGACCCACGATAAGACTTGGTAAAAGACTAAAAAGAATAGAAGCAGTAGTCGTAGAGAATATGCCGAATACCATTACTGTTCCAGGTCTAACCCAGACAGCTGCAATGTTGAGAGATTCTGGTATCCACTTGGCTGATAGAGATCTCTACTGCGACAAGGTAGATGGTATCGAGATCATCATAGGAGCTGATTACTTTGGAGACTTCATAACAGGAGTCACAACAAATCAACATGGCGAAGAGTTCAGGAGGATATTTGACTTATGGTAAAATACCAAATACAAATTCAGAGGAGTCCCTCAGCCTGCACACTACTTTAGTAGCAAGAATGTTCACAGAAATATCTTCGAAAGAAATTACAGATTTGATTGAAGAAAATACTGTGCCTGTGCATAAGCTCTGGGATCTTGACACTATAGGCATAAATGCTAGTAAACCCCCTCCAGCAGATAAACTATCATATCAAACATATTTAGAAAGTGTAAAGTATGAAGAAGGAAAATACTGGGTGAAGTTGCCGTGGAAGGTGAACTGTTCCTCATTGCCTACTAATGATTCAGTGGCTTTAGGACAAGTAAAGAATCTCACCAAAACACTGAGGATGCAGGGCAACATTAAGAATTACCTTGATTTAATTAAATCTCAATTAAATAATGACTTTATTGAGAGGGTTGATAATGCATCCATCCACGACAGAACCCATTATCTTCCTCATCATGCTGTTAAAAAGGACAGCCTTACAACTCCCCTAAGAATAGTGTTCAGTTGCAGTGCTAAAAGAGGTAAAAATCCATCCCTTAATGATTGCCTAATGAAAGGTCCTTCATTGACGGCAAACCTAGGTAATGTCTTGTTAATGTTTAGGACCGAAAGGTACGCATACAGTGCCATTATTAGGAAAGCCTTCCTTCGGGTGGGATTACAGGAGTGTGATAGGGACTTAACTAGATTTATGTGGTTTGAGAGCCCAGAAGATGAAAATTCTCCCTTAGTCACTTACAGATTTAAGTTTGTATTGTTTAGTGCTTGAATTATGTTATCTTGATATAATTAATATTTATATTTTTTTCTCTAAATGAAATAAAGAAAACAATTTCGCTTACCTGCAGCTTGGATGGGATAAACTCGACAATTGGTCCTGGAAACGAGTAATTTCTCATTAACTAAATTGTATATTATACTTAATTTCTCATTCATTTCCAGTCATAGTATTTCAATTAAGAATAGCCAGTTTTAATGATAAAGTGATAATTACCTTGTATTATTTTGTAGTCATACGATGTAACGATACAAGGCGGTAGTTTGCCTTGTACCGAACCACCTCAGTTCCTAGGTAAATCGTATGAACCTATATATGGCCATAAATAGTTCTCTTGGTATTATTTTAATTTAACTTAATAAAAGATAAGTCATATCCCTTACTAAGCCTAATTATACTTTACCAGATTTGTAGTCGGTGTAAGAAGTTTATTCTAAAGAGAAGTGAAATTTATCTCTTGCTTCTACACCGGTTATTCTTGGAGTGAATTCTGTTTTCTTTGCTTCCATAATTCCAGTTCCGGTCGCCATATTTGATGACGTCACGAAACAATATTAATTTCTTTATTTTGATTTAGTAAATAATTAAATCATAATAGGAAAATTATTATTTTGATTTTCATATTTTATTAGATTAGTGATTTAGTTAATTCATAATAATTTATTGGGATTATTAATTTCCCATTTTCTTTTCTGACTTAGGAGTAGCATTTTTTATATTTTACACTATCCTCTTCTGTCAGTAAGAATAACTAAACCTAATCCCATCACCATTTACTATGTACAAAAGGGAAATAATCGTGCAGTGAATAATCTATCTATCTATCTATCTATCTATAGCCCGACGCCCTAATCCCGCAAAGGGTGGCCGCAGACAAAACGCCTCCAGGTCACTCTGTCACCCACCATTTGACTCCCCTCCCCCCAACTCACCCCCCCCTCCCTCATATACCTCTCAACTCCATCCCTCCACCTCATCCTCGGTCTACCCCTCCCTTTCCCTCCCTCCACCTCACCTACATACACCCTCTTAGTCAGTCTTTCATTCTCCATCCTCTCCACATGTCCAAACCACCTCAGTGTATTTCTCCTAATCTTTTCAACCACATCCACATCTACCCCACAACGTTCCTTCACTTCTTCATTCGTCAACCTGTCCCTCCATGTCACTCCACATGCTCCTCTCAAGTAACTCATTTCCACTGCTCTCACTCTTGACTTGTTCCCCTCTTGCAAGGTCCACGCCTCGCTTCCATACGTCAGGGTAGGGATCACAATACCATCATGCAGTGACTTCTTAACTTCCATACTCACCTCCCTATTTCTCATCACTGCTTTCAGTGTGCCAACAACCTTCCTTCCCTGCTGTACCCTTTCACGTACTTCATCCCCCAAAGTTCCATCCTTACTCATCACACTACCCAAGTACTTGAATGCACTCACATTCTCCATATCCTCACCATCCAACCTCACTGCACACTCAGTGACTTCATTCCTCTCAAACACCATAACTTTACTTTTGTTTACATTAACTTTCAGCTTCCTCCTCATACACAGTCCCAAATTCATTCACCAAACCTTGCAACTCCCATTCATCTTCACTCAACAATACTGTATCATCAGCAAACAGCAACACCGGAAGCTTCCAAATCTCACCCTCATTCATTAGGGCCTCCCCCACATCCACTGCCCTACCTTGTACCTCACGTCAAATAATTCTGACATCCTCCACACAAGGGAGAAATCAAATTGAAGGGAATCTAATAATTACCTTCAATTTGATTGCAATCTATTTACACCACTATGTACAACATGTTTGCATCAATTATGTTGCGTATAGTATCAGTTGCTCTCCTTGCAGCCTGACGCTTTGGTCTACTAGGTCTTTGTTCTGGTGGAGCTTTTGGCCGAGTTGGAGGGCAGTGTAACTCTAAAGGCACTAACTTTTCTCTGGTTTTCTTACTGTAATTGCCCTTCGAGAAACTTCAGCTACCCGTATCGTACCTGCTTCATCTGAGTAGATATTAGTTATTCTTCCCAAATGCCAAGAAACTCTCGGTCAATCATCCTGTACCAATACCACATCACCAGCCTTTAATTCTAATCTTTGATTGGCTGGTTCTGCACCATAGAATTTTTCACTGAGAGAAGTTAAATAATCTTTCCTCGAAACCTTCTCCCAGTAATCTGTCTAGATAGAGAAGGTAAATAATCTTTCCTCCAAACTTTCTTTCAGTAATCTGTTTAAGTACATATATCTGTTGCTCAGTTCACTCACACCAATGTAATCAGGGTCATCCGAAGCATCAGAATAGTCTTCTTGTTCAGTTGGCATTGGGTTTAGTCATCGTCCATAAATCAAATGACTTGGAGTTAGAGGGACAGGATTGTTAATGTCATCATCTGTGTATGTTAAGGGTCTGTTGTTGACTCTCATCTCCACTTCAGCCAAGGTAGTGATCATTTCATCTTCAGAGATTTTCCTTCTGAACAGAACCTTTCGTATGCAATTTTTCACAATTCATATTAGTCTCTCATAGAAACCCCCCATCCAAGGGGCTCCCGGAGGAATGAATTTCCACTCTAATCCCCTCGTCCGAAAATGATCATTCACTTGGGAATTATTATAAAGGTCTTTCAGAAATTTTGAGGTCGCAGTAAAGTTGCTTGCATTATCTGATATTAAGTACCTGGGTGTGGATATTCTTGCGACAAATCTTCGGAATAAATGCAAGAATGTTGTAGCTGATAAATCTTTAACAATCTCAAGGTGTACAGCTCGCGTTGTCGCGCATGTAAATAAACATATATAATATTTCTTTGCCATACCATCTTCACTTTTAGTTATGGTTATGGGACCAGAAAAATCCACTCCAACAGTATGGAAGGGCTCGTTATGGTTGACTCGCTCCTTAGGAAGGGGTGGAGGTTCTGGTAATTTAACTGGCTTGCCTCGATGATCTTACAAATCAAACACCCTCTTAATACAGACTTTACTACCTGACGACCCTTTGGGATCCAGTACTGCTCTCTCAAGTTTGCCAATGTGTCGGCTACTTCACCATGTAGATCTTTGGTATGGTAATCTTTAATAATTAAAGTTGTGAACCATGTATGGCGTGGCAAGATGGGAAATTTGGTCTGAAGATCCAGCTCTCTGTGATGTAGCCTTCATCTGCAGTGAATTAGTTTAGTACTTGGATCAATGTATAGACCAAGACTTTTGATCAGAGATGAACGAGATTGAGTTCTGTTTGTTTGTAATTCTTCATACTCATCTCCATAATGTTCTTGTTGCAAAACACCAGTCCAGTAAGTCATACTACTAGGGAGCTTTAATGATGATTATAGCATTTTCAGAAATTTAAATACAAAATCAGTGATATTCATAATTTTACGAAGAGATTATATCTTAGAGGCGTCAAAAAGCTTTGATAGAAAATTGTTCCCTTTCGACACTGTGTAAACACTTATCACTTCCTCCCTTTGAGTCGGCCACTGTTCTGGATGTACTAACCATTCTGGCCCTGTAAACCATATGTCACAATTCTCAAAATTATTCAAAGTTAACCCTCTAGATAGAGCGTCTGCTGGATTTTCACTACTGGGCGCATATTTAAATTCAAAGCCACTTGCTTTTTCTCTTATATTAGCTACTCGGTTCTTAACATAAGGAATTTTACTTTGGTCATTCCTTACCCACTGTAACGCAGCTTCATTGTCTCCTCATATTACTGTTCTTTGTATCACAAGGTTTGTTGTGTCATGGATATATTTTGCAAGATGTGTCCCTACTTGCAGTGCAGTAAGCTCAAGTTGTGGTAACGACCGTGTCTTTAAGGGTGCTACACGTGCCTTTGAAGTAACCATTTGGCTTGTATTATTGTAAACAAAGTACGATACCGCTCCATATGCTGAACTTGATGCGTCACAGAACACATGAAGTTCACATGGTATGTTGCTTCGTGCAGTCATTCTTGGAAATTTGATATTCTCTAGTCTCTTGTGCTCCTCTTCTAATTTAGTCCAACTCTCAGAGGAGGAGGAAGGTAATTCTTCATCCCAACCTATATTTTGCTTCCATGCCTCTCTGAGAAGTAGTTTCCCCTTTATAGTTACAGGAGTTTAGAAGCCCAAAGGGTCGAACAATGAAGATACCCATTAGAGCAGTCTCCTTTTACTCAGAGAACTATGGTCTACAAAAGTAAGACGTTTAACATTGTGTCATTTTGGATATCCCAGCGTTAATCCAATACTGAAGTCAAATTAGGAACTTTATAATCATTGAAATCTTGTTCAATTATTCTGTTAAGGGCTAAGTTATTGGAAACCCACATTCTCAGAGGCATGTCAGCACTCATTAATTCAGATTTGGCATTATGATATATATCAAATAATTCATCTTGATTATTAGTTGTCCCAGGAAAATTTTCTACATAAAAGTTGTTTCTCAGTATTTCCTTATATTTATTAGTAGATTCTCTCAGGTGAGAATCAAGAGTTGCTGACAACAAGAATGGACTGCACGTTTTTTTTTTTTTTTTTTTTTTTTTTAAATAACAGAATGGAGGAAGGAAAAACAAATGGAGAAAAAAAATAATCCATACACCAGATTACTGGTGTCCTCTGTTCATAAAATATCTGTAACAGTTAGACTTGAACAGTTGTAGGTTGAAATTTGGAGGAAAACAACTCTGGGGAAGCGAGTTCCAGAGAGATGCAGTTCGGGGAATGAAAGAATTCTGATAGGCAGAAGTTCTGCAATGTGGTTGAGTGACATTCCAGTCATGAGCGCTACCAGATGCCCGTGTAGCACGAGGGAAGGCATGGAGAGGTGGCACCATGGACGCAACTTCGTCAGAGCATTTGCCAAAAAAATATCTGTAAAATAATGCAAGGGAGGCAACATTCCTTCTTACTTGCAGGGGAGGTAGTTTATATGTAATGGCAGGGTTGTTAATGATTCTAACAGCTTTATTCTGAATTTTGTCTAGTTGTCTTAATGCAACCTCTCCACAACCATTCCACAAGGGTGAGCAATATTCAAGCTGAGAGCGCACATGACTCTTATAAATTATAGCTAACTGCTCATCGACGAAGAAGTTACGGACTCTGTACAATAATCCAAGTTTCTTTGAGGCGGTTTTAGCAAGTGATCTGACATGAGAGGTCCAGCTGAGGGCACTGTTAAGTGAGACACCAAGAATTTCAATACTTTTGGAGATGGGAATATTAGTAGCACTGAAGGTAATGTACGAATCTGGCAATATCTGTCTATTAGTAAACTGTATATATTTAGTTTTACTAGCATTAAAAGAGACAAGGTTGTTTTGTCCCCCATTCACTGATTGTAGATAGATCTTGATTTATGGAGATGGCTGTATTGAGTTGGAGAGGTAGAGATGTTAGACTTTGTAAATGGATGTCTGAGTGTGAATGAACTATGTAGTGTTGAGTCATCTGCATATGAGTGAATGGGATTGTGAAGTGACAGATAAGAGATCATTAATATGAACCAGAAATAGGGTTGGTGCCAGAACTGATCCCTGTGGCACGCCGGCGTTAATTGAGTGGAAATTCGAATATACATCATCTACTTTTACTCTTATTTTCCTGTCACTAAGATAAGAAGAGATCAAAGGAACAAAAGACGTTAGTCCATAGCAAGGGAGTTTGGACAGCAGGGAACGGTGCCATACTCTGTCGAAAGCTTTAGAGATATCAAGAGCTACTGCATGAGTTTCTCCAAAAAGATCAATTGATTGATGGATGGTATGAGTTAAGAAATTGAGTATGTCAATGGTGGATCTTTCGTGGCGAAAACCGTATTGTCTATCATTAATTAAGTTGTTGGATTCAAGATGTTTAACAATATGCTTATTAATTAAAGTTTCAAATACCTTACCAAGAGAAGATGTGATAGCTATTGGTCTGTAATTGGAGGGGTCAGACGATGGAAATAGAGGTTATCGAAGCGCGAGTCTCAGTGGGCTGGCTCGTTATCTATTTTCCACAATATATATATATATATATATATATATATATATATATATATATATATATATATATATATATATATATATATATATATATATATATATATATATATATATATATATATATATATATACTACTGCCAGACGCCTCACACACACACACATACACACACACTCACACACACACACACACACACACGGACGCGCGCGAGAGCGCGCATGCTAAGTAATTCAATAAACGTTCACAGGTGTTGATCTGTTTCCAAATAATAAATTCATCAGCTGTACATGGCAAAGAGGCCTTCACCATTCAGCTAATTGTACCTCTTCCGACAAGTAATTAAACAGAGTAAACGCAGCAAGAATAAATAAATACTACAAAAATAACAGGATGGCTAATATCCAATACTCTAGCCCAATGAACAGCTGAGGCGTCGTGTAAGTCAAGCATGGAGGATAAATGATCTGTGGTGCCGAGAAGAGTGTGAAGAGTGAGAGGAATATTAGAAAGTAAGAATGCAGAAAACAGGGGAAAATAAAGGAAGCGAGGAATGGACTGCTAAACAGAATATTGCATAACATCTGACCGCCACACTCAACACAATGTTGCATAATACATGAACGACAAACATACAGGTCAAGATGTCTTCACTTATGACACTGGTCAAAAGCCAAAATAGATCTGACTTTTTCCCACCTGTTTCTAACTAACTTGTTACCCCCAATTTCTAAACTGACCCTAAAATCTGGTTGTCACGTAACCTTGACGTACAACATCATAAGTTGGGGAAAATTCCATGAAACATGCAAATTCATCAGTGTCAATAAGTCTTTATATTGTAACAAAAATAATATACTTAGTCATTAATTTATATCATATACTAAGCACAAACCGATATGTAACAATACTCGCTCGTCATGTTTGGACAATCAGCCTTGATATCGGCTTTCCATTATGACAGTTTCGTGGTGAAACCTTTCGCCATGATCATCACTGACATTGCCAAGAAAAATTAGAAAGAAGTCCAAATGAGAATGGAAGAAATTTATCTTGAGCGACATTCGAGCACCGAGTGCATGGTAACTCTTCAACATCTTGTCCACAAGCTCCTCATAATTCGATACTCGAAAAATTCCTAGGCAGTTCTTGGTAAGAACCATGAAGCTCTCCCAAGCAGCCCTTTCCAGCTCAGATAAGCTCTTTTTAAAATCCTGATCGTTGAGTATAAGATGAATTTGAGGCACTATTGGATAAACCTGCCTTTATTTTGGCCTAACATACAATGCCAAATAATTACTGGTTTTACACGCAAATATTTTTTTATGCAAGGAAGAACGAACCAAAGGCCAAGGGCCTGCAAACTGCTCCCTCCAAGAGAAAACAAAAACAAGACAGCAGAGCCAAGTTATAGATCCATTCATTTCGAGATGCCTGGACACACTGCGTATGAAAGACTGGAGACCGTAAGCAGTAGGAAAAACAGAGATGGAGACAATTCTAGATTTGACCTGTAGCGTACATGAATGACTGGGAGAAACGGTTAACACTTAAATTAGAGAGCTGGACAGAAAAGGGATGAGTTTGTTCTAGACGGGTGCTACGTGCCCGTCGTTGTGGTGGAGAGATACAAGCAGACAGTTCGGAGGAGCAGTGACCATTGAAGTAGCGATGGAAAAGAGACCATGCAACAGTGCGGCGAAGAGACAGAGGTTGAAGGGAGCCAGTAAGAGGAGGAGAGTTAATGAGACGAAAAGCCTTCAACTCCACCATGTTGAGAAGAACTGCGTGTGGGGAGCCTCCCCACACATGAGAGTTGTGCTCTATACAGAGGGGAATAAAACCCCTGTATAAAGTCAGCAACTGTGCAGGGCCATGGGTTAGGGCTTCCTGGCTAAAACCTCCCTGAGTGAAGCGTCCAGTCCTGCAGTTGGCCTTGATATGGACTGATGCAGATGCTGCAAAGATTGTTAATGACAGTAACTAAACCTGTGTAAGTGTAGAACTGTAGATGGATGGGTGTGTGTGTGGGGGGGGGGGTGGAGGGTTCAGTAGCATTATTGGAGGAACAAGCATTTGTATGTTTTCCCTTTTTTATTATACCTGTTATATCAGTGCGTCCTGGGATAGGTCAGAACATGGTTTATCAACCAATGGTGACCTGAGGATAAAGAGTGGAGGATTAAATGCTTTTATTCTGATGTATGTGGATGACGATGTTGCTTACTAATAGTTGAGTCTCTGCAGACTGGTTGACAGCGTTACGAGAATCTGTGGCTGCAAAAATATGAAAGTAAATGTATAAAAATAAAATACTGGCTGTTGTTAGAGAAAAGGTAACTCACAGGGTAATATACTGGTAAGTTGATAGACTCACAGCAGTGGAACAGCTTTACTACTGTGCTAAGGTGCCCTGATATGAGTCGGGATTGTGTAAAGGATGTGAACAGTAAATGGCCAAAAAGTGCTGTAAACTGGTGCATTAAAAAACTGGAGTCGAAGAGCATTAGAAATGGAAACGTGGTCTACTGTACAAGGACTGTATAACATGGATATGATATGAAATAGACTGGAAAATAATGTGTGTAGAGAAAGAAAGTATGTTATTTGCAGATGGAAATTTCGAATGGTTGAACGATGAGTGGACAGTGAAAAAGGCGGCATTGTGATCTATCTGTCTGGGCACTCATTTCACACAAAAGATTTTTAAGTCCCTGTTACTCTTCAATGAACCTTATTTATTAACATAAATTAGATAAGGACGATATCAATGGCGATATGATTTTAAAAATTCTTGACACAAAGTGCTCTTTGAATCTATATTTACACACAAACCAAGGGCAGGAGAGAGAGAGAGAGAGAGAGAGAGAGAGAGAGAGAGAGAGAGAGAGAGAGAGAGAGAGAGAGAATGCGATTCATTTTACCAATTAGTTTTGTTCTACGTATAAAAGTCTAAAAGACTTGCCGAAATCAAATCGTGTGAGGATTACTGAACCATTACATTCATTATATTCGTCAAAATTACGCCTCTTTGACAGCGACACCAAACACACAAGAATGCTATCGTCAAATGTAGTTCAAGGGAGGACTACAGCTTGTAGGGAGGTGTTCACTGGCTGATTTGTAGTGAGATTGGAGGAGTTCTCCCAGCGTTGTGGTGAAAGATGAGATGTTCTCTGGCGGCATGTGTGTGTCCAGTGGCTAGTATGGTGAGAGGGGAGGTGTTCTCTGGCTAGTATGGTGAGACGGGAGGTATTCACTGACAGGTGCGGTGAGATAAAGGGTGTTCACTGTTTGGTGTGATGAGAAGATAGGTGTTCACTGGCTGGTGTGGTGAGATGGGGGGGTGTTCTCTGGCTGTTGTGGTGAGAGGGGGAAACGTTCACTGGCTGCTGTGGTGAGATGAAAGGTGTTCTCTGGCTGTTGTGGTATGAGGGGAGGCATTCACTGGGTGGTGTGGTGAGAGGGGAGGTGTTCATTGGCTGGTGTGGTGAGATGGAGGGTGTTCTCTGGTTGTTGTGGTAAGAGGGGAGGTATTCACTGGGTGGTGTGGTGAGAGGGGAGGTGTTCACTGGCTGGTGTGGTGAGATGGAGGGTGTTCTCTGGCTGTTGTGGTATGAGGGGAGGCATTCACTGGGTGGTGTGGTGAGAGGGGAGGTGTTCACTGGCTGGTGTGGTGAGATGGAGGGTGTTCTCTGGTTGTTGTGGTAAGAGGGGAGGTATTCACTGGGTGGTGTGGTGAGAGGGGAGGTGTTCACTGGCTGGTGTGGTGAGATGGAGGGTGTTCTCTGGTTGTTGTGGTAAGAGGGGAGGTATTCACTGGGTGGTGTGGTGAGAGGGGAGGTGTTCACTGGCTGGCAGTGTATATAAAAAGGCCGTGGGAGGGAGGTCAGTACTCAGTGCTCAGCTGCTGCTCCAGGTTGTCAAAGTCCTGCTCCGACCTCACCTGTCGTCGCACCTTTACCGTGAGTCATGTGGCACTGTACTGTTACCCACTTTGTTGTCAGTCATGTGGCAGTGTTGCTACACAGTTTCTCGTCAGTCCTTTGGCACCGTGTAACATCACACTTTTTGTGCACACTTTTGAGACTGTAATTACAAAATAACATGGATTTCCCTCGAATCACTTTGAAGATGTTAACTTTACACTAATGAGGTTATTGGCCAGTAGTGCTATTTGGGAATTAATTAAAATCCATTTTTGAGTTTTAAGATGATTCTGTTTTTATATAAAACTCCCATCAGTGTCTGACAATAATATATATATATATATATATATATATATATATATATATATATATATATATATATATATATATATATATATATATATATATATATATATATATATATATATATATATATATATATCAGTGTCTGACAATAATATATATATATATATATATATATATATATATATATATATATATATCAGTGTCTGATAATATATATATATATATATATATATATATATATATATATATATATATATATATATATATATATATATATATATATAATCATATCAGGGTAAGTCTGGTTCAATAATACATTTTGCTGAGATTTTAGGATGAATGAGCTCTCAGAGGAGAGTAAGATGACCACGTCATCAAGGTTTAAGAAAGAGTGCAGTCAACTCTGTTCCCTGTTCCAAAGAAGACATCCTAAACTTCTGTTTCCTTTAAAAAGAAATAAAAATCACATTAACAACAGATAGCACGCATGTAACTTTGGCGAGTAAAATGTTCAAACTTAAACATTCTGTGTTGATGAACTTGTCATAACAAAGACATCAGGAAAAACGTCAGTATCATGGCGTCTTTATCTTTTTGGTTTCTTTGGTACCAGTGTACGATATTGTTGAGCTTAGCAAAGAACCTCTCGTTGTGAAGAGGTAGAAACTGTCTTCCTTCAACCTGTCAGAACGATGACCTATTATTTACTTCGTTCTAGCTGCCATCCGGCAATTGTATGGAACTTAGGAGACATACCTTTTAGTGCAGTGTGTATAACAGTGAAGATGAAAAAATTAATAAATAATTTGGAAGCAGTACGCCCACATATTGAACTTTTGTTTCCTGTAAATGAATAATAGTTTTCGGCCCAACGTGAACATTCCTCAGGGAGTATTAGAACAAGTCTTGAAAAAGGTCATGTAATTGTGATAATTAAGGGACGGACAAGCAGACCTCCAATTATTAAGGACCATATCTGAAGCACAGAGGGAACAGATCACATCAAGACAAGAGTGGGAGAGAGGTAACAAGATGTAACTACGTTAGCCTGCATGCCACATTCGATATTATTTTATGTATCGTTACGGGTTTATGTCCAGCTCACAGTGGAATGTATGTTGTGTTAGTGCCCAGTATAATGATTTCAGCTTTCTTTTCGAATTATTAACCTGTTGTAAATGGTTTGCAAGTGATTTGTCTTGTTGAGAATCCTGTTAGTGTACCTCATATTTCTTTTCTCAATTTCCCACAGTCTTTTCGTCACTTCAGTTTTAATCCAACGTACAGTTCATTGCGATCATTTGTTCAATCCTACCAAGCTCCTTTAACTCCAGCACATGGGATATATGTTTGTTAGTTAAAGGTGTGCAGCTGTTCCTTTCTCCCCTGGTGACGATTGTTTTACTTCCCTGGGTGATTCGAATTGTAATAATGCCTAGATGGGTGACGATGTCTTTAATCCTCCTGGGCATTTATTTGAAATTCTTGTTTACGACCATCATCATTATATTGCTAATTGGTGACCTCACCTTTCTTGAGGCCCTTGTTAATGCCTTCTCTTTCATTTATTTCTCTTTTTTTCCCCTCTGTGCTTGCCCTGGACTTCAGTTGATCTGTTGTGCCTTAAACTACTGTTGGGATATTTTGATTCTTTACCAACGGAACGAGGCTAAGCAGAGCAGGGGCGTTAATGTTACTGTCAGTCTGTGGCCCGGATCAATGTTTTGTTCTCTTTATCCTATGTGGAAACTTAGTCATCCAGTCATATTGGCAGCGTCGGAAGTAGTTCAGCGAGAAACGATTCGGCAGTGTCGCACTTCGCTCGGGAGTAGCTGAAAAAATTCGGCTAATCAAAAAAAAAAAAAAAAAAAAAAAAAAAGTGTTATGCCATTAAACCAACCTATACCTAACCTAACCCTAATCTACCACAGTACCTTATTTTGTTTGGGTGAAGACGAAGGTGCGAAGTTGCCGAGTCTTATCTCGAGGCTTTTCGATCCGACTCCCCCAACATGACTGGAAGACCAATATGCTCCACCTTCCCCCCCCCACCCCCCAACCCCCAAAAAATAATAAAATCGAAACCCGGATTGAGAGGCTAGGTTAGTTGCTCACCAGCACTGGTAGAGTAAACAATAAATCGAAAAAAAAAAAAAGGCGTTTTACTCCAAACATTAAACGTGTCGACGAGGATGGGACACCTTGAAATTGTGAAAGTCATGTCTGGAAGTAGTCAGGAGTTTAAAAGCAACAGTTTAGGACACGACTGACGAAAGTATTTAACTCACTGGAACAATATGAGGGAGTGGAAGCATTTGTAACTTACATCGTGGTTCCCAGAGGCATGCAACATTACACACGATTTTCAGAACAGAAAGTAACTTTTTAATGTTTGTTCTCAATCGTGTACCACGTGTTCAAGGGCCGGTGTGCACCAGTCTAAGAAAACACTGAAAGTTATTTAGTCAGCCACTCACCATATCTCATCCTAGGTTTCAGTACCAGTTTTTAAATATATATTCGGCCTGGAAGGACACCAGTCAGAACAAACATTGAATAGCTGCGTTGTTTAGTTGAAGAGGTTAGCACTACGCTATAATTTTAGCGTGACTGAATGATCAGTTACAGAGCAGACTAATGCGTGGAAGTCACATGAAAGTATTGAACGGAAATTCTTTCATCCTTATTTGGGAGAAGGCATTTGCAACAGTACAAGCAAATGAAACGGCGGGGCAATAGGATATAAATCGTCAGTCAACTGAAATGGAGAATAAAGAATCGCAGTGTAACCTAAGGTAAACGGCATAAGCAGTGGAAAGGCGGCAGTAGTTGGTTGTCTGATTCGCATGAAAGGGGATACAGTGGCGACCTCAACGGTAATAAGTGAAAAGGTACCGGTATGACAAGAATTCGCGAGAATAACCAAAAAATGAAACACTGACCGCAAACTAATGACATACACAGGTGAGGAATTAGTTCTGTGCGGTTTAGGTGGAATGTGGCACACGAAAATCAAATTGCCACAGTACCTGTGACAATATTGACGGTAAAGGACCATCATTAAAGGCATAAGACAAGTTGTCATTTCTAAAAGTAAGATGAGAGATCAGCTGTAAGACGGCAGCAGGAACTAAGCTACTAAATGAAATACTACATAGGTGACAGACTGTTTTTGCCGAGGGGTTGCAGAAAATGTACATCAGGGTTTGGCTGCAACGAAAACCAGATGCATTTTTTTTTAAGACTCTGCAAGTTCGTGTTGCACTGCATCCACTTGTGGATGGATGGACAGATGAAGGACTGCAAGTAAAGTGGATTCTACCCAAACAAATGGGAGACAACACCAGTATAGTAGCACGTACAGTAGACAGGATGGTGCAATTGGCAGAAGCCTATATAACAGATAACCCTCAGCTAGACACCATTAATTATACATTACCTGCTGCAAAGGAACTGTTTGCGACATTAAATGGGAAAAGATTTGCCAGGCTCGTTGTGAAGGATGCTTACTTGCAAATGGAATCGGATGGGAAATCAAGGAGCCATGTAATGTTAGCAAACCACAGGGTACTCTTGAGAGTGAACAGGCTACCTTTCTGATTACCTTGTTGCAATGACATATTCCAGGCAGAAATTAAAAGCCCTAAAATGGGTTCCTTACTCTTTAGCGTACCTGGACGTGCTACTGGTAACCAGGGAGGTGATTTCCGTCCTACGTAGGCCTACCGTTTTGGATTTTTCCTTATCCAGGAAATCATAGGTTAAGATTTGTTTGGTTTGTTTTCTTAGTACCAGATTAGGTAGTTTGTTATTTAGGTTAATATCTTAGGTTTAGTTAGTTTGCACAAGTTGTTAAAAAGTAAATGTAAGAGTGGCCATTCTGGAAAGAGCACATTTGGCACATAATGTAAAAATGATATAGGGAATTGAATTCTGCAACAAGGGATTGAACAGGATTTGGTAAGAAATTTGGAAAGTGTGTTACATCAGTTGGACGAGCATGGAATAACCCTGAAGAAATGAAATGCATGTTTATTCCGTCAGAAGTTAAATAGCCTTGGAAAGACTGCTTCTGCAACGAGCCTTAGGCCAATCCCTAAGAGAACAACTATTCAGCAGTTACCATACCCAGAAGACTTGTCGGAGATGGGGGGTTTACGCTGCAGGAGACTTATCAAGGTCGCTGTCGATCATGGCTATCGTACTGCTGTCGCTGTTGCGTTGCTCAAGAAAACAGTCAAACGTTCCCCATTTATTTTCGTTATTGGTACCATTGCATGAGACCACAGATAAATCTGTCTTGCAATATCTTCAAAGTGGAAGACAGTCTGAAATATTCCTGAATGTAATTTTCATTTTTGTCATATATATTTTTTCTCAATCTGTTAATTTTCTCCCCTTCTTACACTGTATTTAAAAACCCAAACAAGCAAGTAGACCTTGAAGGATGAAGACTGCAAGGTAAAATATGCCGATATATGAACTAACACTGACAAATCTTCATTCAGGCCAGGGTCACATGATGATTTATTTTTTTTCAAGAAGCACTTTACTTGATAATTTGCTTAGGAAAGAAATTCTGCCAACAGAGGTGTTCGGACCGTATTTTCCAGCTGGAAAAATCAAGTGTGCGTTGCCATGTAAGTCTACGAGACGAATGATAAACAAATGATTCTTATACACTAGAATAACAAAACTGAAGATAATGATACTCCATCAAAATATTATTTCTTAAAGAGTGAACACTGCTGTGGTGTTGGCTAGAATGGCATTTTTGGGTGAACACTAACGAATAGTATGGATATGGTGGCGACCTCCCACATTCCAAATGTGTTGTTCTTTCATTATCCTGCACGAGAGATGAGTATTTTGAAGTATTATTTTATAACTCTAACGCTCCACCATATCAAATGTCGGCATGCTAGATCTTTTCAGCTTAACAGGGCTATCAGCCTGAAGATATTTCCTTCTCTTCCAAGGAAATCTAAAAGTATATCGAAGGGAGAAAATAGTTTAGGGAAAGAATTATTGATTTTTCAGGATACGGCCGTAAGCCTCCTCGCTGTTTGTCTGTGCTAAAGTATTTTGGCTAAATTTCATTCGAAATTTATCCAGAGTTTATAGGAAATGAATTTAAGAAACTTTTGACTGATGATCTGCAGTCTCGCAATCGTACCCCTTACCGTGATATGGTTATAGTTACTTTGTGACTGCTCAGATTTGTTGCCTGTCTCCCGAAGCCCTATGAATATGTCCTTTTCCACAATAAAACAACATAAAGCACAGAAACAAAGTGAGTTTATGTTTATCGAGACGGTTCGGTAATTTTCCCCCTACTAACTTGCCACAGTGCAGTGTGCCATTAACCAAAATAAATAGCACTGTCAGCCGAAATTATTAACAGAACTTTGGTGTATGTTTAACTTTTGTACTAATATTTTGACTGTTTTCCCCCTTTCAGAGCTGGTACTTACTTCAAAAAGTGCAGATGCCAAAGTTTAAAAGTTTTATCTCCGTTCCATTCCGTTAATACTTCAGGGGCGTAGTCTTTCCAATGGCTCTCCCTACGGGTACTTTTTAGTGTGGACTTTTTAGTTATTGGTAGATTTAATTTTTCTTCCTTATTTTCCAAAACTCATAAACTCCATTTTGTAGATCAGTCTTATCAACTTTCTTATCAAATAAAAGTTTTTTCCACCCACTTTTCTTTTATGGTTGTCTAAACAATAGATTTATCCATCACTAATTTATACAGTGAACTGAATAACTGGAAATGTTCTAGATCTTCATTTTCTTCCTCACATTAAATACATTTAGTTTCTTGATTCATAAATCTGTTCCTGTCATTTAACTGTAGTGTATTAGTTCTACATTAGAAGAGCAACTTACAGTATGATGCTTGTGTATTATTCTATAATTTGTCTTCTTTTATCAGTGATTTATTTCTTCTTTATATTTCTTACACTTTTCTTCCCCCCTGTCTCCTCTTCTCATTTCTTTTTGTTCCGGTCTTGTACTTATTTCTTGATCTCATCAATTTTCATTGATCTTATATTTTCCTTTCCTAAATCTATATTTTTGGTAACATTTCTAATTTCCTTGACCCATTTGCCCTCATCAATATTCTCCATCAGCTCTTGGTATATTTTTCTAACTAATGTGTCTTCTTTGTTTAATAATTTTTTGACATATAATAGTTTAGACATCATTATTCTGCTCCTGATTTTGATGCCTCCACTTCACATCTTAAAATACAATTTGCTACATAGGATAGGGCACCTAGCAGCATCCCAGCAAACATCATAGTGTTGGATCAGAACCGTTTCGATGTTGGCTTGTGATGGCACGTGGTGTTGGAATGGTATAGGCCAGCCAGATTACCTGAATCGTTCCAGTGCAAGTGCCGACAACCGTTTGCACATACAGTAGATCCAGATTCGGTTCTGTTCTGGCCCAACATCATGTCTGTATCGGAAGCCAGTAATCAAACCACAACCGGTTTCCCAGCACTGTCACAGCTAACATAAAATGTATAGGCCAGTATTGTTCCAGTGCTGGAACTCCGACCTTTCATATATCGGACCAATGATGTAAACTCTGGCTTCCGATGTTGGTCCGACATATATCAGTTATCAGTTTGCACCCGGGATGTATCGGTACAATACAGGATTCGTAATGGGCCAGTGATGGAAGCCTTAATCGTGTCTTAATCGAGTGTAAGTAATCGGACCAAATTACAAGTGTGTCTGGATAGCTCGAAATTAGCAGATCTTGAAACTTATTTTTTCTTCCTTTCAGGGAATAACATTGTAAACTTTTACCCTTTAAAGGCCTTTTTAAAAATAATCAGGATTCCAACCTTTGTTCTCTGAACGCCTACCGTACAATCCACACATCTGACAGCTGATTTAGTGTGTGGAGTCTCTCTCTTACCCAAGCTACATACATCTATATGTTGCCAGCTCAGTATCTCCTTATGTCCTGAATTGGTGCCAAGTGATGGAATGTCTGAAATGAAACAATTTAACCCGCCCCATCCCGACCACTTTTCCACCACTGACTCCCCCCAATCCCGACCATTTTAGGAAATTTTTTTTTTGGCTCAAACCTTCGCTTTTGGTGAGAAACATCTAAAATTCATAGAGAAATCGCTCACCTGAGGTTTAAAATACTCATTACAGGTAAGAGTACCTCCTTACCTTACTGGGTTTTCTATCAGGCTGGCACCAAAGAAAACCGAGTTCTATGGGAGGATAACTATTTCACACCACTCATAAACAGTATTTATTTATTTACTTGGTACGAATTTATATGTAGTACGAGAGTATATTGGTTTTCAAGCAGTAATATAGGCATTATAAGCATTGTTTCACTCACTAATACCTGACCTTTTTTTGCCACATTACCTGATCATCATTTCTAACTGTTTCTTCCTCTAATGCTATGTAAAGTTTGTCCTCCACATTGTCATTGATTGGGGAATGACTCTGGCCCTGAATTTCGTACCGTGGCATGACATCGCTATACTGGCCAGGTCACTGATAACAGGTGAATTGCTGAGACAATGGCATGCAGGGGGGGGAGGAGGTCACGCTGGGTAAGGCATTGTCCCTGCCTGGCATCTCGTTGAGGAAGGTGTCATGTGTATACGTACCAAAAATGACTCTCGAAAATTGAAAATTGTGCAAATTAGGGACCTTGCAATTTTTTTGCGTTTATGTACGTCAACGGGATTGGCAGTGACAAAACGTGTGGACGTTAAAGAACGTCGATGGGATGCTGCGGGTTAAACTAACTGCCTAGTGTGGGGCTCGAACCCGTACTTTCAACCACTGAGACACGAATGACGTTCGCAGTCAGTAGTGCAAATCTGACCATTTTATAGACCCAGTTGTACATATTTTGTTTGTATACCACTGCCCCTTTAATATTAATATTATCAGTTGTGATCTAGTAAGCTGCAAACAAGTTCAGTTCCACAAAAACATTACCAAAAATACGACTTTTGTTTTTGAACAAGACAGTTGCCTGTGGAAAACTCATGGCTCTGTCGAAATTTCTATATTATATATATTTCAATTATCCAACATATGAAAATGATCTGTGATGGATGATTTATAATTATATCACTCAGTTGTTAGCTGCTTGACTGGCGTGATCAGCAATACATAGATTAGGCCAACATTTCATTACCATTCTTGACCCAGGTCTCGAAAAAAGTTTTATTTATATATCCGTCCAATACATGTTTTTCATCAATCGGCCCATTATATATATATATATATATATATATATATATATATATATATATATATATATATATATATATATATATATATATATATATATAGATAGATAGATAGATAGATAGATAGATTATATAGATAGATAGATAGATAGATAGATATAACCATTACTGGCAGGAATCAGTTCAATGTAATGTTGCCGTTTCAGACCAGTGTCGGAAAAAAAGTTTCATTTATATATCAGCCCAACACAAGTTTTACATCAATTGGCCTGATATAAACAAAATATTATGACCAGGAACCAGTCCAATGTATGGTCGCCGTTTCAGCCCAGTGTCGAAAAACAAGTTTTATTTATATATGTGCCCAACACAAGTTAAACATAATATAATGGCAAGGAATCAGTCCAGTGCATGGTTGGCGTTTTCCCTTAGTTCCATTATATGCTAGTACTGGCCCGTCATTTCAATGTTTGCTAGAGTGTCGATTCATGTAAATATGTACTGCTGTATCAGACCTATTCATAACCATTACAGAACCATCTGTTAGCCAGCATTGGTTATGTGTCAGATCATTAAAGACATAATATTCATTTCCGGTTTTCTTCTTTTTTTTACAAACTGAGAGACCATCTCTGAATTACCTTGAACTGAGCTAAACATCATTCATGTCTTTGCTGAATAGCAATATTCAGCACAAGGTAATTTAAAGGTGGTTTTGCAACTTGGAAAAGTTTGTGATAAGTCTGTTTGTGTCTTGCGGCTTTCAAACATCTGCAGTTTATAATTTTTGTTCTTTGTTAAAGCATATCTGGTATATATTGCACAAATTATTCTGCTGGACAGACTACCAGACCTGTATAGGAGCCAGATATGTTGAAAACAATATATATTAGCATAAGAAAGGGGAAAAAAGTACAAACTACAAAATCAATATTTACTTTACCAGAGTAATAACGAAGCATCTATTGAACTACTAAGAAAAAACGGAGTTTTGCCAAGTCAATTTCAGGGTAAAGAGTGTGATTTGCCCTGCAAATATCGGGAAGATTGACATCAGTGGTACTGCAGGCGGCAGAAGAAAAGTCAGAAGAAAAGGGGGGAATATCCAGTGCAAATTCACTGTTTTGGATAATAATAATAATAAAAGTAATAATAATAATAATAATAATAAATACCCAATTGTTATTCAGTAAAGTTATAATACAATGCATAATTTTCTAATTTTCAAATAAAAAAATAGTATGTTTGAGATCATTAATCGACTAACTATTTTTGGTATCAATGTTCTCAATATGAAATTAACTTAAAAATTTTAAAGTTTATAAACAGGAAAACACTTATCAAACAACTGGGAATTGTGTGATAGGGATTGACTACATAGACCCAATTCAGGTATATGCTAGCATTGGCAAGAATACTCTGTTTCAATTCTTGTTTGCCAGAATTGGAACTGAATAGTATTTTGTGTATTAAGCCAGTGCAGGTCACAAGAGATTTGCCATAACCCTGCAGTACCGATATTAATCCAGATCGAGCCGATTGAGCCAATATTTGCCCAATAACCCATGTTTGCTCGGATTCTGTACACCTCATTTTCATTTTTTTTTTTTTTGGCAGTATTTGTATATCTGAATTATCATAGTCAATAACACATACTCCATATGAAATACTGGGTAATGCTACTTTATTTGTCCCAAATATTTTTCCTGTTAATAATGTTTTACTGGATCTTGAAATCACTGAAGGCATTTAATGAGTTGTTTACTTTTGTTATCATTTCTATTTTGTGTTTTGCAAGGCATTCTTTCTGGTCTGTAATATTTATTCCTAAATATTTAATTTGTTATACGACTTCAATATTACCTGTGCTTTCTGTTTTTTCTTCCATGTTTAAAATTGAAATACTACTTTTCAGCATGTTCATTTCCATCCCTTTTACTGCCACTATTATAGTTAACACACTGATGTTCGTCTCAGTTCTATACAGTGTGTAGGCCTAATACTCAAACCATGATCTGCGAAAAACAGTGTGTTAGATGAAAGGCACTCATCCTTAAAACCATGTTGTATGTTGTCCAGTTCAAGTAACATAATATATGTAATGGGTTTAAATGGTATGGTTGAGCCTGTACATCTCTGTTTTACTCCATCTGATATTGTGAATTCCTGGTCCATATCCTCGCCAAATTTCACATGTGATTTGTCACCACTATACAATTTTGTTATTTCGATCATCATTGGATATATTTTAAAGTACTGTACATAAGTGCCGCTATTTATTTGTGCCTTTAGATAGAATCTTAAGCCCTTGTTAAATCGATTGCAGCAACTAGTAGGGTTTTCTACCTCTTAAAACTACGAATTATACAATATCTAACACTAGCAGATATTATCTTCTATTCTGGTCCCTTGAGTAAATCCAGCCTGGATGTCCATGTTAAAATTATTTTCTTTTATAAGATGTTCTGTCTTGTTTCCGAGAACAGACACGAACATCTTATATGAGACATCTGTTAATGCAATGGATCTTAAGGTTTTTACACAACTGATTTACTAACTTTTGGGGTTAGTCTAGTGGTCGATTCCGTTCATGAGCTTAGTATCTCCACACTTTGCTCTATTATATTACTGAGGCTGTGATTTAATATTTCTATACAGGTATTGTTATCTCTCATCACATCAGTCCAGTTTAAGGGTGTTTTTTCTTTTTTTTTTATTATAAGCCCTTTTAGATAGTCTAAGTTTCTGTTATTATGGGGAATCTCATTTTTTTCATATTTTTATTTAGTTCCTTTACATTGTCTATATGGTCTATTTACTCAGTTGGAGTCTTTGATTCATTTAAGTTTCTTTTTTTTTTTCTAAGTTTCTCAAAAATTTCCTTATACTTTTTGTTGTTGTCTCATTCCATAGTGTATTTATGCTATTTTCAAATTTTTCATAGATTTCTGACCAGATTCTTACCATATCCTTTTCGGCATCGTCCTTCTCTCTCTCTCATATATATATATATATATATATATATATATATATATATATATATATATTATGTTCTTCTTTGTTTTTCTTATTCATACTTTTTAGTTTCTTTTGGCATCCCATAACTTTATTCTGCTTTTATCGTTTCTGATTTCTTCTGTAACTTTTTCTTCATGTTTCGTCATTTCTTTTTTCACTAATTCCTGGCCTTTTTTTGTTCTTTTTACCGTCTTCCTAACTCTCTGACATTTATTTCTTTCATTTCGTTTTTTCCTATTTATTCCTTTTCTTGATTTTCTTCCTGATTTCGTCAGTCATCCATACTGGCTTCTTAACATTAAAATCACCCCTATTTACTCTTCTTTTCACTACTCTTTCCATCAGCATTTTTTTCTGTTTTTACCATTATGCTCTCTAGTTCTTCTAGGCTGCCCATGTTCCATTATTTCCATTTCCATCTCTTCTAGGTTTTCCTTTAGATTTACATCATCTGTTTCCAAGTAGGCTTGTTTTTCCCATTAAATCCTTTTAAACTTTGAACCTCTGTTTAGTTCTGTAGCCATTGACACTGTCATCAAATTATGATTTGATAAATGATATACCTCTTGATGTTCATCTGTGTGCATGGCATGGAACTTTTTGGACAGTTTCCCACTGACAAATAAGCAAACTATTATACTTCTTTTTAGTTGACCAAGTGTGAAATCCTTCACAGTCCATTACATCGATTAATAGGGTTAAATTATTTTTATCTCACCATTCCAATAGCATTTCTCCATTTCACCTACTTTATTGCTTTCCACGGGCGTCATTTCAATTTTCTATTGGGGGGGGGGGATAGGCTGTTTAGGAGGCCCCCCAACTCCCATCTCCCCACATGGGTGGGGTGGCGAGTGAGCATTTTTGAAGCCACATGCAAAGCTGTATTTAGAGAATTAAAGCAGTAAACAAATATATTATATACTGTATATAAGTATTTGTTTAACCGATTACCTTCTGTAAGACACACTAATGGATATTCTAGCATTGGCTGTATTTCTGTGTAAAGTTGAATATTTAATTTAAAGTTCATGATAAAGTACAAATATACATTATATGCTAATGACCTTGGATAACAGACCAAACAGCAATTAAAATATTTGTATTGGTGAAAGCTTACACTGACTTCATTCTTACAGCCTATATGAAAAGATATATAATTAATAAAAAATTGAGAATGAAAAGATGTAAACTTGTAATTGAATTAAAAATGGAAAGCTTTTAGCTTACTAGCTCCCAAAATACCATGAACCATATAAAGTAATGTGAAAAAGTAAGCGTTACACTAAGGGGTGGGAGAAATAAAAAGATGTTTTTTTAATCTGGAAGTGGCTCACGTAAGAAGAGTATATTAATTTAAGAATTCATTAGAGGAAATTGAAAATTAAACTACGTATCTTTATTTCATTGAAAAACGAATAAGTTACAGCAACAGTGGATACCTCCGTGATCTCTGCTTTTCAAAGTTATCAATCAGGTGTTAAAGTTAAGATTTTTAACAAGATCCTTTTCTGAGGCCATAAGTAGCAAGTCACTTAAGCGATCATTTCTCATTGAGGTTCTTAGATATGTCTTGACTAAGCTAAGTACCTACAAAAGTCGTTCATTGCCTGCAGTAGTTACTGGAAGGGTGAAAATTTTAATAATTTTCACTATTTCTGAAAATGCACAGTCTAATTGAGTTCATATAATTAAAACAGATTCTTTGGCTGCTCACTTATACTTAGAAAATGTCTTTCTGCAACAGATATTTGGAAAACTAGAAGAATTTCTTCTATATATATATCTTTGTAAAACTGTACTATAATAGAGAGCTTCTCATATTCTAGAAAGTCTCTGGAGCTGCAGTCAAGTGCATTCTTTGCTTCTATTAGGGGCATGTTTTGTGTGATGCGAATATCAAGCTCTGACAGAAATCTATCAAAATAGGTTCTTTTGATTTTAGTCCTTGGAGCAATACGAGTATTCACCTCATTTCTCCCTAAGTCTGAATCATTTAAGAAGCTCTTTAGTCCTGATGAAGCCTTCTGAATTCTCTTAGGCTTAGGCCTGCTCAAGTGATTTTAATTTTCCAAGTTGGTATCTGCCTCATATGTTCAAGCAAAATCGTTAGCTTTGTCAAAAATATCAGAGAAAGCCTCGTCCGTTCTCAAGACCTGCAATTCCATAATAGTTGACTGTATGAGAGCAAGCCTCAGATAGTAAGGCTTCCTGTGCTTGAAGCTGACCTGACATACTATTGGTAACTCTAAGGACTTGTTCAGTAATATGTAGATCCAATACGAACCTGAAAGACTAACTTTTTGTACAGTCCATTTGCTTCTGCCACAGCTTCTGAATCAGAACCCTCTGAAACTGTATGAAGCACTGATAGCAAACTTCCATAGCGAAGCTTAACCTTTGATACTGACCTATAATTGCAAGACCATCTAGTTATAGTAGGTCTTTCTAGTGTCAAAACCTGAAGATCTCCTTTCTGTGCCTCTGTGAAAAGTTGGTTCCCTGTGTTACTGTTTAATAAATGTGTACAGTGTGTTAATAATTGAAAACAATGAAAAGAGGCCACTGGTATTCTTTATGCAGTCGCCCAGTACTAAATTCAGCCTGTGTGCATGGCAATGTATGTATACTGATTGGGGAATTTTATCCCGTAGTCTTGCTTCAATCCCGCTAGAGCATCCACTCATTACGCTAGCACCATCATAACACTGAGCCACACACTTATGCCAAATTAAACCAGACTGTTCTATCTCATTTTATATAAAATCAGCTAAACCTGCAGCATCAACCTTTTCCATTTGATAGGTTTCAGTGACACGTTCCTTCACAATACCCTCACTAAAGTACCGCACAAGACTAACCATCTGTTCTTTTTTGACAGTCTTTCTTTTCATCAACCATTACTGAAAAGTACTTGGCTTCTTGTGCTTCAGCAAAAATTGTGTCCTTGATATGTCTTCCAACAACTGATATCAACTCATTCTGGTCGACCTAACTTTCGTTTTAGAGAGGGATTTGATTCAGCAATTAGGTGAAGAATTTCTACAAAATTTCCTGAATTTCATGTATCACCAACCTCATTATGACAACGAAAAGACAGGCCTCGCCTTCCCAGTAATTCAGTGACTCTTAAATGTAACTTTACATGTTCCCTGTTGTCTCAATTTCTTGTTGCCTTGCTGAAGATAGAGAAGATGCTACAGACTGAGTGAACCCTGACTGCATATCCTTGACATCAGACGAAGCGATCATACTATTAATGTGTCTTTCACTTGCCATATGTTGTTTGAGAAGGGTTCTGTATCTTTCCATATCCTTGTTCCAGCATCAATAAATGGTGCCCAACCTAACCTTTCCTCCTTACAAACAGATGCTCCAGTAAAGTGCCTACATGGAGAGCAGTAACAGGAATCTTGTGGACTGAGTATTCTAACCAAGAAAATATATCAAAAAAGGGACTTCTAAATTTCCTATTATTCTGAATGCTTGGGTAGCTGGGACATAGATATATCAACTGCTTGAGTCACAGGAGTTTGTGATGTGGATGGACTGTCTTTTGTATCTTTTTTATCTTGGTTCAGTGCAACAGTATGTGCTAATGTGACTGCTTCATCAACAGAAATAAAATCTGAGTCTTGACTAAGGGATGATACAGTGGCCAAGTCAGTATCGTTAGCTGCTTTACTGGTAGAATATATATATATATATATATATATATATATATATATATATATATATATATATATATATATATATATATATATATATATATATATGTATATATATATATATATATATATATATATATATATATATATATATATATATATATATATATATAAATAATCCACTATATAGGATGATGATGCCTGTAAAGCTTCAAGTTCTTCAACCATTAAAGCAACATCCCCTTTGGGAACCACTGATCTAAATGAACTCTAAATGCTCCTACCTACAGATACATACTTCCTAAGATGAATAAAAACTAATAATGATAGCCAGAATACAGTAAAAAAGTTAAATGAACAGCGGGCTAGGAACATACAATGACATCCTATAAGATACCGTACCTAGTAAATTATTGTGATTATTACACACACACACACACACACACACACTAAGAAGATATATTTCACTCAAAACATATTGAGGCTAAACGAAATATATTTTTAATTTCACGCTGTTAACCTTATATATATATTTTTTCATTAACTGTAGTTGATTTGGAGGCCCTCTCAGAAAGCTTGATGGGAGCGAGCGCCCCTCGCTGCCCCCCCCCCCAAATGACGCCCCTGTTGCTTTCCCCAAAACCCTACATGTCCACCAAAGGCTCCAAGTATGAGTCAATCTGACTTCTCATTTTTTTCAGTAATATTTCCTGTTGCTTTCTTTAATTTTTAATTTCGTTCTTTGTCACCTACTGCCATGCATACTAAAACTAGGGTGAAAATAGTTCCACATATGTTTCCCTTAACATACATAACATATGGGTGTGTTTCTTCCTCTTTTATTACGTCAATATTTCCATTATTTTTGTGAATTAACATTGGCCCTTCTCCATTTCTATCGTTTTCTTCATGATGACTTCATATTTTACTTAGACCTGCTGAAAATTCATGTTATTACGTCCCCGTCTCACACTGCCACGGGCTCCAACAGCAGTAGTTCAGTACAGGAAGGACGTTGCCCAGTGAGTTGTTCTTCCTAGAGGCAGCCTTTCAGTGTACAACAACACAGAGCAGCTCTGACGTCTTAAATAAATGCTGGCTTCTTAAGTTTGCGGCCTTTATTTTCCTGATAATTACACTTAATGATTGCCAACGTAACTTTTCACAAATACACGAGCTATACAATCTGCACGGACACTGAACTTGCACTGACCTAAACTCAAACTCAATTGAAACTGTTCTAGGTTCTTGAAGAAGCAACGGTTACGACAGTTACCAACTTAGCGACATCCAAAATATCCTAGAGTTTCTTTCACGGCATAACACTTTAAATTATTTAGCTTACAAACTGAGATAAAATTACACAATTTTACAATCACATAAATAGAACATTATAGAGAAAAAGAGCACAAAACTTTATATACAACTTACAAAATACCTCCACTCCCAAATAGCAGGCTAACTGGCAACTCTGACACGTAACGATAAAATACGAGAAACACTGAAAAACTTTCAGTAAATCCAGCTTCTCAACAATATTCATTTTACTTTGCATGTGTTTCAGTAATACAAATTGTATTAAACTCCTCTTTAAATTTTATTTCTAGTAGTGTGACTGCTCATCCCTTGTATATATAATAGTGTTTATATTACGTTATTTTCTTTCCTGTTGTCTATTCTTGGATAAATTAGACCTATTTATTATCAACTTTCCTCCTTTAACCCGTCACGTCCCGAAGTTTTCCGCACCTCCGACATCCCCCAATCCCGAGGTATTTTCGATTTTTTTTTTTTTTTTTGGCTAAAACCTCCGCTTTTGGTGAGAAACATTGAAAATTCATAGAGAAATCGCTCACCTGAGGTTTAAAATACTCGATCCAGGTAGGAGTTCCTCCTTACCTGACTGGGTTTTCTAACATTTCTGGCACCAAAGAAAACGAGTTCTATGGGAGGGTAACTATTTCACACAACTCATAAACGGTATTTATTTATTTACTTGGTATGAATTTATATGTAGTATGAGAGGATATTGGTTTTCAAGCAGTAATATAGGCATTATAAGCATTGTTTCACTCACTAACTAATTACCATACCTGACCTTTTTTTGCCACATTACCTGATCATTATTTCTGACTGTTTCTTCTTCTAATGCTATGTAAACTTTGTCCTCCACATTGTCATCGATTGGGGAATCACTCTGGCCCTGAATATCTTTACTGGCCAGGTCACTGGTAACAGGTGAATTGCTGAGACAATGGCGTGAGGGGGGGAGGGGGGTGGTTATGCAGTGTAAGAGATTGTCCCTGCTTGGCATCTTGTAGAAGAATAGAGGAAGGTGTCCCGTGTATATGTATGAAAAATCACCCGCGAAAATTGAAAATTGTGCAAATTAGAGACCTTGCAATTGCACGACGTACCAGTACGTTGCCGGGATTGGCAAATCCAAAATGTTGCAATGTACCCATACGTCGACGGGACGGGGTAGGTTAATAAAGCCCTTTCAGGTTTTTAGGCCAGTGAAGCGTTCAAATCAGACTCCCTCGCTAATCATGTCTCCTTGCGTTCATTGCGCATGCGCCATTGGCTGCCAGACGTACAACTCATTCGCAGCAGAAGCCCTGCAGAGAGAAGAACTAGCGGGATGATTGGTTATTTCGTACGTCAGTGGACTCGGGAATTTTGCCAACTAAATCCGTGCTGATTTCACAGCTCAGTCCCATAATTTTTACCACTTACTCTTACTCGCCATTCTAAGATCTTTTTCTCCTTTGAACCGTGTACAGTGAGCCTAATTCGGTGGGTCAAAACTTAGTTAAGGACGAATGCTCAGTAAACAAAAGTAGTTGTGTATTGAGGAAGACAGATTACCCACTGATAATTTCATTTTGATTGTAGTTATGACCCTATTAAAGCTATTACAAGAGATTTACATGGCTTACATGTAGTTTCTCCGAAATTATGTGTGAATATAATCAGTGGTTCCGAGATGGTTAAGCCATTATCAACGATAACGAAGTTGCATAAACTGTTGATCATGTTGAAGGATACATAGAAATGTCAATATATACGAAATAACAGAAACAGGTTACATATATTATTAAAATGGAATTCCAAGAGATATTGTTCAGAAACCATTTGACTGTCGATTCAGTGACTATAATTGTGGGAAACGTGCAGAAACCACGAGATATTACACTGTTAATAAAGCATAATAACCAGTGAGTTTTCTTGTCATTGGCTGCCATCCCTCCTACTCACACACCCCATTTCATATATTTCTCTCCATTCCATCCCTCCAGCTCGTCCTTGGTCTCCCCCTCTTACTCTCCAAGTCAGACTCTTAACTAAGTTCTTATCTTGGCCAAACCATCTCATTATTTGTACTATCATTTTCATTTTCATATTTTTTGTTGCAGGTAAAAATAGCAACAGTTATACGTTTGGAAGGCCTCTTTATTTAAGTTGAATTGGACAGGTAAGAACCATTCTGAATTACCAGATGTGGGTTAGTTAAATAGATGTGGAGTTTAGGTTGAAAGAAATTCATGGTTAAACACTAATATTTTATAATTTTTTGTGGTGGTTGCATTTTATAATTGAACTGTAAGCCACTCTTTGTTTCACCTAAAACAGTACTCTACTGGTAGCACTGCTGAACTTCAACCTTTCGCATAGATTATCCACTTCTGGCCAACATTTTCACTAAAATAAGTATTGGAGATTTGATATGGTAAGGCACGCCACTGCTTACTTTTTGATTAAATGAAGGTCCAAAGAGTCTAATAAATGAAGGCAGGAGCTGCAGGAGACAGGGAAGAACATACAAGAGTAAAAAAAAAGTAAGTGGAAGGAAACAGACAAGAGTTTTGAAGTAAATGGAAGTGTTGTTTTATAATGTAATTATCAACAGATGATACATTTCTTTCCTTGGCGATGGTAAACAAATAGTGCTTGGAATGAACTTTAGGAGCTGTATCTGAGATTCAAATTTGACTGTCTAAAAGAGCATCATTATTATTTTAGAGGAATGAAATTACTGACTGTCCAGTGATTCTGATTGGCCAGGAATACATTGAGAAAGGAGAAAAAGTGAGCAGATGGAGAGAGCACTTTAAGGAATTGTTGAACATAGAGAATGAAAGTAATGCGAGTATAAGTGGCTGGGGAAAGGCTGGGAGAAGGAGGGAGGTGAGAAGACAGGAAGAAATCAGTAAGATGGAAGTTGTGGAAGCAATGAAGAAAGTCAAATTGGGGAAAGCCCCAGGAACTAATTGAGTGTGTGGTGAAATGCTGAAGCATGGGGGAGAGATAGTGGTAGAATGGATATGGAAGATGTGCAGATTGGTCTGGGAGGAAGGTAGAGTCCCGGAGGATTGGAAGTCACGTATAATTATTCCCTTGTACAAAGGGAAAGGGGAGAAAAGAAGTGTGTGGTAATCATAGGTCTTCTTAGTGTAATAGGAAAAGTATACGGTAAGATACTTATTGACAGAGTTAGGGAAATAAAAGAGGAATTAGTTGAAGTACACGGAGGCTTTAGGAAGGGAAGAGGCTGTGTAGATCAGATATTCATTCTTAGATCTTTAGTGGAAAAGTTTCTAGAGAAGGGAAAGAAGTTGTATGTGGCCTTCATGGATTTGGAGAAAGCATATGATGGGTGGATAGACAGGGATTGTGGAAAGTATTAAGAATATATGGAGTAGATGGGAAGTTGTTGAATGCTGTGAAGAGTATGTATGAGGGTGCTAAGGCTGCAGTGTGTGTGGATAGTGAACTGAGTGAGTTTTTCTATTTGAAGGTTGGGTTGAAACAGGGATGTGTCATGTCTCAATGGTTGTTCAATCTGTATATGGATGGGGTTATAAAAGAGATAGAAGGTAGGGCAGTGGATGCTGGAGTGGCCCTAATGAGAGAGGGCAGTGTTTGGAAACTCCCTGTACTGTTGTTTGCAGATGATACTGTTAAGTGAAGACGAAGGGGAGCTGCAAGGCTTGGTGGGTGAGTTTGGGAGAGTGTGTTAAGACTGACTCTCTCTCTCTCTCTCTCAATCGTCACACTTAAAAAGGACGATTATCTTGAAGGAATATGTACCTCAGAGATTGTAATGCTTGTGGAGTTATTTGGAAAAAGATGGGACTCTGACAAATGTGATAAGTATGATATTGTGCAACGCATTTTGCACTCATGTGTAAAAAAAAAAAGTGTACACTGTATTTATCTGTGGGTTGATGAGGTCCTGCATGGTTATGATACTGTGGTGACTAATACAGTACTACTGTGTAATTCCCACATTCAGAAGTTTTCAAGATCAAGAGGCTTATGGAATTTTTAAAATCTTGGAAAACTAATTCTCAATCATTTCCATCACTTCTATGTATAAACATCCAACTGCTTGGCATTCCCTTCACAGATTACAGTATGTATACTATATTGTACTTTATCTCACAGTCATGGTTCTGGTGTGAAAATTTATCAGTAATCAATGAAAATGTTGTCTTCCTGGGGTGAGAAAATCACACAACAAAAAATTGTGAACAATGCCACATAATTCAGGTAAGTCCAGTTTAAGCCAGCTTGGGTGTTAGCAAAGTACTAAAGCTCTTTCCTAATTTCATGCTGGAAGCCAAAACAATTTCTATTTTTGTTATCATTGTATCTGTGTGGGGGGAGTGATACATATGATACTGTATTTACAAAAATATGTTGAGTAAACTTATTTCATCAAAATTGTTTTGGAAAACCAGCATTTCGAAATTTTGGAAATTAATATTTTGGGAACTGCACAGTAGGAGGACATTATTTTGTTTGTCAGCAACGAGTTGGAGGCAGCTTGGGTGAATTAGCTGGTATTGTGCTTATGGATAGTATATCAGTACGTCCATTCATGCGTCTACACCAATAATCTTATTCCTTTTTGTTTGCTCAATTCAACATTCAGGTAGATACATACATTTTCTCAAGTCACAGATAAATAAAAATAATTATGAATATGAAGTTTCTTTTACTATCTTCACCCCGTACTTTCCCTGTTTAGACAATGGAACTGACCCCATTTTAAGACTAGTGCAATATGGCAATTGGTTTTCCAGTCAAAGTTTCTTCCATTATTTTGGGGCAGAATGGCTCAGTGGTAGAGCGTCAGGCTCAGAACTGGGGGGGGGGTCATGAGTTCGAGCCATGCCCAGTAGCTGCCTTGCCGAGAGGGGTAGCACCCTCCTGTCACCTATCAGGGCTATATGATCTGATAGGGGCTAGCCCGGGGAAACTTTTATTCCTCTTCTTCCATTATCAGAGTCAGGTTGAAAGAACTGTCTGGAGGAATGAGTATGACCTGTTAGTTTAAAGATTTGTACCCTACTTAAGGAGAATGGAAAGAGGGCATGAATATGCCTTTATTTACAAGCATGAGTATTTGCAAAAATGTAAATCAATCATAGCAGGAATGGTTTAAGAAAAAGGGTAATAAGGCAGAATTGTACCAGAAAAATACAATGAAGATGGCTGAAATTGAGAAAACAAGCCTAATTAAAGAAAAACATACTAACAGGGCAAACGGGATAGGCAAGAATGGAGGCACCCAGTCATAGGCTACACACTCCAGTGTAAAGCAACCTAGCATAACAACCTAACCAAAGGTTAGGCTATATGAATTGGTCACTTTCCACAAGTGCCTACTAGAGCAATTTATATTAATATTTTTAACAAAAGGATAAAGATATGGGACTGGTACAACTTCCACTAGTGTTACAAATGCAAGGAAATAATGTATTTCCATCCATTGATCCATCCCCCCATCAGGAGCGGAGCCCAAGGTTAGGCAAGTTGGTCCTAGACATTAAAGACGAGAGTGACCAGCCTCACTCATCCCTGAGTGGCATCATGTGAGCAATAAACCCCAACCATCCCTTGGATATAAACCTATCTATCTATCTATTGCCAGACGCCTCAATCCCGTTTGGGATGGCCACAAACAAATCGCCTCCACGTCGCCCTGTCTCCCGCCATTTCACTGCCCTGTTCCCAACTCACACCCCCTTCTCTCATATACCTCTCTGCCCCATCCCTCAATCTCATCCTCGGCCTCCCCCTCCCTCTTCCCCCCTCCACCTCACTCACATACACTCTCTTCGTCAGTCTCTCACCCTCCATCCTCTGCACATGGCCAAACCACCTCAGTGTGTTCCTCATAACGCTTCCTATCACATCCACATCGACACCACAATGCTCCTTTATATCCTCATTCGTCAGCCTGTCTCTCCATGTGACTCCACAGGCTCCTCTTAAATAACTCATTTCCACTGCTTTCACTCTTGACTTGTGTCCTTCCAACAACGTTCAAGCTTCACTTCCATAGTTAGAGTTGGTATCACAATACTGTCATGTAGTAACTTTTTCACTTCCATGCTCACTTCCCTGTTTCTTATCACTGCTTTCAAAGAACCAGCAACCTTTCTTCCCTGCTGTACCCTTTCAAGCACTTCACCCTCCAAACCTCCATCCTTACTCATCATACTACCCAAGTACTTAAACGGACTCACATTTTCCAATTCCACACCATCCAGCCTCGCTGTACATTCATTGACTTCACCTTTCTCACAGACCATCACTTTACTATTCCCTACATTCACCTTTAGATTCCGTTTCTTACACACTCTCCCAAACTCATCCACCAAGCCTTGCAGCTCTTCGTCTTCACTCAACAACACAGTATCATCTGCAAACAACAGTACAGGGATTTTCCAAACACTATCCTCTCTCACCAGGGCCACTCCAACATCCACTACCCTACCTTGTACCTCCTTTATTACCCCACCCATGTACAGACTGAACAACCATGGAGACATGACACATCCCTGTTTCAACCCAACCTTCAAAGAGAAAAATTCACTTAGTTCACCATCCACACGCACTGCAGCCGTAGCACCATCATACATACTCTTCACAGCATTCAACAACTTCCCATCTACTTCATATATTCTTAATACTTTCCACAATCCTTGTCTATCCACCCTGTCATATGCTTTCTCTAAATCCTTGAAAGCCGCATACAACTTCTTTCCCTTCTCTAGAAACTTTTCCACTAAAGATCTAAAAATGAATATCTGATCTACACAACCTCTTCCCTTCCTAAAGCCTCCCTGTTCTTCTCCAACTAATTCCTCTGTTCTTTCTCTAACTCTGTCAACAAGTATCCTACCATACACTTTAACTATTATAGTAAGAAGACAAATGCCCCTGTGATTACCACACACTTCTTTTTCCCCTTTTCCTTTGTACAAGGGAATAATTATACCTGACTTCCAATCCTCCGGGACTCTACCTTCCTCCCAGGCCAATCTGCACATCTTCCACATCCATTCTACTACTATCTCTCCCCCATGCTTCAGCATTTCACCACACACTCCATCAATTCCTGAGGCTTTCCCCAATTTAACTTTCTTCATTGCTTCCACAACTTCTATCCTACTGATTTTTTCCTGTCTTCTCACCTCCCTCCTTGTCACAGCCATTCCCCAGCCACTTATACTCGCATTACTTCCATCCTGTATGTTCAACAATTCCTTAAAGTGTTCTCTCCATCTGCTCACTTTTTCTCCCTTCTCCACTAGTAATCTGCCATTTTTATCTTTCACTCCCCTGCTAACCTCAATTCCACCCTGTCTTACTCTCTTCACCTTTTTCCAGAACATTTTCTTAGTCCCTCCGTTTTACACTCAAATTCCTTCCAAATTCCTCATCCACTCTCTTCTTTCTCTTACTAATCTCTTCACATCTCTCTTTCTTTCTGCATATAACTCTCTCTTCTGCCTCTCAATTTCTTCCACGCCTCTATTTCTCATCCATTCATTGTATGCTTTCTTCTTTTGTGCCACAGCCTGTCTCACCACGCTGTTCCTTGCACCCCCCTCCGTCTTCTCTTCCTCCCACACACCACATCATATGCTCCACATATTTCTTCTGTAAATATCCTGCACACACCTTCCACGTCCCCCATCTGCTCCAGTTCATATATGCCCAATCTTTCCTCGACTTCTCTCTTATACTATGCATTTTTCTCATCCTCTTGTAACCTTTCCACTCTCCTTGCAACTACTCCTTCCTCTCGTCTTTCCCTTCTTCCATTCCTCCATCTTACTTGGATCCTAATTCTGGCCATCACCAAGTAGTGGTCAGAAAGTCCACTCCCCCAACCTCTATAGGCTCTTGCATAAACCTACACAGGCTTTATCTAATTGGAGTGCCTTAATTAAGCACTAAATCATCAGGTGCCTTAATTAGGTTATATGGTTACTACCGAGCATAGTAAATGGTTTCCTGGTGTACAGGAAACCACTTGGTTTGTCACTCAGTGTTGAGTCTCCCACAGGCAGAAGGAAGGGGAAAGACAGACAGAAGAGGGAGTGTAATAATGTATTTAATGAAAACAGAAATATCTAGGACTGGTACAACTTCCAATTGTGTGTACAAAATAAAAGAATTACTTCTCTCGTTAAGATGAACACAGGAAGGAAAAATAAAGTAATTTAAAAATAATCCATACACCAATTTACAGGTGTCGTCCATTCATAAAAATAAAGGGGGAAGGAAATAGGTCTGGGTTCTTAACATGCATGTATTGTGGTGGAGACTGTTGGAAGCAGAGGTTTGGTTCATGAGTGTATGCTGGCGTACTCTGTGTTACTGAAAACACTTAAAAGGTTCAGCAAAGGGAGATGGTGTGGAACAGGTCCTGAAGGCTGGTGAATACTGATATATTTATTGAAAGTATAAAGATATGGCACTGGTACAACATCCAGTAGTGTGTACCATAGCAAAATAAGATATAAATATATACAGTATAATGGAAGTTTAAAACTTCCAGTAGTGTGTACTACAGCAAAATAATATATAATGACGGTCAACAGGTATGGTACATCACTCACTTTTGTATACCAAGGAACCTTGCATTACCAATGGGTTCTTTAAAATGGAAATTATGTCCTGCAAATAATTTTTTTTTAGTTCATAGTGAATGCTTTACCTACAACTGTCGAGTTCTCACTTCTTATGTTAGAAATTAGGTACCACTTATATTATACCCAACAAAGGAGCATCTTCATACATTACAAGCTGTCACCAGAATAAACAGACCTCCCGTTGTAAGTTGTTATTGGTGAAATAATGGGAAACTTCACCAGCTGTATCTACAGACAGATGCCCCAATCTCTGATGAGCAGTCTCAGCTAAATTGTCTCCATGCCAACCTGTCTCCATTCAGCGGATGCCAGATCTAGGTGTCCTAGATCCCTCTCACATACCTCTCCGTTCCATCCCTCCACCTCATCATCAGTATTTCTGTTCTTCTCAATCCATCCTCTTTACTCATACACTCTCCTAGTTTAAATCACCCTCTGTTTACTCTGTATTGCTGAACCACGGCAAAGCATCCCCTGTGGATCTTTCTGAAGCTTCCACACCAACATAACACTGTAAACTTCATTGGTTTGCCCAGGCATCTTCATGTTAAGCCACAACCTAATTCATATGACTCATTACCGTGGCTTCCACTCGTGACTCAATAATATTCATCATTTACTTGTACACATAGTGGAATTGTTTTAGTGTACTGTCATGCACTGGCCTCTTTTTGTCCATTCCTACAGGTCTCTCACTGCTGCCAAGCTAAGCCCCATTCCTTGTTGTACATCTTGAAAATAATATCAGTCTATCTATCTATCTATTGCCAGACACTTTAATCCCTTATACGGGGTGGCCACAAACAAATCGCCTCCACGTCACCCCGTCCCCCGCCATTTCACTGCCCTGTTCCCAATTCACACCCCTCTCTCTCATATACCTCTCCACTCCATTCCTCCATCTCATCCTTGGCCTTCCCCTCCCTCTCTCCCCCTCCACCTCACTTACATACACTCTTCGTCAGTCTCTCACTCTCCATCCTCCCCACATAGCCAAACCACCTCAGAGCGTTTCTCCTAACGCTTCCTATCACATCCACATCCACACCACCACGCTCTTTCACATCCTCATTTGTCAGTCTACCTCTCAATGTGACTCCACAGGCTTCTCTCAAATAGCTCATTTCCACTGCTATCACTCTTGACTTGTGTCCCTCCAACAACGTCCAAGCTTCACTTCCATACGTTAAAGTTGGTGCAACAATACTGTCATGTAATAACTTTGTCACTTCCATGCTCACTTCCGTTTCTTATCACTGCCTTCAAGGAACCAGCAACCTTTCTTCCTTGTTGTACCCTTTCAAGCACTTCACCCTCCAAACTTCCATCATTACTCATCACACCACCCAAGTACTTAAAAGTACTCACATTTTCCATTTCCTCATCATCAAACCTCACAGTACATTCACTGACTTCACCTCTCTCGAAGACCATAACTTTACTTTTCAATACATTCACCTTTAGATTCCGTTTCTTACACACTCTTCCAAACTCACCCACCAAGCCTTGCAGCTCCCCTTCGTCTTCACTTAACAGTATCATCTGCAAACAACAGTACAGAGAGTTTCCAAACACTGCCCTCTCTCATTAGGGCCACTCCAACATCCACTGCCCTACCTTGTATCTCTTTTATAACCCCATCCATATACAGATTGAACAACCATGCAGACATGACACATCCCTGTTTCAACCCAACCTTCAAACAGAAAAACTCACTCAGTTCACTATCCACACACACTGCAGCCTTAGCACCCTCATACATACTCTTCACAGTATTCAACAACTTCCAATCTACTCCATTCTTTCCACAATCCCTGTATATCCACCCTGTCATAAGCTTTCTCTAAATCCATGAAGGCTGCATACAACTTCTTTCTCTTCTCTAGAAACTATTCCACTAAAGATCTAAGAATAGATATCTGATCTACACAGCCTTTTCCATTCCTAAAGCCTCCGTGTACTTCAACTAATTCCTCTGTTATTTCCCTAACTCTGTCAATAAGTATCTTACCGTATACTTTTCCTATCACACTAAGAAGACAAATGCCCCAATGATTATCACACATTCTTTTTTCCCTTTTCCCTTTGTACAAGGGAATAATTATAAGTGACATCCAATCCTCCGGGACTCTACCTTCCTCCCAGGCCAATTTGCACATCTTCCATATCCATTCTACTACTATCTCTCCCCCACGCTTCAGCATTTCACCAAACACTCCATCAATTCTTGGGGCTTTCCCCGTTTTGACTTATTGCTTCCAGAACTATCTTACTGATTTCTTCCTGTCTTCTCACCTCCCTAATTCTCCCAGCCTTTCCACAGCCACTTATGCTCGCATTACTGTCATTCTCTATGTTCCACAATTCATTAAAGTGTTATCTCCAGCTGCTCACTTTTTCTCCTTTCTCAATGTATTCCTCTGAATGGCCAATCAAAATCACTGGACATTAAGTAATTTCATTCCTCAAAAATAATAATGATGCTCTCTTACGCTCTCAAATATGATTTCAGATACGGCTCCTAAAGGTCATGCCAAGCTCTATTTGTTTACCATCGCCAAGGAAAGAAATGTATCATCTGCAAATAATTACATTATTTATCAAACAACACTTCCATTTACTTAAACTCTTTTCTGTTTCCTTCCACTTATTATTTTCACTCTAATATGTTCTTCTCTGTCTCCTGCAGCTCCTGCCTTCATTAATGCGAGTCTTTGGACCTTCATTTAATCTAAAAGTAAGCAGTGGTGTACCTTACCATATCAAATCTCCAATACTTATTTGATTTAGTGAAAATGTTGGCCAGAAGTGGATAGCCTATGCTGAAAGGTTGAAGTTCAGCAGTGCTACCAGTAGAGTACTGTTTTAGGTGAAACAAAGAGTGGCTTACAGTTCAATTATAAAATGCAACCACCACAAAAAATTATAAAATATTAGTGTTTAACCATGAATTTCTTTCAACCTAAACTCCACATCTATTTAACCAACCCACTTCTGGTAAATCAGAATGGTTCTTACCTGTCCAATTCAACTTAAATACAGCGGCCTTCCAAACGTATAACTGTTGCTATTTTTACCTGCAACAAAAAATATGTAAATGAAAATGATAGTACAAATAATGAGATGGTTTGGCCAAGATAAGAACTTAGTTAAGAGTCTGACTTGGAGAGTAAGAGGGGGAGACCAAGGACGAGCTGGAGGGATGGAATGGAGAGAAATATATGAAATGGGGTGTGTGAGTAGGAGGGATGGCAGCCAATGACAAGAAAACTCACTGGTTATTATGCTTTATTAACAGTGCAATATCTTGTGGTTTCTGCACGTTTCCCACAATTATAGTCACTGAATCGACAGTCAAATGGTTTCTGAACAAAATCTACTGGAATTCCATTTAAATACTATATGTAACCTGTTTCTATTATTTCGTATATATTGACATTTCTATGTATTCTTCACCATGATCAACAGTTATGCAACTTCGTTATTGTTGGTTATGGCTTAACCATCTCGGAACCACTGATTACATTCACACATAATTTCGAAGAAATGACATGTAAGCCAGGTAAATCTCTTGTAATAGCTTTAATAGAGTCATAAGTACAATCAAAATGAAACTATCAGTGGGTAATCTGTCTTCCTCAACAGGCAACTACTTTTGTTTACTAAGGATTCGTCCTTAACTTATTTTTGACCCACCGAATTAACCTCTTTGTACACGGTCCATAGGAGAAAGAGACCTTAGAATGGTAAGTAAGAGTAAGTGGTAAAAATTATGAGACTGAATTGTCAAATCGGCACGGATTTAGTTGGCAAAATTCCCGAGTCCACTGAAGTACGAAATAACCAATCATCCCACTACTTCTCTCTGTAGGGCTTCTGCTGTGAATGAGTCGTACGTCTGGCAGCCGATGGCGCATGCGCAATGAACGCAAGGAGTCACTATTAGCGAGGTAGTCAGATCTACCGGGCAGATTGTGTCTGTGCCGGAGTCAGCCACACATGCTGACCCACATCTTTGCGGTCCGGTATTTTACTTTGATCGCTCTGTGTAAATACACTTTTAATGATAGAATGTTGGTTTTGGTGTCATTTTAAAGCTGAATAGTTGTACTTTATCGTCGTATGTTGAAAAAGGGAGAGTAAAGAAAATAAAATGTGAAAATGATGAGTTGAATTTAGGCGAAAAGCAAAAATTTTATACCATGCCGTAGAAAAAATATTCGGCAAAAAATAATGAGTAAAGATATGTAAATTTGTTTTAAACCATGCAAAAATACAATAAATTACCTTTACATTGATGTATAGCTTATGGCAATTTTTGCATTTCATTGTGCACTAAAGCGAAAGGAAAGAGATGCACAATTTTATTATAGTCTCAGTCGCATATTCTCTTCGCAATGTTTTTCTTTGATCGATTAGTGTTAATACACTTTATATGTTAGGATGCTGGTTGTGGTGCTATTTTGAAGCTGAATAGTGGTTCTTTATCGTAGTATGTTCATAAAAGGAAAGCAAAGAAAATAAAAAGTCAAAGTGACGAGTTGAAGTTAAGCAAAAATCAAAAATTTTATACTTACTGTAGAAAAATATTCTCCAAGACTAAAGTTATTAACAAAGCCATGAGTCAGATAAGCTGTGCAGTACCGCCACACATAAGAGCAACCATTTTATGACATCATGCTCGAGCCTCTTTCTTATGATGCGTTAATGCGATATATGGTGAATATTTTACGAAAGTTTCTTTAATTGACGATTAAAAGCGTCATCCGAATCTCTGCGGTTGGATTTGAAATGACGATCGAAATAGTCATTTGAATCTCAAAGGGTTTTGCCTCTATATTGTCTCTGTGTTAACACATCATTTTTTTTTTTTTTCCCGCTCTCTCTTTAGGTGTCATATCACGAATACCTGACATCCTCCTCACCCAGCCTCTCCTTGTTTCTTTTATTTATATATATATATTTTGGGGGTGATTTTTCAGTATATTCCATTTTAATGTTCATTTGCTTATTTAATCAATCTAAGAGTCATGTGTGCTCTCAGCTGGGATATTGCTTACCCTTGTGGAATGGATGTGAAGAGGTTGTACTAAAACAACAATACTGAATTCAGAGAAAAAAGCAGTTAGAGTTATTATTAACCCTGCTATTAAAAATGAACAGCCTCCCCTACAAGTAAGAAGGAATGTTGCCTCCCTTGCATTATATTACAGATATACTCATGGAAAATGCTCAGACGAAGTTGCACCCATTGTGCTAAGTCTTCATGCCCTCCCCCACACAACATGGGCATCTGGTAGTGCACAATACTGGACTGTCACACTGCCATATTGCAAACTTCTGCCAACCAGAATTCTTTTATTCCCCAAACTGCATCTCTTTGGAACTCGCTTCCTCAGAGTGGTTTCTCCCAAAACTTCAACCTACGGCTGTTGAACTCCAACTATTACAGATTATTTATGAATGGAGGACACCTGTACTCTAGTGCATGGATTATTTTTTTTTTTTATTCATTGCTTTTCCTTCCTCTGTTCTGTTATTTAAAAAAAAATGGTCTTGGTTTTCTTTGCTCATTCTCCCTTAATCTAAACACACGTTATACTGCTACATTCACTTTGGTCTCTATATTGAATTTACATGCCTGAACATTTGCTTCTCTCATTTTCTCTGGATTTGTTTGCTCTGCTCTCATCAACATTAAAGACAATAATATTTTTCTCTTTCTCCTTTTCTTTCCTTTCTTAAATTCTTGTTGAACCTCTTCCTGAGTTACCTTAACAAATGTTTCTTTCGCGTATCACTTTTTCTTTTGCTTCAGCTGTTTCTCCTTTCATAGCTTAAGTTTCTTCATGTCATCTGCTATTTCCTCTCTCAGCTCCCTATTTTCCTTCACTACCCTTTTATATTTCTTAAGGTTGGGCTTGCATCACCTGCACTCCCATACATCACTCTCTTCCTTCAACATTCTTTAGTGGGCATTATTTTTTTCATATCCTGCGTGGTACCAGTTATCACACTGTTTACATGACAATGCATTGTCAAAACTTCCCACTTCCCTTTGGCTACCTCTACATGCACTGTAATCTTCGTCTTTGTCAGCTCTTAATTACGAGATATGTCACTGTACAAACACAAATCGGACAGGCTGGATAACAGTATTTCAAATCAACAACTACTGCTTTTATGGTCTATGCTAAATGAAACTAAATATGGTTCAAAGAATGTCTTTAACGCACTTTCTACACTCTACTTATACATTACATACTGTAGCTATAATCTTAACTGGTCCAAAAGGACAGTCTTGGAAAAGGAACAGCAATAAAAAGACACGCAATCGTTCGTTTGTTCGTTTAAAGTTTTCTTCATCTATAGAGCAGGTCGAGCCATACATTGGCCCGGTCAGTGGGGGACACGTAATCGCCAGCTCAGCTCAACTGCCCCTCAAGCCAGCTGATTCCCACTTCGAAGGACCGTTTTCCTGTTAAAAAACATTTTATAAAAACATTTTCAATAAAAAAAAAAAAATGACCGTGAATTTAATCTCAACATTTTCGTATGTAGTCTACCACACAAGTCATGGGCTTTATGCAAAACATGTCAATTGTGGGATTTCCTACTAAGTTTGAGTAAGGAGTTGTTGGGGGCCAGCGAGTGCTCCCTGCCACCTTTCCAAAATGAAGCCCCAGGAAGTTCCACCTTTTGTTCTTTGCAAGGACGGCCTGACGAAGGGGGAGGGTTATCCCTCCAATGTTTCTGAGTTCGTCAAAAAATTACTGAGGTGGTCAAAAGAAAAGTGGAGAGTAGATTTATATATATATATATATATATATATATATATATATATATATATATATATATATATATAAAAGGAAATATTTCAGAAGACAAAATATTTTTGTGATTTTTGTATATATATATATATATATATATATATATATATATATATATATATATATAGATATAAAGAGAGAGAGAGAGAGAGAGAGAGAGAGAGAGAGAGGACAAAATACAAAATACCGCAGGTTCCCCCGTGTCAGGAGAATACTCTAAACCCAAATCATGTACCATAATCATCAAGGTGCCTGGACCTGGACCCCCTTCATCCACTGAGCGGCGGCGAGGGACGGGGGGAGCCAAATTTGTATGCACTCTTGCTACTGGTCTGGTCATAAGTAACTACAAATTTCGTCACTGGGTCATTTGGTTTAATTAGACTAATAAATAATTTACGTGGTGCCTATTTTCTGGTCAACAATAATCTGTGCTTCGGTCCAAGTTCTGGTGGCTTACGTAAAAGTAACAATAAAAATTACTTTGTCATAAACTCGGTTTGTTTATGATACCTATTTAGTTGGTCAGACTGTAACGCCAAATGGATCAGGTTGGTCAAAATTGTCCTTAACCCCCCCCCCTTCCATCACATACTCCTCGGGCCATTGCTGGTTCTTTACACCACTTGCATTTTGTATGTCACATTCGTTTCCCATTGACTCATTGCACAATGCAGTCCTTTCCTTTTGAAAGCCTCTAGGCTGAGTCAGGAATCTCTTTTCTCACCTGTCGCGGGTCTAGCACCAGTTTCGATCATGCTCAAATAGAGGTTCAGAGGTTCTGTATTCATCATAGTACAATTCACATAGTGTTCTGTTCAGTCATCCTGCTACATACTATTACTTCTGCTTAGCATCATTATTACCTGTTCTCTTTTGAGCAGGTCGCCTAACTCTTACCCAGTTGATTAATCAACATTGGCAATATATTAAATGTCCGAAAAGTTTGTTACCCTTTCGTCATTCTGTCCAACCTTGTCTAACCAATTCCGGCAGACCACATCTCTACATCACAGAAAAGAGAAAGACCGCGTTATGCAAATAACGAAATTCCTGGTGTTGCGTTTGAGCACCTAGATAACTTTTTATACAATACAGGCAGTCAGTCGGTGTCTTGCACTGAAATACCCATGCTAGCAATGACATCATGGCATAAATGACTGATTGTTCTACCGGAAAAACTGAACTATGGATGGACAAAGAAGCAATTTTAACAGTATGTCCTTTGAGAAAATGATATTGTGGTAAATATAGATAAAATAATGACAAATCCTCCTTGTTACAGTTTGTGACGTTACTTCCAGATTAGACAAAGATCCAGACAGATTATTTTATTTAAGACAAAACGCAGCTACACACAGATTATTCTAAAAAAAATAAATCATAAGTATCTAGAACAGTACACTTTTAACTCCTTCAGAAGACTTACCGTCGGACAAGAATTTTGGAAAAAATTACAGTCAGACGGACGAAGTATCTTTCCCTAATAGATAACTATTCTGAGCTTATTACTGTTATTCTCTAGAGTTCGAAAGACACACTTGGGCATGGAAACACGCCGAAGATTTATGATACTTCGTTACCTCTCGTGACTGACTCACTTCCTTAT
Source organism: Coenobita brevimanus (assembly GCF_032717465.1). Taxonomy (NCBI): domain Eukaryota; kingdom Metazoa; phylum Arthropoda; class Malacostraca; order Decapoda; family Coenobitidae; genus Coenobita; species Coenobita brevimanus. The sequence continues at coordinate 31,850,301 of NC_136961.1, read as the reverse complement.
TGACACTGGTTACTTTGTCATTCAACTACAGAAGACGATGGCTACTCTACTTATTAAAATGATGTTTCTCAGTCTTTGGTGCCAACGTTTGCGACTGTACCACACAGTTGGCATGTCAAGTCCAGGTTTGCTGGGAAGACCCTGTTTTGGTTGTGCCTCTGTTGTCTATGCTTTTCTCTGGCCAGGTTCCAAGCTTCTTCGAGATGAATAGTTTCTCTCGCTTCAGAGGGCACACCATTTGTTTTCTGTCAGAAAAATTACTTTCAAGATCTTTTGATATGATGTTGCATTTCTTCAGGTTGTCCTTAAATGATCATTGTATCTCTTCTTCTGTTCCCCTATAGTGCAAAGTGCTGCAGGGAGTTGGCCATTCAGAACCTGGCGGGGAAGTTGGTGTTCAGGCATGTAGAACATGTGTCTGACCTGTCTGAGCTGTTTTTTATCCAGCAATTTTTCTTTGCTAACTGACTTTGCCCAGTGGAGAATTTGTGAGTCAGGAACTTTATCCTCCCATACAAGTCCTAAGATGATCTGTAAACATTGGATGTGAATAGACTCAAGCCGTTTGGGATGACGCTGGTAAGCAGTCCAGGATTCAGCACTGTACAAGAGGGTGGAAATTCATACCGCTGTACATACTGATTTCTTAGTCTCAATTCATAGGTAGGCGTTTTCAAAGACTCTGGATCTGTGACGCCTAAAAGGGGCTGAGGCATGGATGATTCGTGCGAGGGCTTCTGCATCAGTGTTATGTTTATCTGTGAGCACACTTTCAAGATAGGTAAAATTCTCAACTTGTTTTACATTTTCGTCTTTTATACATCTGAAATGCAAGAGGCTGTGCTATGTTTCTTTGAGATGTTACTTTTGTTTTACTGACATTTATTCGAAGCCTCATTGCATGATATATGATGGGAATGACGGAAGGATACTGCTGTAGGGCTTCTGGGGTCTATGCAAGGACAGCATATTGCAGCTCTAGGAAATAAGCTATTTCATTCTGTGATTGCACTTGAAAGCGTCTGTTATTAAATAAGGCATCTGAGATTAAACAAGTTACCATCTGAACGGAAATGGATTTTCATTCCATCATCAGGGTTCATTTATTGGTGACTTAAAAGGGTGATTGCAGTTAGACAGATGTTGAAAATGACAGGATCCAGGACACATCTTTGTTTTACACCACATCGACAGTGAAGGTCCCAACTATGGACACACGAGCATACATGTTGTCATGCACACCCTTTTGGATAGAAAGAAATGTGTTTCGAACTCCAAATTTCGAAAGAACATTCCATGAATGTCCCATGTTGTCAGTGTTCAATGCTTTTGCAGGACCTATGAATGCAATATATAAGTCACAGTTCTGTTCGTGGCATTTCTCTTCTATCAATTTGGCCACAATGATCATATCACAGTTACTTTGTTCCTTCCGAAAACCACATTGTGTTTCAGGAAGTGTTGACTCAATCAGATGTTTTTGTCAGTCTGGATAACATTATCTTGGCTAGTATTTTGCTGGCATTCACAATGAGAGGGATACCTCTACTTTTGTCACAATTTGAGCGGCCACCATTCTTCTTGTAGATGGTTACAATATCAGAGGTAAGCCATTCAGACGGAATTTGTTCTTGATTCCAGATAGTCAATATGAGATTTTGGAGGCCCTGAAGTAACTGACCACCCTCTTTGATTCAGATGGGATGCCATCATGACCAGGGCTTTTATTTTTTTAGAGACTGGATGGCATGAACAGTTTCTGCAAGTGTAGATGAGACATTGAGATCTGCTGCTTGAGGGGCACATGGGATGTTATCAAAGATATTGTGCTCCACCAGGTTTCTTCGATTAAGGTGTTGAAGTGTTGTGGCTATACATGTACGATTGCGTGCTTGTCTTTCAGAAGCTCTACAGTACTTTAGCTGATTGAGTAGGATTTATATTGTGTCTGGTTGGCCCATAGATGGCTAATGGACTTGTAGAACCATGTTGATCGTTAACAGCCAGTCTTTGGAGCACTTTTGCTTGCTCTATCTACCATTGTTTTCCATGTCACATAGTTTTCTCTGGGTTGCACTTCTGAGCTTCTGGATTTCAGTTTTTAGGGTTAAGGAGCTAGGATGAGCCAGCCAGATGTTATGTGCTGTATTCTTCATTGCAAGAAGGTCATGTATGCCCTCAGCATTTTCATCAAACCAGTCTTTATGGCAGCAAGTGAAGAAGCCCATGATTTCTTCTGCAGTGCATTGGAGCAGTGTCTTAATGTTTTACCAGTCTGCATCTAGGTCTGTTGCACTGTTGTTTGGATTAAGAGATGGATATTGAGAGAGACTCTCTATAATAGGGCATCAAAAAGTGTTACAGGTTGTTGCATCCTTTAAACTACTACAGTTAAGTTCCTTGGTGGATGGTCTGCGGTGCATTTGTGGTCATATGAAGTTCCAATTTAGCAACAGTAAGGTTATGGTTTGTTGAGCACACAGCACCTCTCATAGGTCAAGTTAAAAGACCTTTTTCTTCAATCTCACTGCATTACAATGACATAGTTAATTAGATGCCAATATGTAGATCGTGGGTCCATCCATGTGGTCTTGTGTTTATTCTTAAGTTCAAAAATTGTGTCTGTGATGACCAGATTGTATTCTGATCACAAGGAAAACAGTCTAATGCCATTGTTGTTCATGTTACCAGCATCATGGCAGCCTGTAATGCCTTGCCAGAGGTGATTATCTTTTCCTACTCAGGGCTAAATATCTCCAAGCGGGATCAGTTTGTTATTATGTAGTAATGAACGAATGGTACCATCCAATGTGTCATAAAAGGAATCTTTGAGGGTGTCCACAGAATCAAACACTGGAGCATAGGCACTGATTAGGGTTGCATATTGGCCTATAGAGAGTGGTATGTGCTAAGGCATCAGCTTCTCTGATATTCCCACAAGTGTTTCTTTGATAATCCATAGCAGTTTGGTTCGGACTGCAAAACCAATGCCATGGTGTCTTCTTACATCGTCTGAGTATCCCCTCCAGAAATAGGTATACCCTTCTACTGCTTCCATTATGTTGCTCTCCCCTGAGAGATGTCTCAGAGACGGCAACAGTGTCAATTTTTTATCTTTTCAGTTCATGGGCAATAAGGGCATTTCTACAGTGTGGATGTGTACATTGAATATTCCGCGTAGCAAGAGTCAGAGGGATTCTTTAGATTTTTCGACCGCAATGTGGGATGCTTTACAGGTGTGATTAACTACCCAGGTGGTGTGGAGCATCGAATGTTTTGGTTACCTTTTCTGAACCCCTCCCTGTTAGATGAAAGCAGTTAGGCATTCGTTTCCAGCTGCTTAGTTGCACTGGATGCTGCCTAAGGCATGACCTGCTCCTATGGCAATATGCCAGCGACCATCCGGCCATTGCCACTTACGTGCAGGACTGGAGCCCTCCAGCCACATCCATGACCTGTCACTGTCACTCTATCCTGTCGCCATGGTCTTTTGGTTTTGACAATAGGATGAAATGGGAGGTGAGTACAACAGTGGGCTTGCACAATGCATGGATGTGGTGTGATGGTCATTGTGCACAGTCCTTACCACCATGTGACTTGGCCCTTCTCAGCCTATGATGATGGCATGAAGATTCACGATGACTATCCACTGAGCAGGGTTGCTGAAGTCAGCAAGGAGGTATATTTCCTTTCTCTATTACGGTTCAGCACCTACTCCCTGAGCCAGGCAGCCCTATTGGTATAGTTTACTGCTAGGCTAGATTTGGTTAGGTTAGGCCATTGAATGTTGGTAATTTTGCCTGGGAAACACATTAAGCATATTTCTTAGAAAAACCTATGGTTAGTTTTGAAACGACAGGGCGAGTGACGTTCCTGGCTGACGTTCCTGGTGCCGATGGTGAACTGTAATACAGAAGGGTGTGAAACAAAAATTTTCAGGAGCCGAATGCTAATCGCCGCCAGAGTATGCTGTTGGCCAAATCCACGACTTTGGCCATATCTTGATACCCTGAAGGTTTCATGTTGATAGCACAAGCCGATCATGAGATGTAATGGTGCTAAAGATGGGTGATAAAAACTAGTTGACCTTTGGAAGCCATTTTGGCGACTTTGATTTTGTCCCTGAGTGCCCATTTTCAATCTCGTCCAAGATTTGGCCATATCTTGATACCCTGAAAGTTTCATGCTGATTGCTCAAGGCTTTCATGAGATATAATGGTACTAAAAGCAGGCGATAAAAACTAGTTGACCTTTGACCATGACTTTGACGCCAAGTGCCCATTTCCGGACTTGGCCAAGATTTTGGCCATATCCTGATACCCTGAAGGTTTCATGTTGATAGCTCAAGTCGTTCATGATATAATAAGAACACACACACACACACACACACACACACACACACACACACAGGTGGGCAAAAACATTATCGCTCCATCTTGCAAAGGCGGGTGACAAATATGCTGTCGAGTCCCGCTATCTGTGGAACTCCATTTTCGGATTTATCGTTCGGGGTTTGCTCCCGCAGCCTTAATCCATCCAAGGGCAATCCACAAGGCAGTGGACCAGGGAACACTTTGTGTGACCTTTCGCTGATGGTCCCTACAGCTAAGTCCTGGGGGGATCTCTACGTGCTGAAAAGGTCCACCAGATTTGCTGGTCACGTAAGCCCCCCACCATGACAAAGTGGCCCCTGTGGAGGTTTGACACTGCTACACACACACACACACACACACATTTTCAAGAAATCCTTGAGTCAAGGTAAACTACTTGATATTTAAAAGAAAGCAAACATTGTTCCCTTATTCAAGAAAGGGAATAGACAAAATCCACTCACCTACCGACCAGTATCACTAACCAGTGTTGTAACCAAGGTATTAGAAAAGCTTATAAGAAAAGCTTGGGTAAATCATCTAGAAGAACACATTATGATAAAAAGACAGTTTGGTTTCAGAAAAGGAAAATCATGTGCTATTCATCTGTTGAGCAACTATGACAGAGTAACAGACACATTACAGGAAAGAGAAGGATGGGTGGACAGTATCTATTTAGATTTCAAGAAAGCATTTGACACAGTATCACACCAAAGACTTTTATGGACTCTGTACCATCAAGAAGGAATTCGAGGCAAACTGTATTGTTGGATGTAAGATTTTCTCATAAGCAGAGAAATGAGAACAGTACTAAGGGGAAGTTACTCATCATGGAAAGAAGTGACTAGTGGAGTACCACATGGCTCAGTGCTGGCACCAATTATGATTTTAGTGTATATAAATGATATAGGCAGTAAAATTGAAAATGAAAGTTATCTAAATATGTTTGCAGATGATGCAAAAATACAAAGGAGAATTACTAATACAGGCTCTTGTAAAGAGCTACAAGAAGAATTAAATAAACTTCATGAATGGAGTAATATATGGCAAATGAAATTCAGTGTGGACAAGTTTCATGTAATCAAGTTTGGTAAAAGTGGAAAAAGACCTCAGTGGGATTATAAAATAGGAAATAAAACCCTACACATATCAGAAAGAGAGAAGGACCTAGATGTGATTATCAATAATAGACTATCTCCGGCTGACCACATCAGTGAGAAGATACGGAACATGTATTCACTGCTTGCAAATATGAGAATAGCATTCACAAACATAAATGAAGACATGGTAAGAAAGATAATAACATCATTCATCAGACCAACCCTGGAGTATGCATCAGTAGTCTGGAGTCCTCATCTCAAAAAACACATAGACAAGATTGAAAAAGTTCAAAGGGCCCACTACACGATGGGTACCAAGCTTAAGGGATCTAAGCTACGAAGAAAGACTAAATAAACTGAATCTACCAACACTACAGGAGAGAAGGAACAGGTAACATGATTATGCTATATAAATGCATATCAGGGAAGGAGAAAATGGACATAAATGATTACTTAACCTATGGGGAAGCATCAGCAAGAGGTTACTGCAAGAAAATGCATAAGAAGAGAGGTGATAAAGACGTAAGGAAATTTAGTTTCCCAAATAGAGCAATTGATCAGTGGAATGCACTACCGATTGAAATAGTGTGTGCCAAAACAATTCACAATTTTAAGGATATGTACGATAAATATGGTTTAAGACACGGGACAGTACGAGCTTGACTCATTCCTGTAAAGATACAATTAGGTAAGAACAATTAGGTAAGAACACACACACACACACACACACACACACACACACACACACACACACACACACACACACACACACACACAAATTTACAATCAATATTTTCCTGCAGGTCATGAGAAATGACGAAGATTTTATAAGATGCAGTGATGTTCTTTTAGAGAACATAAATTTTGTGATCCTAATTTTGAATCATTAAAGGTTATTAAGCTTCCAATACACATTTGATTTTGTATGTTGTGGGGTAACTGGATCCTTGTCAGTCATGTATAATTACCAGCATATTTCCATTTATCTTCCCTTCAGTAGCTCATAACATTAAAATATGTTTTGGTGGTTGAAAATAACATTTAAAGTAACTGTTAAACTAGGTGAGGGGTTCTCAGAGTGGAGCTCGTGACCCCCCATGCATACACAGAAGAGTTTCCAAGGGTACTCTGGAGGCTGGTGAAAAATCAATATAGAATGAACTAATTTAGGTCATATAATCAAAGAGATGATTATGTGGAAGATAAAAATTATTTTCGATAAAACATGCATATAAATCACAATTAAATGTTACAATGATTATCATGATTAAAATGCTGTGTTAACAGTGTCATATGTTGTATGTATAATTCCAGCACTGAAAATTGTTACAGTAGCTGCCGTGTTGTGATAGATTTGGCACAATATGTTTGTTTACATCGTAGCTTCAGAGGTGCGAATGGACGGTGCTCGGATGTTTCGGCCACGGACGTTTGAGCCATGGGCCACCACCCTAGGACGTTATGGGCATAGGTTAAGTTAGGTTAGGTAAGGTTCACAACACCTCGCACTTCAAAAGGTCCTAGGTTGGTGACCCATGACCCAAACGTCCGTGGCCGAAACGTTCTACACTCTGAATGGACTGGCAAACCCCTTTATGGCGATCATATGAGAGTGTTTAAGATTCCCTGTCCATACAGGCTAAAGAGGTTGATATTTAACGCATATGTATGCACATGACATCCGTATGGAATATAGCTACGGTACTCGTAACATTTTTACGTGAATAATGTATACTATTCGTTTGGGTAACTGTGGTGGACTTAGTTCAGACTAAGTGAAACATGAGTGCAATGAAGCAAATGATGAAAAAGTCCTATTAATAAGCTTCTATGTTAGGGTATGCTGTGCTCTTAAGAAAAGTAGCACATGAATATTATACACAAAATACCACGTTGTGTAAAATTAGAATACACAGTAAATATCATGCATGAAAGCATGACCTCGAAGAGCTCAAAGACTTTACCTTGCTCGAACGACCTTACCTTTTGAGGTTCAAATTATGGATGACCATGCAGGAAAATAATTCTAAATGATTACTAACTTCATGAACTCTACCTGTCAGTATATTGCCAGGTGCCATAATCCCGTAAGGGGTGGCCACAAACAAATCGCCTCCATGTCGCCTGTCCCCCACCGTTTCACTGTCCTGCTTCCAGCTCACACCACGCTCTTGCATATACCTCTCCACTCCATCTGTCCATTAAATCCTTCTTATTATTTTAATGCTAGGAAGAAGGAACCAAAGGCCATGGGCCCGCAATAACCGTTTCCTCCAAGAGAAAAACAAATTACAAGAGAGAGCCAAACTCAAGAAAAGATCATTTCGAGATGCCTGGACACACTGCGTTTGAAAGACTGGAGATCATAGGAAGCAGGAAATACAGACACACACACTGTGTTTGAAAGACTGGAGATCATAGGAAGCAGGAAATACAGACACACACACTGTGTTTGAAAGACTGGAGATCATAGGAAGCAGGAAATACAGACACACACACTGCGTTTGAAAGACTGGAGATCATAGGAAGCAGGAAATACAGACACAGGGAAACACTTCCAGAGTTGACCTGTTGCATAAATGAAGGACTGGGAGTAACGGTTAACTCTTGCATTAGAGAGTTGGACAGAAAAGGGATGAGAGTTTGCTGCTCGACAGGTGCTACGCGCCAATCGTAGACGTGGAGGAATGCAAGCAGACAGTTCAGAGGAGCAGTGATCATTGAAGTAGCGATAGAAAAGAGATAAAGATGCAACAGTGCGGCGAAGAGACAGAGGTTCAAGGGAACCAGTAAGAGGAGGAGAGTTAATGAGATTAAAAGCCCTTGACTCCACCCTATTGAGAAGAGTTGTATGTGGGGAACCTCCCCACACAAGCGAGTTTTACTCCACACAGGGGCAGATAAAACGCGTGTATAGAGTCAACAATTGTGCAGGGTTAAAGAAGGGACGGAGTCGGCTTAGCACACCTAATCTCTTGGAAGCAGATTTTACAAGAGATGTGATATGGTCTCTCCAAGATAAGTCCCGAGTGAATGAAACCCCAAGCATGTTCAAGGATGATGCAGGATTGAGCTGAATATCATTAAACATTAGTGTGTACACCTGTGTAAGATTTTGTCGGGTTGATAGGTGTAAGAACTGAGTCTTTGATGCATTAAAAACAACAAGATTATTTTAACCCCGGTCAGAGATTCGAGCCAAGTCAGTCATTAGGTGCACCATAACCTCATCCCTTGTTTGCTGAAGTAACTGTTGAGATAGATGTTGCAGGAACTGAATGGAAAGGTGAAGGATGGAGTCATCAGCATATGAGTGGATAGGGTTAGATGTACAGCTTAGAAGGTCACTGATGAATAAGAGAGTTGGTGATAGGACAGAGCCCTGAGGAACACCACTGTTAATAGATCTAGGAGAAGAATGATGGCCATCTACAACAGCGGCTATAAAACGACCAGAAGGAAGCTATAGATGAAGGCACAGATAGATGGATAGAAACCGTAAGAGGGCAGTTTGGAAATTAAAGATTTATGCCAGACTCGATCGAAGGCCTTTGAGATGTCAAGTGGAATGGCAAAGCTTTCTCCAAAGTCTGAAAGGAGGATAAAAAACAGGAGTCTGAAAGATAGGTAAGAAGATCACCAGTGGAGCGTCTCTGACGGAACCCATACTGACAATCAGAAAGAAGGTTGTGATAGCAAAGATGCTTTAAAAGAATATTATTCTATTAAGAAATGACTAGATAACTTTTGATACAGGATGTTAAAGCAATTGGACGATAGTTAGAGGGTTGGGAATGGTTACCCTTCTTTGGGACTGGTTGAATGAGAGAACACTTCCAGCAAGAAGGAAAGGTACAAGTTGATAGACAAAGGCGAAAGAATTTGCCTAGGCAGGGTGTAAGCACAGAAGCACAGTTCTTGAGAACAACAGGAGGGACTCCACCAGGCCCATATGCCTTGTTAGTATTTAGGCCTGTGATGGCAGAAAATACATCAACTGAAGAAATTTTAATGGCAGCTAAGAGGAAGTCAGAGGGGGGAAGTGATGGAGGAACAGCACCGGAATCGTCTAAGGTGGAATTGGAGGAGAAAGTCTGAGCAAAGAGATTTGCTTTGTCAGTAGAAGAAATAGCTACAGAACCATCAGAGTAGAAAAGAGAAGGGAAGGATGATGAGGTAAAGTTGTTAGAAAGATTTTTGGCAAGGTGCCAGAAGGAACGGGAAAATTCGAGTTGGAGAGTTGAGAGCATTTAGTATGAATGAAATTATATTAAGCACAGTGAAGAACAGACTTAGCACGATTCCGGGCAGACACGTAAAGATAATGTGATTCAGGGGTGGGTTGGCTCCGGTATAGTACTTTTTATAACCCCTCTCCTTTGTTGCAAACAGCATTAGAACAAGCGTGATTAAACCAAGGCTTTCTTGCGTTAGACAAAGGATATGAGAAAAGAATGTATGCTCCCATGCCCGAGAGAATAACCTTCATAATGCGCAAGGCACACTCAGATGGCTCCCGGCCATGGAAGCAATAATCATTTCAGGGAAAATCAAAGAAGTACTGCTTGAGGGCCTCCCACTCCACAGCTCCAAAGCACCACAGACAATGTTTCTTCGGAGGGTCCACTGGCTGTACCAGAGCGATGTAACAGGTTAAGGTGATAATGTTATGATCGGAGGAGCCCAACAGAGAGAAAAAGATTAACAGTGTAAGCAGAAGAATTAGTTATAAGGAAGAGGTCAAGTATGTCAGAGCTATCTCCAAGGCGGTCAAGGATAGGGGTATGGTGCTGTACAAGCTGCTCTGGGTCATTAAGGATAGAAAAGGTGTAGGCTTATTCACCAGGTGGATCAGTGAATGGAGAGGAGAGCCAAAGGTGGTGGTGAACATTGAAATCTCCTAGAATGGAGATTTTAGGGAAAGGAGAAATGGATAGAATGTGTTCCATCGTAGAAGTAAGATAGTCAAAGAATTTTTGATAGACTTAGCGGATAAGTAAACAGCACAGATATATTTATTCAGAGAATGACAGGAAAGCCGAAGCCAGAGTGTAGAGAATTCAGAAGAATCGAGTTCAGGAACACGAGAGCAAGATAAGTTGTTGCGTATATATACACAACAGCCACATTTGGTTTTGAAATGAGTATAGAGAAAGTAGGAGGATACAGAAAAGGGTTTGCTGTCAGTTGCCTCAGACACCTGAGTCTCAGTTAGAAAGAGAAGATGAGGTTTAGAGGGGGAGAGGTGGTGCTAAACTGGGCGAAAGTTAGAGGAAAGGCCGAGAATGCTGAAGAAATGAAGAAGTGAGTCAGACAGTGGTTCCAGGCAGCTCAAGTCGTCACTGGGAGAGCGGCGGAAGGTGGGGGTATTTATGGTCCCCTCTCCTGGGGACTCCGAGGCTATGTTTTGCAAAGCCATGATTTTTTTTTTTTTTTTGAATTTTGGAAAAGGAAGTGTAGTGTGTAGTGTGCATGTAGTTTGGTGCAGATAGTTAGAGAAACTTTACTGGAGAGTTTGCTGGCCTACTCTCTGTGTTACTGAGACACTGAAAAAGTTCAGCAAAGGGGGATGGTTAGGAACTGGCCTCCTCCTCCCTCTCTCCCCCTCCACCTCCATCACATACACTCTCCTCTTCAGTCTCTCACTCTCAATCCTCTCCACAAATAATGCATGAATAAATTATATATATATATATATATATATATATATATATATATATATATATATATATATATATATATGTGTGTGTGTGTGTGTGTGTGTGTGTGTGTGTATGGAAGGCAGTATCGCTGATGAAGGACTATTCTCTATAGGTATTACCATTTTATTTATTAAAATAGAGCAGAGACTTAAGGATGCATGTCATCGAAGATCATATATCCCATAGTTAAGCAGTGAATATGTTTAAAATTAACTTTGTCTTACGCTTTGAAATACTGTCAGCTTTGTGCTGCCTAGCACTGTCGAATGGGTAAGAATATGCGTCTCATATGATCTGTTAGGGCCTACTACACGACCCAGCTGCTAGTGATGTGCTGAGGAGAGATCACGAAATACTGGCGACTGGAAAACGGGAAGAGGGGTTGAGGGTAAAGGGTGGATAGGTAACTGTGCTGTTAAAATTGTTCCCTGCAATTGCTCATCTCTCATGGTCTAGTGTTTCAGTATGTTAATGATATGTAAACGACCGTATACGTTGACAAACTTTGCTAAAGTCACACACATTCATAGCATATAGTCATGGATACTGAACAAAGTGTGGGAGCGATGGCAGGGATTGTCGAGGGGGGAACAGTTATCTCAGACTGTCTCCCACTGTGATGTAATATTCTACATAAAAAACTTTGTCATTCTTCTGTTAGGTGTTCATTATGTTTAGCTATAACCTATCATTATTCACTTAAATTCACTAAATTCAATGAGCAAGAAAAACGATGTCCATAAATGCCTCACCCACACCCATCAACTGGTCTTGGGACCAAATGGATAGATCAATACACACACACACACACACACACACACACACACACACACACACACACACACACACACACTAGCAGTGGTACCCGGCATTCCCGGGCCAAAAAGCCGAACACTCTAATCCTGTTTGTTCTAGTTCAGTCTTACTTTCTACTCCAGAAAGACCATGTAGCTCTTCAGTTTTTGAAGAGGGATTATAGGAGGTCCAGGAACTTTCTGTTTCAGCTTTTGCAGACTAACGCAGAGTATCTGTGCACACTTGTTTATTGGTACCGGTGACCTCAAATGACCTCTGACTGCTGACCTCAAATGACCTCGGAGGTCAACCTCACATAGCTGATGTCCGAACTGGAGGTCATGTGAGTCTCCATGTCATAAATTGGGCCGCAGGGGCACCCGGCGTTGCCCGGGCCAAAAAAAAAAAAGGCAAACACTCTACTGGTGACCTCAAATGACCCAGATCTGAATTTTGTCCAGCCTAAAACCATCCTTGTGTCACCTTGATTCAAAACATATATGAGTTTGGGGGTCTTGGGACCTTGATTTGGGCGTGACTGAAGGACAAAGAAATATATATATATATATATATTGTGATAGGTGGTGGTGCAAATCATCCACTTGTGGTAGGTGGGGGCGCCCATCATCCACTCACTCAATGTAGAGTGATGCAATACGAACTCTACACTATATATATATATATATATATATATATATATATATATATATATATATATATATATATGTTGTTACGGAACAGAGAAAGATAACGTACACTTTAAGTGAGAATACGAAGAGTCACTACTGTCCCGTAAAGTTCCAGGTTCAAAACAAAAGAGTTAGGTAAAATTACAAGTTAAAGTTTAATGCACAAACTAACAACAAAACATTCAGAACTCATAAGGATAATGTAATGGCAAATAAACAGGTTAAATATATGGTTAACTGCAATAGCCTCTATTAACACGAAATTAGCAAGAGTAAATTTATCTAAGTCAGCCCTGATAAAATGAGATACCAGATAATACTCAGTGAATGCCAGATAAATAATTACAGATACAAACTATTATCAAAAATGACTGACAAAGAACCCTACATAAATTACAAACTTCACTAGGCCTACAAATTAAACTTATGCTATACAGTACAAGAACAAAATGCAACAACGGTTATACTCAAATTACACACAGCTGCTAGATGGTTGGAGACTTCTTGAGCACTCACAATAATAATATCTGTACAGGGGAGGACAGAGATGTGAACAAAATGAGGAGCAGATCTAAGTGGCAATGATGCAGAGACTGAGCTCATTATATAGGGGCCAGCAGGGCCTGATACAACTTGTAAGCAGGACGCGCAAATGAAGCCATGGGGACAAAGAGCTGATAATCCCGCTCTAAGCAACAGAGAGAACGACTTACTCTATTATAACGGTAGAAGGGGGGAACTGAGGCAGAACACGCTCGTGATCAAACATGCAGCATACTGTGCGTTAAAATTACACAGAGGATGATGAAATCATAGAATTATATATATATATATATTGTGATAGGTGGTGGTGCAAATCATCCACTTGTGGTAGGTGGGGGCGCCCATCATCCACTCACTCAATGTAGAGTGATGCAATATGAACTCTACACTGAGTGACAAGCCAAATGTTTTCCTGTACCCAGGAAACCATTTACAACCCTGGGTGGTAACCATATAACCGGGGTTTCTGGCAGGGTTAAGTGTCCCCCAGATTCCCCTGTCCAAAATCACTTAATCATGGCAGTCGTTTCAGAGAGCTTCGGAGGGCCCAATATCTGCCCAGGGCCCCAACCAAATGGGCAGACTCGTGTGGCCATGTGGAATGTGAGAGGTGTGAATGAGGAAAGCAAGAGGGTGGAAGTGGTGAATGTGTTTTTTTTTTGCGAGTAATGCTGTTATGGCATTGTGTGAAACGAAGATGAAAGGGTGCGAGATGGAGGAGTGGGAGGGTGTGAAATGTGTGAGATCGGGAATGAATGGGAGAGGAAGATGCAAGGAAGGAGTTGCTTTGATGATGAATGAGGTGTGGCAGAATGGAATGAGAGACTACGAATGTGTCAGCTCGAGGTGTATGTGTGTCAAGTTCAAGTTTGAGAAGGTGAAAGTGGCAGTCATCGTAGCGTATGCACTGTGTGAGGACAGGAGTGAAAGAGAGAAAGACAGGTTTTGCGATGAGCTGGGTTAAGTAGAGGGAGAAATGCCCAGGAGCTATAAAGTGATCGTGATGGGGGATATGAACGGAAGAGTAGCAATGGTCCAGAGGATGACATAATGGGTTGTTATGGAGTACCAGGAGAAAATGATAATGGGAATCGACTAAAAGATATGTGTCAGGAGAGGAGGTTGTGCATCTGTAATTCGTATTTCAAACACAAAGATGCACATAAATATACATAGTATAGAGGAAACGGGGATCGTGTTGAAAGAAGCCTGACTGATTATGTGCTCGTAGGGAGGTCAATGACGGGAATGGTTGCTGATATGAGGGCTGTGATAGGACGATGTGGAGGTCTGTCAGATCATATGATGTGGTATGCAAGATCAAGCTGTGAGGAGTGAGGTGGATCAAGAGAGAGAAGAGCAGTCAGGGTGAAAGACTGAAAGTTGAGAAGCTGAGGATCAAATAAATGGCAGATGATTACAGGACCAAAGTAGAGGAGGAGTTAGAATTACTGAACTGGAATGAAATGGATCTGGACAGCCTGTGGAATGCATATAGGGATTGCTTAGTTAGGAATGCTAAAGCAGTATGTGGTGTGGCAAGAGTAACAACAAAGAAGAAAGGTACGGCATGGCGGGATGAGGAGGTTAAGAGAGCGGTGGAGGAAAAGAGAAGTGGCTAAAGTGGTTACAGGATAGTGGTTCAGTTGAAAAAAGAACTGAGTATATCGAGAGCAAGAAGCACGTAAAGAGACTAATGAAGAGGAAAAAGAAGGAGGTAAATGATCTGGGAAGAAAAATGAATGCGAACTACGCTGAAAATAGGAAGTTATTCTGGAAAGAGGTGCAGAAATGTAGAAGTGAAAGCAGAAAGAAATTTGATAGTGTAAAGGATGCAGGTGGTAGGTTACTAACCCATGGAGATGAAGTAAGGGCCAGATGGAAAGAATATTTTGAAAGCCTGATGAATGGGAATAGAGATAGCAGTGCGGCTGTAAACATGATTGGTTTTGGGGGGGTGCAGGGAAGGAATGCAGTGCCAGGAGACGTGACTCTCGCGCAGGTGAAGAGCGCTGTGAAACGGCTGAAAAATGGGAAATCAGCTGGGGTTGATGAGGTGTATGCAGAGATGCTTAAGTGTAGTGGAGAGAGTGGAATGAAGTGCTTGTTGGAGGTATGTAAGAAGGCATGGATGAGTGAAACTGTGCCTGCAGAGTGGAAGAAGGCTGTGACTGTACCCCTGTAAAAAAAATTAAGGTGAGCAAAGTGAGTTCAAGAATTATCGTGGCATAAGTTTATTGAGTGTGGTATGGAAGGTATATGGAAGAATTATTATAGAGAAAGTTAGAGAGATATCAGAAGTCCTAGTGAGTGATGAACAAGGTGGCTTTAGGAGTGGAAGAGGATGTGTGGATCAAGTAATTGCAATGAGACAGATAGCAGAGAAGGCTTGTGAGAAGGACCGTAAGGTGTTTATGGCTTTCATGGATCTGGAAAAAGCATACAACAAAGTAGACAGAGAGGGATTGTGGAAAGTTTTGCGCATGTGTGGTGTAGATGGTAAGCTGCTAGGTGCTGTCAAGAGTTTTTATGATGATAGTGAAGCATGTGTAAGGGTTAATGGGCATCTAAGTGAATGGTTCACGATCGCTATGGGCGTGCAACAAGGTTGTGTGATGTCCATATGGTTGTTCAATGTATATATGGATGGGGTGATGAGAGAAGTGAAAACACGAGTAATGGAGAGAGGGATGACATTGGTATGGAATGGTGATGGATGGAGTATCTCAAATTTGTTGTATGCTGATGATGCAGTACTGCTTGCAAGTACCGCACAGGAACTTGGTTGACTAGTGCAGAGTTTTGCTGATGTCTGTGAGCGTCGTGCCTTGAGAGTAAATGTAGAGAAGAGTAAAGTGATGGTTATTGAGACAGAAGGGGACTCCCAGTGTGATGTCACAGTGAATGGAGAGAGACTAGAATTGGTGAGAGAGTTCAAATACTTGGGTACAGTGATAGAAAAGAGAGGGAAATGTGCAAAAGAAGTTGAAAGTAGAGTGACACAAGGAAGGAAAGTAGTTGGTGCAATGAGGGCCTTGATAAGAAACAGAGGCTTGAGTGTTGCAGCTGCACGAGGCTTACATGAGGGAGTGTTAGTGTCATCTCTAACATATGGGTGTGAGACTATGGTGTGGCATGAAAATAAAAAGTCAAGAGTAAGAGCAGTGGAGATGGGACTGCTGAGGAACGTATGTGGAATACAGAGGGTGGATAGGATATGAAATAATGTGATTCGTGAAAGGTGTGGAGTAAGGAAGTCGGTGGACACCAGAATCAAAGAGAGTGTCCTGAGATGGTATGGTCATGTGGAAAGAATGGATATCAATAGAGTGGTGAAAAGAGTATACCTGAGCGAATTTGAAGAAGGGAGGAGGTGAGGTAGGCCAAGAAGAAGATGGAGAGATATGGTGGATGAGTGTTTGAGGAAGTGAGGTTTGGAAGTCGGTGAGGCTAGGGAACTGACGATCGAGCTGGCTGGATGAATGTTGTGAGGAGAAATGCATGATCAGGGATTTTGGCACCCCTTGTGAGCATGGCAGCATCCGGATTGACTCAATTGGATACGTTTGTGTGAAGCTGCAGACTGTGGTGTTTTTTTTTTTTTTTTTTTTTTTTTGGCGTATCTGGTTAAGCCAGGATTCCGGCGGCTTGAATAATGAATGAATGGAAGTGTGAACTATTTGGATTGGGCAAGTTCGTGCTGTCTGGACATTACCATTCCTCACCCTGCCCTTGGGTGGGAAAGGAAGTCCGGATGATGATGATGATGATGATGATGATGATAGTGATATATAGATAGATAGATAGATAGAGATAGATAGATAGATGGATTAATATATATATATATAGATATATATATATATATACATAATAGATAGACATATATATATATAGATAGATAGATAGATAGATAGATGGATTAATATATATAGATAGATCTATATACAGTAGATAGATAATATATATATATATATATATATATATATATATATATATATATATATATATATATATATATATGTATATATATATATATATATATATATATATATATATATATATATATATATATATATATATATATATATATATATATATTGCCAAACACCTTAATCTCGTATATGGGGTGGCCACAAACAAATAGCCTCCATGTTCCCCTGTCCCCCATAATTTTACTGCCCTACTCCCTGTTCAAACCCCCTTCTCTCATATACCTCTCCACTCCATCCTTCCATCTCATCCTTGGCCTTCCCCTCCCTCTCCCCCTCCAACTCTCACATACATTCTCCTCGTCAGTCTCTCACTCTCCATCCTCTCTACATGGCCAAACCACCTCAGTGTGTTTCTCCTAATGCTTCCTATCCACATCCACACAACAATGCTCCTTCACATCCTCATTTGTTATTTCGTCTCTCCATGTGACTCAACAGGCTTCTCTCAAATAACTCATTTCCACTGCTTTCCCTCCAACAACGTCCAAGCATCACTTCCATACGTTAGAGTTGGTATCACAATTGTCATGAAATAACTTTTTCACTTCCATGCTCACTTAACCTTTTGTTATCACTGCCTTCAAGGAACCAACAACCTTTCTTCCTTGTTGTACCCTTTCAAGCACTTCACCCTCCAAACTTCCATCCTTACTCATCACACTACCCAAGTACTTAAACGTACTCACATTTTCCATTTCCTCATCATCCAACGTCACTGTACATTCACTGACTTCACCTCTCTCAAAGACCATAACTTTACTCTTCCCTACATTCACCTTTAAATTCCGTTTCTTACACACTGTCCCTGACTCATCCACCAAGCCTTTCTGCTCCACTCTGTCTTCACTTAACATCACAGTATCATCTGCATACAAGAGTACAGGGAGTTTCCAAACACTGCCCTCTCTCATTAGGGCCACTCCAACATCCACTGCCCTACCTTGTATCTCTTTTATAACCCCATCTATATACAGATTGAACAACCATGGAGACATGACACATCCCTGTTTCAACCCAACCGCCAAATAGAAAAACTCACTCAGTTCACTATCCACACACACTGCAGCCTTAGGACCATCATACAAACTCCACAGGCTTCAGCAACTTCCCATCTACTCTATATACTGTATATATAGGAAACTGGCAACCACGTAAACACATCACGTCGAACAGAACAAAGAAACCACTCCCAAATCCCAAGTGCAGGTGTAGTAAGTTTATGTAGCACAGAAACACATCCTGACAAAAGTCTTGCGTAAGATAATAGTGTGAAAAAAGATCAGTCGGTGAGAATGAATTCTCGAAAGAATGTTAAATTAGGAAGGATGTGTGGGACGGAAGAAGTGCTGGGAGTAAGCGGTGTGCAAAGGTGTGGAAGTGTGGGGAGCAATACTGTCCGTAATTTACGGCGTCCATCTGGCAAATTTTTGACTTGGCCAAGAAATGGATTAAAAACTTGTTGATGGATGTGATATTTGTGCCACATGTAAAGGAAACCAAGTGCATTAATTGTAGCCCCCCAAACCCAATCAACCGCCTTTTTCACTTTCGTCCCTTTCAGCCCTTTCAAAAATTTAAAATCCCAACTCCTCTCAAGCTAACTAAACTGCATGGTTAAAACTGATATGGCTTAAGGACCGTATTATGGCCTTCATACCATCAAGGAGATATTTGAGTTAAAATAATTATTTACAAAATATGATTTTAAAAACTAAATAAAAATAAAATTTTGTGTTAAAAAAATCTGCCAAACATTTTCCCTCTTATATATATATATATATATATATATATATATATATATATATATATATATATATAGAGAGAGAGAGAGAGAGAGAGAGAGAGAGAGAGAGAGAGAATGTATGTATATATAGATAGATAGATACATACATACATAGATATAGATATAGACAGATAGATAGATAGATCATTCAATAAGCAAGGTCTAGGATTGTGAGGAGTCTTTATTTCATTACAATCGGTCAAATAGTTACTGAGGAGTAGGAGGCAGAAGGTAGAAAACTTAGATTTTGAGATACGGGCCGATAATGTTACCGTATCTGTAACCATCCATAACGAGATTATTTTATGCAAAAGACCCTTTTTATATAAGTTTTCTTTATATTCAAGTGAAAATCAAGTATCTACTTTAATATATGAGGCTGCTTATCCTCATGAAAGTCGTATTTCATAAGTTTTGGGGCTCCTGGTCCCCCTCCTCCTCTTGTAGTGATACTTCTAACTCGCTGGTTTTGTCAGCAGATTCCCTGCATCTCCCTGTGGGACACTTCTTGAGTTTTTTTTCTTGCCTCCTTCAGTGTCTCCTGCTTGCAAGAAAGACGTGGCATCTTGAATACTTCACATTTATGCATCAGGACAGGCGAGTTTTGGGTAGGGCTGCTGGAGGCAGGAAGTGCATACCCCAACTCTACCATACTTTCTGGGTAATTGAGGTCACTCACCGTCACTGGTGGCCTTGGGCGAGGCGAGTCTGGCTGTGTGTGTGTGTGTGTGTGTGTGTGTGTGTGTGTGTGTGTGGGTGTGTGTGTGTGTGTGCTCGCACCCTAGTGTAAGATGCCACGATTGAGGCTTTACAATATATTTTTTCGGTAACTTTCACTGTATAATATTGTAACTATTATTATACGGCATCAGTGAATGTGCATGTGAGGGACGAATTTCCTGGGGGGGCTAACCATAACAACAAAAATATGGCAAATATCGCCGAATACTACCCATGTTTAAAGAGCTGAGCTATATGTTGATTGAGGATTTTTTTCACAATTTTTCGATTTTTCCCATTTTTCAGTCGGTTGGCCCCCTTAACCCTTACACCGCGGACATGTTTCCCAATGTTTTGCGTGTCCCGCGGGGTTATTCGAACTCTGACAGACTCTCAAAAAATATTTGCCAAAAATCAGTTATTAGTCCCAGAATACTAAAATTACATATGCATATCGCACATACCTTCAGCTTTCTCCTGAGATGTTTGTTGAGCCTTCGTCGATTACTGTAGGACTTGTGGAGACCTCTGAAGTTGGGTAAGGAAGTCTCCACTTTACACTTCCCGACAACCCGTAATATGATTACCACAGCCAGTTTTAACACTATAAACACTACTCTATGATTTTCAAGTAGTTTGGGATCCATACTCCAAAAAAAAAACCACTGTGAAAGCAATGGAAATTACGAGCGCGTCTGATCATCGCACTTGCGTTAGTTCGCTCTTGGTACTCTGTCATTTATTATTCATAAATCCCCCCACACTTTATATTTCTATTACTATATAACACTTATATATATCTGGAGTCTTTATCCATAAGTTTCCTTCAGTAGTATTAGTTTATTGTCACGAAGTAATTCAATTTTTCATTCAGTAAAATACGTAAAGAGCCACGGATTCACTTTCACTGTTATAACATCAAGTATTTGTACTCATATTCTTATATTACTAATTACTTACATTTCTATTTACATTTTCTATTGTATTATCAATATTTACACCTCTATTTTACTTCTATCTATCTATCTATTGCCAGACGCCTCAATCCCGTTTGGGGTGGCCACAAACAAATCGCCTCCAAGTCCCCCTGTCCCCCGCCATTTCACTGCCCTGCTCCCAACTCACACCCCCCTCTCTCATATACCTCTCCACCCCATCCCTCCATCTCATCCTCGGCCTCCCCCTCCCTCTTCCCCCCTCCACCTCACTCACATACACTCTCTTCGTCAGTCTTTCACCCTCCATCCTCTCCACATGGCCAAACCACCTCAGTTCCTCATAACGCTTCCTATCACATCCACATCAACACCACAACGTTCCTTTATATCCTCATTCGTCAGCCTATCTCTCCATGTGACCCCACAGGCTCCTCTTAGATAACTCATTTCCACTGCTCTCACTCTTGACTTGTGTCCTTCCAACAAAGTCCAGACTTCACTTCCGTACGTTAGAGTTGGTATCACAATACTGTCATGTAGTAACTTTTTCACTTCCATGCTCACTTCCCTGTTTCTTATCACTGCTTTCAAGGAACCAGCAACCTTTCTTCCCTGCTGTACCCTTTCAAGCACTTCACCCTCCAAACCTCCATCCTTACTCATCACACTACCCAAGTACTTAAACGTACTCTATCTATCTATCTATCTATTGCCAGACGCCTCAATCCCGTTTGGGGTGGCCACAAACAAATCGCCTCCAAGTCGCCCTGTCCCCCTCCATTTCACTGCCCTGCTCCCAACTCACACACCCCTCTCTCATATACCTCTGCACCCCATCCCTCCATCTCATCCTCGGCCTCCCCCTCCCTCTTCCCCCCTCCACCTCACTTACATACTCTCTCTTCGTCAGTCTTTCGCCCTCCATCCTCTCCACATGGCCAAACCACCTCAGTGTGTTCCTCATAACGCTTCCTATCACATCCACATCCACACCACAACGCTCCTTTATATCCTCATTCGTCAGCCTGTCTCTCCACGTGACTCCACAGGCTCCTCTTAAATAACTCATTTCCACTGCTCTCACTCTTGACTTGTGTCCTTCCAACAATGTCCAAGCTTCACTTCCGTACGTTAGAGTTGGTATCACAATACTGTCATGTAGTAACTTTTTCACTTCCATGCTCACTTCCCTGTTTCTTATCACTGCTTTCAAGGAACCAGCAACCTTTCTTCCCTGCTGTACCCTTTCAAGCACTTCACCCTCCAAACCTCCATCCTTACTCATCACTCTACCCAAATACTTAAACGTACTCACATTTTCCAATTCCTCACCATCTAACCTCTCTTTACATTCACTAACTTCACCCCTCTCAAAGACCATCACTTTACTCTTCCCTACATTCACCTTTAGGTTCCGTTTCTTACACACTCTCTCAAACTCATCCACCAAGCCTTGCAGCTCCCCTTCGTCTTCACTCAACAACACAGTATCATCTGCAAACAACAGTACAGGGAGTTTCCAAACACTATCCTCTCTCACCAGGGCCACTCCAACATCCACTACCCTACCTTGTACCTCTTTTATTACCCCATCCATGTACAGACTGAACAACCATGGAGACATGACACATCCCTGTTTCAACCCAACTTTCAAAGAGAAAAATTCACTTAGTTCACTATCCACACGCACTGCAGCCTTCACACCACCGTACATACTCTTCACAGCATTCAACAACTTCCCATCTACTCCCTATATTCTTAACACTTTCCACAATCCTTGTCTATCCACCCTGTCATATGCTTTCTCCAAATCCATAAAAGCCGCATACAACTTCTTTCCCTTCTCTAGAAACTTTCCCACTAAAGATCTAAGAATGAATATCTGATCTATACAACCTCTTCCCTTCCTAAAGCCTCCCTGTTCTTCTCCAACTAATTTCTCTGTTCTTTCTCTAACTCTGTCAATAAGTATCCTGCCATACACTTTTCCTATTATACTAAGAAGACAAATGCACCTATGATTACCACACACTTCTTTTTCCCCTTTTCCTTTGTACAAGGGAATAATTATACCTGACTTCCAATCCTCCGGGACTCTACCTTCCTCCCAGGCTAATCTGCACATCTTCCACATCCATTCTAACACAGCATCTGGTTTCCTCACAGGTTCGCCTGTCCTACGGTCGACCTTCCCACTGTCTGTCATTTCCCCCTTATGTACGGTGGTGAGCATGTGAACAACCCTCTTGTCATGCCACCGTATTGCCAGCATCTTCTCAGACTTGCGTAGGTGCACGTCTCCTCGCTGCGAGGTTCCTGCCTCTGGGAATTTAGGGAAGTGGGCACGATTACTCTTCACAGTGCCGCAGAGCCAATGCCGTGCTCTGAAAGGTATTTGGCAAGTTTCGGTGCTGTATAATAGTTGTCTGTATACAGCACATGATTTCCACCAAAATACCTTTCAAGGAGCACTTTCACTACACAGATTGAGAAGCCAAGGGGGTGTGTTTTATCAAGATCAACAGTGCTGGTTGAATAAATGACGAAGTCAAGGATGTACCCTGTCTTACAGTTGCACAGTACAAAGAACTTGATTCCAAAGCGATGGCGTTTGCTTGGAATGTACTGCACAAACCTAAGACGTCCTCTGAACAAAACCAAGGATTCGTCAATGACAACCTTCTGAAATGGGTGGAAGAATGTCATAAACTTATCCTTCATTCTGCTCAGAATCTCCCGGATCTTCCAGAGTGGGTCGGTTTGGGAAGGTAAATCGTCGGCAAAGTGCAGGTTTCCCATGATGTTCCGGAAGCAATCTCTGGCCATGTACTTATTGAAGGTGGGTGAGGGTAGTAAGGGGTCCATGGACCAGTATTCTTCCAACTCATGCTTCTTTGAGTGTGGCATGAGAAGCATGAGGGCAAAGAACACATACAGCTCCTGCACTCCCAGCATGGACCACTGTTGCATCTTGGCTGCACCTGTACCACTTGCAGGACGTTGTGATTCATACCTGTTGGTCTCATCACATATGTGCTGCATGACTTCGTCATCGAGGAAGGCCAAAAGGAAGTCCACACACTCAGCATCCTCGTCAAGAGTGAAGGCAGGCTGTACTCCTGAGGAACTCTCGTCAAAATCGAGATGTTCAGGGACAAAATCGGACCCTTCTGTCCACGTGAAGGCGTCCAGGATTCCCTGTCATGGCGGTGTAGGGTGGGTGAGGGTGGAGAGTGGCTGTGAGGCAGATTTATCACGTTCAAGGTCACTCGCACTGACCCTGGGTTGCCGTACAGCACTAGCAGCCCTTAATCTACTAGCAACTCTACTTTTACGGGTCAGTGATTTACCTCTTCCTCTACGGCCTGCCTTCACTCTTGATGCTGGTGGTGACTCCGACGACGAAGACTCCGGAGATAATTCAGCAGAAGAAGAGGAAGAAAAGAGTGAAGTGGGGCTTGGGGAACGGGGAGGAGAATCAACCCGGGACTCATGGCGGGCTGGGTCATGCGGGGCCATTGTTCTGGGGTCTAACCCGCCGCCTTTTCACTCCCTTCCCAAATTCCTTCCCTTGCTGCACTAACGGCTCCTTTCCCTTCGAGCTAGGGATAACTTGGGACACTGAAGCACTCGTACTAGTAGTTTCTGGCACGATTTCCTCACCCGGCTCATCACATGAATCCCCTGAAGGGTCAAAATCACTATCCATTATCACCATTGATAATTCGGCTAGTTCACGTTCCACTGCAGAGTCACTTACTCCTTTCCTGCTTCCCCCACGAGTTTTTCTGGGTGTAGACGTCACAGGGTCCTTTGCAATGGGCGCAGAAGCGGCAGAAATGGCGGGGCGCGAGTGCGACATGCTTTGACCACAGAGGACAAGGAACTAAATGGCGCAGCTTATCTGAGAAGGCAAGGGTTGACAGTGACAATGGGGCTGAGAGCTGCTAACTTACATGCTAATAAATTATTGGTAGAAAATCTCGACAATACATAAAGAAATAGGTAGTTCCAGGTGAATGTAAATGTCACTTAGGCTTCTCCTTTCCTTTTTGATATATATTTTTATTACAGAAATAGATTACAAGGCATAATTTAAAGGGGAAATTACCATGGTAATGTAGCGAATGAATGCATGTGAGGTGTTGTCAGGTGATAATTAGCCAATTCCTGGTGTATACCACTATCACTTACCTTATTTTTTTTTGTATATATTATTTTGTATAAGTATAGGGCATAGGGCTTATTTCAATGGATGAAATCTGTGGAAAAATCCGGGGGAGATTTGCTTAGCGCAGCATGGCCAGGGAGGTGAGAGGACAGGGTAATGGAGGGGAGGTAGGGAGGGGAGTCAGGAACGGGGGAAAATGGCTAAAATGTCAATAATGGATGGGAGTACAGATGAGATTTGGAGTGCTGACTAGTGTTGGACATTGGCAGTACTGATAGATGATACAAGCCACCACTTGAAAGCCCGGGATAATTAAAAATAACACAGAATCACAAAAGTGACGCCCCGCGGTATGATCCATTGCGCCCGAGCATCATGAAAGTGATGACCTGCGGTTAAGGGGTTAAGGGAAGGAGTGAATAAAGAGGAAAAATACTAAGCAAGAGAAGGACAGCTTGTGGAAAGCAAGAAGGTAAAAGACATTAAATCTGGAGCATGATATGCGGAGTAGACTGTAGCACCAGTCGAGCAGGGCAGTCTCTTCCCCGCACTGTTGCATGCTTATCTCTTTTCTATCGCTGCTTCAATGGTCATTGCTCATCTGAACTGTCTGCATGCATTCGTCCACCTTTACGACTGGCACGTTGCACCCGTCTAGCAGCAAACTCTCATCCCTTTTTCTGTCCAACTTTCTAATGAAAGAGTTAACCATTACTCCCAGTCCTTCATTTATGCAACAGGTCAACTCTGGAACTGTCTCCCTCTGCCTGTATTTCCTGCTTCCTATGATCTCCAGTCTTTCAAATGCAGTGTGTCCAAGCATCTCAAAATGATCGGGTCTTGAATTGGCTCTCTCTTGTATTTTGTTTTTCTCTTGGAAAGAACAGTTTTGCGGGCTCGTTGCCTTTGGTTCTTTCTTCCTCACACACACACAAAAAAAAGGATATTGTGTGTGAAAGAAGAATGGGGTAAAGGAGGATTCAAGTTTGAGGAGGTAAGTGTGAGTAAAATGTGAACAGAGAGAGAGAGAGAGAGGATACGTAGATTTTGATAACGGGATGGACACTTAGTCTAGTAGAAGATGGATAAGACGTAGGAGAAGGGACGGGCAGTGTGTGTCAGAGTGATGGAAAGGGGGCTTCTTTAGTTTGAGCATTATATTCTTCATATCATTTTCATGCTAACATTATGCGTTCATGAATATAGTAATCATTTAGAAATAAACGTTTTCTTGCACGATCATCTATTAGTCGAACCTCAAACCCTTCGGATTCCTTTTGCTTTCATGCTTGATGTTTGTTGTGTATATAACTCTGCTTTTACAAGACATGGTATTTTATAATAATAAATTTTTACGTTAGTTCTCGTAAGTGCACACCATGCCCTAATCTACTAGCATATTAATAAGCTTTCTAATATCAGTTGCCGAAGTGCACTAATGTTTCGCTTAGCCTGAATCAAGTCCAACACACCTACCCAAATGAATACTATACATTATTCATGTACATTATGTCATGAATACTGCAGCTCTATTCCATATGGATGCGATATGTATGCACGTGCGTTAAAAAACATCCACTTCAGCCCGTATGGAGAGGGAATCTCAGTGTGTTACGATTACCATAACGGAGTTTGCCTGTCCATTCATACCCCTGGAGCCACGATGTAAACAAACACTGTGCTATGTCTACCAAAAACGCCACTGTAACAGTTAAAAGTGCTGGCAACTGTACGTTAGTATTTATTCCCTTGGCAACGTAACTACTATCTCAATAATTTCACAGTAGCTAGTGTGCTGCCATTCAATAATGGATTAATGTTACTGGTGCAACAATCTAGATTCAGTGCCACGGTTATAGGGGTGCGGATCGATGAACTAACTTAGAGCATATTTCACAAGAATATGTTTCAAAACACGAACTAACTAGCATATTACTGTTATTAAATACAATTTTACTCAAGTTAATTTGGTGTTTGGGGTTACTGAATGCCAAACGAAGGAATGGAACTTTTGTAAGAGAATGTAAAACTGTAGATAATAATCAGGCCCTTAATTTTCAAAGGATTATTTTGAGGGATGACTAGACCAAATGTATATACCTCTTGACTACAAACTTAAAATTAAATCGAAATGCTTACGTTTGTAGACCATCCGATATTTTTCAGTTTGATTCTACACAAAAATTGATGTTTAATGAGACTAGTATGGTTAATGACAAATTTGGGTGTTTAAATTAAAGGCTTCGCATTCTGTCAGTCTGAACTTTCAACTCAGACTGTGACGAAGTTTAATATTTTGGCCATTTTACATTTTTGCTGCAGTATGCTGCACCCTTATCAAGACTGTTCTTACACACTTTCAGTAGGATTCAAGTTCAGATATACCACCTTGTCTTTATTCTTTTGGAAATGATGAAATACACTAAACCTAGGTACTAATATGACTTGGTTTATGATCGATTTGGATCAAATTTAGAAATATGCGATCAATCACGCGTAAAACTGTTTGATTTTTCAACAAAACTACCCCGAGTTTATCTCCCTTTTTATTTCCAAGTTCAACCTTATAAGCCCTCAATCTTAGATGAAGTTTTGGCAAATTAATAAAACAGAAAACATTGGGAGTGGGGGCTATAGCCCCCTAGCCCAACAGAAATTACAGACCTGATAATACTTCCCCAAGTTTTAGCCGAGCAGTTAAGAAGCTCTCACATAATTTTTTGAAAATTTAGTTTGACTTCTAGATAGCATCACTGCCATTAGGAAGTCACTGGTAGCAGTCTCGTAATGAAGAGTGTACTGTATTTATAGCCATAAATGTACAGTGGAAGACAATATCTTAGGCTGTACAAAATTACTTTCAGATATCATTAGCAGGGATGGAAGTGAAGCGTTCCCCACGGCTGACAAGCTTAGCAGATCGCTCCAAATTTGTGTGGCTGTGGGTTGGCGGGATGTCTGCGCGCGCCATATCCAAGAAGATGGACGCTAGTCTCACAACTGTGTGTAGGTGGATTAAGAGGTGGCGGCGGGAGGGTCATATCTACTCTAGATCCCGCACTGCCAAATATTTTGAGCAATATTCTTACTACGCCAGTCAGTTTCCTACCATAGTTCCTTCTGAAATATCCTGCTGTTGTAAGGAAATTCTCTTTAGCCGTAGGACATTAGCCCTGCTCAATCAGGGGTTCCACATCAACAATATTCACTTTGTTATGGTGAGAGTCTAATTACTTTACTGCATGATTACAAGCAACCCCAGAAGAATTCCTCATTTCATTGATGTAAGTTACCAGAAACCTTATCAACCCTGGCAATAAACAATGACGAAGTTTTATCACGAAATGAGTATGTTGGGTTATGGAGAAAAGTCTTGAAATGAGTATGTTGCGTTGGGGGGGGGGGGATGGCTTGTACTGACCCAGTTAGTAATACTTTCAGGCGTCTGTGATTCAGTCTCAGCTGGATGTAATTATCTGGCACTAACTGTATTTAAATACTAGAATTTTCCATTCTGTGAGGAAATTAACTATTGCAATGCCGTGCTGCCGCCAGATTATTCTTGTCAGCCTACGAAGAATCTCGTGTGATTAGTGCTTACATTATGCACATAAATAAATAAATAAATATATATATATATATATATATATATATATATATATATATATATATATATATATATATATATATATATATGTATAAGATTTTTATTTAATTAGAAGAAGCCTTCTACAGTAAAAAGGTGATATTCTGCTTGCACAGTACTCTAATCTGGGTTAAAACTGCGGTCTCTCCAATTTGAACAATCAGTTTTAAAAAGATACAATACGATGGCAGTCGCAATGACGTGCAATTTAAAGATGTAATGTCACAGTAATGTATGTTTCCTTCACTGACCTACGTGAGTTAAATTTCAGTAGGTCGAAAATTTGGGCCATGTTAAAGTAAAAGAACTGTAGTACATTTTCTTTTTTCCACTGAGTTACATTAAAATACCATATGGTCAGCTTAACTTAAAATAATTTTAAAAATTTAACTGCACTGGTTAAGGGAAGCCCTTACTTTTATACTATCGTCTCTGAAGCGCGTGTCAGATAAACCTTGTCTTTTTATAACGTTGTGCAACATTTGCTGATATTTTATTATGGGAGATATTGATCATAGTTTCAGTATTATGTGCTATTTTTTGTGAGACTCCGGCCACAGATTTTGACAGTCTCTCTGAAGCCCTGCAGGTTTCCCGTGTAGTCACTTGGATTAATTGCATCTTGTATTTCATTCATTAACTGTATATTACAGAGCTCTTGAATGATAACAATTAAGTGTTTCTTTACCAAAAATTATACACCATATTTCTTCTTGTTGGCCTCTGTATCACAGCCCTTAATTATCAGAAAATCTGTGAAAGCATTAACTGGTTTGTTGACTTCACAAAGCCTTATGACATGCAGTTTCCATCTCTCTTGTAGTCTTAGGAACGAATATATTTTGTAACGCACAATATAGAAAACTGAAGGGACAGTAGGTACATGCAAACTAACAATTTGTCAGAAAGTTGCAAGAGATCTGATTAAACATCATCGAACCATTAGATTGTGGAAAAAAAAAAAAATGCATTTTACTGAGTTCAGACTATAATCCCCTTCATAGGATGGCCCTTGGGACTCAATACACTTAGGACAGCGGTCATTTCTTTCCTGGAAATATTTTGTAAACCAGATTTCGTGGTCGCCAGCAGTGTCTTTCGATAATGCAACAAAAACGCTGCTGGCGATCTTATTTGTGTCCTCAAATCTCGAACCCTCCAGCGACATCATCAGTTTTGGAAATAACCCAAAGTCGCAGAGAGCCATGTCAGGAGAACCTGTTTGGCCTTAAAATACCTCATAACATAGGATGAGTGGACTGGAGCATTGGCATAGTGGAGCTGCCAGTTCTCTGCCTCCCACAACTCTCGTATCCCGCAACGAACTGCGTTCTATAGGCGATTTGGAACTCTCAGTTAATAGGCTACTCTTTATTGTTTGTTTGGTCTTTTTGCGCGTACTCGTAATGAACAACACCTTGGAAGTCAAAAACAGCTTCACTTTACTCCAGACCTGCTATGCCTTCTTTTTCTCTGGTGATTCCAGTGACCTGCATTGTGACGACTGATCTCTTGTTTCTGGGTCATATCCACAAATCCATGACTATCATCAGTTATCTTCTTCATAAAGTCTGGATTCTGATTGGCAAAGTTCAACATGCGGCAAAGATCTTGTTGGCAATCCCCAAAACTGACTTTAATAATGTTTCAAGCAATGGATGTGTGTGCTACACTCTATGTGTGTTGAGTCCCAAGGGGCACTCTTTGAAGGGATTTGAAGTCTGAACTTAGAAAGTTTTTTTTTTTTTTTTTTTTTTCCCACCAGCTGAAAGTCGGACATTTTTCGATCAGACCTCGTATCCACAGTTGATACTGGCTTAAGTGAAATTTTACCTGTGCACCCATAATGTATCCCCTCATGTCTCAGCAAAAGGAGTTTCCTGGTAATCCCCTCAGAATCACCCCACACACTAACCATCTCTGGTTTTAAGGTCAGGTGTTGTTTATTCATTTTGAAAAGATCATGTAACATCCTCTTTCTGAAGTTTTTTTTTTTTTTTTTGCTTAAAAAAAAAAAAAAACGAAGCTGGATCCCTGGGAAAAAGTTTTCATCAGGAACAACTGAATATAAACGTCAAAATCAAGATCCATCACAAGAAGCCTTGACACATGAGTTTAAAAGATTGGTGGTTAGGCCTAGGTGCAGAGGGTGACTGATGTCAACTGCACACACGAAGATTTGAGAGTATCTGTTAACTTTTGTCAGAGACAGCTGGATTATAAAAGGGTGAGAGTGCATTAACAACACTGTGGAAAAAAAAAAATTATTTTTTACAGAAAATTTACTGGCATCCCTTCTGCCAAACATTATCTGTAAAATTTACAGTGTTCTGTAAATTCTTTTCTATAAAAACCACGAAACATTATCTGTAAAATGTATTGTCTTCTGTAAATTCTTTTCTTTAAAAAGCCAAACATTATCTCTATAATTTGGTGTTCTGCAAACTCTTTTCCGTAGAAAATGCCAAACATTATCTGTAAAATTTACAGTGTTCTTTACGTTCTTTTCTGTTAAAAAAGGCTTTCTGTAAAATATTTTCCAGAAATTTTTAAAAATGGGAAAAATTATTTGATTACTGTATTTTTTCTACAGTATTTTATCGGAAATATTTACTAGCATACATTCACTGTAAAAACCTTCACAGTATTAAGTTTAGTAGAAATTCTGGTGGAATTTCAGTGAAATTTATTCTTGATGTTAGCGGAATAAAATTTTTCTTACAAAACTGCCAATATAGATTTATGTCATAATTAGTGCAGTTATAAAAATGAAAAAGCCTTGCAAACATACCCTGAATTAACAACCTTTTGGAAAATGAATACTGAAATAGCACAACTATAATAAATGCATTTTATTTTCAAGTGCAACAGCCACTCTGTTCCATTTTCATCACAATATCAACTAATTCAAAACTAACTAATACTGTGGAAATCAGATTATTCAGCACTTATGAGAGCCTTGTAGGTTTGCTATCATTGTAATTAGCTGCACAAGGAAAATACTAACATTTAAGTCCATTAGGTAGAGTGTAGCCTATACACTGTATATACACTGTATATGGCTAGTGAGGGAGTGATCGCCCTCTACCTACACAGATCAAAAGCCCTCGGGAGCAGGGGGGTGGTTGCTTTCTCAGGCAGAGGAACTCCTTGAGAGTGAAATGGCTGGGAAGCATGCTGGCACGTGACTGGCTACAGCATAGCTGGGTCTTTCGGGTGTGGGCGATCAGGCAAGTTAGCTGTCTACTGCGGCTGCAACACAATGGCGAGGTGCTCAGGAAGTTAGCCAAAGAAACCTTGATGGACTCTGAAAGAACAATAATGGCCCCCAGTCCCGTGCAGCCCTTAAATGGGCAGGGGGTGCTAAGAATCTCACGGTTGCCTCAATTACAATCTAATTCCTTTGTCAATGCAAAAAATGCAATTAAAATTGGTAACTGGAATGTGAGAACGCTAAATCATGACGGTAAAATCGATGAGTTAGTGAAGGTTTTTCAAAATTACGGACTTGATATTTGTGCTCTGACAGAAACTAGATTAACTGGAGTCGATAAGTTGGATTTGGAGGATGGTATACGTTTATTGATATCTGGTCGACAGGATGGAATGCATTATCAGGGAGTAGGATTGTTGCTGGGTTGTAAGGCAAATAAGGCTTTATGTGAGTGGGATCCTATAGATGAGCGATTGTTATACGCACGGTTTAAATCAAATCATGGCAACATCAGTCTGTTTGTGTGTTATGCACCTACTAATGATGCACTCGATGAAAGGAAAGACACATTTTATGAAAAGTTGCAAGAAGGAGTAGGAAGGGTACCTAGACATGATGTTTTGATCTGCGTTGGAGACTTTAATGCAGTAATGGGCTGTTCAAATGAGGGATTTGAGGCATGTATGGGTAAGATGGGAGTTGGTAGTAGGATGAGTGAAAACGGAGTGAGGTTTGGAAGCTTCTGTCTAGCAAATGACTTAGTCATCGGGGGCACACTCTTTCAGCATTGCAATATACACAAGACAACTTGGGTGTCGCCGTGTGGAAAATATAAAAATCAGATTGATCACATCGCTATCAGTAGGAGGCATAGAAGTTCTCTGCTAGATGTTCATGTTAAACGGGGAGCGGATATTGGTAGTGACCATCAACTCAGCATTGCAAAAATAAGGTTTAAACTTAAAAATCAGAAGAAGGAAAAATCTGGTGTTGGTAGATACGATATTGTTAAGCTTAGAAGGGAAGGAGAAGAAAAGGAGGAATTCAGATTAGAATGCAGAAATAGGTTTTTGGTGTTGGAAACGTTGGAAGAGGGGGAGAGAAGTGTAGATGAGATGTGGGAGGATGTGAACAAAGTTTTGCATGAGACTGCTGAATGTACGATTGGAAGGAGACATAGATTCAGGAGAAAGAAATGGATATCGGAGGAAACGTGGGATATGATAAAAAAGAGAGGTGAGGCTAAATTGAGGAGTGAGATGCAATGCGTTGATGAACGAGAGATTGAATTAGCAAGAGCTGCGTACTGGAGTTTGAATTCAGAAGTAAGAAGGTTAGCTAGGAGAGATAAAAGAAGATGTGTGGATGAAAAGGTTGCAGAGACTGAAATCTTAATAAACAAAAATGATGGACAGAGTCAAAGAATAGCATATGAATCGATTAGAGAACTGAGTGGTAATGCAGGTAAACGCAAGGAAATACCAGTTAGAGACAGGGAAGGAAATTTATTGACCAAAGATGGAGATATTAAAAATAGATGGAAAGAGCATTTTGAGACAGTTCTTAATAGACCAATACCACCAGAAGAGGATATACCGTCTGCTCAGGAAGATTTAAATATAGAAACAGGAGAGTTGAGGCTTGCAGAAGTGGAGAAAGCAGTAAAACAGTTAAAGAATAATAAGGCACCAGGGGAGGATGGTTTATTTCCGGAAATGTTTAAGGTGGAGGGGGATAGATTAATAATGATCTTGACCAAGCTATTCAATAAGATATGGGTGACGGGGTTACTACCATCAGTTTGGAAGAATGGTGTAATTGTTAAAGTTCCGAAGAAGGGAGACCTGAGTGAATGTGGTAATTGGAGGGGAATCTCTTTGTCACCGATAGCTTTGAAAGTTTTCAGTAGAGTGTTGTTAAATAGGTTGGAGCCGGTGGTTGAGGGTATTCTGAGGGATGAACAGGCTGGTTTTAGAAAGGGACGTGGTTGCAATGATCAGATCTTTATAGTTAGGCATTTGATGCAGCAAGTTAATGAAATGAGAGTACCGTTAAGTCTTTGTTTTGTTGATTTTGAAAAGGCTTTTGATAGTGTTTCGAGAGAGACTATGGGGAAGATCATGAGACATTATGGAATACCAGAGGAGTTTGTGAGGGTCATTATGAACATGCATGAGGACACATTTTGTAAAGTGATGGTTGATGGTTGTCTGAGTGATTCGTTTGAAGTCAAGTCCGGAGTAATTCAAGGTGGTGTTCTATCGCCTTTACTATTTATATTGGTCATTGATTACATTATGAAACGCGTTGGAACAGATACCGGTGCAGGTATACTTTGGGGAGAGAACAGGAAACTTTTGGATTTAGATTATGCAGATGATATTGTTTTGATTTGTGATGGGCCAGAAGAGATGCAGAGAGTGTTGGACTGTTTGGTGAGTGAAGGTCGCAAGGTGGGTTTGGTTATTAATTGTGGAAAAACTGAAATAATCAATATGAATATGGAAAATGCGCAGGAATGTGTAATTGGAGGTATGGTTGTAAAGCAAGTTGATAGGTTTAAATATTTAGGTACTTATTTAGCCAAGGATGGTTCTTTGAACTTTGAATTCGAGGAAAGGTTAAAGAAGGCTAATCAGGCAATGGGAATGCTTAAAAATATTTGGAATAATAACAATTTCTCTGTGCATACAAAAATCAAACTTTATAAGGTAATGGTTAGGAGTATCTTAATTTATGGACACGAGTCTTGGTACAGCACAGTGACTATGGAAAATAAATTCTTGGTGTTTGAAAATAAAGCACTTAGAAGTTAAGTGGTGGGAAAGGATACCAAATAGTAGAATCAGAGAAATAACGGGAGTGCAGCCGGTCGATGAATATGTTAGGTTCTCACGATGGAAGTGGCTAGGACATGTGTATAGGAGACAGGGAATAGTACGAGGTACACCAGGGTGGGTGGCACTTGGTAGGAGAGGTAGAGGAAGGCCAAAAGAGACGTGGGTGAGGACAATGAGACGGGAAGTTGGAGATGAGTGCTGGGGAGATCTTGAGGAGTTAGCACAAGATAGGATGTGGTGGTGTGAGTTCATCGAGGCCCTAAGCATCCCCGAGGGTGCCACAGGAAATGACTGATTGATTGAGGTAGAATAACTTACATCTACTGGTACATTTAAAGGATTTTTTTTTTTACATTATTCTTAGCAGATCTTGACTATCACGAGTGAACTGATATGGCAAAATACAAAAGTAAAAAAATATTTCTTATCACACCTGTGGGGAAATACTTCACCTGAACATAAGTATACAAAAATTGCTGTTTTTTTTTTCTATTTTCTTACGACATCTATGAAAATTAAATAAAGTACAGTATTACTGGAACTATACATGTTTAAGAGAGAAAGATGTGTGAAAGGAATGCAAGGACTGATGTATGCAAGACATGCCTATCTGAAACAGGAAAACTGGATACTTTTCACTGAGGCCACCCTCTTGGAGGAATCAGGGTATCAGAGTTATATTTTACGGTAGAAACCCGGATGTCGTCCTTTCATCTATGCAGAAATGTGCTAAATTAGTGGGAAAAAAATTTGGACATTAAATTTTACTCCACACATTGCATGTATCCAACAACCTATCAGGATAGGTTGGGAATGATTTTTTTTCTTCGTAAAAGGTACACTAGAGTCGTAGGAACTTGAATGAGGAGAAAGAGAAATTATCTGAGAAAAGTTTTCAACTAAAACACCATCACTATGATATATACCATCGGTAGGGGTGAGTTCAGACACTTTTCGAGTTTTTTTTTTTTTACCTCTTTTTCTTGCTTTCTGGTTTATGGCAGAGGTTAAGTGCCCAAAAGGGAGCTGAATCATATGGCTATCAAATCATAACACCCCCAAAAATTAGAGATCAGTATTTTGGTAGGGAAAAATTTTAATGAATGTCCGAACTTAAACTCAGGTGGTGGGTATGTTTGGACATATGATGGGGGGAGGGGGGGGGAATCCGGACGATCACTGAAATAAGCTATAAATCGATAATCTTCAACTATACATCCTTGCCGGACATGTGAGGGGCTTGTTCGGACACCTGGCAATTTTTAAAAAATAATTGCCATTATTTTGAGGAGGTACAAAATATAACTATGCAGGTACCGTAAGTTGAAGGTACTTTAAGGCACTGTAGATAAACACAGGAACTTTGATGATCACAGACAATTCTGTTACATTAATAAGATGTGCAAACTTAGCTACAATTATTAGCCTACTTAGGCCAGCAATACGAATGAAAGATCCCTTGCATATACTGTGGTATTGGTAAAGCATACGGCACAAGAATACAAAATAATGACTGTTATGAACCAACTAACTTAAGTGTTCATTATGAGTATTTACCCTAATACAAACTTAGAGAAATATAATATTTAACCTAGGTATTCTCTTTGGCAGACCATACCCGTAAATGATTTACAACCATTTTGGTGGCACCACTTTGAGCAGTTTTACAAAACAGAGGTACCTGCACCTATGCAGGTATCGTAAGTTGTAAGCACTTTAAGGCATTTAAAATAAACATAGGAACAGATTATCACAGACAATCCTGTTATATTAATGAGATGTGCAAACCTAGCTCCAGTATCATCCAACTTCGGCCAGCAATTTAAATTCACATCAAAAATCATTCTTTCCCTCCTATCAGGTTCTGGCTCAGCTGCAAACAGTACTATATCATCTATATCAATCTCACAACTCTCATCACCTGGAACATTGGAGTTCACAAAAACAAGGGGGTTCCTTCCACATGATTTAGAAACCTAACTTTCAGAGCTGGCGTCACTTGTATGATCACTGCCATATATTATCTGTTCATATATATCTCTGTTCATTATACACCTGGACTATCACCCAGTCATGTAATTTAGGATTACGTACTGGTACCTCTTCTTTTCCAGTAGTCTCTCATGTTGAACTTTCTTCTCTTCTCCCATCTTGTATAGTTTCACATGCATTCTGTCTCATTTCTGGTGGGTCATTCTCAGTCTCTCTCATCTTCTAGTACTTCAATGTCTGCTCCTCCTTTAGTAGGATTCTCCTCTGTTGCCGTCGCTCTTGCTATATCTATCTCATCCACCTCTTGTGTCACCCCATGTGTTGCAGATGAATGCTGAATTCCCGGGGCTACACGTCTTACAGGCTGTATAATGGGGGACAACTTTCTTTTCTGTTTGACATTTCCTGAACTCGAAGTTGACGGACGACATTTGTATTCTGTTTCAAGTGCTGGAGTTGAATCAACCACGTCATAACTGTAACTGCTGTCACTGGAGATAGAATGGCCACTAAAACTTTTACATTTTATGCTTCTCCCTGGGGGAACTGCCAACTTCCTCCGGTCACGGCAGAGTTTGGAAGTAGATGAGCCATATCTGAATGCTGCTAGCATGTTGATCAAGGACGTATCAAGAGATGAGCGTACATTTTCAGCACTGGCACCCGCACTCTCACTGATGTTGGCACTGCCCCGGGAAGGGCTTTCAGATGGTGTTAGGTGATCCCCAGGATCTTGAGACTCATTTGTGCTTGGAGCCTGGGCAGTCTCAGATTCCCTGTCTACTTCTGGGGGTCGAATTATCACTTCCTCTGCATTCAATGAATGTATACCACACTTCCTGAATCCACTCTGTATGTTCTTCTGCAGTTTTTTTTTTTTTTTTGTTTATCCATAAGTTTAGCGAGAAGTTTAGGGAACTATGATTTTGGAAGAGTGGGATTTTTCCTACTTAGGGAGGTTGCTTTGAAGTCCGTCAATATGGCTTGCCAGTGACCTTTCATTGGGCCAAATACAGACACATCCAACGGTTGAGTGAGGTGTGTCGAATTTGGAGGCAGAAACACGAAGGATATATTGTTCTTCTTACAAGTTTTCACCACTGCCACACTCACACGGCTGGAGAGATTATCGAGAATAATTAATTACTTTGTGACCATCTTTAGATCTGGCATGAAGGAGAATAATTCTGAAGTAACAGTCCTCAAATGCTGTCCCATCAAATCACCCACTGTCTGTACGGTTATATCTTGTATTTGAAGGACCTCCCTCAGTCTACGAGTAATATATATGTTTTGCTTTATAAACTATGTAGGGAGGCATTAATTTCCCAGATGCTGTGCACGCAAACATTAGGGAGGTGGACGACTTGGTGGAGTTCATTACTCTTTCTGGCTATTTGCAACCTCGACGGACAATCACTTTTTTCCTGCCTGGATTGTCAGACGGATGGTCTCACCATAGTTTATGATGTGATGTGGAGATACATTTTCAAGTTTTTTTTTTTTTTTTCCAGATTACTAATGTATGACCTAATGACACTAGGAGTAACTTTTGCTCTGGCCACTTTAATGTTCTGAGACATAAGGTGATTGAGTTCATGTTTGTGGCGTTTCAAGAAGCTTTGTGCCAATTAGGATCAGGGAGATTATTCTTGAATCTTTTCACCGTTACATCATTTCTATCCAGGTTCATTTTAATCAGTAAACGCAGCTCCATTGTGTCTAATGGGAACCCCACTGAGAAAGAGTTAGCAAACTCTTCACAGTATTCTGTTATTCCCCTTTACTTAACACAGTTTTTCTCCTAGTTCGCTTAACATGTTTCCTTTCAACAGCATCATGAAGTGTGCTTTTGGAGTAGCCATACTGGAAAACTGCTTGTCTTACACTGAGGTCACCGTTTCTGACAGCATCAACAGCTCTCTGGAAATTGGACTCAGACCTCTCTAGATTATAACCACCTCTACCACCGTTCCTAGTCGCTCCTATCGAATTATATATTTGTCGCATTGTCAGTTTTCACAGGATGGCTGCCCTTTTTAGAGTTCATGCACTACCTAGTGCTATGACCGTTCCTATAAAAACGATATGCAGGGTAAAAGGGTGATGCATTTATTCACATAAGCCTCATTTCTAGGCAGAAATAATAACATTTTACAGGTTTTTACTCTTGTCCGAAATCACCTTTCATTAACCCGCCCCATCCCGACCACTTTTCCACCACTGACTCCCCCCAATCCCGACCATTTTTGGAATTTTTTTTTTTGGCTCAAACCTCCGCTTTTGGTGAGAAACATCGAAAATTCATAGAGAAATCGCTCACCTGAGGTTTAAAATACTCCATACAGGTAGGAGTACCTCCTTACCTTACTGGATTTCCTAACAGGCTGGCACCAAAGAAAACGAGTTCTATGGGAGGATAACTATTTCACACCACTCATGAACGGTATTTATTTATTTACTTGGTACGAATTTATATGTAGTACGAGAGTATATTGGTTTTCAAGCAGTAATATAGGCGTTATAAGCATTGTTTCACTCACTAATACCTGACCTTTTTTTGCCACATTACCTGATCATCATTTATGACTGTTTCTTCCTCTAATGCTATGTAAAGTTTGTCCTCCACATTGTCATTGATTGGGGAATCACTCTGGCCCTGAATTTCGTACCATGGCATGACATGGCTTTACTGGCCAGGTCACTGATAACAGGTGAATTGCTGAGGCAATGGCATGCAGGGGGGTGGAGGAGGTCATGCTGGGTAAGGCATGTCCCTGCCTGGCATCTTGTAGAGGAAGGTGTCACGTGTATACGTACCAAAAATCACTCGCGAAAATTGAAAATTGTGCAAATTAGGGACCTTGCAATTGATTTGCATTTATGTACATCGACGGGATTGGCAGTGACAAAACGTGTGGACATTAAAGAAAGTCGACGGGATGTCACGGGTTAAACGCCAAATTAAGCAAATATGCAATACAGATAGCACTAATTTCATTATGTCTATCTTCACTCGTCACATTTTCCTGACTAATGACACTCTTTAATGTATTCTATGTGCTCTGGCAGGTGTTTACCAGAAGAAGTTTGACAGTATTAAGATTTTTCATACAAATTGTAATCATGATAATTATTATTATTATTATTTTTTTTTTACCATACTCAAACATTACATTAAAAGAAGATATCACCATGGCAGCAAGAAAGAAACTAAAGGAACAAACACATGTAAACCAATTTCTGACTGATCATTCTTTCTGAGAGATATCCAGTACTAAAACATTTTATTGCACAACTGAATGACCCCCCTCCCCGCGCATCCGATCTCACCCCCGCTGACGGTATATATATATATATATATATATATATATATATATATATATATGTGTGTGTGTGTGTGTGTGTGTGTGTGTGTGTGTGTGTAGAGAGAGAGAGAGAGAGAGAGAGAGAGAGTTACTGTACCTATTATACTATAGCTCAGTACCAAAATTAGAGGCAATTGTGGCACTATTTATCATAGTTTCCATGCAAATCTACACTGCATGATTCCTAGTGATGAACAAGAACTTACAGCATTCTTTATATTTTGCTGTTAAGCAATTAAAAAAACAAATTAACATTGTTTCCATCTTGACACCATGGTTACCAAATATTAAAATACAAAAGTTTTATTAAATAATAATATCTGCAACAAGTAAGTCTTCATTGGTTACGAAGCCGCTCTAGAGATATGTACCCAGTACCTCAGAGGAACATGCAGGGTAGGAAGGATAGATAGGGAGAGTAGCTAAGGAACGTGTATGTAAAAGATGTGTCATGTCTGAGAAATGTAAGTTTATAAATTGTAGAGTTGTTGAAAGGGTGAAGAAAATACCTTGCGATGGTCTGGTCATATGGAGGGAATGAACAGTAGTTTCATGACTAAGAGAATATGTAGGAGTGGTATCAGAGGGATCGGTGTTAGAGGGAGACCACCCGTGAGTTTAGACGGCAGAGAAGCAGAACAGAAAAGAGACGTGAAAGAAGAATGTGAGGACTTGGGTGTGCAAGAAATAGTCTATATGTCAAAATAGGGAATGCTGGAGACTCTTTTGTCATGGCTACAGCCTTGGAGGGAGTTGCCTGAACGAACACGGAGTCAGAGCTATAGATAGTTACCTGAAGGAATGTGGAATCAGAACCGTAGATAGTTGCCTGAGGGAATGAGAAATCAGAACTACAGATAGATAAATAGAACAAGAAATCTCTCTTCAACAGAAGGATTTGCTTATGCAGGTAGAATAAATTAAATGAACTGAGCTCTCCTTGTCCTATATGATATCCTATAAAAGAAAGGGGTAGTTACACGTTAAAATTAAATCACATCAATTTGCCTTTTTAAAATATGGATCTGCTGTTTTTAGCATGATCATGGCCAATAAAAGTAAATATGTTAACATTAAACCACCACTGTGTCAAGGTCGCCCTTATTTTGAGAATATACATAATTGTTACATTCTTTTGTTCTCATATTGCTGTCACTTATTCTACACTGACACTTCCGGTTTCGATACAATAACTTTTGCAAAGATTTTAGCATCTCCATAATCATCATCATCATCATCTTAATTATGATTAGTATACAGAGGAGTATGGTTTTTAAAACTAAAATAATAATCTATGAAGTTCACACTGGGAGAAGCAGACAATAACATCTAAAATACAAGTTAAACAAGATTTTTTTTTGTGTGTGGAAGCACTAGGAGAATTCAGGCAAAATTAAGTCAGAAACCAACTAATATACCGTAATACATGTAACAACCTCAAGATATTATTTCCACTAATGCTACACAAACCTATTAGAAATTCAATTCCAAAAAATTCTTGAAATTTTATAAAAGAGCAAATTCCTCATCAAGAGAAAGCTGTTTTCATAATTAACCCCTTAAGGGGTGGGCGACTAATATACACCCCTGTAGGACTCCTCATTTTCCGGAAATAAAGTATTAAGGAATAAGCCTAGACATACATAATGTACATATGCGTAAATGGATGAAAAACAAAGAAAAGACGTATTACATATGCAATACAGGGTGACACCTGGCTGTGAGAGGTTGTTGTTGTAGCTGTGGCACAGTAGCAAATATGGCCAGCTTGCCACCAGGCAAAGTGGGGGTGAGGCTAGCAGAATATTCACTCTTTGGTCTTCTTCACTACTAAACACCAAATTTTATCATTTATGCACTGTTTACTATATTCTATGTCTTCACTTTATATCTTGCACACTACATATTATATATGATTGTATAAATTTTCAAGTCTGAAATAGGTAATTTCTATTTTAATAGAACTTTTAAAACTAAAATTTAATCACATGCATTTATTTAAAGCTGTTCACTCATTAATTATTATGTAGTTCTTGAGGGTGTGATAGTTCCAGAAGCAGCACACACACACATACCAGCATTATGGGAGGAGGTAGGCTGAGGAGACCGCAAACTGCCCTGACAATCGTTGTCTTGGATAATACTGATGATGAGCGTGGCTGGGCAAGCGTAGGTAGCTGTTTACAGACTTGAGTAGGTAGAGGGCATGACAGTATGGGTCAGCGATGCCATATTGCCCAATTTCACCAATGAATAATGACAAAAAATGGCCATACTTCACATAACGTTACCTGCCTTCTTATGTACAAACGTTAGGCAACGGTGGTTGCCTTTTAGGTAGGTATTTAACTCCTCCTTTAACATCAGCATAAGCATTAGTGAGAGACAGAACCTTGGGATGAACATAAAAGTCTCTTGCAATTTTTCTTAATTTCTACTTTGCTCCCACTCTCTGGGTTGATCCAAACAAAACATCTTCAGTGATAAAGACTGTGATGTACATCTATCTATCTATTACCAGACGCCTCAATCCCGTTTGGGGTGGCCACAAACAAATAGCCTCCAAGTCGCCCTGTCCCCCGCCATTTCACTGCTCTGCTCCCAACTCACACCCCCCTCTCTCATATACCTCTCCACCCCATCCCTTCATCTCATCCTCGGCCTCCCCCTCCTTTTTCCCCCCTCCACCTCACTCACATACACTCTCTTCGTCAGTCTTTCACCCTCCATCCTCTCCACATGG
The DNA here is from genome assembly GCF_032717465.1 of Coenobita brevimanus. Classification (NCBI taxonomy): domain Eukaryota; kingdom Metazoa; phylum Arthropoda; class Malacostraca; order Decapoda; family Coenobitidae; genus Coenobita; species Coenobita brevimanus. The sequence continues at coordinate 31,807,695 of NC_136961.1, read as the reverse complement.
CCAAACCACCTCAGTGTGTTCCTCATAATGCTTCCTATCACATCCACATCAACACCACAACGCTTCTTTATATCCTCAATCATCAGCCTGTCTCTCCATGTGGCTCCACAGGCTCCTCTTAAATAACTCATTTCCACTGCTCTCACTCTTCACTTGTGTTCTTCCAACAACGTCCAAGCTTCACTTCCGTACGTTAGAGTTGGTATCACAATACTGTCATGTAGTAACTTTTTCACTTCCATGCTCACTTCCCTGTTTCTTCTCACTGCTTTCAAAGAACCAGCAACCTTTCTTCCCTGCTGTACCCTTTCAAGCACTTCACCCTCCAAACCTCCATCCTTACTCGTCACACTACCCAAGTACTTAAATGTACTCACATTTTCCAATTCCTCACCATCCAACCTCGCTGTACATTCACTGACTTCACCTCTCTCAAAGACCATCACTTTACTCTTCCCTACATTCACCTTTAGATTCCGTTTCTTACACACTCTCTCAAAGTCATCCACCAAGCCTTGCAGCTCCCCTTCGTCTTCACTCAACAACACAGTATCATCTGCAAACAACAGTACAGGGAGTTTCCAAACACTATCCTCTCTCACCAGGGCCACTCCAACATCCACTACCCTACCTTGTACCTCTTTTATTACCCCATCCATGTACAGATTAAACAACCATGGAGACATGACATCCCTGTTTCAAACCAACTTTCAAAGAGAAAAATTCACTTAGTTCATCATCCACACACACTGCAGCCTTCGCACCATCGTACATACTCTTCACAGCATTCAACAACTTCCCATCTACTCCCAATATTCTTAACACTTTCCACAAGCCTTGTCTATCCACCCTGTCATATGCTTTCTCCAAATCCATGAAAGCCGCATACAACTTCTTTCCCTTCTCTAGAAACTTTTCCACTAAAGATCAAAGAATGAATATCTGATCTACACAACCTCTTCCCTTCCTAAAGCCTTCCTGTTCTTCTCCAACTAATTTCTCTGTTCTTTCTCTAACTCTGTCAATAAGTATCCTACCATACACTTTTCCTATTATACTAAGAAGACAAATGCCCCTATGATTACCACACACTTCTTTTTCCCGTTTTCCTTTGTACAAGGGAATAATTATACCTGACTTCCAATCCTCCGGGACTCTACCTTCCTCCCAGGCCAATCTGCACATCTTCCACATCCATTCTTCTACTATCTCTCCCCCATGCTTCACCATTTCACCACACACTCCATCAATTCCTGGGGCTTTCCCCGATTTAACTTTCTTCATTGCTTCCACAACTTCTATCCTACTGATTTCTTCCTGTCTTCTCACCTTCCTCTTTCTCCCAGCCATTCCCCAGCCGCTTATACTCGCATTACTTCCATCCTCTACGTTCCACAATTCCTTAAAGTGTTCTCTCCATCTGCTCACTTTTTCTTCCTTCTCCACTAGTAATCTACCATTTTTATCTTTCACTCCCCTGCTAATTTCACTTCCACCCTGTCTTACCCTTTTCACCTCTCTCCAGAACATTTTCTTACAGTCCCTCCACTTTACACTCAAATTCCTTCCAAATTCCTCATCCACTCTCTTCTTATTCTCTCTTACTAATCTTTTCACCTCTCTCTTTCTCTCTACATATAACTCTCTCTTCCGCCTCTCAACTTCTACCACGCCCCTATTTCTCACGTGATGTACATACTGTATAAAATTGGCATTGTTGTCTTTACATTCGAACACAAAAAATTAGTGTATAACATTGGCACAAATGTCTTTATACTCAGACAGATAATACAGCCTATCCTCGTCTAACACTGTTTTCCCTAAAGGCGGTATCACTCTTAGACCAAAAGTGGCTTACATGTGAGCAGCTTTTGAGAGGCAAAACGGCTAGCAGAGTCGAATGCCTGTCACATTCGTGTGTTTTTGTGAGCTGAAAAGGCTAACAGTGTTGTCTGCCTCGACACCTCGTCGTCATTTGTAAACAAACCACCACGGAGTACACAGTCCCTTTTCCTCAGTTTCTGCAACCGCCTCACATTCTTTAGCAACTCCAGCGCCACAAAGCAGTTTACTAGAGTTTTCCTTGCTGCAGGATCCACATCGAATGCAGGTCACAATCTGATTTCCACTTGTTGTTTGGAAAATAGCAGACAGCCTCTGCAGCTGGTCACCAGTGTCCGAATACCGATTTAATGTCACAAGAAAAAATAGAAATGAATAAAAAACAAAAGAATTAAATTATTTTTACTTAACAATTTTAGTTACAGTTTACTTCTGTGAATAACAATATTTTCTGACCAGTTACAAAACTAATATAGGCTCATTTGGGTTCTAGTCCCACCAGGCTGTGGGTCAAACTTGTTATCCATTTCACCTTACAAGTGAAATCTCGCTCCCTATGGGTCAGTTTGGCTACCCTCACAAAACTGGCTCGCATGTTAGCCACTTCTGACCCAGTGTGACGCCACCTTAACAAGAAAATGGTCTAACATGGTACAATTTTCCGGAAGCAATATCGCTTCAAACATGGTCATTGATAAGCTAACACGTGTCCATAAACAAGTTTATATCTCACCTTAATTTTGCAAGATATCATACATTAATTTGACATGTGAGGTGGTGTGTGGGGTGAAGAGAAGACGAAAGGGGATGCAAGGAACAACATAGTGGAATGAAGAGGTGAGAGAGGCTGTGGCACAAAAGAAGAAAGCTTATAGTGTTTGGATGAGAAACAGGGGCGTGGAAGAAGTTGAGAGACGGATGACAGAGTTATATATAGAGAGGAAGAGAGATTTGAAAAGATTGGTAAGAGAGAGTAAGAAGAGAGTGGATGAGGAATTTGGAAGGAATTTAAGTGTAAAGTGGAGGGAACGTAAGAAAATGTCCTGGAAAGAGGTAAAGAGAGTTAGACAGGGTGCCAAAGTAGTTGGGGAGTGAAAGATAAAACTGGTAGATTACTAGTGGAGAAGGGAGAAAAAGTGAGCAGATGGAGGAAGCACTTTAGGGTATTGTTGAACATAGAGAAAGTAATGCGAGTGTAGGTGGCTGGGGAATGGCTGGGAAACAGAGAGATGTGAGAAGAGAGGAAGAAATTAGTAGGATCGAAGTTGAGGAAGCAATGAAGAAAGTTAAAACGGGGAAAGCCCCAGGAATTGATGGAGCGTGTGGTGAAATGCTGAAGCATGGGGGAAAGATAGTGGTAGAATGGATGTGGAAGATGTGCAGATTGGCCCAGAAATTATTCCCCTTTACAAAGGAAAAGGGGAAAAAGAAGTATGTGGTAAACATAGGGGTATTTGTCATCATAGCATAATACAAGTGGTCGTGGGCCCTTAGGGCCCCTCGCACTTGCTCCTGCAGAGGGCTCTCGCACTGCTATAATATATTTTAGTTATAGCTGTGGGCAAAAAATTGTACGGAGATCCTATGCCGGGCGCCGAGAGAGGAGTTTTTTTGTTCAAAATGTGATCGCTTATTAAATATAGTAAAAGTTTATCAATGGTGATGGGACCAAGGTTTTTTCACATCAGCGATTTTTTTGCGATTTTTGTGCCAATTTAGGTGCGATTTGAATGTGCAGTTTCGGCTGCCCAAAACACACACATACACACAAATGAAATTGATGAAATACAGAAGCAGATGCACTTGCAAAAGGAAGAAATAGAAAAACTAGGAAGGGAGGCCAATAAGAAAGACACAACCATCAGTGAATTAACAGTGGAACTGAGTACACTTAGGAAGAAAACGAGTGAAATGGCAAGTACAGTAGTCAATCATGAGAGTGTTATGGAGGAGTTAAAAAATGACACAGAGACAATTAGGCAAGTAAGCAGTCTTATTGACCAGAGCAGTGATATCGAGGAGAAGATAACACAGGTGAATGAAGCTGTGCAAAGCTACAAAAATGATGTGGAAACCACGTATGCTGAAATGGTGAAAGTAAAGAAAGACTTAGAAACGAGGGTGGACGAAAGAGCATTAAAAAGGAAGTGAAAAGATTAATCCAAAACAATCCAAAGTTAGTCAGAGATTCAGTAGATATAAACAAAATATAGTAATCACTGGTATAGAAGAGGAAGAAGTAAAAAACAAGATCACAAGAGACAAAAAGGAGATGGCAAATGTAATGAGCTTACTGAAAGAAGTATCAGAGGAAATCTGTAGTAAAGACATAGATGAACACAAAAGGTTAGGGAAATATGAGAAAAGCAAGACAAGACCTCTAAAGGTGACTTTCCAGAGTGTAAACACTGTGGAAGAGATACTAAAAAATGTAAAGAATCTTATGGAAAAAGAGGAGTTCAAAAATATATGGATAAAAAGATGCCTAACACAAGAGGAACTGGAATTACTGAAAGAGAAAAGGGAGGAAGCAAAAACAAAAAATGAGGGAAGATCAGAAGAGGACAAGAAGAAATTATTTTTACAAAGTAATAGGATTGCAGGTACGAAAGTGGTACACAAACAAGATGGAATAAAAAGGAGGAAGGTAGTAGAACCATGTCATGACAAGTATATAAACAAGATGATAAAGTTGACGTACTCCAATGTGGATAGAATGGTATCTAAATTACTAGAGATGAATGATTATGTCAGAGAAAATGAACCACATATAATATGCCTAACTGAAACAAAATTAACACCAAGGATATCCAATGACATACTAAACTTAGAGGAATACAATATATGGAGAAGAGACAGAAATTTAAAAAAAGAAAAATCTAAAAGTCAATGATATAAAACTAGATATACCATCCCAAGTAGAACTGATTCCAGTAGAGATCATCACATCTGAAGGTAATGTAATTGTAGCCAATTTGTACATGCCACCAAGATCAAACACATGGGAAAGAGATGAATATGAGGACCTGGCAGAGAGTACAATTCAGAGTTTAAGATCATTACTACATAAAATGGAAGAGAAATCAGAAAGAATTATACTAACTGAGGATTTCAATACAAATATAAATTGGAATACTCTAGATATAATTAGCCAAGAAAGCTGTTGGGACCAAAAGCTTCTGGATCTCGTACAAGAGTATTTCCTAACGCAACATGTGAGGGAAACCACCAGAAAAAGAGGACTTGATGTACCTTCAGTGGTAGATCTAATATTTACTAGGCAAGAAAATGATATTGACAGTTTAATATATCACCCTCCACTCGGCAAACGCGATCATGCAGTACTAAATTATAACTTCAGGATAGCATATGACATAATAAACAGCAATGACAGTTACAAAAAGAGCCTAAACTATAAAAAGGGAAATTATCAAGACCTAAAGAAGGATTTCTTAGAAGCTGATTGGGAAAATGAGCTTAGAGGACAAGATTTAAATGCTGTATATAAAAAATTCTGTGAATTTTATGAAATAGGAGTCCAGAAGTATATCCCACAGCACAAAGAAGCAGATAAGAAAATACAGAAATGGTTCAATACAGAATGTAAAAAATCAAAAGAAAGAAGAGATTTGTTGTGGAATAGATATAGAAGACATAATAGTGAAAGGGCGTATAATAATTACAAACAAGCAAGAAACGATTATACAAGAATAAGGAGGGAAGCCCAAAAACAGTTTGAGGAGGATATAATAAATAAAAGTAGCGATCAACCAAAGCTGTTTTACAGCTATATCAGAAGCAAAACCAAAGTAAAAGATATAATACAATCAATTACGGACGAGGGAATCACTTATACACAAGAGAAGGATATTTGTGAAGCACTAAATAAGAATTTCCAATTAGTTTTTAAAGAAGAAAAAAATTTTGAGAGGGACTATGTGGAACATGCATGTTCACACATACTACCAGATATACAAATAGCAGAAAAAGTAATACAGGATGAGTTAAGTAGATTAGACAGAGGAAAAGCAAGTGGTCCTGATGAAATTTCATGTTGGGTACTACGAGAATGTGCAAAGGAGTTAAGTAAACCATTATTTTTAATTTTCAAGAAATCCTTGAGTCAAGGTAAACTACCTGATATTTGGAAAAGAGCAAATATTGTCCCCTTATTCAAGAAAGGAAATAGACAAAATCCACTCAACTACCGACCAGTATCACTGACCAGTGTTGTAAGCAAGGTATTGGAAAAGCTTAAAAGAAAAGCATGGGTAAACCATCTAGAAGAACACAGTATGATAACAGAAAGACAGTTTGGTTTCAGAAGAGGAAAATCATGTATTAATAATCTGTTGAGCTACTATGACAAAGTAACAAACACAATACAGGAAAGGGAAGGATGGGTGGACAGTATCTATTTAGATTTCAAGAAAGCTTTTGACACAGTACCACACGAAAGACTTTTATGGAAACTGTACCATCAAGGAGGAATTCGAGGCAAACTGTTTTGTTGGATGCAAGACTTTCTCATAAAAAGAGAAATGAGAACAGTACTAAGAGGAAACTACTCATCATGGAAAGAAGTGACTAGTGGAGTACCACAGGGTTCAGTGCTGGCACCAATCATGTTTTTAGTGTATATAAATGATATAAACAGTAACATTGGAAATGAGAGTTACTTGAATATGTTTGCAGATGATGCAAAAATACAAAGGAGAATTACTAACACAGACTCTTGTAAAGAGCTACAAGAAGAATTAAATAAACTTCATGAATGGAGTAGTACATGGTAAATGGAATTCAATGTGGACAAGCGTCATGTAATCAAGTTTGGTAAAAGTGGAAAAAGACCTGATTGGGATTATAAGTTAGGAAATAAAACCCTATACACATCAGAAAGAGAGAAAGACCTAGGTGTGATCATCAATAACAGACTATCTCCGGCTGACCACATCAGCGAGAAGGTACGGAACATGTATACACTGCTTGCAAATATGAGAATAGCATTCACATACATAAATGAAGACATGCTAAGAAGGATAATAACATCATTCATTAGACCAACCCTGGAATATGCATCAGTAGTCTGGAGTCCTCATCTCAAAAAGCACATAGACAAGATTGAAAAAGTTCAAAGGGCCGCTACAAGATGGATACCAAGCTTAAGGGACCTAAGCTACGAAGAAAGACTAAATAAACTGAATCTACCAACACTACAGGAGCGAAGGAAAAGAGGTGACATGATAATGCTATATAAGTGCACATCAGGGAAGGAGAAAACAGACATAAATGATTACGTAACACATGGAGAAGCATCAGCAAGAGGACACTGCAAAAAAGTGCACAAGAAGAGAGGTGATAAAGACGTAAGGAAATTCAGTTTCCCAAACAGAGCAACTGATCAATGGAATGCACTGCCGAATGAAATAGTGTGTGCCAAAACATTTCACAAATTTAAGGATATGTACGATAAATATGGTTTAAGACACGGGACAGTACGAGCTTGACTCATTCCTGTAAAGATACAATTAGGTAAGAACAATTAGGTAAGAACACACACAGACGGCTAGTGCTATAGTATATTAGAAGAAATTTATATGGTAAGATACTTATTGACAGGGTTAGCGAACTAGCAGAGGAATTAGTTGGAGAAGAATAGGCAGGTTTTAGGAAGGGAAGAGTTTGTGTAGATCAGATATTCATTCTTAGCTCTTTAGTGGAAATGTTTCTAGACAAGGGAAAGAAGGTGTATGCAGCCTTCATAGATTTAGAGAAAGCATATGACAGGGTGAATAGACAAGGATTGTGGAAAGTATTAAAAATGTATGGAGTAGATGGGAAATTGTTGAATGCCGTGAAGCGTATATATGAGGGTGCTAAGGCTGCAGTGCGTGTGGATAGTAAACTGAATGAATTTTTCTATTTGAAGGTTGGATTGAAACAGGGATATGTCATGTCTCCATGGTTGTTCAGTCTGAATATGGAAGGGGTAATAAAAGAGATACAAGGTAGGGCAGTGGATGTTGGGGCAGCTCTAATGAGAGAGGGCAGTGTTTGGAAACTCCCTGTACTGTTGTTTGCAGATGATACTGTGTTGTTAACCCACGCCGTCCCGGGGACGTACTTCCACGTCCTCACGTTTTGTCAAAGCTAATCCCGGGGACGTACTTCAACGTCCTGCAATTGCAAGGTTCATAATTTCCACAATTTTCAAAATTCGTGGGAGATTTTCGTTTCGCCTGGGTACCCAAGCCTCCCCTACCTGCCGCCAGGCGGGCAGCGTCCTAGACCCCGCATGACCCGCGCTCGCCCTTGTCTCGGTCACTCACCTGCCAGCAGTGACCCAGGTCAGACATGGCGCGGAAAGGTCTCTCAGACGAGGAAATCGCATTCCGTCCTGGAAGCCTTCACTGGAGACAGTAATTCTCCACTCGATGATGATGTGGTGGATCGCGATTACATCCAGCCAGAGGAAGAAATAAGTAGCAGTGATGAGGAGGTCCCTTTGCCCCGAAAAACGCGGTATGTGACATACCGTAAGGCAAGGGAAGGCCAGCCTGCTCCCCAACCACATGCACAGCTATCTCTCCATCACGATTCTGATCAGGACGAGGATGAGGACGATGAGGATGACGGAGGCCTAGGACGTGATATCGCCGTGTGGTTGGGAAAGGAGAAAATATCACCACGTGGATCAGAAGGTGGGGCGAGATGACACCTAAGGTATGGTCAAAGTACTTTGTCTGGGGAAGTGGCAAGTGGTGTGGTGGGATTGCTGGGAGAAAGGGAAAGTGTTGTGGCGGCAGCGCGGGGTGAAAGTGAGAGTGGTGTGGGGGGTAGTGTGGGGTGAAGGGGCCAGTGGTGTGAGGGAGGCAGCACGAGCACGTGGTGCTCGTAGGCCTAGGGGAGAGGAGGTTGAGTCACTCCCCAGCACTTCTTTCACCCCTGAATATTCCCAAACTTCCTCCCCACAGCCCCAGGATGTGGGGAAAGGAAAGAAAGGGAAGGGAAAGGGTAAAGGAAAAGGGAGAGGGAAGAGAAGTGTGAGTGATGAGAGGCGCCGCTCTCCACCTCCCCAACCTCCCCCACCACCCTCACCTCCCCACCCTGACGAAGGGGACGATGGTGACGTGGCTGGAGACGTGGTGTCACGTGGAACTGGGAGGATGGGAGTAATTTTACTCCCATCATTCACCCTTTCACTGAGGAGTGGCGGTCAGGTTGCACGGCTCCAGGTGTAAATGCTGGGTCGTCACGGTTAGATTTTTTCAACTTGTTATTTGGTGAGGCGTTTGTTGGGCGCATAGTAGAACAAACAAATATTTTTTCACAATCCCAGCACCTTGAAAGTGAACGTTTAGGAACCACAAGCAAGCATGCAGAACAGTATGACTATCCCGTGACTATTTCAGAGATGTTCCTATTTTTTGCCCTGGTAATCTTGATGGGTGTGGTGAGGAAAAATCAAATTCCTGCCTACTGGACAACGGACCCAATCATCCTCACACCTTTCTTTGGAAAGGTGATGGGTCGTAACAGATTTCAGTTTATTCTCGGCCGCCTCCACTTTTTTGATGCAGATGATCCAGCCAATGCAAATAACACCGATAAAATGAGGAGAATTAGGCTGGTATTTGATCATTTACGGGAAATGTTCTGCTCCTCATTTTATCCCTACAGAGACCTCGTCATAGACGAGAGTCTTGTGTTGTGGAGAGGCAATATTTCCTCTAGGCAGCACATACCCAGCAAGAGACACCGTTTCGGGTTCAAGATCTTTGTTATGTGTGACTGTAAGACTGGTTATGTGCAAGACATAGTCTTGTACACGGGCGCACAGACATATAATAGAAGATCGGAGTATAGGACTCTCTGGGGCCGTGGTGAAGACAATGATAGAAGAGTACCTTCATCGTGGTCATGTGTTGTACCTGGACAACTGGTACACTAGCCCTCTCCTCGCTAGGTTCCTCCACCAACACGACACCGGAGTCTGTGGTACAGTCAAGAGAAACCGTCGCCATATGGTCAAGATAGGGAGGAAACTTGACAAGAACGAAGTGGTTTTCTTCCAGGCCAATAACATCCTTGCAACCCTGTGAAACCACAACAGGGAAGTTTGCCTCCTATCAACTGTTCACAGCCCCCTGATGCACTGCACAGACTCCATGGATCACCGTAGCGAGAGGAGGTGCAACGTATGGAAACCAGAGTCTGTACTTGCCTATAATCTGAACATGAGGCAAGTTGATCAGTCAGACTCGATGATTTCAAGTGTTGACTGTGCCAGGACCACGATGGAGTGGTACAAGAAACTCTTTTTCCACTTGCTCGACATCACGGTCCTGAACGCCCACTACGTGCACGCAATGACCACCGGAGTATCCGAGACCTTTGAGGGGTTTGTGAGGGAGCTGGCACGTGAAATAATCGCCCAGCATGCCCAGGACAGACCCCCACACCGCACCCGCGCCCCCCGTGCTGCTCAGACTCCCCTACGTCTTGCAGGCCGCCACTACCCCAGCGCAATCCCTTCCGAACGAAACCGTCGTAAACCCCAGCGGCGCTGCCATGTATGTAGGCACTCGACAGTCAGACCATCCACACAGAGAAAAGACACAAGATACGAGTGTGTCGAGTGCAATGTTGCATTGTGCCTTCAGCCTTGTTTCAAGGAATATCATAATTTCCTCCACTACTGAAACTGTGTGGGAAGGCGAAATGACGCTCATGATAATGGTTGGGCCAGTCAGTAGGTGCTAAGTCAAATATAAAGTTGAAACGGGTGTTATTTTTTCAGAAAAGTAATGTATAAGATGAGAATTAGTGTAAGTGGAAAGAATTGTTATCAAAACTACACCCACTGTGTAAATCTGGTCAGTAAATATGTGATAGCAAGGAAATAAAGTGGAAACGGGTGTAATGTTAGCATGAATAAAATGTATAAGTTGAACATTACTGTAAGTTGTCATAATTGATGTCACGAGTACACCCAAATTCTGGTCAGTAAGTATGTGATAGGAAGTATATACAGTGGAAGATGTTGTAATGTTAGTAGTAAGGTATTTTATAAGTTGATTACTAGTGTAAGATGAAACAAATGATATCGCGATAACACTCCCTGTGTAAGTACGCGCAAATATGACGCTAAGTTCCATCGTACGTTCAGAAATGATGTGATATCAATTATATCAAGTGTTTACATGTGCAATGTTAGTGTAGAATTATTATATAAGTACAAAAATAGGTTGTAAGTTGAATTAGTTGTCATAGCGACTTCACCGTGTGTGTTATTATGCGCTATTATTACGCTATATATTTACGTAAGGCCTGAAATAATCTCAAAACAGTTCTATAAAGTTGAAAAGTGTATAATAATATTAGAAAAGTATTATGTAAGTAGAAAAAGCACAATACGAGTTGAAACAACAGGCACAGCGAGTTCACTCACTATGTAAATAAGCGCTAACATTACGCTAAATGTTATCAAAAGGCCTGTGAATACGTAAAAACAGTTCAATAAAATGTAAAATGGTATAATGTTATTGTAGAAGTATTATGTAAGTAAAAAAAATTATATGTATCATGATTTTAGAATGTTAGCGATTCATCGTGACCAATTTGGCCAATTTTGCTTGTTTTGCACGATGGTACAATGCTTATATCTGCTCTATTTTTGTATAAAATCCAATATACTCTTTTATCACATGTTTTTATGTTTGTAATAAATTCATTTCTACTTACTTTCATTGGTTTCCCAAACTTATAATACCATAGAAAACGTTTGAGGCTCACACCGCCTAGGGAGAACACGGGGCCAGGTGGGACCAAGGCATACCTGGTTAAGCTAATTAGGGACCCCGGGGACCACTTTCTTTGCCACCGGCCATTGTTTCTGACCAAAAGCGAAAGTTTAAGCAAAAAAAAAAAAGGGTCGAAAAATGGCCGGGATTGGGGGGTACCAGTGGTCGAAAAGTGGCCGGGACGGGGCGGGTTAATTGAAGACGAAGGGGAGCTGCTAGGCTTGGTGGCTGAGTCTGGGAGAGTATGTAAGAAACAGAATCTAAGTTGAATATAATGAAGATTAAAGTTATGGTCTTCGAGAGAAGTGAAGTCACTGAATATAGAGTGAGGTTCTATGAGGAGGAAATGGAAAATGTGAGTGCGTTTAAGTACTTGGGTAATGTGATGAGTAAGAATAGAAGTTTGGAGGGTGAAGTGCTTGAAAGGGTACAACAAGGAAGAAAGGTTGCTGGTTCCTTGAAAGAAGTGATAAGAAACAGGGTAGTGAGCATGGAAGTGAAAAAGTTACTACATGACAGAATTGTGATACCATCTTTAACATATGGAAGTGAAGCTTGGACCTTGTTGTAGGAACACAAGTCAAGAGTGAGAGCAGTGGAAATAAGCTACTTGCGAAAAGCATGTGGAGTCACATCAGAGAAGACTGACAAATAAGAACGTGAAGGAGCGTTGTGGTGTGGATGTGACAGGAAGCGTTAGGAGAAACACACTGAGGTGGTTTGGCCATGTGGAGAGGATCGAGAGTGAAAGACTTACGAAGAGAGTGTATGTGAGTGAGGTGGAGGGGGAGAGAGGAAGGGGAAGGCCAAGGATGAGATGGAAGGATGGAGTAGAGAGATATATGAGAGAGGGAGGGTGAGCTGGGAGCTGGGCAGTGAAATGGAAGGGGACAGAGCGACATGGAGGCGATTTGATTGTGGCCACTCCTTACGGGATTAAGGCGTCTGGCAATAGATAGATAGATAGAACTGTGTTCAGAGGTACTTTACCAGCCCTTACAGAATGAACTCCCCGCGGTGTCTGCTGTCTGACTGGCTGGCCACTGGCTTGTGGTGCCTATCGTGTCCAGACCACGTTACCAAGATAAAGAAAACGTTCGAAGTTTTAACTCCGACGTTGAACCACAGAACAAAATAAAACCATGCTTTCTTGTATAATTCCATGATTGTTTGTTTGTTTATTTGTTTGTTTTTGTAAAGCATACATGTCACTAAAGGGTTTATGACTTAGATTTTGTCATATAGATTCTGTAAAAAAAAAAAAAAAAAATATGCTCACTTGGTTCTGATGCCACCCTCCCGCCCCCCTACCGTCCCTTTTTCCCTCATGGTCCCATGGTACCTCTCCTCCCCACTGGATCTTTCCACCTCCCACTTTGGGAACCACTGATCTAAATGAACTCTTAAGACTCCTACCTACATGTACGTACTTCCTAAGCTGAGGAAAAATTTTAATGATAGCAAGAGTATAATAAAAAAAAGGCAGCTCGATACTGAAGTTAACTGAACAGCAGGCTAGGAACATGTTTACATTAACATCCTCTAATATACCTAGTAAATTATTGTGATCATTACACACACACACACACACACACACACACACACACACACACAGAAGATATATTTCACTCAAAACTTATTGAGGCTAAATACAAATTATTTTTAAATTCACGGTGTTAACCTTATATATTTTTTCATTAATTGTAGTTTATTTGGAGGCCCCCTCAGAAAGCTTGAGGGAGGTGAGTGCCCCTCACTGCCCCCCCCAAATGATGCCCCTGATTGTTAGCTGGGGAATGGTGTTACTAACCAAACCTGAAGATAAAAAACATTGTTAATCTGACGATGGGCCATTGCTAACTGAGGCAGGGTGTTATTTTTTATTAACATCAATAAAGTGGGGTATCACTTAACCCACTGCATCCCGTTGATGTATGGATACGTCACTGCGTTTTGTCATGGTGACACCCTATGACGTATTCATACGTTTCGCAATTGCAAGGTCTGTCATTTGCACATTTTTCAAGTTTTGTGGGTGATTTCTGGTAGGCATATAAATGTGGGAGACCTTCTATCTGCCGTCAGGCAGGGATACTGCCTAGCCCCACCTGATCCCCCTCCCCCCCACACGCCATTTTCTTGGCAACTCACCTGTTAGCAGTGACCTGGCCAGTAAAGACATGCCGTGCCACGGTCTCTCCAATGACGAAATTCAAGGCAAAAATGATTCCTGAGGTGAAGGACAAAGGGAGAAACAAGCCAGAGGAAGAAACAAGAGAAGTGATGAGGCAGTAACATCGTAAAAGGTGCCATATGTTGATTTGTTTGCTGAGTGAACAATGCTTAGATTGCCTATATTATTGTGTGAAAACCAATACACCCTTGTACAACATATAAATTCGTACCAAATAAATATATATATAACTGTTATGAGTGGTTTGGAATAGTTACCCCTCCAATAGAAAACATCTTCTCTGGAGCCTGGCCTGAGAGAACACAGTACCAAGGTGAGAGTACTGTTACCTGTATTGGTACTTCTAAACTCAACTGAGCACTTTCTCTCTGAATTTTCGATGTTTCTCATAAAAAGCAGAGGCTTTAGCCAAAAAAAAAAAAAAAAAAAAAAAAATATGCTGGGATTGGGGAGGGTCATTGGTTAAATATTTGCCGAGATGCAGCGGGTTAAAGGGGTATCGTATAGTGAGGAGTCACTCCATATGCTTCTTTCATAAAGCATGGTGTTTGGCAGGGGTGAAAAAAGAAAAAGGAAAGTGTATATAACACTAACAATTGCTGCACTATTTCTTTTTATACGACAGTTAACGTAAATTTATCTTAATTTAGTATGTACAGACCTTGTGTCCATTTATCAATAAGTTTGCGTAGCTACTTGAATTTCCTTCAACAAGGAAAGGTCAGTGGCTTGAACATACCGAAGATCATCTACTGTTTCGCCACCTATACTGATAAGATGTTCAAACACTTCCTCCAGTAATTGTGGAAGGAGATTTGGAAGAATACTCTGAACTGACTTCTTGATTGCTTCCATTATCCCACAGCCCTGATGACACAGAAAGCACAGAGACGAACGATGAAAAAAATAAAAACAAAAAATAATGGCAAATACTAATTAAAATAAACATTAATGAACACTATAAATGGTAATGATCATATGAAGAGGGGCCCATGATTATTTCTGGTCATATGTGGTGTATGTTTTAGAGATGTATCGGATATCGGCAACCTTATCCATGGAACATTCACATTATTTTAAAATCTGCTTCTGCATGCTCGTTTGCAATTTAATATACATCCGCATATGCGATTTTATAACAGTTAACATCCGCAGCCACATCCTCATCAACAAAAAGAGGATTTGGTGGGTTAATGAAAATATAGAGAAAACTATGTACATTGATCTCTGGTGATCTTAGACTGAGCATAGTATCAGTCTGTCAAAGCACAATGATTATAATATCTTAGAGATGTGATGTGTAAAGAAAAAACTGAGATAGGACGCGTGGAGAGCCTGGAGAATGAAAAACGGATGAAAAGATATATGAGTATGAATGTGAAGGACAAAGAACTATGATGCTGACCATAGAAAACTTGGGATGAAGTCCAGTAAAACAACCTTAGGATAAGGAGACTAAGCAGAGAACCTGCCAGAGGTCGGGCAGCTTGGATTAATGGAAATATAGAGAAAACTATGTGCACTGATCTCTGGTGAATCTAGACTGAGCATAGTATCAGTCTGTCAAAACACAATGATTATAATATCTTAGAGATGTGATGTGTAGAGAAATACTGAGATAGTTTGGACACGTGAGAGACTGGAGAATGATAAGCGGGTGAAAAGATGTATGAACATGAATGTGAAGGGCTGATAACTATGATGTAGACCTTAGAAAACTTGGGATGAAGTCCAGTAAAATAACCTTAGGATGAGGAGACTAAGCAAAGAAGCTTCTAAAGGCCGGGCAGCTTGGAAAGCCGATATTAGGTCAATAAGCCTGACACATGCATATATAAGGCCTTTCAAAATGAAACGAAAAGAGACATGTAGTGATTTGCCATGGAGTCCTTATCACCGCAAGACCCTCAATTCTAGGCTTCAGTTGGTTTTCTGCAAGTGAGTGATGGGTTATTCCCCAGTCTGCCGGCCCTGCCTCCCTCCTCTCTCTGCCACCAAAATCAATTAGATTTTAAAAGCTGCAATATATTTGTACTTATTCATTTATAATCCTTTGCATCCTGTATATAATGGGATGCATAAATATGCTGTTAAATGCTGGGATGGCATTCGTGGTGCCTAGATGACAGTACAGCAGTTAATAGAAATTTATTTACATATTTGGCAGACCTCACCCTTGCAAGACGTGACCAATGAATCGTAAAATTTGAAACATCAATTGCTAGCGTCATTGTACCTCAGAATTACTATAGCCTAACTACTTAACCACAGAACTGCTTCAAATTTTATTAGCATTTGTGGACTTAGGAAAATCATTCATGTGAGTTTTACCGGCTCCGACTGTTCCCAAAACCTGACACCTCCAACTCCACAACCCTGCATGTTGGGTGACGATGTCTAGTTATAGGCCTGGGGGGGGGGGGTTAAAGGGGTACCTATGCGTTATCCATCGTTTTGCAATATCCGTTGGAAGGTTTGACTGAATTTTAACAAATACGAGGGAGTTCACTGTAGCTGAAATGTGAAAACTGTAACATAAACAGGAATTTAGGCTATTGCTCTTCTCGTGACTGAGTAACGATTACTGTACTCTGTTAAACTATTATATCCACAAGGATATAATAGTCTGACATCCACATCTGCATCCACATCTCCTGTTTTCAGAAAACTGGCAGCCAAAGAATATCTAAGGCTATCTGCATAACTTGTATTCAGACATCCGAGACACCTCTAATAAGTTCCCTAAATTACTAGGACCCCGTCAAATGTGAATTTGATGAACAGATAATTCCTGCGGCCAAGTTCTCAACTGTATGGTATCTATGATACATACAGTACTTAAATGTGATGAAAATATCTTTTTCTTAGAGAATGTTATGGAGCACTGACTAAATGGGCATTTTACACAGGTGTCCTCATGAATGAGGTGTCTCAAATGCTTTAATAAATCCTGGATCCCATCACAAATTGGTTAGCACAATGGCATCACACATTGTAATTTTATATTAAGATTCATAGCAATAAATTTCTCATGATTTCTTATCCCGAGTTTTTCCTGATGGTCACCATATATATGAGTACTTAGCTATATATATGAGGACAGTTTCCATTTACACATCCTTCAAGGACACACATACACTCTTCTGTATTCCTTTGAATGTATTTAGGACATGCAAATTGTGTTTCCATGGTAAGCAAATTATGACACAAAAATCACTGCTATACTTTGGCCTTTTATATATATATATATATATATATATATATATATATATATATATATATATATATATATATATATATATATATATATATATAATTCCTACACAGTCCTTTCAGAACTTACTACTGTATAAGCAGGTCCCATTTGCATGAGCAGATGCTTTCCAAGAAATGTGGTTGTTATCTGAAAATATGCACGGCAAAGTACATAAACTATGAGAAAATAGGGGTTCAAATCCAAGTCACCAACTGACACCGATAATGCTATGTATGCAAATAAAAAATAAGAAATAAAAGTTACACCAACAACACACACTTAACAAAAACATAAACCTTTGATAAAGCAAATCTACAGAAGAGGAAGAAAATTGGAAGAGAAAATAACATACGAAAATGCATTGTATCTCCTGATTTTCAAGCAAATTCACTGCATCGAATTTTTACTCATAGTTATTGAAAAGTGTCATACTTGTATATTTTCCATACCATTACTCATTTCATCGGATTCGTGTATATTGTCAGTTCAGATATGGGACCTGCCTGTTATGGTAAGTTTGTTTAGGTCAGTGGTAGCTTAGGTATGGGTGGGTTAGACATGGTTATGATAGGATTTGGTAGGGTTAGGACAGTTCTGAGGTATGGTTAGACAAGGTTATGGTAGGGTTTGTTTAAGACTGGGATAGTTCTGAGGTTAGACAGTGTTTTGATAGGGTTTGGTTAAGATTAGGATAGTTAGGTTAGACAGGGTTATGATAGGGTTTGGTTAAGATTAGGATAGTTCTGAGGTTTGGTACGGTTAGGTTAGACAGGGTTATGATAGGGTTTGGTTAAGATTAGGATAGGTCTGAGGTTAGGTTAAATGCAAGCAAAAGAAATCCAAGTCATTATTTAATATACTGGGAAATGTTCTGAAGGATATGCCATACATATCTGAGGTAAACCGAACATTCACTCACCACTGTATACACTGGAAATGAGGAATTTTATTCATTTGTCTTTCGCCGTGGTACAGAACCGTTCCGGTACGGTAAAATGCTGATTGGGCGCCCGGGGCCTAGCAGTGTTGCCACTCACCAGTTTCAAAATTCCCAAGATAACACCATAAAAAATTCCAAGAAATTCCAAGGCCTATTTCCCTAAATGTAAGTGAAACATAACTTAAAAGACATTCTAAACATGGCATATTCACTAAAACCCAATAGACGGTTTAATGTAGGTAAAGCGTACCTGCAGGGTCATTCTAGTTATGGCAGGCGGCCTCTAAGATAGTCTTGCTATTGCTTGTTTAGTTAATAAGCTGTTAGCCACAGTTGATGCATACAACCTCTTGGTTTGCTTGGTGTTTATTATATTAATTTTTGAGAACACTCTCTCCACGCACGCAGAAGAATGATGCAAGGCTGATAAGTCGCACATGAACTTCGAAAGATGAAACTTGGATTGGTTATTTCTATCTTTGATTAACCGTAGATCATACCAGAAAGTGGTTGCAGGCTTGTTGTTGTCAAGGATAGTGTTCTTGGTATACACAAGCTCGCTCCAATGTTCTTGCAACTTGTCTAGATCTTCCCCTTTCAAAAGTGTTGGGAAATTAACAGCTAGCTTCACAAGTGACTTCAAGCTTCTTTTATCTGAAAGAGCTTCTGTGGGATTCAGCACACGTTACATAGCAGGAATGCTATCCTCTTCAAGGGGGAATCTTTTCTTCATCTGCACACGTAGTGCTCTAGACTAAAAAATACATTTTATTTGAAGAATACATTAAAAATCCCAAGATTACTCATGTTGTAAAATTTTACATCCAAGATTCCAAGGTGGAACTCCAACTTCCAAGATCTTGGGAATAATTCCAAGGAGTGTCAACACTTCTCAAAACAAACACCCAAACAAGTGACCAGTGTGATGTGCAAGGGCACTGCCATACATAAAACCATTCCTGCACCATTAGTTTTCGAGTCACTTCTTAATAGAAAAATTATAAAGCATCTTTTCTATCACAACCTTCTTTCTGAACGTCAGCATGGGTTCCGTCAGGGACGCTCCACTGGCGATCTTCTCACCTACCTTTCAGACTCCTGGTCATCCTCCTTTCGGGACTTTGGCGGAAGCTTTGCCATTGCACTTAACATCTCAAAGGCTTTCTTTCGAGTCTGGGATAAATCTTTAATTTCCAAACTGCCCTCTTACGGTTTCTATCCTTCTATCTGTGCCTTCATCTCTAGTATCCTTTCTGGTCGTTCTATATCCGCTGTTGTAGACGGCCATCGTTCTTCTGCTAGAACTATCAACAGTGGTGTTCCTTAGGGCTCTGTCCTATCACAAGCTCTCTTCCTTTTATTCTTCAATGACCTTCTAAGCTGTACGTCTAACCCTATCCACTTATACGCTAATGACTCCACCCTTCACCTTTCCATTCGGTTCCCGCAACGCCCATCTCAGCAGTTACTTCAACAAACTAGGGATGAGCCTATGGCACACCTAATGTCTGACTTGGCTCGTATCTCTCTGTGGTAAAAATAATCTTCTTGTTTTTAATGCATCAAAAACTCAGTTCTTACACCTATCAATCTGAAAAAATCTTCCACAGGTATACCCACTGATGTTTAATAATATTCAGCTTAGTCCTGCATCATCCTAGAACATGCTTGGGGTATCATTTACTCGGGACTTATCTTGGAAAGATCATATTACATCCCTTGTAAAATCTGCTTCCAAGAGATTGGATGTGCTAAGCCAACTCCGCATCTTCTTTACCCCTGCACAATTGTTGACTCTATACACGGGTTTATCCGCCCTTGTGTAGAGTACAACTCTCATGTGTGGGGAGGCTCCCCACATACAGCTCTTCTCAATAGGGTGGAGTCAAAGGCTTTCATTAACTCTCCTCCTCTTACTGACTCCCTTCAACCTCTGTCTCTTCACCACACTGTTGCATCTTTATCTCTTTTCTGTCGCTACTTCAATGGTCATTGGTCCTCTGAACTGTCTTCATGCATTCCTCCGCCTCCACGACGGACGCGTAGCACCTGTCTAGCAGCAAACTCTCATCCCTTTTCTGTCCAACTCTCTAATGCTAGAATTAACCGTTACTCCCATTCCTTCGTTTATGCAACAGGTCAACTCTGGAACTGTCTCCCAGTGACTGTGTATATATATACATATATATATATATATATATATATATATATATATATATATATATATTTATATTTATATATATATATATATATATATTTATATATATATATATATATATATATATATATATATATATATATATATGAACTGGGAAATTTTAACTAGGAATGTCGGAGATTATTATTATTATTATTATTATTATTATTATTATTGTTTTATTTTTTTTTTGTAGCACAGAAACATTGCGCTCCCCTTTCATATACAGTAAAAGAGATTTGCCCTCCTGCTGCTAAACAAATACACAACAAATGACGAATGTGAAGCGCAAAACTTTGTAACTGCCATTCCCCCTTGTGTTCTATTGTTTCTCCTCCTTGCCATATTTCCATAATATGTAGTACTGCTAAAAGTAACAACTGGAAGAATAAAATCTGTTACTCACGTAAAATTCGATGGCTCCATCCGAGTAGAACTCCATTCTCTTCTCAGTTCCTGTAGGCTGGCACGATGCTTAAGTACCCGAAATGGAATGTATGCGATTTTCTTTTATATGATTAATCCAAGCTCATTATCTTAGGAAAAAATTATATATATATATATATATATATATATATATATATATATATATATATATATATAAGATTTTTTATTGCCATACAAGAGCGTTACCTGTGTAACTTGCAATACTTGGGTGATAGAAACTCCGTGTACAAACAGCTAGATAAGGAGTTTATTACAAGCTTACAGTAAAATAGTCTGCCCGGCTAGGCTGCCTGATATGAACTGATGCAATAACGCCGTCTTCAGGCGTGGGAAAGCATGCTGACCTAGCAATTTTAGTGGGGGCATGTATATTGGGGAGGGAACATATATACATCGGGGGTAGACATATTGTGGAGGGGGTACACTACTCCCCCGGGTAGCTGAGATGTGTCTCCTGACACCAGGAGTTAAATGGTGGGTGATTATAGTAGTAAGGCAGGACTGGGGAGGTTTGTACAAGAGATAAGTATGATACAGGGGGAGTAGGGGAGACATGGCCATGTTGAGGGGAGGGAATTAGAAGGATATATACATATATGATATACAAGGATTAAGACATAATGGGAATTACACAATAATAGTTTGATACATGATAAACAAGTAGATATGAGAGTTCTATTGTTGTTCTTCCTTTTTTTTTTTTTTTTTTGTATTTTCTGTAGGATACACTGGCACTCAGTAATGCATTAAAGAAATACCATCATTTTCTAGTAGGCAGAGTTCTGTTCACAGGTTGGTTAATCGTTAGATGGCAATTATAGTCACGGAATGTGAGGGCACTAAGTACGGGGAGTTTCTACGTCGTGTGTAGGGCGTACTATGCCTGTAGCGACTCTGATTTCCTGGAGTCAACGTTCCATTTTTCTGACAGAACAATGCACTGCACAGATGATGAGTAGAAAACCTATGAAAGCGATAACCACAGGAGGAAACACAACTGTTGGATGAACCCATGAACGGCTGAAGGCCAGAGAGAATTGATCCATAATGAAATCACTGTCATTGAGGAAGGTTAGCATGCGCAAGTTAGGGGAGGTGATGGTAATGTTGGCAGATGGTAGGGTAGAAGGCATGTCGAGTGGTTGAAAGATGTCATAGGAGTGATTACAAACAGCCTGGTGATAGCGAGTGGCAGAAATGATGACGGACTCTGATTTGACGGTACAATAGTCAGGTGCTTTGTAGAGACCACTAGCGGGGACGGAGTGAACGGAAGAACCAGGACACATGATTGTGACAGAGATGGGAACAGCAAAGAAGAAATACTGGACATGGTTGAGGTGAGCATGGTGGACCGGGAGGTCAGGAGCTGGGACAAAAGAACAGGCTGAGTAGATGGAATGGTTGCAAACTAAAGCAGACTCACAGGGTGTAGCACTGCTAGGGAAGATAGCGAAAAGGTGGGCAGCACAGAGACGAGAGGTCGGAGTAAGGGAGGAACATTGCTGGAGGTCTGTGGAAGAAAGAAAGGCAACGGAAAGATGATCATGGGAGAGGAGGAAATATTCTGAAGGAACAGATACCTGTAACAAGGAGTTGTTGAGGCGGAAAGGGAAGGGAATGATGTGGAAAAGGTTAAAGGTTATGGCAGAACAGAGAGGAATATGGACAACGACGGATGTGGTGAGAAGAGTGGCTTCGAGAACAGGATAATAATATTCAAGGGAGGAGTAAGGGAGGACTGGGGAGAGACCGAAGGTGGCGTGAGCCCATTCCAGGACAGAACGGAGAGCTGAGACAGGTACTAAGTCGGCAGTGACACGTCCATTGATAGCATCGACCAGGGTACGAACCAAGGCAGAGACTTGAGACAAGAGAGAGTCAATGGCTAGTTGGAGATTATCAATGTTGAGTTTGAGGTAGAAGAACTGAGAGATAACGTTGAGATCTGAAAGGTGGCGTTGTAAGATATCGGTGAAATTGTTTAGAGTGGACGTGACTTCATTGAGTTGGGTTGTGAGCTTCTGTAATATAGTGTGTTGGATTTTAATGACTCGGCGTTGTGATTCTAGGGCTGAAGCTAAATGAGTGAGATCAGATTTGAAGCCAGAAATGTCACGGGCTGAAGCTATTGCCAGGAGAGTGGTAGGAAAAGGTTATAGAGATACTCATTCGGGTTGTTTGTCCCCATGAGGGCCGTGAGATGGTTCCTGACTCCGTGGAGCTGGTGCGCGTAGGCAGGTAGGGCAATGGCTACGTCGGCCAGGGGCGCAAGATCGTAGCGCAAGGAGACCTCGCCTCCTGAGCCGACCAAGGCCCCGGGACGTACTCCACCATCGTCCTGACCTGACCCAGACCCCAGGAGGGTCAGCACTGCCAGCAGGGAGATCGCTAACATCGTACCTAGAAAATCAGGGTAGAGTTAATGGGGGAGGTCGTGAAGAGGTTGATGGGCAGAGCGCAGTTTGGACCGATATTGATTGGTTGATGAATGAGCAGGTGGAGATGGAGATGAAGGAGACTGAGGGATAGGTGGAGACAAGGTAGACTGAGGGATGGGAGGAGGGGAAGAGGGGGCAGGAGGTTGTGTAAGTGACTCTTCCAACACGAGGCCACGGGGTGCTCGCTTTAAGTCATCGACGTGGACCCATCTGGTGTCCCTAGTGGACAGGTCCTGGAGGTGAAATTTGTTGCCTTGTTGAGTGAGGACTCGGTGGGGCCCTGTAAATTTGTCATCCAATTTGGAGGAACGCATATGGGAATGAGCAAAGACAAGATCGCCTACATTGATAGTGATAGGAGAGGCGGACTTATGTTGGCGCTGCAGCATGTCCTCCTGAGAGGAAGCCAAAGTGGATTGGACATACTGGTGGATTGTCTGGAAGTTGGCCAATTTTAGTTTAACATAATCATCCATGCTGTAGATGGGTTCTGGCTTTGAGGATAAGAGAGAGTATGGGAGGTCCTTGTCAAAACCAAAGAGGACGAAGAAGGGAGATTCAGCAATGGATGCATAGATGGAACTATTGACGGAGGATACCACTTGGGGAATCCAGTCATCCCAGGACGAACTATGGGAGCCTAGATGTCTGAGGCACTCTAAGATTTTTCGGTTGTGGCGTTCTACAAGGCCATTGGAAGCCGGATGGTTAGGCACGACATTACACTTACTGACATGAAAGTGGCGACAGATCTCATCGAGAAGGCTATTGTTGAACTCTGTACCGTTGTCAGTAAGAATGGTATGAGGGGTTCTGAACGGGCAAATTACGTGATCTACAAAGGCACGGGCAACACTCTTCGCAGTCTTGTCGGAGAGGGGAACGAGGACACAGTAGCGGGAGAAGTGGTCGACCGCTACGAACAAGTACTCAGCGCCGGATTCTTTGAGAGGGAGTTTTAAGAGATCGATTGAGACAGTTTCCCATGGTCGTGACGGGATTGGGTATTGTAAGAGAGGTGCTGGTAAGCCGGTTGATCCTTTGTGGCGGTGGCAGGAGAGGCAAGAGTCACAGTGGGCATTGATATCGTGGCGCATGGTTGGCCAATAGTATTTGAGACGTGCTTGGTGCAAGCATCGGTCTTTACCTGGATGGGAAGCTTGAGGAGTATTATGAACAATATGAAGAACCTTTGGTATCAGGGCAGTGGGGACAACAAGTTGGCGTACCTCACGATTGGGCATATCTTTGCCTGTTAGCAGTGTTTTCCTGTACAAGAGATCATCATCTAGCATGAACTCATCTAGTGATACTGGCAGAGTAGGTAAGGTCGAGGCATCGCCAGATTCTAGGAAATAATGACTTTGGACCACATGGGGTCTTGGCGTTGAAAGTTTCGAACAACTTCTGACATTAGTGTAGTATTTTCAGTTACTTCAGGCTGCAGTGATGTTATAGCTGCTGCAACGTGACGTGAGAGTGCGTCTGCGACTACATTCAACTTGCCTGGTACATATTGAAAAGTGGGATTAAAGTCCTGGATGATGACAGACCATCTAGCTAACCTACCTGTTAGGTTGCGATTCTTGAACAAATCACATAGTGGAAGGTGGTCTGTTTGGATGTGCACTGGATAACCATAGACTATATCTCTGAAATGTTTCAAGGACCAGATTACCGCTAGCGCTTCGAGATCTGTGACACTGTAGTTACGTTCAGCGGTTGTAAGGGTGCGACTAGCATACGCTATTATGCGCTTCCTTGATGCTTCATCGAGTTGCATCAAACCGGCACTAAGTCCAGTGCCTGAGGCGTCTGTGCAGAGAAGGAAGGGTGTGGTATAATCAGGGAACGCTAGAACAGGGGCATTTACAAGAGCTGTCTTTAGCTCTTGGAAAGCCTGTGACTGGTCGTTAGTCCAAACAAAGGGCACATTCTGCTTGAGTAAGTGGGTCAAAGGAGCGGCGATCTGTGCATAATCCCGGATGAAGCGACGATAATAGCCACTGAGGCCCAGGAAACTTCGTACAGCGTCGGTAGTGGTAGGTTCTGGGAAGGTAATGATCGCCTTAGTTTTATCCTCATTAGTATGAATGCCTTGTGCATCTATGACATGGCCTAGGAATTTGATTTTCTTTCGCAGGAAGTCACATTTACTGAGTTTGATTTTCAGGCCTGCGAGCTGGAGGCGTTCAAAGACTTGCTGGAGTTTGGTAAAATGATCAGGGATGGATTTACTCACAACAATGATATCATCTAGGTAAGCAAAAAGAGAGTGTCCCATCATACCACTGAAGACTGAATGGATAAGTCGCATGAACACGGAGGGAGCATTTCTCAGACCAAAAGGGAGTCTCTTAAACTGAAAATGTCCGGAAGGGGCGCTAAAGGCTGTAACTGGGCGAGAGGATTCTTCCATTTCGACCTGCCAGTACCTGCTGAGGTCTAAAGATGAAAAGACTACGTTATTTTCACCAAGGGATTCTAGCAAATCAGTAAGGACAGGTAACGGGAAACGGTCTGGAACGGTGACAGAATTGACCTTACGATAGTCGACTACTGGTCTAAAGTTGCCGTCCTTCTTTGGTACTAAGAAAAGTGGGTTATTCCATGGACTGACGGAGGGTTCAATAATGTCCTGGTCTAACATGTTCTGTACCATTTGATCTGTTTGCTTTCTCTGGCTGTGAGGAAATCGATACGCTGGTATGTAAATCGGTTAAGTTCCTGGGATTAGTTCAATCGTATGTTTGACAAGGTCTGTTCTACCCATCGGTTCACTGGGTAAGGCAACCACGTTTCTGTACGAGGTCAGAAGGTCGAGGAGTTGAGGCGTATTTTCTGGGAAATCTGTGCAAGTGAGATGTGAGAGCATATCGGGTGAATGCGACGGCGCAGATCCCGTAGAGTTAATAGTACATACACCGATTGGCATATCATCAGTCTGAATAGTAGGAATTGAGGAATCCTGGCACACCTTTACGGCCGCTGGGTATACTAGTAAGTCTCCAATCTTTACACCACTTTTAAGTTTTAGTGGAGCATTTGTGACATTGAGCAAGTACAGGTAGCATAAACTGTCCTCTAAGACTGTACACCACGCTGACTCATAAGTCAAGCCATTCACACAACACGTCTCAGGTAGGGTTAGTACATCCACTCCTTCTTTCGCACCGGCAACACAAACAGAGACTTTGGTGAACTCATGCGGTAACAAAATTGTGCACGTATTCGTTACTGCACATTTCGTCTCTGCGTGTTGGAGAAGATCATTCAGACTGTGTGAGGTAGGTAACTGAGACATGTCTGAGGCAGCGATAGTGTTGTCGGGAGAGGATGTAAGAGCCATGTTCGAGGGCTGAGATGATGTATCAGGAGACATGGAGGAATTTATGTCCTTGCTCGCAGTCAGTAGAGGAATGATCTCTGTATTCTCAGATGATGATAGTGGTGGTTTGTGCTGGGTTGGACTTTTTGGTAGTGATAGGGACAGAGGTAATTGAAGGACTGATTTGATCGTAAGAACAGGATGGGGACATTCCATAGTGTAAACCGGGAATCCAGAAATGTCTATACTACCACAAGCAGGTAATAATGCAATGGAGTGTTGTGCCATGGTGGAGAAACCAATAAGGGCATCTGCGGGATACTGCAAGTCATTAGTGACATGAAATTTAATGGGGATAGGGGGCAAAGCTCTGTGGAGTTTGACTTCAAGGGTGACTCTTCCCTTAACCTTAAACTCTGAGCCGTTGACACCACATAGGCGAATATCTGGTGGTTCTAGGAAACTGACGTGGTTGTGATGGCGATGAATAATTTGTAAGGAATTTTCGGAGATGAGATTTACTATAGATCCTGTGTCCAAGGAGAATGATGTTGGTATGTCATGACTGCTTCCGAGAATGACTAAACCCGAGGATGTTATGGGACCTACATGGCGGATGGGGAGTTGGGTTTCTGGTTCTATGTGATATTGGTCTGATACGGGCGCGGCGCTTCCCCCGACTGTGGGCGGTTGAGGTAACGACATTCCTCAGTGGTGTGAGTCGTGCTTGATTTGTGGTATTTGCAGTGTGGACGACGTGAGCGGGAAGGCGTACGCTGTCTGGTTTGGGAGCGAGGACGTCTGTATGTACGGTCGCAACTGGATGCTCGATGTCCAGGATGACCACAATACCAGCAAAGAACCGAAGATTGTCTGTTTCGTCGGGCACTAGATTGATCACGACATGCGGTAGGAGAACGATGTGTGGCAGGTCTGCCGCGTGTGGTGGGATGGGAGCGAGATTGGTCTGGGGTAGTGGAGGTGTGACAGACTGAGGAGGCCAAGGGTTGGGTGGTGCCCTGACGTGTGTAGTTCGAACCTGTTCTTTCATGAATGGCTTTAGTGACCTGAATAATTTTATCTCCTGGACTGAAACCGATTTCCAAGGCTAGCTCTCGCTGTTTAGGAGTAAGCCAGTGAAAGAATCTGAGGTAACCAATTAAGTCAGCAAAGTTGGTGAGTGAAAGCATTGGAATGTCATTCATGTCTTCTAACCATTTCATGCCTACCAGTAATTGGAGCATCTCGCTACTAGTTGCTTTCATGGCGGCGGCAGCTTCACGGAGCTTGGCATAGTGCGCTGGGATGCGCAAGTCCTCATCTAGTTGGTTTAGGAGATTAATGAATCCCATGAGAGACGTGGTATTTGAATGCTGGCAACAAAGGCTGATGAGTTCCATACGAAAATCAGCAAAGGTACGAATGCTATTGAAATGTCCTGCACGGATCGCGGATCCGATGTCTGATTTACCGTGGTGCAAGCGACCGAGGAGGTAAGCTACTTTAAGCGATTCCTCGGTAATTTGTCTATTGTTTATTTCTGTTTCGACTTCTCTGAGGAAATCATAGACAGACCAAGTTGGGTCCTGGCCGGTAAATTTGGGACGATTGGCATCGTCGAGATAGATAGACTGTGGAGGGTTGGCCATGGCTGGAAGTATAGAAGTGGCGGCAGGAGAGGTGTGGCAGAGAGAGAAGGTAGTGGCAGTTAAGGGCGAGCAAGACGGGGTATGAAGGGAGGCAGGAGAGGGAACGACAGGGGAAGGAGTAGAGGAAGAAGAAGGGAGTGTAGAGGCAGGAGTAGAGGAGGAGGTATCTGGATTTACGAGGGTAGGTCGGGTAGTAAGTGATTCTGCGGGAAGTGAAACGGGAGTCTCAGGTACAGGGCGGTGGTACTCTTTGCCACTTCGTAAATGAGTGATTATGTTAGAGTCGGCAGACGGGGTATGAGCAGGTGATGTTTCCGGGTCGAGAGGGCTGGTGGTAAGCGGTTGACGTGGAAAGTATGACATTTAATGCGGGAATGGAAGATGAAAGGATGAAGATGGATACGTAGGTGGAAATGTATAAATAACAATGAGAGAATGGAGTACACTAGGTGTGAAAATGAATGAAGGTGCGGGCATGGATCGTTTAAATAAAATGCAAAGGATGAGATGGAGTATAAATAACGTAGGGGAAGATGAAAACGGGGTAATGAAAATGAGATGGAATATTTACAATAACCAATCTGTAGAGAAAATCGAGGATAATCTCTATAGAAAGGAAAGATATACTATAGTTACACAGTAGAAACGGGAGGGTCGAGATGTATGACGTGCAGGGTGGCTGGGCGTAACTGGGCTGGGGCGGGGCAGGGCGGGGTGGGGCGACGGGGCCGGGCGGGGCGGAGCGGCGGTGGAGAGACAGCGGGGCAGAGAGGAGAAGAGACGCCACGATGAATCACCGGCAGGGAGTGGCGGTCTTAGGAGGCTCCGTAATGCAGACCAGATGCGGGCGACGGCGGAGGCCGGTGGTGGGTGGTGAGGGCAGATGTGGGTGCAAGGCAGGTGTGGAGTTGTTGAGTTGCAAATGCAGAGAATGGTGGTGGGCAGGCAGTGGGCAGACAGTGATAAGTGGGACCGTGGGGGCAGAAGTTATGATGAGTTCGGAACAGGTGCTGGGAACAGGTGCAACAGGTGCGTAGGTCGGCGACGGCGACATATGCGGTCAGGAACAAGGCGTATGGGTGCGGTTGTTTGAGAGGTGAGCACTGGTGAGAAAAATGGTACACTCGAAAAGCACAGCCAAGGTATAGAGGCACGGTGAGGGGCGAGGCTGGCAGATGCGACTCGTCGTGTATCTTGTTGTATCACTAAAAATCCAAGGAGGCGGTCAGAATGTGATGGTTTGAAACACCGCTGCTACCAAATGTAACTTGCAATATTTTGGTAATAGAAACTCCGTGTACAAACAGCTAGATAAGGAGTTTATTACAAGCTCACAGTAAAATAGTCTGCCCGGCTAGGCTGCCTGATATGAACTGATGCAATAACGCCGTCTTCAGGCGTGGGAAAGCATGCTGACCTAGCAATTTTAGTGGGGGCATGTATGCATTGGGGGAGGACATATATACATCGGGGGTAGACATATTGTGGAGGGGGTACACCTGGCAACATTTCTGAAGGTTGATGCCAGGTGTTGGAATAAACACGTGCATGCAAATATACACTGATACAGTATCTAAAACAAATTTTTATGGTTATTGGTGTATTAGCAAAGAGTAAGTTTTACATTTCAAGTATTTCATAAAGAATAATATCGAAGACATTAACTTAGCAGAAGAAAACAGTTTGCAATTATTACTGTCACGTCTTTATTTATTACAGTGATATTCCGGTAATTCATTGTATCATAATAATATACTCTCTAAACAGTATAAAGGGTTCTGGTGTCTCGGAACACGCTCAATATTGCATTCTAAACATTTTAACTAAGAATGAATGTCGAGGCCAACTGCCTAGCCCCGGGCTCCTACGCTCCTCATGGGGCAATGTAGGATTGGATGATGGATGGATGGATGGATGAATCGAAGGTATAAAGACATCAGAACCAAAATGCGTGCCATATGAAACAGTCCGAAATGTATTTTCTATTTACAGGATTTCCGTGTTAGTTTTACATGAACTAAGGGTAAGAAAACATATTTTTTACAGTGAAAGTGCACTGCGTGCCTCTCGTGATTAAGGGAAAATGCAACCAAAGAGTAAAAAACGCAGTGAACAGTGAAACGGCGATAGCAGACGGACACTGATACAACGATGAATCACGGGGAAAAGTTGAAGGAACTAAGCACGAGGAGACGGATGTTCAGACGAGCTGTACTTTGTGAGTTCTCCCACTCATGAAATATGTATCCTCACAAGGGGTAATAAAGGCTCTGCACAAAGTAAGCAACTGTGCAACATTATATAGTGTATGAAGTCGGTTTAGGTAATCCAGCCTGAATCTCTGAAGCAGATTTTGCAAGGGAAATAATATGAGCTTTCCATGATAGATACCGACAGAAAGAACCCTCAGGGATACACATTCATGATGTACCGAGTTGTATATTTCTGAATATTAAGGGTTGATGTAATGGGAGTTACTTTCAGGTAAGATGATGGAGGACTCGAGATTTTTATGCAGTAAAAACAACAAGTTTTCGTTTGCACCAGCCAGATTTTATATATAAATAAAAAACCAGGTGTGCCATTATCTTATTATGAGTCTGTTTAAGTAACAGGTTTGGTGGACGTTGCGAGAGGCACATTGAAAACTGGAGGGTGGAATGGACGGGGCTAGAGATGCAACTAAGATTACTTATGGCAAGGTGACGCAAGGGACAGGAAGAATTTGAGTTGGAGAGTTCAAAGCGTTTTTTGTGAATGAACTTCTTACCAGAGTGGAGAACAGACTTAGCACGGTCCCAGGCAGAGACATAAAAGAAATAACATTCAGGGGTGGGTTGGCTCAGGTATCTTTTGCAGGCCTTCTCCTTGTTGTGGACAGCATTAGAACAAGAGTGATTAAATCAAGTTTTCTTGTAATAGTCTCAGGTTAAGAGAAAGGAATGTATGCATCCATATTTGAGGCACACTCGGATGACTCTCGGTCATGTAAGTAATAATCACTCAAGGGAAAAACACAGAAGCACTGCCTGAGGGCCTTCCTTCTTGGGAGGCTCCATGGGCCTTACTGGAGAGATAGGATAGGTTAAGATGATGAGGCTGTGACTGAAGGATCCCAGTAGATAAAAGATAAACATATTAGGCACAAAGATTAAATGTATGGAAGAGATCAGATATGCTGGAACTCTCTCCAAGGCGGTCAGGGATATGGGCAGAGTGCCGCAGAAGCTGCTGTAGGTCACTAAAGATAGAAAATATGTGGGCTTGTTCACCAGGTGGATCTCTAAATACAGAAAGGAGTCAAAAGTGGTGATGAACATTGAAATAATCTTGAATGGAGGTGACAGAGAAAGGAGAAGCTGATTCAATGTGTTCCATCTAAAATGTAAGAGAGTCAAAGAATTTTTCGTTGTCAGTAGAAGTAGGGGATAAGTACACATCAAAGATATATTTAGTCAGAAAATGACACGATAGCCGAAGCCAGAGAGTGAAGAATTCAGAAGATTCAAGTACAGGTACAAGAAAGCAAGAAGTACTGCAGCCTACTAACACACACCAGTCACTTTTGGCTTTGAAGTGAGTGTACAGAAAGTAAGAGGATACAAAGAAAGGTTTGCTATCTGTCGTCTCAGACTGTTGTGTCTCAGTGAGGAAGTGAAGGTGAGGTTTAGAGGAGGAATGAATGAATGAATGAAAGAAAATGTGACATGGCGCAACAGCAGAGGTCATATGCCGCCGAACATAAAATTAAAAGAAAGTAAAAATTTATAAAAAACGGTGAAAAGCAGAGTTAAACAAGGCATAAAACAAATGAACAATTTAAAAGAATAAAAGAAACCAAAGCTAAAAAACATGGTGGAAAGATATGGGTTAAAATTAGAATACTATCATTAAAATACAAACTAAAATATGGAAAAGCCCTACAGCTTGTGGAGAAGGCCAGAACTCAACACAAAAGAGAATGTGCCTCCCCCCATTGCACAAGCCTCTTTCCCAAAAACCGAGGAAAGAAGAACGATCCATCGCCAGCTCGGCACCTGGAAAGATACTGCCGGCGAAGATCCCCAAGACTGGGACATTCGACAAGGAGATGCTGCACAGTCAAAGGAACCAGACAGCCATCAGAATAGGGAGGGGGCGCTCTCTCCATTAAAAAAACCATGGGTAAGCCTAGTATGGCCGATCCAGAGATGAGCTAAAGCTGTTTCCCGCTGTCAGGATAGTCCCACATACCCCCCATCGCCCAGGATCCTACAAATGCTGCGGAGATTGTTCGCCTCTGCTGCATCCCACCTCCGCTGCCAGCAGAGACGGACAGCCTCAACAGTGGCTGCACATAAATCATCGGATGGGACATGGTATTGAGGAGAGGAAGGGCGAGGTGCAGCAGCTCTCACCAAAGAGTCAGCACGCTCATTGTCCACAACCCCCACATGTGTAGGGACCCAACACAATTGTACAGAGTATCCTCACCTACACAATAAGAAGTGCCACTCCAAGACAGACAAGACCAGGGGATGTGATGGGAAGCCACGAGACAAAGCTTGTAGGACACTGGCTGAGTCACTAAAAATGGTAAAAGAAGCTGGAGGAAAGCTAAAAATCAATTCAACCGCAACTAAAATGGCAGTAAGTTCAGCAGTAAGAACAGATTCAGAAGGAGGGAGACTCCCACCATGGCTAAAATCACGAAAGATGACACCAAAGCCTGTCCCCACACGGGATTTAGAGCCATCAGTATATAGAGGGATCGTGTCATTGTGAGCAGAGGCATATTCTAAAAAAGAAGACAAAGCTGCCTGTGAGGAAAGAGAGACTTTCCTCTCAGGGAAGTAATCACATGGTTGTACCTCTGAAAGAAGCCAGGGGGCCACTCAGGGGACACACACACGGCAAACAAGAGAGGAATGGACACCCAACTCCTCCATGGCAGCCCTCACTCTGTACCCGAATTGGTGTGGATAGCGAGGGTGAGTGTCATAAAAGGGGAAAAGAGCAACCTCAGAGACAGCCTGACAACTCAGTGAGGCTGGAAGACGGTGAAGGCGGTGCCAACACTGCACCATTAAGGACTGCCGGCGGAGATCCAGTGGTGGTTAATTCGCATCAACCAACAGCTTTCAGTCGGCGAGGACCAGAAAGCCCCAGTTGACAGGCGAATCCCTGCATGATGGACAGAATTTAGAGGCCGCAGCCGTGCCTCAGTAGCTGAGGAGTACACCACACACCCATAGTCCAATTTGCTCCTAACTAAGGCACGGTAAAGTCGGAGCAGGATGGTTCCGTCAGCATCCCAAGACAAGTGAGATAGGGTCCTTAAGAGAGACAGGGCACAGAGGCATGAGAGTCGTAGTGAATAGATATGAGGTACCCACGTCAGTCTCCTGTCGAAGACAAGTCTGAGAAACCTTGTTTCATCAACACAATGCACCCTGTGGCCATATAACTGGAGATCTGGGTTGGGTTGAACTCTTCTCAAGCGGAATAAATGCAAGGTCTCTATCTTTGTTGGGGAGAAACGGAAGCCATGCACCGTGGCTCACCAAGAGACCCTGTCCAGAGCGAGCTGCATGCGACATTCAGGCACGGACATTCGGGAAGCAGCATACCATAGAGCCAAATCATCAATATTCAGTGAGGCTGACACCCCTTCTGGAATAGAGGACACTATACTGTTCAATGCTATTGCCAAAAGGGTCACACTGAGGACACTTCCCTGAGGCACCCCTTGCTCCTGAGGGTACGAAGGAGACAGGGTGGCACCAACTCTAACTCTGAATGAACGGTCACACAGAAAATTTAATATAAAGAGGGGTAGCCTGTCACGTAAACCAAAAGAATGGAGTTGTTGGGAGATACCAAACCGCCATGTAGTATCTTATGCCTTTTCTAGATCAAAGAAAATGCACACTAGATGCTGCTGTCTAGTAAAAGCATCACATGCTGCAGTCTCAAGATGGACAAGTGCATCTGTTGTTGAACGACATTTTCGAAAACCAGACTGACAGTGAGAAAGACTTTCCTTCCTTCATAGGAAATACATCCATGTTGACCATTTTCTCAAAAAATTTGCACATGGAGGATGTTAAGGCAAGTGGCCAATACTCCATGGGACTGTAACCTGCCTTCCTCGGCTTCTGGAATGGCAGGACAATGGCCTCATGCCAAGAGGTGGGAAGAGAGGATTTCCTCCAGATTCTGTTATAAAGGTTGAGGAGAAAGGACAATGCATCATCATCCAGGTGTCGAAGCATTGCGTAGGGAATATTATCTGGCACTGGTGAGGTGTCACGGCAGGGGGAAAGGGCAGATTGGAGTTCGTGACAAGATAAGGGGAGGTTGCAGGACTCCACATTTCCTGACCAGAAGTCCAGTACCCTTGCCTCTTCTATCTCCCGTTGTCTGGCAAATATTGGTGAACTAGTGCCTCTCTGACTGACTGCCGCAAAGGCGGACGCCAAAATATCAGCCACAGCAGCAGGGTCACCAACAGGCTCACCATTAGACATCAGCAAGGGGGACCTACCTTGGGTGAATTTTCCCGAAATCTTTTGCATCCTCTTCCACACCTGAGACACTGGCATCTTTCAGTTTACAGATGATACATAAGCCATCCAAGAGTCCCACCTAGCTTGTTTCAGTACCCGACGAGCCTTTGCCCGCCGCTTTTTGAACTCGACAAGATAATGCTCTGTCCTGTATCTATGATAACAGGAGAAAGCTAACTTCTCCTCACGTACAGCAACACTGCAATCCTCATTCCACCATGGGACTGGTTGATAACGATATGTGCCAGAGGTTTTAGGAACATGAATGGCAGCAGAATGCAGAAGGTAGGTAAAGAACGAAACACCCTCATCAATATGTGGAAAGTCTTCAACGGAGACATCAACAGAAATCAGAGAAGAAAAAAGGGACCAGTCTGCCTTGTCCATTCTCCACCTCGGTAGACAGGAACAGGGACTAGATACTGCTGCAGTAAGGAGGATGGGAAAGTGATCATTTCAATGGAGATCCTCCATAACCTCCCAGGTAAAGTCCAGGAGACAGTCAGGGCAGCAGACAGAGAGGTCGATTGCAGTAAATGAACCCATTTGGGGGTGAAAATGGGTAAACGCCCCAGTATTGAAGAGGGCAAGATCCTCATCCTCCATTATGGATGCCAACAAACTCCCACATTGGTTAACAAGACAGTCACCCCACAAAGGGTGGCGATCATTAAAGTCCCCCAAGAGAAGAAAGGGCGTAGGTAACTGACCAAGCAGGTTCTGAAGTTCCATCCTACTGACTGCTGTGTTAGGTGGTAAATAAATGGAACAAACTGAATACCAGCAGTGGGCATACAACCTCACAGCAACACACTGGAGGTCAGACTGGAGGTAGACTGGCCAATGAGTGATGTCAGCCCTCACCAAAACAGCACCATCTCCAACAGGATCCTGGGTTGGAGCTGAGTAAAAAGCATCGTACCTAGGTGGTGCATGAGGAGTGGCAAGCCCTACAAGAGTTTTCTGGAGACATACGCACAAAGGGGAATAAATCAGGAGGGTCCACAGCTCCTCCCAATTACCATGCAGCCCTTGACAATTCCATTGTTATATACTTGTTGAAAATGCCATAGTACCCACAGCGAAGGATGAATCAGGTTGAGGGGTGAGACAACCTTGCCCCCGACAAGCAACCAAATTTAGATTGCTGCTTAGAACTGCCCTTAGAAAGGGACTGCCTGGCACCGTTATGGTGTACAGTGTGCCGGCCAGCTGAAGATAACCTGGAGGAAGAAGAAGAGGGCCAGACAATGGTCTTCTTCTCTGGCAGGGCAAGGGATGGTTTGGCAGGTGGACCACTAACTGCCCTAGCTGGAATAGAACAGGCAATGCCACCAGGAGAAGAAGCATGATCAGTAGTGCGTCCCACAGTACTGGAATCCTGAGAGGGCAAGGCCTCATGCAGCTGAGCAGGCACATCAGCAACCTGAGGACCACCACTATCTGTTGGTGGCCGTGTCGTCAGCGAGATGCCATCCCCAGCCTGCACTCGCCCTGACCCCTGAGTGTTCCGAGGAGGTGGAGTAGTGGGGTTCCACTCCAGAGATCTTTGGTAGCAGTGCTTCGCTCTGTGAGCACTCTGAGGAGCCACAGCGACGCTTACCTTGCACAGGAAGGACATCGGGAGTTTTGGATGTGTCAAAGCAAGGTGTAGCATCGACAAGGGTGTTTGTCTCAGGAGGAACCGGAGGAACTGGGATGGGAGAGGCACTCCCAGATGCTGGAAGAACCACCGCAGAGGGGACACCCCCAGAGACAGGAGGCACCTCCCTGGAGGAAGCACAGCTGCCTCCAGGCTGCACTCCATCAGTGGAACCCCCCGTTTGATAAGGCCGGGAAGTAGAACCCCGAGAATTTGATGGAGCATTGTGTGATGGCAGGGTCACCTGCCGGGTAGCTTTATGGCGAGACAACACAGCAGCAAAAGTAGCCCCAGGGGGAATGAACCACTCCCTTACCCTGGCCTTTGCCTCAGAAAAGGAAATTTTCTCCTTCGCTTCGACAGAAATAATGTCATATTCACACTTGTATACCTCGCAATCCCTTGAGGAGGCTACATGTGCTCCTCCACAGTTCAAACATTTAGAGGGTTGAGAACAGTCATCCATACCATGAGAAATTTCACCACAATTTCCACAGACCTCAGGAAGGCCAGACACTTCCCGCCTGCAAGAACGGCGAACATGACCAAACCTTTGACAATAATAGCACCTTCTGGGTCGGGGAACATAAGATTTAACCTTAAGCTTCCACCATGCAGCAGTGATGACCTCCGGCAAAGTAAGGTGATCAAATGTCAAGATAAGAGTGGGCATGTAGGTTAAAACCCCATCAACTTTCTTCATTATTCTTTGTACTGCTACAACTCCCTGAAGAGCCAGCCCCTCTAAGAGGGAAGAATCAGAATATGAGATCAAGTCACGAGACTACACAACCCCTCGGGACTGATTTAGGACCAAGTGACGAGAGGCAGATACAGGATAACCAGCGACCATAGTTAGGGACTGGATGCGTGAACTCTCCTCTTCATTCCTGGCTTCTAGCAATAGATAACCATCACCATGCAAAGAGACCTGGGGGGTAAATCCACATGCTGTAACTAGACCACTGTGACTCTGAAAACAATTCAGTTCTGGAAGGAAGTACCATTATCCATTTTCAGGACTCTGTATTTTGTGTAAGAGTGATTCACAAAAACACCAGGTAACAGCTCCATAGAAAGGGCATCTTGATTCGCAGTTTTGGCAGATGACCCAGAGGGTACAGGGTCGTCGGCCAGAGAGTGACCAGTTGATGCCGACTCGTGCGGCTGGTCACCGACCACACGAGTGGTTAATGAAATGTTCAGTCTATCTCTATATACATTGGTGACCATAAATTGGCAACAGGAGCCAAGGGAAACTACCTACCAAGGAGTGAGGGGACCGAGCACGGTCTGATGGGAGCGGGGTACCTCGTCCCCAGAGGGTGTCCCAAAAAGGACACCCGTGATACGAAAGTTTGCTCCCACCAGTGCAAAGACCTTCTTCCATAACACCTCCCATCCCAGACACCCAACCAACCAACTCAGGACAGCACCGAGGCGATCCCTCTGAAGGGCGGCACCGATGACCTATACGGGTAACCTACATTTCGGGCGGCGCTTAGTCAGACTCCTCACCCACAACCCTACCCGCGTGGGAGACCCTGCCATATGTCGTTACATCCACAGGCAGGCTTGTGAGATCACAGGGGCACGCAAGCTTCCTCACCATGACAAGGTGGCTGCCCATGGGGGGTTAGAGGAGGAGGGGTGGTGTTCAACAGTGAGAAAACAAGAGGGAAGGCCACGAATGCTGCAGAAACTTACAAAGAGCGAGTCCGGTAGTGGTTCCATGCTCCTCAAATGGTCTTCACTGGATGAGGGGCAGATGATGGGGGCTTGTATGGTCAGACCTCCTCGCCCCTCCCCGCGACTCCCGGACTGGACGTTGAGACACCATTTTTGCTGAATTTCGAATAGAAAGTGTGGTATGTAATGTGAATGTAGATCACTGTAGAGAGTTAGAGGAAACTGTATGTGAGAGCATGCCAGCCTACTCTCTGTGTTATTAAAACATTGAAAAAAAGTTCAGCAAAGGAGGATGGTCACAAGCTGGTCTCAAGGACTGCTGAAATGGGAGCTCCAGCTCTACCCGTCACCATTTTCCCATCCACATTGGAAGTACCGTCCTGTTCAGCACATATAACAGAATTATTGAAAGACATATTCAATGCATGTCATGGGAGAAAGTTCCTGTTGGTCAGAAAGAAAAAAAGAAAACCAATGTCAAGGGCAGCTCTATATGGAAATCCTGGACCTAAACTGACCTTGACCTTAGCTTTCCTTTTTATGAGCTAGTGATGCTCGTGTACAGAGAACAAACTCTCTCTCTCTCTCTCTCTCTCTCTCTCAGGCTTGGTATCGAGAAGCGTGTTAGCAGTGGTGTAAACTGATGGGCGGTGCTGTGTGGATACTACTGTGGCTTGGCCTAACTGTGTGCTGCCTCTTCGCTCACTGCCGTCTGCCACGCTGCTGTGGTACGTACTTCAGTTTTATGCTATTAATAGGAAAAGTACGTCCTTAAATGGAGTAGGAGGATGTTAGTCAATTCATGGGTGAGACAGTGACGAAATGTGTAAAATACACACACACACACAGCCTGCTGCTGTCATATCACAGAGCAATGAAACAAAATTATTTTTTTTCTCCATAAAACTTGGGGGAGTCGTTCCCCTTAGGATAAATTGATACGACAGTACTGGCAAGGCATGGCTGCACTAACAGAACGTGATGCGAAGGCATTAACATGACATATCCCAGCACTGACATGACGTAACGTGGTATAACAGCACTGACATACTGTAACATGACATGGCAGGGGTGACAGAGCATTTCATAACAACGCTAATATGAGATCACTGACAGGTTGTTATAAACTGAAATACAGTTTTATTAATGGACAAAAATTATATTGACCATTCACTGGAGACATGTGGAAGAAACACGTGTATTATTTGTTAACTGATGGAAACCTTAATGATACATCGTCTAACAGGTAAAATGCATCCATCGTCAGCACAGAAATAAACTGATTTAAGCTCTGATGATAAATCCATCTCTACTGCAGAGCTATCCATCGTTAGTGGGTTATATATATATATATTGTCATCATCATCATCATCATCATCATCAGCCATTACAAGTCCACTGCTGAACAAAGGCCTCCCCCTACCTTCTCCACGAATTCCTTGACTGAGCCAATCTTTGCCATATTTTCCCTGAAAATTTATCTATCTCTTGTCTCCACCTCTTGGCTGGCCTTTTTCTGCTAAGCCTACAATTTCTTGGGCATCTTGCTCCGTCGGTTATCCTTAAACTTGCTACATGGCCTGCCCACCTCCATTTCTGTTCTTTTATCATCATCATTATCATCATCCAATCCTATGTCGCCCCACAGAGGAGCGTAGGAACTCGGGGCTAGGCAAGTTGGTCCTGACATTTAACCCGCCCTGTCCAGACCACTTTTTCACCACTGACACCCCCCAATCCCAACCATTTTTGGACCAAAATTTTTTTGGCTCAAACTTCCGCTTTTGGTCAGAAACAATGGTTAGTCACAAAGAAAGTGTTCACGGGGGTCCATAAGTGGCCTAAACAGGTATAGCTTCGTTACACCTGGTACGTTTTCTGTGGAGGTGGTCCGTGGCTCTCACGTTTTCTATGGTATTATAAGTCTGGGAAACCAATAAAAGTAGGTAGATATATATTTATTACAAACAAAAAACATGTGGTACAAGAGTAAATTGGATTTTATACAAAAATAGAGGTGAAATAAGCATTGTTCCATCAGACGAACCGAGCGAAATCGGCCAAACTGTTCACTGATGAAGCTATAACATTGCTGATTCATCTTACATATCATTTTTTCAACTTACATAATACATCTTCAATAACATTATACCATTTTCCACTTTATAGAACTGTTTTTAAGTGTTCACTGGCCTTTCGATAAAATTTAGCGTAATGTTAGTGCATATTTACGTAGTGAGTGAACTCGCTGTGACTGTTGTTTCAACTCGCATTGTATTTTTTCAACCTACATAATACTTTTCCAATAACATTATACCCTTTTCCACTTTACAGAACTATTTTGAGATAGTTTCAGGCCTTACGATAATATTTAGCGTAATAACAGTGCATAATAACACAGCGGGTGAAGTCGCTATGACTATTATTTCAACTTACAACCTATTTTTCTACTTATATAATACTTCTCCACTAACATTACACATGTTTCCACTTTATATCATTGCTATCACATAATTGGAGACCTTACTATTCTACTGAGCATCATATTATTGCATAGTTACACAGTGAGTGTAATCGGGATATCATTTGTTTCAGCTTACACTATTATTCAACTTATAAATTACTTTCCCACTAACATTACACCCTTTTCCACTTTATATCATTGCTATCGCATATTTACAGACCCGTGTTCTACTGAGCGTAATATTTTCGCAGATTTACACAGTGGGTGTACTCGTGATATCAACTGTTACAACTTTCCCTATTTTTCAACTTATATATTACTTTCCTGCTAACATTACACCCGTTTCCACTTTATATCATTGCTATCAGACTGTTATACTGAGCGTCATATTTTCGCAGATTTACACAGTGGGTGTAGTTGTGATATCACTTCTTTCAACTTACACTATTTCTCAACTTATATAATATTTTACCACAAACATTACCCACGTTTCAACTTTATAGAAATCTTATCACATACTGACTGGCCTTACCATTATACTGAGTGTAATATCGCCATCCCACACAGTATCAATAGTGTAGGCAGTTATGATACTCTTTGAAACAGGGCTGAAGGCACAATGCAACATTGCACTCTGCACACTCGTACCTTGTGTGTTTTCTCTGAGTGGCTGGTCTTACTGTCGAGTGCTTGCATACATGGCAGCGGTGCTGGGGTTTACGACGGTTTGGTTGGGAAGGGATAGTGCTTGGGTAGTGGCATCCTGCGAGGTGTAGGGGAGTCTGGGCAGCCATGGGGGTGAGTGTGCTGTGTGTGGGCCTGTCCTGTGCGTCCTTGGCGATAATTTCACGTGACAGCTCCCTCACAAACCCCTCAAAGGTCTCAGAGATTCACGTTGACATGGCATGGAGGTAGTGTGCATTGAGGACCGTGATGTCGAGCAAGTGGAAAAAGAGCTTTTTGTACCACTTCATCGTGGTCCTATCACAATCCACACTGGAAATCATGGAGTCTGACTGATCCACTTGCCTCATGTTGAGATTATAGTCAAGTACCGACTCATTTTTCCAGACGTGGCCCTCCTCTCGCTACGGTGATCAATGGAGTCTGTGCGGTGCATCAGGGGGCTGTGTACAGTCGACAGGAGGCAAACTTCCCTGTTGTGATTCCACAGGGTGGCAAGGATGTTATTTGCCTGGAAGAAAACCACCTCGTTCTTGTCAAGTTTCCTCCCTATCTTGACCATATGGCGACAGTTTCTTTTTACTGTACCACAGACTCCGGTGTCGTGTTGGTGGAGGAACCGAGAGAGAAGAGGGCCAGTGTACCAGTTGTCCAGGTACAACACATGACCATGACGAAAGTACTCCTCTATCATTGTCTTCACCACGGCCCCTGAGAGTCCAATTCTACGATCTTCTGTTATGTCTGTCTGTGCGCCCGTATACAAGACTATGTCTTGCACGTAACCAGTCTTACAGTCACACATAACAAAGATCTTGAACCTGAAATGGTGTCTCTTGCTGGGTATGTAATGGTGAAAGGAAATATTGCCTCTCCACAACACAAGACTCTCGTCTATGATGAGGTCTCTGTAAGGATAAAATGAGGAGCAGAACATTTCCCGTAGGTGATCAAAAGCAAGCCTAATTCTCCTCATTTTATCAGTGTTATTTGCATTAGCAGGGTCGTCTGCATAAAAAAAGTGGAGGAGGCCGAGAATCTGCTGAAATCTATTACGACCCATTACCTATCCAAAGAAAGGTGTGCTGGTCATTGGGTCAGTGGTCCAGTATGCTGGAATTTGATTTTTCCTTACAACACCCATCAAGAGAACCATGGCAAAAAATAAGAACATCTCAGAAAGGATTACAGGATAGTCATATTGCTGGGAGTGCCTGCTGGTTGTAGCCTGACGTTCACTTTCACGGTGCTGGCTTCTTGCAAAGAGGTTCG
This sequence comes from Coenobita brevimanus, assembly GCF_032717465.1. Classification (NCBI taxonomy): domain Eukaryota; kingdom Metazoa; phylum Arthropoda; class Malacostraca; order Decapoda; family Coenobitidae; genus Coenobita; species Coenobita brevimanus. Next base: position 31,765,299 of record NC_136961.1, on the reverse strand, counting down.
TCTGCTCCACTATGCAGCCCACAAACGCCTCCCCAAAGAATAGGTGGAAGAAATCCACCCTAGTGGAGCCCGCATGCACACCTCGAGCCGTGCAACCAGACCGCCACTCCTCAGTGAAAGGGTGAATGATGGGAGTAAAATTACTCCCATCTTCCCAGTTCCATGACACACTACCGTCTCCAGCCTCGTCCCCATCGTCGCCTTCGTCAGGGTGGGGAGGGGAGGGTGGTGGGGCAGGTTGGGGAGGTGGAGAGCGGCGCCCTTCATCACTCGCACTTCTCTTCCCTCTCCCTTTTCCTTTCCCCTTTCCCTTCCCTTTCCTTCCTTTCCCCACATCCTGGGGCTGTGGGGAGGAAGTGAGGGAATATTGTGGGGCGAAAGACGTGCTGGGGAGCGGCTCCACCTCGCCTCCCCTATGCCCATGTACACCACGTGCTCGTGCTGCCTCCCTCACACCACTTTCCCTTTCACCCCGCACTCCCACCACACCACTTTCCCTTTCACCACTCACTTCCACCACACCACTTTTGCCTTCCCCAGACAATACAGAAGGACCATACCTGAGTTGCCTTCTCGCCGCACTGTCTGATCCTCAAGGTGAAATTTTCTCCTTCCCCAACCACGAGACAATATCACGTCCTAAGCCGCCGTCCTCGTCCTTGTCCTCATCAGAATCTCTCTCTAGGGACTGAAGAGAGGTCAGTGCATGTGTATGGGGTCCAGGCTGGCCTTCCCTCGCCATACAATATGTAAAATACCGCTTATTCCTCGGCGAAGGGAACTCCTCATCACTGCTGGTTATTTCCTCCTCAGGCTGCACATAATCCTGATCCTCCACATCATCATCCAGTAGAGAATCACTATCTCCAGTGAAGGCATCAAGGCCGGGATGTATTTCGTCCTCAGAGAGACCTATACGCGCCATGTCTGACCTGGGTCACTGCTAACAGGTGAGTGACCGAGACAAGGGCGTGTGCAGGTCACACAGGGTCTAGGAGGCTGCCCACCTGGTGGCAGGTAGGGGAGGCTTGGCCAGATGGGCGAATCGAAAATCTCGGGCGAATTTTGAAAATTGTGCAAATTATGGACTTTGCAATTGCAGCACGTTAAAGTACGTCGACAGGATTGGCAGTGACAAAACGTGAGGACGTTAAAGAACGTCGACGGCACGCTGCGGGTTAAGATGAGAGTGACCAGCTTCACTCATCCCTGAGTGGCATTACACGAGCAATCAACCCCAACCACTCCTTGGATATAAACCTTCACCAGCTCAATCCAATTGGAGTGCAATAATTACCCACTAAACCACCAGGCGCCAAAATTTGATTATATGGTCACCACCCAGCATAGTAAATGTTGCCTGGTGTACAGGAAACAGTTTGGCTTGTCACTCAGTGTAGAGTCACCCACAGGCAGAAGGAAGAGGAAAGAATGAAGGAAAGAAAGACAGAAGAGGGAGTGTAAAGTTACCCTTAGGCAGAAGGACAAGGAAAGAATGAAGGAAAGGAAGACAGAGGAGGATGGAAGGAAAGAAGGATGGAGAAGAGGAACGGGCAGACACCCGACAGCAGCACAACATCAAATGAGTGGATGGTGAGTGCCCCCACATACCACATATAACTTCTATATCTTTGACTTTAGTCTGCTCTTTCAACCAAGTTGATTTTTTCCTGTCTGTTAAAGATATTCCCAACATTGACCTTTCCATTGCTCTCTGAGAACGGATTAATTATTTTCCGTCGATTTATTCAGTTTCCAGGTCGCACAACCATACATCACAGCTGGAATTATACATTCGTTATATACTTTTCGTTTCATGGAAACTGGCAAGCTATTTTTCATAATGTCTCTATGTTCACCGAAAGCTTTCTATCCAATAGTAATGCGTATTTTTATTTCATTATCATGACCTTTCGTTTTTTTTAGTATTTGCCCCAAGTAATTGTACTTCTCGATTTCTTTAAAGAATTTCTTCGCTTAGTCTGATCACGCTCTTTGGTGTCTGTGGATTAAACATTAATATTACTCCGGTTCATCTTTAGCCCTACTCTGAAACTTTCTCTGTTCAGGTCATTTAACATTTCTCGTAATGTCTCTGCTGCTTCTGACATTAGGACACTGTCATCTGCAAATCTTAAATGGTTTAGCTTTTCTCCATCTATGTTCATTCCCTTGTTTTCCCAGTCTACCTTTCTGAAAATACTTTCTAGTCATGCTGTAAATAATTTTGGTGAAATTGTATCTCCCTGACGTACGCCCTTCTCAGTCTTATTTCTTTCCGAGTCCTTATGTAATATAACTGTAGCAGTTCCCTATTTATATATGTTTTCGAGAAGGTTTACTATATTCTCGTTCACTCCTTGTTCTAGCAATGAATTTATAATTGCTATGTGCTCCACTGAGTCGAAAGCCTCTCCGTAATCAACAAAACCTAAGCACAGTGGTTTATTATAAAATGCAGTTTTCTCAATTAGCTGATTCATTGTGTGTACTTGATCAGCAGTCGAATACTTGCTTCAAAATCCTGCCTGTTCACGGGTTGGTTTTCCTCCAAATTTGCTGTTATACTGTTTGTAAGGACCTCAGTGAAGCGTTTGTAAGTGACTTATAATAAGCTAATGGGTCAATAGTTACTAAGATAATTTGAGTCACCTTTTTTGTAAAGTAAAATAAATATTGCATTACACCATGTTCTCGGAATTTTCTTCTTTTTTCCTATATTGAGTAAATATATGAGCAAGCCCATTTTGTACTTCTACTCCTGTATCCAACAGTAAATCTGCTACTATTCCCTCTTCTCCCGGAGCTTTCCCTCTTTACATATTTTTAAGAGTACCTCAGGTATTTCCCTTGTGTCAGCTGAAAAATTAGCTATTGGTACTACTGTCTTTGATGCATACAGTTCATTGCAAAATTTTTCAACTCTTTTCACCATCTTATCTCTGCATTTAATGACTTCACAGTTTTTGTCTTTCAGTAATGTAATTTGTTGCTTTCCTAGTCCCATTTTACTTCGGACCTGTTTCAGACTTTTTCCGTTTATGATGGTTCTTTGAGGTGATCCATGTTACTTTTTCTTTTTTCGTCTTTGCCTCTTGTTGATAAGCTTATTTATTCCTCTCGTTCCATTTCATCTTTCCTTGTTTTTACTTCCATTTCCTTTCTTTTTTTTTCATAAGCTTGAGTGTCTTTTCTGAATACTTCTTGGTGTTGGTTGTATTAGGTTTTCCTACTACCTCCGCTGATTCTTTTAGCACTTTTGTTAGTCTACTGTCAATCAGCTGATCAATGTCACATTCAGCATTACTTAGAGCCTGAAATCTGTTCCTTATTTCCAACTGAAAGGCGACTTCGTGTTCATTTACTTTTATTGGGCATATGTTTTTATCTTTAATCATCTTCTTTCTTTCACTTCTGAAATTGAATCTGGCTGTGCAATAGGGTGTATCATACTCGGGTGTGAAAATGAATTTTAAAGAAATTCTAACAAGAGGGGTGTTATTTTAACGTGGTTTTCGACGAGGCATTCAAATATGACTTTTTTTTTTTTTGGATAAGTTTTACCTACATCAATTTGCTTTTGAAAGTTGCACGTTTTATCGCATTATATGATATTGAAAGATACATGGGAAGTAATTTAAATTAACAAAGCCTAATCATATTTACATATATATATTAACTGTTTGCCCATCACCTGAGATACATACAATGATAATTAAGTAGATAAGTGGTTATTTCAAATCTACCAATGGAAAGGAAATTTGCAAAATTCAGTTATACATGAAGTTAAAAAACCATTCTACTTAAACTTCAGGTTTACAAAGTGCTTCTGTATATAACAAAAGAACAAATTTACATGGTTCTCTCCCTACAAAATATTTAAAAATGCCTATTCAGTTATTTAATCAATTAGATTCAAAAGGTCCTGCTTCCTTTGATTTTTTCCTCCTGCCGAATACCACCATCTCTTCTCATGCATGCAGTATTTTGCAGAATTTTCAGTGACCATTATCACTACCGTCTCGATGCATTGGGTATGGCATGGCCAGTCTCGTACCTCCATTGGAAAGTCAATGAATTTTTTCACCTCTGTCGTAGTAAAGTGGCAAGTGAGAGGTGGCTCGTATTTTCCTTCCCAGTCAAGTAGGTTTGAGGATTCAAAATTTATTTTAGGTGTTTTTCTCAACCTAACTGAGGAGTCCCCTTGTTGTTCTTCTGGCTCACCTTCCCCTCTGATTTCAAAAATTTTATTCACTCCCTCAATCCTCTCTTTTTGTTCCTCAGAACTTTTGAATTATATTCTTACTATGTGCATACCAAGCAGATCTTTTGACAGTTGGCATGACAATATCAATCACTTCTTTCCTTTGAGATTTAAGACACTTTAATTGAAAAAGAACATGTCTAGGCCTTTCAGTCCACGAGTGCTCGACTTTTGCCATAAACCAGCACGGGTAGTAGACACCTATGATAAATTCTGAGATCATCTCATGATTTTCCAAGTCCTTGCCCTCTAACCCATGGTTTGAGATATACAGCCTAAGGATTCTGTTGGCTGTTCTTTGCCATCTGCCAAGATTTATAGGTCCTAATTCCAGCAAGGTTAACTTTTGAGGCAAGACTCCTTCCCGAATAGCAGTAACAATTCTTTAGCCGTAATGTTGATCAGTAGATAAGTCCTGGATTACTTCCTCCGATAATTTGATTAGTGGAGGGCCTCCACAGATGGGTGTGAAGTTTTGGTTGATATCATAGTCTGTAGGTAAAGGTAGCAACCTGCCTATTTGTCCAGAGAAAGCATTATTTGAGAGGGTAGGGTCATCAAGATTGATGATAAGATGGCGTAGGGGAAGTTCATTGGTATGCAAGTTGCATACCAACCACACCAGCTTTCTCCCTAGGTGCAGCTCAACCTTTCGCATAACTCCCGCTTCGACACCTATGTTTACATTGGTCGAGTCACCTCCTACTTCCAACAGGGTCTTATCGAAATCTCTCTCTTTTAACCAGTCATATACAGTCTCCGCTATTTGCTCAGCATGAGTTTTTTTCTTGGTTGCTTTAGCTGGTGTGAAGGGAAACAGACAGTCACTTCCAGGCTCACTCACGACACTGTAGTGTTCTTCTTTTATCTTTGCAGGGTATACTTGATCACTGCCTTCAACTTCCATCATAACATTTTGAAAGTCGATGAGCCCATCGAAAAATATACAAGAAACCCCTTTTTCCTTGAACTTTAAATCAAACTCCCTGTCAAGCTCTTTCATCAATTTCTCTTGTGCCCTCTACATCTTGCTCTTGTCAATCACCTTTGATGGGTCTTCTTTGATAATAATTCCTGCATCGATTAGTGATGCAATAAATATTGCTGCAGTTGGCCGAAGCCCTACTCCATACCTCACAACCACAATGGCAGTGTTCCCATAATTTTTCTTTCCCATTGGTCTAGATGAAGCCCCAGGCTTCGGTTCAGTATCAGAGTCACCATAAATCTCATCTTCTGGAACATTGGGAACATAGTCTTCCATTTCCTCAACTAAAAATTATTCAACATCTTTCTTGGCTGCCGTCTGTGTTGCCACTGCACCTCGCTCTCTGCTAGTGCTCATTCTCCTTGTCTCTGACCTCTTATCCCGCTCCCGTCTTTCCAACCTCTTCTCTTGTCTCCTGTGTTCTGGTAGATCAGGGCTTCCCATTTGGTGGGGTTCTTTACTGCCAACTTTCTCTCTCTGCTCTTTAATGTATGATAGTTTATTTACTAGAATTTTTTTCTCTCTAGAGCAGGAACATGAAATATGGGCATTGATAACACAGCCCTGGCAGTTAACATCATCACAACTTAATATTGTATACTTGCAAGTCAAAATATCAAACAATTTGTCCATCTTTTACAATAAATATCTCTTTGGCATTTAATTTCCCCTTCTCTAAAAAATATTTAATTTGCCTGATTCCAGATCTCCTTGAGCTTTGATATAATGGTCACCTTTTCATTAATAACCGGAGGTTTGAACAGTGGATTAGCTTTACTCCACTGAGATATCAGACTAGGCCAGATGTCTTGCACCAACTGATTCTCTGGGTAATTCCTTCTGTTATCAGTACTTGGATCCCTGAAGTAGATTCCAAACCGTAGGATATCCCTCACAGTTGGAAGTTCAGACACAAGTATTTCTTGCCCAGCTCCAACAAAATTACTAATGTGAGAACTTGAATTTGTCCTTGTTCTGACCTTTGACTTTGCCATTTTGTATCAGCAATAAGCCTGTAACAAATAGATACAAGACAATGTTACACACATAGCAAATGGAATCAAACAATCTTTTAACTATGATCTCAAATGTCAAGAAAACACACTTTATAAAGTTATTCCAGTAAGGCTGGATAGCACTCATCTCTATGGAAGGAGAGTGGGGGTGAATTGGAGAGTGATAACAGTATCGTTACTGTACAGTAGTTTGAGCAAGAACATGAAATAGCACCTGAAAGAGAATAAAATTAATACACTTTATGATACTGACCTTTTTAACCATATAAATCATAGTTAAGTAGAATTTCATAGCTTTTATGGGTAAATTTGTGATTTCCTCGCTGAGATCTTTATTTTGAGGTATTACACGAACATTTTCGATGAATTAAAAAAAAATACCTATTTTGACCTTTTCTAACCTTGACTGATGTTGGTAAAGGTCATTAGAATTTTTTATTCTCATCTGCTATAATGAAGTCTATTTCATTCGTTGTTTCTCCTTTGGGGGTCTTCAGGCCAACTTTCTCCCTATTCTTTTAAGAAAGAATGTGTTCATTAATGTTATGTTGTACATATCAGCAAAATTTACCACCATTTCTCTTCTTTCATTCGTTTCCCGCACTCCAAACTTTCCCATACATGCTTCTAATATATATATATATATATATATGCAAGTTAAAACTTTTAAAATGGTTAAGACTGCTTCTGTACCAGTCCGGGCTACACCCTGTTTCTCAAACTTTTTCATTTCACTCCCCACTTGTGGGGATCTTAACATCTTTGTGGCCCCTCTGCAGTGTTCCCTCAAACCCCTTACAAATGTCTACAGAAACAAACTTTTTTCTCTCATCAGGTATAAAATATAACATTTCTAGACCTAGTTTTGACGACGATCACGAATATGCAGTCCACTTTTAGCGTAGCATATAACAATTTTATGAAAACTACCTTTATCATTTAGGTTGAGTTTTCCCGCTGGACGCATATGCTTACTTATAAAAACGAAATTTTTCTCAGTATATTTCAGGTGTCGAAATTTCTTGAATTATGTCGATTCCTCGTATAAATTCAGTGTCTCCAAATAGTCCACCAATATATTGTATTTTCATCCAAATTGAAATGACAAAACAGGAAACTCTCCTGCAAGACATATAACAGAGAATGAGTTTCAGTGCACTTTTGCAAAGGTCAAACTACTCAAAATCGTCGAGCTTTAGACTTCCTTCGATGCTTCGTTCCAGACTCGTCCCTGTACAGCATCCAGCTGTAATCCGCGAGCATACTTTCATTCCAGAAACCTTGATAGCGATGCTCCATTGCCCTGATATCTTGAGGGAAGCTTTCTCCTTGTTGGTCAGAGACGGCTCCCAGGTTCAGCTCGAAAACTTTAAGGTGCGAATGGAGATAATGAATTTTCAGCGACATCCGACACCTCAAAGCAGCAAATGAAATGAGAAGTCTCTCAACACCATCTTCACGGTGACCTCTTGTTTCCCAGGAAATTTTCACATATCCACTTGAATGAGGTCCATGCAACCAGTTTCATATCGGCCAGATAGGTGCTGAAGTTGTGGTCTCTAAGAAGTTCCTTTATCTGTGGGTCGATGAATATTCCTTCTTTCAGCTTAGCTTCAGTGATACTTGGGAAATTGTTTGCGAGAAATCCGAATGCTTCAGTGTTTCTTCTTCCCAGTGTCTTCACGAACTGCTTTACTAAGCCGAGCTTTATATGAAGCAGAGAAAGAAGAATCTCCCCGGGAGCAACCAGGGGCTTATTCGCGATGTTCGAAGTTCCTGGCTCATATGTTTGTATAGGTGGCCATGTTGACTGCACATAGTGCTTGGAAGTTGCACAGCTATCCCAGAGACATAAGAAACAATAGTGTTTTGTGAAGCCTGATTGCAGTCCCATCAGCAAACAGATCACTTTAGAGTCTCAACACAATTTCCATTTGTATTCATATTTTATGGCATCTAAAAGGGCTGCAGTGTTTTCATAGCACTCTTTCATGTGCACTGAATGTCCTAAAGGCACAGAAAGTTTCATATTTCCATTGTGCAGCAGTACCGCCTTCAAGCTTTTCTTTGATGAATCAATGAATAAACGCCACTGAGAAGGATCATGCTCCTGTGAAAGGCAGCAAAACAATCCATGAGTGTCGTTGCAAAGACATAGTTTTTCATCAACAGAATAATGTGAAGAAAGATCTTCATTTCGTTTTTTGAAGTATGTTACTCGAACATGTATCTTGAGCAGACAATTTTCTTTCAAACGAGATGCCAAAAGTTCAGCCTTGTCTTTCGGTAGTCCGAAATCTTGAACTAAGTCATTCAACTCTCCTTGACAGAACTGTTCATGTGTGTCTTCATTGTCGGCTAAAATCTCTGCATCCTCAGCTGCTTCATCTGACTCAGTTTGGCTACATCTTCGTCCTTATCGTCGCTGCTGGCGATACCGTCTTCTGGTGGTATTGGATATGGAAAATCTTCATCATCGTGCGGCACTGGTCTTATACCGGATTCCAGACTGGGGTGGGCAATCTTTTGCTTGTTCTTCACAGAAAACCCGGATATGTCGATCTGGCAGAAGTAATAATCTGTAACATGATCATTCGGCTCCCTCCATATCATAGGAACGGCGAATGGCATTTCCATTTCTCTTTTATTCAGCCAATGTCTTAGTCCATTCGAACAGGCTGTACAAATTACACGTGGTGCCCATTTTCTGTCTTGATCTGCAAAAGCACAGCCGAAGTACAGATGATATACCTTCTTGATATTGTTCCTGATGTTGCGTCGCTGTCCCTTGGGATGAACGAACCACAGACATAGCAGAAACAATCGGGGCTATTTTTGAACTGCCTTGATATTTCTACTGATTCAATAAACAACAACAGCTGCAAAAAGGCATAGGCAGACTTAAGAACAAGAATGTATGTGATTATTATTACATAAGGTTTCAACACGATGGTTCATCACTCGTCATAAAAACTAGACGTAGTAGGAAAAACGGATGGGATTTTCGGAATCAGTACCTAAAACTGTATCAAGAGCACCACAAAACTTTCACAGTGATTTTTTACTGCTGACCGGTGAAATGAAAAAAATAAAAATCTTTGGCTCTTCATTTATATTAATGCTTACAGCGGTCAGTCAGTATGCATATTTTGTCACATATCAGTGGGATCGATGACGCTGATTGCTTTCAGCCAATCGACTGATTCGATGTTGAGCCACTGAAATGCACATCTCATATCTGGGTCCACATCCAACTGGTTTCGGCTTTTACTTTTTATATGTAAAAGGGTGGAGAAACCAGATTCACAAATATGTTATGGAAAATGGCAAGAGGATTCTAAGTGCGACACCACTATCTTTTGAATATGATTGATGCCACAGTCAGAGAATTTTCTTCATAATGGTCTCTGGCAGCAGAATCATTCTTGAGGTCAAGAAATTCGTCCTGAACATCATCTGGAATGGCAGCAATACCAATATGGTCAGAGAAAGGATTCCTCACCAATTTCCCTTCTTCCTCCTTGAATTCTATTTTGAGCTCATTTTCCTAGGAGTTCAAATACTGAAAGATTTCAGTATTTAGTGATGGGTCAAGTTGGGGATCCTCTTCGACTTCATCAAGGACAGTTGAAAGATTCTTAAACATGGCAACATATTCCACACTTACTTTACTTTGCCCTTTTGGGAATTTAGCAAAAAATACACACATACAGCCCATGAGCACATTTGTTTCCTATCCTTGTAGCTTGTTTAGCTGCTCAAAACGTCATCCAAGTATCCAAGACGTGACTTTCCAACACCTGATTGAAGAAACTAAATAAACAGAACATCCTTCCCTTTCATTTCCAGGAAAAGCTTAAGTTCTGTCAAACACTCTGTTCACAACATTGCCGTTGGACAGCCAGCGCACTTTGGAGTATAAGGGGAGGGATTCATGCTCTGAATCCATGTCTTCACAGAGTTTCTGGAAAAGACTAGAGCTCAAATCTCCTGTTTTCACAAAGTTGACACATTATAACACTGCTTCCAAGATCTTGCAAAGGGCATCAGGGAGGGTTTTCGACGTCAGTGCAAAATGATGGATCATACAGTGAACCACTTTCGCATCTAGAGCTGTTTGCTTGCCATGCTTCTGTAGCCCGGATTTTTATATTATCATTGCCGAAGCCTCATCAGTACAGACTCCACAACACTTTTCCCAGGCTATTCCGTTAGCTGTGAAGAAAGAATTCAACTTTTTCATCACATCTAAAACTTTTGTGTAGTTTGAATCTGTGTACAGAACAAATACTCATCTTTGATATCATGCATGAATAGATATCTGACAAACACGAGTAGCTGTGCACAAGAACTCACATCCATTGACATACGAGTATCCATCTGTACTGCGAACATACCAGTTAGAGACATCATAATATCTTGTCCCACTTGTTCCATGATATCAGCTGACATTTCACTAATTTTCCTTTTCACTGTGTCGTTTGGCTAGGCAATCTGTTGAATCTTATGAGCACTTGACTTTCCAAGAACCCACTTGACCATCTTTACAGCAGCGGCTTAAAGTTTCACCAATCGTGTGGGCTTTTTCTTCCTTGCCATTTCAAGGGAAACCTCATATGATGCCTGTACTACACTTAAGTTCTGTAGTTGGAAAGCACCACTTCCATCCAGTCTCTGTTTTTCCAAACTCTTGTTATGGCACTTGAAGAAACTGGGGTCTTTCTCTGCTTACTGAGAGTGGATTGTCGTCAGATGATGTTTCAGCCTATTAGACCTTATAGAATAATTCCCCCAGCACTTTCAAACACCGCACACACTGAGGTTTCTCGATGCCATCAACGAGGATTGATGTAAACCTATAGTTAATGTATTCATCATTGTACTTCGGCTTCTTATCAGCACTGGCAGCCATCGCAAATCTATAAAAACAAATACATAATTATAGAATCAGACGAAAGAGAAAGTTAAAAATTATGAGGCCACTTGCACCAAAGTGAATTACCTTAACTCACCACATTTAAAATCAATGTCAAAATAAAAATCGCCAGTGTCAAATGACTGTTACCAAACTAACATGATATATTTTTAACTACACTGAGCAAGTTAAATTTTATGCAGTAAGAAGTGACTGGTTTTGAGTTTTTCGCTTTTTGGCAAACAATACTGCATTCCTTTGATGGTTATTTTTTGCTTCTAATAAGTTTAAGTTTCTTTACGGAAACTTTCATAATAGTGTAGATGTTATTAATTGCACAATTGAAGCAAAATTCGTCTGGCATCATCGTAACTATTAAATTTTCCGAATTCTTCGTGTGTGGCAACTGGATTCCGTCGTTGCCTTTACTTATGGGAAGATTTTGTTAAATCATGGTTATACTATTGAAAAAAAAATAAATAAATAAACTAGTTACCGATTTACTTATTGTGCATCCACAATAAGGAAGCTTCGTCATAACTATTTGTGGTATATAAGGTATGAATTTTGGCATCATAAACATGTCTGTGACCTTTAAAAATAGTTCAATGTCATTCATATATGGAACATGTACTTTAGATTAACCTAAGGTAGCTTCTTATTCAGTGTCAAGAAGATCTGAAGACAAAGATGCGGAGGAAAGCATGAGTACATTTTACATTTGTCCCAATAACTGGCTAACGGTATGCATAACTGTAACCAAGTAACTTTTAGATAAGAAGAGGGACGACAACAACATTTCTGTTAGTTAAATTAATTATAATAAATGTACATTAAAATATAATACCAGATTCGTTTCTTCATTACCGATGCCAAGTTTGCCGAATTAAATAATTGTACACTATATACCAGAAGGTATGTTATTAACTGTAATTGTTAGAAATGTCTGAAAGAAATATGTTTCAGTTGGCCGAATGGAGGAAAATTATGATCATTTCAAACACTGACATTCCGTTACGATGGTTAAGGTTTATACCGAATCACGTTCCTTCATTAAAAAAATCAGTAGCACATTTGGAAGCCTGGTTAATTATCAATAATACAAAATGGCAGCTGTATTGCTGGTCCACTGGCGACCAATTTGCATCAAACACGAACACGATTCACAGTAGCAATGAGCGTTTGGAAAACTTCACAAATGTGGTATTGCAACTATATCACTACTCTTAATAAAAAGTAGCACACTACAGTATAGCTACTTGGTACTAGAAAAGTAGTTCCGTTATGTGGCGTCATTGTTTGTGGTGCCACAACTCCTATCACTGGATATAAATTTGTGTATGCTGATTCTTTCTGAAGTGAAGGAATAAGAAGTGATTCATTTATGCCTGAAACTGTGAAATAATTATGTCTTGAGAGACTGGCAAACGTAGTGAATATCAGAGGATCATTATTAATTAAAGACAACGGTTACACTGTTCCTTAGTAGGGATGCCTCAAGGACGAATTCAATAACCTTTGCTATAGATTATTACATTAAGATATTTCGATAACAGGGTACTATGCAGAATTAATTCCCTTGATTATGGTAAGAACACCATTATCACGACTGTGAAGGTAAAGTGTAATGCGTTCACATCTGTTCTTTTTATGAATTACATGCAAAAATTTGCCAATAACCCTTGACGCTGGTGGTTATATTAATTCCCCCCCCCCCACCTTTTTGTTCTTATTTTAGCTGATTTCTTTGTCTATGTTCATTTGATCTTCCCAGGCAACAGGAGCCGCCTTCAGGATGGGACAGGCTTCCGTCCATTACCACGAGCATCTTGGAGGTCCAGACTCTTATGATCAGTCGGGACCTGTCCGGAATGGCTCGATAAATTATGATATCAATGAAATAACTTTCTTAACCTCTCAGTTTTGTAGCTAACATAAATATTTTCTTCAACATATCAGATGTCAGTAAGTCTGAGAGTATGACTAGTGCCGCAATTGTCAGCATGCTGGCCACAGAGACATGTGGACGCCACTCAGTCCTCCTGCTGTCAGACGGCTCAGCGTGGGCCACCTCGGTCTTTAAGGTTAGTTACATTATGGTATACTATTGTTTTTCACGCATCAGCCTGAGTAGAAACACAAATGGCCATTTTAAAGAACCTAAAAAACGTCAGAGTGCCTTGAAACTATGGTGGTACCAATCTTAAGTGGCGGTTTGGGTGGGTCACGAACCTCTGTACAGTGGTGCCACGTATTCCATACCCGCTATGTGAACGGCTCTGATATATGTAATAGGCATCACAATAAGATAAACACATAAGAATATAATGGTAACGTGTGTATTATAATATATGAAAGAACAGTAAACTGATTATGCGTAAAATATTTATACGGCAATACAGAAACGTGGCATAATTATTTTACAGTGTTGCTTAAAAAAAATGTAGTCACTTTTATTGGCTGTTACCGTATTTCTGGGGTTGGTAATAATGTCACAATTGTGATTATAAGATAATGTGCGGGAATATAAGCAAAAATATGCCAGTTTCTTAGTAAAAAAAATATATACATTAAACCCTCGTGAGCGGCAACACTCACACACACCCAGTCCGACCTGGTCATCTGTGAGGGATAGAGGAATAGGCCTGTTTGGGGACACCTCTTAAAAAAAACGCACCAAGACTTTAACCTCCTGGGTGGTGTGGAAATAAAGTCAAATTTACAATGTGTACATTATAACGTATAAGAAAATAACCAAAATGTATCCTAAAATACCACAGACGAGAGAGAGAGAGAGAGAGAGAGAGAGAGAGAGGGGGGGGGAAGGCAGACCAGGGGCAGTGTTGAGTGCAGCTGAGTGAGAGATGGAGGAAGGGAGGGAAGGAAGGAGGGAGAGAGTGATTGAATGAAAACAAATCACGGCGCCACAACAACGAGGTCATCTGGCGCCATATGTAAAACAATAATATTTTTAAACATTATTATATATAATAACAAAATAAAGAAATGAAAGCACAAGTTTATAAGTCACTCATAAAAGAAACAAAATTCCCAAGGGTGACGCACATCTCCCCAAGGAGAGAGAGAGAGAGAGAGAGAGAGAGAGAGAGAAGGTAGGCAAGGGGCAGTGTTGAGTGCATAGAGGTAGGATTAGGGTAGAGTCGGCGTGAGAAGGCTCCGGTGAAGCCAGAGAACTGTCAAACGGCCATATTGGTCAAGTCAAGAGGTCACGGCAACACCTACTTGACGAAGAAGATTGCTGTGCACTCCTACCTCTATGGCTGTGCCCATAGAGGTAAGAGTTCTAATCCTACCTCCGTGGGTGTGGCCATGAGATTATTAAGCCTTTAATACCTCCAGCTGTGTGTCCACCTGGTATTCTTCAGGGAGAATGCCAGAAACAAAGTAGACTTCATTCTACCTCTGGTTTTAGTTGTAGTTCAGCTGTGGGTGTGAGACGTTCTGTCCTAAGTTGTAACTCACCATCAAATAACCTAAGACTCCAAAAATGCCCACCACCTGTGCCGCATTTGGGTGTAAAGAAAGAGGAGATAAGAAATCTGACCCATCCATTACATTTCACCGGTGAGTATCTTTAGAGTGAATTATAATTTGTAAGTGTACATTATATATATGACTGGAGTTAGTAAAGTCAAGCTGAATATTATATAGAATAATAGATATAAACTTTTTTCATAATGTGCTGATGTATATTATTTTAAGTCATCTATCTGTCTTCCATCCTTCATTTTACCATTATGTTCTTAAATGCTTCCTTTTTTTTTCATTCATTAACTACTTTCTTTTCTCCTTCCATTCATAACCTACTTTCTTCCTCATTTTTTCTGTTTGCAACTAAGAAAACAATCGCGCCTGGTCAGCGGAACCAAGTCAGACAGCTGTCAAAGGGGTCGCCGCCATGTTGGTCGAGTCAGGTCTGTCGCCCTCACTCTGACCTACCCGTGGTTAATCCCTTATGCTGCCTCAACCTACTCCTACCTCTATGGTTGAGTGCATTGTCAAGCTGAGGGAAAGATGAAGGGAGGGAAGGAAGGAGGGCGGGAATGATTGAATGAAAAGGCGCCATAACACCGAGGTCATCTGGCGTCATATGTAAAACAATAATATAATAAAAAACAAAATAAGGAAATGAAAGCACAAGTTTATAAGACATAAAAGAAACAAAATTCCCTAGGGTGATGCACATCCCCCCAGGAGAGAGAGAGAGAGAGAGAGAGAGAGAGAGAAAGGCATCGCGAGTATGGAAAACGTGGCACCACTGTACAGAGGTTCGTGCCCCACCCAAACCGCCACTTTAGAATGGTACGACCATAGTGTGTTTGAACTTACACCCTGTAATACTGCTGCATTTTATGAGCTCTGCAAACAATATTTCTTTTTATTAAAAAAACAATGCAAAGATCGCGCAATTCGTGAATCTGAGGATGAAACAAAAGATGACAGAATAGGTACTGCGTAATAATTGACATTAAACTATTTCATTCGTATGTCACTATATCCAGCTATACACTGCCACATCCCACACTGTTCGGATGCCACGCATCTTATTTTCATCGAGTCACATGGAGGAATTATTCTCACGATATGGAAATAATGACTATCGAGATGCAACAGTTTCCAGTTAGCTAGTACGCACTTCAGGTAAATATATATATATATATATATATATATATATATATATATATATATATATATATATATATATACAGTGCATACAATGCCTAACGCCACCACACTTCATTTAGGTTTCTGTGTTACATCTCACATTGCCATACCTCACACTATCGAAGACACACTTCGTCACCAACTGTGTGTGTGTGTTTTTTTTTAATAATATGTTGTCAGGAAAGGATAACTGTAATTATAATGTTAAGAACTAATGTTAGAGCCATGGAAGAATATTCTAAATATTCTAAAACTGGATATTCTAAAAACTTAACTTGAGCAGTTGCAGAAGGAAAATAAAAATTAGGAATTAGATGCAATGCAATGCTCTCTGGCTTCAGTTTACGCTTCACCTGACTAAATCCGTTATTTATTTACTAAGACAATTCAGTAGGAATTTACCCATCATTCAAGAGCATTAAGATTAAATGCTTACACCTATGACACAGTGCACAACAGAACGGAAGTCTTAAACATAAACAAAACACAGCGACTAACTTGTACACAGATCCACACCCAAAGTTATTCCGGTGAGTGAAGAACATGAGGCTGTAGTAAAATATTAGTAACAGTATTATTGCCAAAAACTACGCATGGTGACATTATCGTCCGTCGTGCAGTTAAATGGGTCAGGGAATTCTTCTGATACTCCACCACTCCAGTGAGCAGTTCATACCCGCATGCAATCTGTAAAATCTACTCTTATCAATATTATAATTGTACCAATAGAAAAAAGAACATGTTCTACTATTTTTTTTTTTTTTTTGATATCGTAGGACTTTATTAACAAAGGTAAAGTATGCCAAGCAATATGGGAAATTAGCAACGATACAAGGCGTCGACAGGGAGCCAATGTGCTGGCGCTGTGAACCGTGGGTGGAGCTAAGCAGCCGTGACGTCCACCCGGGAGTCAACCTCCTCATAATTTCCTGCACGTCACCATGTGGAAGGACCATGTCCGGCCCTGGCGAGATGCCCTCTATTATTAGCGGGCGCCGGTTCCTTGGACGGTGTACGAATTGTACCGACCCTGTAGGACGGCCTCATAAAAGTAATTGTTTACCTGTGGTTGGCGGATCTACCTGTCGAGACAGATCAAGGTTAAACAATAATAAGTACAATGATTCACACATTAGCAGCTCATTATCACAATAAACTGACGATAATTTTGTCAGACATTTGCTTTGCAACACTATTATATGACCATAAAATGCAAATTTTACAACCGTGCTGTGTCGGTAGGTGGCAAGTTGTCTGTAAGGAGCCATCAGTACTGCAAAATGCAACCGAATTTTATATAAATTCAATCACATTTGTTTTATCAGTTAGGTTTATGATTATCATGTTGTCACCGATCGTTGTGTAAACTGGTCAAACCCTAACATTGCTCTGAACGGCGTCGTGAGTACAGTAATAACATTAGTGCCTAATGTTTACAGGATATCACTGAGATACCTTCACCATGGGGTGTGGGTGTATTCAGGGTAACTGGTGACAGTCACGGTCACAACCTCACTCTGTCATCACTGTCTAGCACGACTGCACAGGCAAGAAGTGTAAGTTTCAACGTATATATTGTAATACTTTAAGTTAGTGAAAAAGATGGTAAATGGGATCCTCCCCTCCTCTCTCTCTCTCTCTCTCTCTCTCTCTCACTCTCTCTCTCTCTCTCTCTCTCTCTCTCTCTCTCTCTCTCTCTCTCTCTCTCTCTCCCTCTCTCTCTCTGTACCTACATTTACTTCATCCCTCCTTCCTACCCTATCTTACCCTCTGTACCCTACATTTACTTCACCCCTCCTTTCTCCCCTATCAAACCCTCTGTACTGTACCTTACATTCACTTCACCCTTCCTTCCTCCCCTATCTAACCATATGTTCCCTACATTTATTTCACTCCTCCTTCCTTCCCTATCTACAGTAACCCTCCTTCCTCTCCTTTGTACCCTGCATTTGCTTCACCTTTCCTCCCCTATCTAACACCATGTGTCTCATACATCTAACCCAGCTGATTCCCAAACAAAGCTTCGTATCTGGAGAAGATGTAAGATATTTTACGTGATCGTACAAAATTTTTGTCCGTAATGGAAGACTTATTCACAGTAATACTCAGGTGTGAAGATAAAATAAACAGATTTTTATGCACACTTAAGGGTAAGAGCATTATTAGTGACTGTTTGTTCACAACTGTACCGTATGTAAGTGGCCTTCCTAAGATTCATAAAGAGGGTGTCCCTTTACGTCCCATCCTCTCTGCCATGGTACGTGTAATTACGGCTTATCAAAATTCCTTGTCCCATTGCTATCATCCATTACCACTAATGAGTATACTGTGAAGGATTCTTTTAGTTTTACTAAGGAGCTGATGAATAAATCGTTCGGTGACTGTGTTTTGGCCAGTTTCGATATCAGGTCTCTATTTACGAACATTCCTGTTGCTGAAATTATCAATATTTGTTTGGATCGTTTATTCTCTAGTACTCATAACAGTAATGTACTTGATTCTTCTCAGTTTAAGAAACTTCTGGAACTAGCAACTAAGGACAGCATATTTTTATTTGACAATAAAGCATATAAACAATGTGATGGTGTTGCTATGGGATCACCTTTCGGGCCGACACTAGCCAATGCTTTCCTGTGCTACCACGAAGAGCGATGGCTGGCTGAGTGTCATACTGATTTTAAACCCTTGTTTTACCGTCGTTATGTTGATGACACCTTTTTGGTTTTTAGGTCTACTGATCATGTCCCGTTGTTTCTCAGTTATTTGAATTCTCAACATGGCAACATCAAGTTCACCTGTGACCTAGAAAGTAATAGTTCAGCATTTTTATATATAAATATTGTCCATAGGGACAATAGTTTTGAAACTGCCTTATACACGAAGCCAACCTTCACTGGATTATGCATGAAATTTTCCTCATTCCACCCACTGAGCTATAAACGTAATCTAGTCAGCACTCTCACCCATAGAGCTTCTCAGTTATGCTCAAATTATTTTTATCTTGATAAGGAATTTAATTTTCTTAAAGATTTGTTGTAAAAATGGTTTCCCCAAAAGATTCACCGAAACGTACATTGGTAAGACCCTTAATAAATTTATTACTGTTTCAAAGATCCAAGTCATTACTGTTCCGAAAAACACTATATACTTTGCCATAACATACACGGGACCCCTTAGCTTCACACTGAGGAACTAACTTTAAAAACTTCTAGCTCAACACTTCCCACAAGTGTCACTTATAGTTGTGTTTAAAACGCAAAAAACTATCCAGGGTTTTTTCAAGGTAAAAGACACCATTTAGGGGAAGGCGGTGGCCCAATCGGTAGAGAGGCGGCCTGTAGTCCTAACGGACCCCGGGTTCAAATCCCGCTGGGGCAGGGAACAGTTTAAGGATTTGAATTTCATAAAAATCAGACTTTACTGACCTACCAGAAGACCCGCCGACATGTAAAAATACCCCCGCTAATACCAATACACCAATCCTGTATGAGACAGCCCTAGCAAGTGTTCAGTATGGACGGTGGGTGTTAGCGCCGAAGTGGTGACACGTAAAGGTGTGCGGTACGTAGGAGGACTACTGGGCCTTGAAAGCAGGCTGTGAAGCCTGTGCCCAGAGTCGGACAAAAAAAAAAAAAAAAAAATCCCTCACACAAGCATCCGTTGTTTACCTCTTCACGTGTGCCAACTGTAGGGCGGCATATATAGGTAAAATAATAAGACACCTAAAGACACGAATCCATGAACACTTAGGTCGTTCAGTTCGAGCAGGCCAATTAATCACCAATCCACCACACTCAGCAATACGGGACCACTCACAACAACACGACCATCCTTTCTCTCATTCCCACTTCACAGTTCTTGGTGGCAGCAACAATGACACGGACCTTCCCATTATGGAAGCTTTGTACCAATATTGCTTTAACCTTTCAATCAGTGGCATGGCTTCCTATGAACTGTTTTGTTTCTCACACTAGGTAAGTTTCTTACAGTATTGCGCCAACTGTTTAACAGATACGTTTTGCTTTCTTACTCCTACCCCCTTCATTTTAGATTTAATTACTTACTGGTTAACGAACACGGTATTTTAATGGACTTCGTTTTTGTACTTTCATGTTTTTAGTCTTGTTTTGATTGTTATAGGATATAAAAATCTTAACTCTGTATATTTCTCGATTGCAGATTTTGCTCTGAAGATGGAATAAGTATTTTCCGAAACTTCGGCAAATAAATACCCTAACTTCACCACGATGTTTGTGTTGTGCCTGGTGATCCTCTTCCTATGTGTGTATATATATATATATATATATATATATATATATATATATATATATATATATATATATATATATATATACTGTATATATATATATATAAATATATATATATATATATTTTGCCAGACGCCTCAATCCCGTTTGGGGTGGCCACAAACAAATTGCCTCCAAGTCGCCCTGTCCCCCGCCATTTCACTGCCTTGCTCCCAACTCACACACCCCTCTCTCATATACCTCCCCACCGCATCCCTCCATCTCATCCTCGGCCTTCCCCTGCCTGTTCCCCCCTCCACCTCACTCAAATACACTCTCTTCGTCAGTCTTTCTCCCTCCATCCTCTCCACATGGCCAAACCACCTCAGTGTGTTCCTCATAACGCTTCCTATCACATCCACATCCACACCACAACGCTTCTTTATATCCTCATTCGTCAGCCTGTCTCTCCATGTGACTCCACAGGTTCCTCTTAAATAACTCATTTCCACTGCTCTCACTCTTGACTTGTGTCCTTCCAACAACGTCCAAGCTTCACTTCCGTACGTTAGAGTTGGTATCATAATACTGTCATGTAGTAACTTTTTCACTTCCATGCTCACTTCCCTGTTTCTTATCACTGCTTTCATAGAACCAGCAACCTTTCTTCCCTGCTGTACCCTTTCAAGCACTTCACCCTCCAAACCTCCATCCTTACTCATCACACTACCCAAGTACTTAAACGTACTCACATTTTCCAATTCCTCACCATCCAACCTCGCTGTACATTCACTGACTTCACCTCTCTCAAAGACCATCACTTTACTCTTCCCTACATTCACCTTTTGATTCCGTTTCTTACACACTCTCTCAAACTCATCCACCAAGCCTTGCAGCTCCCCTTCGTCTTCACTCAACAACACAGTATCATCTGCAAACAACAGTACAGGGAGTTTCCAAACACTATCCTCTCTCACCAGGGCCACTCCAACATCCACTACCCTACCTTGTACCTCTTGTATTACCCCATCCATGTACAGATTGAACAACCATGGAGACATGACACATCCCTGTTTCAACCCAACTTTCAAAGAGAAAAATTCACTTAGTTCACTATCCACACGCACCGCAGCCTTCGCACCATCGTACATACTTTTCACAGCATTCAACAACTTCCCATCTACTCCATATATTCTTAACACTTTCCACAATCCTTGTCTATCCACCCTGTCATATGCTTTCTCCAAATCCATGAAAGCTGCATACAACTTCTTTCCCTTCTCTAGAAACTTTTCCACTAAAGATCTAAGAATGAATATCTGATCTACACAACCTCTTCCCTTCCTAAAGCCTCCCTGTTCTTCTCCAACTAATTTCTCTGTTCTTTCTCTAACTGTCAATAAGTATCCTACCATACACTTTTCCTATTATACTAAGAAGACAAATGCCCCTATGATTACCACACTCTTCTTTTTGCCCTTTTCCTTTGTACAAGGGAATAATTATACCTGACTTCCAATCCTCCGGGACTCTACCTTCCTCCCAGGCCAATCTGCACATCTTCCACATCCATTCTACTACTATCTCTCCCCCATGCTTCAGCATTTCACCACACACTCCATCAATTCCTGCGGCTTTCCCCGATTTAACTTTCTTCATTGCTTCCACAACTTCTATCCTACTGATTTCTTCCTGTCTTCTCACCTCCCTCCTTGTCACAGCCATTCCCCAGCCACTTATACTCGCATTACTTCCATCCTCTACATTCAACAATTCCTTAAAGTGTTCTCTCCATCTGCTCACTTTTTCTCCCTTCTCCACTAGTAATCTACCATTTTTATCTTTCACTCTCCTGCTAACTTCATTTCCACCCTGTCTTACTCTTTTCACCTCTTTCCAGAACATTTTCTTACAGTCCCTCCACTTTACACTCAAATTCCTTCCAAATTCCTCATCCACTCTCTTCTTACTCTCTCTTACTAATCTTTTCACCTCTCTCTTTCTTTCTGCATATAACTCTCTTTTCCGCCTCTCAACTTCTTCCATGACCCTATTTCTCATCCAGTCATTGTATGCTTTCTTCTTTTGTGCCACAGCCTGTTTCACCTCTTCAGTCCACCACGCTGTTCCTTGCACCCCCCTTTGTCTTCTCTTCGTTCCACACACCACATCACATGCAGCACATATTTCTTCTGTAAATATCCTACACACACCTTCCACGTCTCCCATCTGCTCCAATTCATATTTGAAATCGTTCCTCCACTTCTTTCTTGTACTCTGCCTTTTTCTCATCCTCTTGTAACCTTTCCACTCTCCTTGCAACTACTCCTTCCTCTCGTCTTTCCCTTCTTCTGTTCCTCCATCTTACTTGCATTCTAATTCTGGCCACCACCAAGTAGTGGTCAGAAAGTCCACTCCCCCAACCTCTATAAACTCTTGCATCCATTACACATCATCGCATCCTTTCATCCACACACACATAATCAATCATTGCCTTCCTTTCATTCAGTTCACCATCCACCCTTCTCATCACTCGCCATGTATACCTGTGGATCATTTTATACCTGAAGAGGGTATTGGCTATCACCAACCCTCTCCCAGCACAAATGTACACTAACGCACTCCCATTCTCATCTATCTCAGCAGGCACACCCCACTCACCTACTATTCCATCCACCTTAACATTCCCAACTTTACCATTCATATCACCAATCAAAAACACTCTCTCATTCCTTCCAAACTTTTCCATGCACACTTCTACATTTGTCCAGAACTCTTCTCTCACTCTTCTAGCACGATCTTGCGTTGGCGTATACACACACACAATCGCCCACATTTGTATTCCAACTTTCAACTTTACCCACACAATCCTTGACCCAACTGATCCATACTGTACTGTCTTATGCTCCTCTTCCATCTTTTACTCACAAATATACATACTCCTTCCTTTGCCCTCTCATTCTCACCTACTCCTGCACATATACCCCATTCATACTCCCATTCTCTCACACTTTCTCCTCTCCATTTTGTTTCAGTTATTCCACATACATCCACTTTCGCACCCTGAAGCACCTGGACAATCTCTCTCTCTTTCACCTTGTCATTCGCTCCCTTTACATTCCATGTTCCGATAACCATGTCCTTTGTCCGGTCCTTGGTTGTCATCATTTGGTCAGTCCTTGTCCGAGGCTTATTGTTTGTTTTTTTAGTTAGTTGTTTTCCGGGGAGGGGCACGAACCCTCTGGCAACCCTTTTAGTCGCCTTTTACGACAAGCAGGGATACTGGGGGAGTATTCTTGAAAAAAACCCTTACCCCCAGGGGGGTATATAGATATATATATACCCGGTATATATAAATATATATATATATATATATATATATATATATATATATATATATACTGTATATGTGCGGGCGCTCACTTACTCGATGTAGTGCTGCTCTCGGGTGCCCGCCCTTTCCTCTTCCTTCCTTCTTTCCTACCTTCCTCTTCTGCATTTCTTTCCTTCATTCTTTCCTCTTCCTTCTGCCTACGGGTCACTTCACACTGAGTGACGAGCAAATGGTTTCATGTAGAGAGGTGGCCTGCAGTCCTAACGGACCCAGGTTCGAATCCCGGCTGGGGCAGGGAACAGTTTAAGGATTTGAATTTCATTAAATCAGGCTTTACTGATCTACCAGAAGACCTGCCGACATGTTGTATAATACCCCCGCTAATACCAATACACCAGTCCTGTATGAGACAGCCCTAGCACGTATTCAATATAGACGGTGGGTGTTAGCGCCGAAGTGGTGACATGTAGAGGTGTATGGTGTGTAGGAGGACTGCTGGGCCTTGATAGCAGGCTGTGAAGCCTATGCCCAGAGTCGGACACATAAAAAAAAAAAAATGTACACCAGGAAACAATTTACTGTGCTACGCTAGTTTTTTTTTTTTATGTGAGGAAGAAGGAACCAAAGGCAACAAGCCCACAAAACTGTTAATTCCAAGAGAAAAACAAAATACAAGAGAGAGCCAAATTCAAGATCCTATCATTTCGAGATGCCTGGACACACTGCGTTTGAAAGACTGCAGATCAGAGGAAGCAGGAAATACAGACACAGGGAGACATTTCCACGGTTGACCTGTTGCATAAATGAAGGACTGGGAGTAACGGTTAACTCTTGCATTAGAGAGTTGGTCAGAAAAGGGATGAGAGTTTGCTGCTAGACGGGTGCTACGCACCCGTCGTAGAGGTGGAGGAATGCATGAAGATAGTTCAGAGGAGCAGTGACCATTGAAGTAGTGATAGAAAAGAGATAAAGATGCAACGGTGCAGCGAAGAGACAGAGGTTGAAGGGCGTCAGTAAGAGGAGGAGAGATAATGAGACGAAAAGCCTTTGACTCCACCCTATTGAGAAGAGCTGTATGTGGGGAACCTCCCCACACATGAGAGTTGTACTCCACGCAGGGGCGAGAAAACCCATGTATAGAGTCAACAATTGTGCAGGGGTAAAGGAGAAACGGAGTCGGCTTAGCACACCCAATCTATTGGAAGCAGATTTTACAAGAGATGTAATATGATCTTTCCAAGATAAGTCCCGAGTAAATGAAACCCCAAACATGTTCAAGGATGATGCAGGATAAAGCTGAATATTATTAAACATTAGTGGGTATACCTGTGGAAGATTTTGTCGGGTTGATAGGTGCAAAAACTGAGGCTTTGATGCATTAAAAACAACCAGGTTATTATTACCCCGGTCAGAGATACGAGCCAAGTCAGACATTAGGTGTGCCATAGCCTCATCCCTTGTTTGTTGAAGTAACTCCTGAGATGGACGTTGCTGGAATCGAATGGAAAGGTGCAGGGTGGAGTCATCAGCGTGAGAGGATAGGGTTAGATGTACAGCTTAGAAGGTCATTGATGAATAAAAGGAAGAGAGTTGGTGATAGGACAGAGCCCTGAGGAACACCACTGTTAATAGATCTAGGAGAAGAACAATGGCCTTCTACAACAGCGGCTATAGAACAACCAGAAAGGAAGCTAGAGATGAAGGCACAGATAGAAGGATAGAAACCGTAAGAGGGCAGTTTGGAAATTAAGATTTATGCCAGACTCGATCGAAAGCCTTTGAAATGTCAAATGCAATGGCAAAGCTTTCGCCAAAGTCCCGAAAGGAGGATGACCAGGAGTCTGAAAGGTAGGTGAGAAGATCGCCTGTGGAGCGTCCTTGACAGAACCCATACTGACGATCAGAAAGAAGGTTGTGATAGGAAAGATGCTTTAAAATTTTTGTATTAAGAATAGACTCGAAAACTTTTGAGATACAGGATGTTAAAGCAATTGGGCGATAGTTAGGGGGTTGGGAATGGTCACCCTTCTTTGGGACTGGCTGAATGAGAGCAAACTTCCAGCAAGAAGGAAAGGTACAAGTTGATAGACAAAGGCGAAAGAGTTTGCCTAGGCAGGGTGTAAGCACAGAAGCACAGTTCTTGAAAACAACAGGAGGGACTCCATCAGGCCCATATGTCTTATTAGTATTAAGGCCTGTGATGGCGGAAAATACATCAGCTGAAGAAATTTTAATGTCAGCCACGAGGAAGTCAGAGAGGGGAAGTGATGGAGGAACAGCACCGGAATCGTCTAAGGTGGAATTGGAGGAGAAAGTCTGAGTGAAAAGATCTGCTTTATCAGTAGAAGAAATAGCTACAGAGCCATCAGAGTCGGAAACAGGAGGGAAGGATGATGAGGTAAAGTTGTTAGAAAGGTTTTTGGCAAGGTGCCAGAAGGAGCGGGAAGAATTCAAGTTAGTGAGTTGAGAGCATTTAGCACGGAGAACTCACAACGAGGAGGTATCTACAAATGGAGTTCCACACCTAACCCATCCCATCCACCCTTCCATTAAACTGGGCCAGATTTACTCTGCTTTGATATCCTTCTTTAATACGAATGCTGGCATTATTTTTCTTTATTTGAGTATGTTTTTTATGTACCCATCTTTGTTTCTGTAACCATAAACTTTTGCAGATGCTTCAGTCACCAGCTTTACTGTGCGTTCAACTGACTGAGTATGGCAAGGATACTTTGGACACAGCTTTTCCACAAGTTCAGGACTTTCAACCAAAGCATGTAGTTCAACATCAAATTCTTGAGGAGTGTTGGTTCTGTACTAACCACCACATCCCAGCTGATCATTTGAGTATAATGATCTGCCCCAAAATTTATCTTTGGTATTTTGAATTGTCCTCTTTCTTGTCTTGAGTTGTTTTGTGATACTAGAATTTTCTTCACAGCATCTCTTCTGATGTCAATATCTTCATCAAATGCCATGCACAAAAGCATGTTTTTCGGATAGGCATAGAAAGCATCTGTTTGAATAGCCTGGGTAGCAACCTTACATGTTCCCAAGCATTGATCTTCCATTTATTTGATCTTGGTAACAGCATTGAAGAGATGTTTTTGGCCATTGACACAGGAAGGATTTTTCTTTACCTCAAACCAGGCAGGAATGTATCCAGTCATCAAATATTTGGCTAATGTTTTCAATGTTTTGGAAGGAAGAGGTACTGAGCAGTACAATTTCAAAATTCTTGCACATGCTGTCAGCCATCTTGAATGTGCTAATGGGGCTGGTTCAGCTGAAGAGAATGATGCAGGAAATTTTCAAAATGACACTGCATACCATATAATCGGAATATATTTTGGTCCTTACTTAAATCTAGCTCTGAATAGGTCTCATGAAACTTCTTCGCATCATCTACTTAAATTGATTCAAAATTTAACACAGTGACGTTACTGTTTCTCCTATCTTCTTCCAAATCTTTCCTTCGAATGCTTTGGGCCCAGAGGTTTCACAATCCAAATGTTTAAATATATGCCGAAATGGAAGCTCATTGAAATGTGACAAACATACAAGCCACTGCAAAGGGCGGTTAAGAAAGTCTTCAGTCAATTTTATTTCTCCGCCCTTTGTCCCTGTGTTAACAGGTGTATCATTGCACCCTATTGCAACAAGCTTCTCAGTCGTCAGCCCACAATTCATCAAGCACTGAGAAATGGCAGCTGCTGTTTCCCCATCAGTAGTTACATGTTCAAGGTATTCAGGGCCTGGATTTATAACTAAGGAAACGTGTTCCTCAAATATGCTTACTTAGTGAATGGACAGACAACCATTTTCATCTTTCTTCTCTTCCAGTGTTAATGTTCTGTCTTTTATTCCATCAAAATGCAGTGCTGTTGTGCCTTCCTTTTCTGTTTACTGAAGTCTTTGTCTGCCTGATTTTCTGGCATGTCTTACTTTATTGTCTATAACAAAATTCTTGTTTTCGGGAGAAACAAGTCCAGCACCCACCAGAGCGAAAGTGGCAATTGAAGCGGCACCTGTATTACTCACACCAAATCAATCAGCTTCTCTTTCAACCAGGTCACAATTGATTCGCATTCGTGATATCTTAATTTTTTCCTCTTTTTTTCTACACTTGGACAATATGGTTGATCTGTACCATCATTTTCCAAACTATTATCAGTATCACTCATTTTCTCCATCCCACTTTGACCTTTCTGACAGGTAGAATAGAAAGTTTTCATTTTGTAGTTCTCTGCATTCCGTTTTCTTTTTGCTAGTTGTAGCAGGATTTTCGTTTTTGTATCCACTTTTCCAATGTACATCTATTTCCTCTTTGATCTAAAAGAACTCTCTTTCAGTTTCGGGCACCTTTCTTTTCTTTGAACAATTACACTCTTCGAAGGATTTACATTTGCAACAGGAGATATCAAATAGCTCCATCTGCATATGAGTTTTGTAGTTATCAAGCTGTTTGTTGCAGCAGTCTTTCCCCTTATTTTTCATTAGGGCCCTGTACTTAGAATGGTTATCAAAACCAGCTGTGTAATTCTTGTTAGGTGAACACAAGGAACTGAAGCCTTTTCCCAAAGACACCGAAGTTCTGATCCAAGATCCTTCGCTATTTCCTTCACAAACTATCCATCTATCTATCTATATACCTAGGCCACTTCCTCCAAGGAAAGGGAGGTAGCCGAGACAGGACGACACACTCCCAATTTACTCATCCATTCAAACACTTTCATTTGCATCTTAGCCCCAAGAGGGAGAACGGACACATCCTCACCGCACCACACCGCACAAGGGTCAACTGCGCAATGCAATCAGTGACATCCGCAGCAGGGCCCGACAGCAGACCTGGTTTACCCCTGCCACATCATAACAGACCCATCCTCTTACCCGCACCTGACCTGACTAGCTGATCAGACCAAATGCGAGAGAATATCCCCTCAGGGCTGCGTCATCACTTATTCATTCACAATTTCTCTCCATTTATTTCTGTCACGCACAGCCACTCTTCCTTGCTCAACAGACATCCCTCTCGCATCCAGCGCTCTCATCACACTGTCCATCCATCCTATTCGTGGTCTTCTTCTCAGCCTTACACCTCTTACATCAGATCTAGTTATCTTTTTCACCAATCGCTCATTATCCATTCTCTCCATATGCCCAAACCATCGCAACACCCTCTGCTCAACTCTACCAGCCATCTCCCGAACAACTCCAGTTCTCCTTCGCACTTCATCATTTCCATATGAGCCACTCCACACATACTCCTCAGACACCTCATCTCCATTACATTCAAACTTTTCCTCTCTGCTACACCCATATTCCATGTTTCAGCCCCATATAACGCAGTCGGTACCACAACACCCTCATACAGCCTTCTCTTTACATCCATTCTAAGCGAACGACATCTAAACACTTTTTGCATTCCTCCCAACATCTTTCCTACTTCATTTATTCTAAACTTCACTTCTGCATCTATTCTTCCATCCACAACAACATGTGACCCTAGATATTTAAAACACTTTTGATTTTTCTGTTTCAGCAAAAAGTAATAGTGCCTCCACATCCCACTTCATTGGAAGTTGCTTGACACCAATAGTTCTTAAAGTGCCAAAAATATAATGAGTTAAGGCAGACCGAGTAATGTGAGCCTTATTTGTAATACCTGAAAATGAAAAAAACATATAATATGAGAGCAAAGAATAGATGACTTAAAAAACAAAGAAAACTCGAAATACAAGGTCTGATCTATAAGACTCCTACGACGGCACTGATGCACCAGATTCAGCTAATGGTGAGATATTGACGAGGCAGGTGCCACCTTTACAGTATATGAACATAGATTACACCAAAAGTTTGCATGTGTGATACTTTCATTATGGATGAACTTCACAAGTTGGATTTTTCTACCCGGTCTAATATACATTTACTGTATATATATATATATATATATATATATATATATATATATATATATATATATATATATATATATATATATATATATTGCCAGACGCCTCAATCCCGTTTGGGGTGGCCACAAACAAATGGCCTCCAAGTCGCCCTGTCCCCCGCCATTTCACTGCCTTGCTCCCAACTCACACCCTCTCTCATATACCTCTCCACCCCATCCCTCCATCTCATCCTCGGCCTCCCCCTCCCTCTTCCCCCCTCCACCTCACTCACATACACTCTCTTCGTCAGTCTTTCACCCTCCATCCTCTCCACATGGCCAAACCACCTCAGTGTGTTCCTCATAACGCTTCCTATCACATCCACATCAACACCACAACGCTCCTTCATATATATATATATATAAATATATGCACAGAACTCAGTCTTTATTTCTCAAATGTGTCTTATTTTAGCTGATACTGTTACCTCTTACAAAATCAATCACCATTTCCATATGTGAATGTGTCTTCCATTTGTACAAATGATGGTAGTGTGAAGACCAGACAAAAGATAAACGTCAGTGTGTCATTGTGCTTTGGGATCAAATACAAATTTCCATTACGGTACATTTTTGGTATATATTATGTAAATGTTCACTTCCGTGGGGTGAAATTTAGGATCAATGTTTAGAACGATAAGCTGAGGAATTTTTTTAGCTGGTGACGAGGTTGTACTGCGTGACTGTGGTGGTGGTGAGCGATGACCCAGCCTTCCTTGCTGCCTTCTCTGAATCCTCCTTCAAGAGCCACCTCCTGCTGGTCCAGACAACGAAGCTGCTCGCCTTCACTCGCCTGCCTCTTCACCGCCTCCACACCCTCCACCATCTTCACAAGACCCTATCACGTACAAACTCACTCATCTCCGTCGTCAATGACAACTCAGCTGATTTCCGGTAATTTTCATCAGCCAAAAACATCATCTTCATAACAGTTTTATAATTTCTGTCAGTCATTATCATAACTATTATGAATATACAATAAATACTACTACTACTACTACTACTACTACTACTACTATTACTACTACTACTACTACTACTATTACTGCTACTACAACTACAACGACTACTACTCCTGTAGATGCTAGAACGTATTAAGAGAAGTACCTTGAAATGGTTTGGCCATGTGGAGAGAAGCAAGTATGTGTGTGTGTTCTTACCTAATTGTTCTTACCTAATTGTATCTTTACAGGAATGAGTCAAGCTCGTATTGTCCCGTGTCTTAGACCATATTTATCGTACAGATCCTTAAATTTGTGCATTGTTTTGGCACACACTATTTCATTCGGTAGTGCATTCCATTGATCAATTGCTCTGTTTGGGAAACTGAATTTCCTTACGTCTTTATCACCTCTATTCTTATGCATTTTTTGCAGCGTCCTCTTGCTGATGCTTCTTCATATGTTAAGTAATCATTTATGTCTATTTTCTCCTTTCCTGATATGCACTTATATAGCATTATCATGTCACCTCTTTTCCTTCTCTCCTGTAGTGTTGGTAGATTCAGTTTATTTAGTCTTTCTTCGTAGCTTAGGTCCCTTAAGCTTGGTGTCCATCTTGTAGCGGCCCTTTGAACTTTTTCAATCTTGTCTGTATGCTTTTTGAGATGAGGACTCCAGACTATTGATGCATATTCCAGGGTTGGTCTAATGAATGATGTTATTATCCTTCTTAGCATGTCTTCATTTATGTATGTGAATGCTATTCTCATATTTGCAAGCAGTGTATACATGTTCCGTACCTTCTCGCTGATGTGGTCAGCCGGAGATAGTCTGTTATTGATAATTACACCTAGGTCTTTCTCTCTTTCTGATGTGTATAGGGTTTTATTTCCTAACTTATAATCCCAATCAGGTCTTTTTCCACTTTTACCAAACTTGATTACATGACACTTGTCCACATTGAATTCCATTTGCCATGTACTACTCCATTCATGAAGTTTATTTAATTCTTCTTGTAGCTCCCTACAAGAGTCTGTGTTAGTAATTCTCCTTTGTATTTTTCCATCATCTGCAAACATATTCACATAGCTCTCATTTCCAGTGTTACTGTTTATATCATTTATGTACACTAGAAACATGATTGGTGCCAGCACCGAACCCTGTGGTACTCCACTAGTCACTTCTTTCCATGATGAGTAGTTTCCTCTTATTACTGTCCTCATTTCTCTTTTTATGAGAAAGTCTTGCATCCAACAAAACAGTTTGCCTCGAATTCCTCCTTGATGGTACAGCTTCCATAAAAGTCTTTGGTGTGGTACTGTGTCAAAAGCTTTCTTGAAATCTAAATAGATACTGTCCACCCATCCTTCCCTTTCCTGTATTGTGTTTGTTAGTCTGTCATAGTAGCTCAACAGATTAGTAACACATGATTTTCCTTTTCTGAAACCAAACTGTCTTTCTGTTATCATACTGTGTTCTTCTAGATGATTTACCCAAGCTTTTCTTATAAGTTTTTCTAATACCTTGCTTACAACACTGGTCAGTGATACTGGTCGGTAGTTGAGAGGATTTTGTCTATTTCCTTTCTTGAATAAGGGGACTATATTTGCTTTTTTCCAAATATCAGGTAGTTTCCCTTGACTCAAGGATTTCTTGAAAATTTAAAATAATGGTTTACTTAACTCCTTTGCACATTCTCGTAACACCCAACATGAAATTTCATCAGGACCACTTGCTTTTCCTTTGTCTAATCTACTTAACTCCTCCTGTATTACTTTTTGTATATCTGGTAGTATGTGTAGACATGCGTGTTCCACATATTCCCTCTCAAAATTTTTTTCTTCTGTAAAAACTAATTGGAAATTCTTATTTAGTACTTCACAAATATCTTTCTCTTGTGTATAAGTGATTCCCTCGTCCGTGATGGATTGTATTATATCTTTTACTTTAGTTTTGCTTCTGATATAGCTGTAAAACAGCTTTGGTTGATCACTACTTTTATTTATTATATCCTCCTCAAACTGTTTTTGGGCTTCCCTCCTTATACTTGTATAGTCGTTTCTTGCCTGTTTGTAATTATTATACGCCCTTTCACTATTGTGCCTTCTGTATCTATTCCACAACAAATCTCTTCTTTCTTTTGATTTTTTACATTCTGTATTGAACCATTTCTGTATTTTCTTATCTGCTTCTTTGTGCTGTGGGATGTACTTCTGGACTCCTATTTCATAAAATTCACAAAATTTTTTATATACAGCATTTAAATCTTGTCCTCTAAGCTCATTTTCCCAATCAACCTCTAAGAAATACTTCTTTAGGTCTTGATAATTTCCCTTTTTATAGTTTAGTCTCTTTTTGTAACTGTCATTGCTGTTTACTATGTCATATGCTATCCTGAAGTTATAATTTAGTACTGCATGATCGCTTTTGCCGAGTGGAGGGTGATATATTAAACTGTCAATGTCATTTTCTTGCCTAGTAAATATTAGATCTAGCGCTGAAGGTACATCAAGTCCTCTTTTTCTGGTGGTTTCCCTCACATGTTGCGTTAAGAAAAACTCTTGTACGAGATCCAGGAGATTTTGGTCCCAACAGCTTTCTTGGCTATTTATATCTAGAGTATTCCAATTTATATTTGTATTGAAGTCCCCAGTTAGTATAATTCTTTCCGATTTCTACATTTCTACATTTTATGTAGCAAGGATCTTATACTCTGAATTGTACTCTCTGCCAGGTCCTCATATTCGTCTCTTTCCCATGTGTTTGATCTGGGTGGCATATACAAATTGGTTACAATTACTTTACCTTCAGATGTGTCGATCTCTACTGCAATCAGTTCTACTTGTGATGGTATATCTAGGTTTATTTCCTTGACTTTTAGATTTTTCTTAGTTAATATTATAATTCTTCCTCCTTTTTTTTAAATTTCTGTCTCTTCTCCATATATTGTATTCCTCTAAGTTTAGTATGTCATTGGATATCCTTGGTGTTAATTTTGTCTCAGTTAGGCATATTATTTGTGGTTCATTTTCTCTGACATAATCATTCATCTCTAGTAATTTAGATACCATTCCATCCACATTTGAGTACATCAACTGTATCATCTTGTTTATATACTTGTCATGACATGGTTCTACTAACTTCCTCCTTTTTCTTCCATCCTGTTTGTGTACCACTTTCGTACCTGCAATCCTATTACTTTGTAAAAAAAATTTCTTCTTGTCCTTTTCTGATCTTCCCTCATTTTTTGTTTTTGCTTCCTCCCTTTTCTCTTTCAGTAATTCCAGTTCCTCTTGTGTTAGGCATCTTTTTATCCATACATTTTTGAACTCCTCTTTTTCCATAAGATTCTTTGCATTTTTTAGTATCTCTTCCACAGTGTTTACACTCTGGAAAGTCACCTTTAGAGGTCTTGTCTTGCTTTTCTCGTATTTCCCTAACGTTTTGTGTTCCTCTATGTCTTTACTACAGATTTCCTCTGATACTTCTTTCAGTAAGCTCATTACATTTGCCATCTCCTTTTTGTCTCTAGTGATCTTGTTTTTAATTTCTTCCTCTTCTATACCAGTGATTACTATTGATTTATTTATTTCTACTGAATCTCTGACTAACTTTGGATTGTTTTGGATTATTCTTTTCACTTCCTTTTTAATGTGTTTTTTTCTTCCACCCTTGTTTCTAAGTCTTTCTTTACTTTCACCATTTCAGCATACGTGGTTTCTACATCATTTTTGTAGCTTTGCACAACTTCATTCACCTGTGTTATCTTCTCCTGAATATCACTGCTCTGGTCCATATGACTGCTTGCTTCTCTAATTGTCTCTGTGTCATTTTTTAACTCTTCCATAACACTCTCGTGATTAACTACTGTACTTCCCATTTCACTCACTTTCTTCCTAAGCGTATTCAATTCCAGTGTTAGTTCACTGATGGTTGTGTCTTTCTTATTGGCCTCCCTTCCCAGTTTTTCTATCTCTTCCTTTTGCAACTGCATTTGCTTCTTTATTTCATCAATTTCATTTTTGAAAGCCATTTCTAGTTTGTGTACACGTTCAACCAGTCTATTGTGAGTCTCCACTTCAACCAGTTCTTGGTAGAAATCATCATTTTGCTTTTTACTTTTAGCCCTTTTCTTTTCCAAATTTGTTTTACTGAAGTATGGATCCATTTTGTAATACTAATGGAACAGAGTATTTACTTACAAAGTATGCACGCTTTCCCCGTGTTGCTGTAGTATAAACAAACCCAGCTGACTCAACGCATCGTG
Organism: Coenobita brevimanus; assembly: GCF_032717465.1. Taxonomy (NCBI): domain Eukaryota; kingdom Metazoa; phylum Arthropoda; class Malacostraca; order Decapoda; family Coenobitidae; genus Coenobita; species Coenobita brevimanus. The sequence continues at coordinate 31,730,688 of NC_136961.1, read as the reverse complement.
GTTTTTTGTTGTTTGAACCAGTCTTATTTAAACTTATTATTTCTTTTCCTTTTAATAATGACAAATCATTTAGTCTAACCTGGTACCGAGCTTGACTCATTCAAAGATACTTATTTAGGTAATGCCTCTGGCCGTGCTTAGCTGGTATGGAGCCCCGGTAACGGACGTCTACTTCCGACGATGCCGTGTTTGTGTGTGTGTGTGTGTGTGTGAGGTGAAGGGTGGTAAGTGGAGGGCGAATCAAGGATGAGACGGAGAGATAGAGTGGAGAGGAAAATGAAAGGGTGTGAGCGGCATAGAGAGCAACCTGATGGAGGACAGAGTGGCATGTACAGTAGGCGATTCGTTCGTGGCAACCCCATCGGGATTAAGTTGTCTGGTTATAAATAAATCAACTTATCATCAACCTGATCATTATCATCATCATCATCCACTTTCCCACTTTAAAAATTGGGAGTGCACTGTACGATCCACAAACAGGAAAATAAAACACACCAACTGGGCAACAACTGCCCAGTGAAATGGGCCATACATCCACTGACCTATGATTCAAACCACTTAAATCATGGTCTGTATTAAAGAATATATATACAAAATCCCTGATATTGTCCGATTCTCTAAATAAGAGGCCTCTGATAGTTAAATGATTAATAAGACTATATTTTCTCAGGTATTATAATTGCATTGACTATCATGCCTTTTAGTACTTGCTGCGCCGACGATAATTAGAAAATTCTCAAAATGTACGAATGCTAGAGTGCTACGACAGCACTGGCTCATCTAAATGGGGGTGGGAGGGCTGAGATTTGAAACATCAGCTCTTTTTCATCTGTCCCATTATTATACCCACATGCCAGATGTTGCAAGGACGAGTGTGTATGTGTGTGTGTGTGTGTGTGTGTGTGTGTGTGTGTGTGTGTGTGTGTGTGTGTATTTATTAGTCCGTCTTTCTGTGAAGAATATAATTCAGAAAATTTTGACAGTATGGACCAGACTAGTAGAAGAGTTGAGAGTCACACAAGCAACTAATTTTTTTTTTTTTTTAGCAAAAAGACAAAGGTCATGGCAAAGTCAGCTGTAACAGCTTTGGCCCAATATACACCAAACTGGTTGGTTGAATTGAGGTTAAGGCAAAATAATGGTCGGGACAGACACAATGAGGCGCTTAGTCATCCAATGTCCTGGGATACAAGGCTGTGCATCATCCACGTTACCTCATTTATCTTCCTTACATGTTGCCCTATGCACTCATTAAACCTCTCATCCCATAATGAGTGAATGGACACCTGAGTCGGTTGAGTCAGGTGCCCACATCATGATCTGAACCATGACGGTATCGGGCCGGCAGCTACACAGTCAGCGATGCTAATCACTCATTTACCGCAGTGACTTTACACCAGCTCAGGTTAGGAAAGGATTATCTGTCAACATTCAAAGATAGTTTTACAACATTTCAGGTTTAGTAAAGTTGTGTGTGTGTGTGTGTGTGTGTGTGTGTGTGTGTGTGTGTGTGTGTGTGTCAATGATCAAAGTCAATGTCACAGGGCAAGATCAAATGTTCAGCTCAATAACTGATTGCTTATTCGATTTCGGCCAAACTTGGTGGCAGTTTTGAGGGCCAGTCTTGGATGAAAACATTGGATATTAAAGGTAAAGATCAAATGGGTAAAGCCAGCTCAGGTCTGATCGGAACTGAATCGAATCTGATGGAATGACTGAGGTCAGATAAGGATGAGCTATTATGAATATTAAAACAACTGAAGGTCACGGCCACAGGACAAAGTCAAATGCTTGGCCCTTTGATGAATACTTGAGTATGGCATGGGTGTTGCACTCTGTGAATGCTTCTTCTTCTTCTTCTTTGGAACAAATTGTGTTCTAGTGGCTCAACGTGATGTAAACGGATGTAGCACATAAGGGTCAATAACACAGGATTGTTCAATATCGTCATGAGGGGAGGAATCAGCTGCTCACCCATACCTTACAAGGAGATAGTCACTGGAACGCCTAGCTCTGGGTCTCTGGGCTCTTAATGTGGCAGAAAGGCTTGTATGACACTACAGAAGAACAAGAAGCAGCACTCAGAGAGTGTCAAACCCATGATCAACCATTGCTCAACAGCCCGAACACTGGCTATGCTGTTTGACCTTATTTCCAACTGTTCTCTGAACATCCTTGCCTAACGATAAATTTTTCTACCTGCTTTGGAGGAAACAGATTCAAAACTGACTTGAGTGTACCACGTGTCCTCGACCTTTGATCTGTTACTCTCAAAATGTTATCCTAGACTAACCCTCGACCCTTCCTAATAGCATGATCCAAATCGAATCAGAACTGTTTAAGCTACACAGTAAAAAATTTGATTGTGATATATACTCTTGATATTTAACTGATTAATTTGAAAATAAAGTAGCTTCATCGATGCTCTACCCTTTAATCATCCATAAAAAATGGTCTGAATTACATAAAAACTGCTTAAATGGACCTTGTCCTTTAATCTACTACTCTCAAAAACAACAGGTCAACCACTGAAACAACAGGTCAATCACTGGGCTGATTCTTAAATTTTCCGCCAAGTTAGGTAAAGCTGGGATAGAAACCGAGTTATTTTGTTAACAGACACACTGACACACACACACACACACACACACACACACACACAATATATATATATATATATATATATATATATATATATATATATGACTAAGGTCTGTGGGTTTATAAACAAAAAAAAAAAGACAGGCAAGACTTATTGTAAAACACACTATACTGGCTTCTGTAACTGCTTTTGCTGTACCTTTCTGTACACTGCGTACTGTGGACAGTGCCAGTGTATACTCAATGGTGCCGTTCAGTGAGCCAGAGTCTCAGCCGCTTCGAGTAGCCACATGGACTGTTGGTCGGGGCTTGGTGCTCGGATACCTGAACCAACTCTTCCCTCACAAGTTTGCAAAGTAAGTGGAGAGATTTTGAGATTTTTTTTTTTATTTACCAGGTATACTTTCTCGTGGTCAGGACAAGTATACCCTCTGAGGCCATGTACCCTCTCCACAATATGTCTACCCCCGATGTATATGTCCCCCCCAATGCATAGATGCCCCCACTAAATTTGCTAGGTCAGCATGATTTCCCGCGCCTGAAGACGGCGTTATTGCATCAGTTGATATCAGGCAGCCGAGAAGGGCAGACTATTTTACTGTGAGCTTGTAATAAACTCCTTATCTAGCTGTTTGTACACGGAGTTTCTATTACCAAAGTATTGCAAGTTACATTTGGTAGCAGAGGTGTTTCGAACCATCAGATTCTGACCGCCTCCTTGGATTTTTAGTGATACAACAAGATACACGATGACTCGCATCTGCCAGCCTCGCCCCTCCTCCGTGCCTCTATACCTTGGCTGTGCTTTTCGAGTGTACCATTTTTCTCACCAGTGCTCACCTCTCAAACACCCGCACCCATACGCCTTGTTCCTGACCGCATGTGTCGCCGTCACCGACCTACGCACCTGTTGCACCTGTTCCCAGCACCTGTTCCGAACTCATCATAGCTCCTGCCCCCACGATGCCACTTATCACTATCTGCCCGCTACCTGCCCACCACCATTCCCTGCATTTGCAACTCACCAGCTCTACACCTGCCTTGCGCCGACATCTGCCCTCACCACCCACCACCGGCCTCCGCCGTCGCCCGCATCTGGTCTGCATTACGGAGCCTCCTAAGACCGCCACTCCCTGCCGGTGATTCATCACGGCGTCTCTTCTCCTCTCCGCTCAGCTGTCTCTCCACCGCCGCCCCGCCCCGCCCCGCCCTGCCCCGCCCCAGCCCAGCTACGCCCAGCCACCCTGCACGTCATCCATCTCGACACTCCCGTTTCTACTGTGTAACTATAGTATATCTTTCCTTTCTATAGAGATTATCCTCGATTTTCTCTACAGATTGGTTATTGTAAATATTCCATCTCATTTTCATTACCCCGTTTTCATCTTCCCCTACGTTATTTATACTACATCTCATCCTTTGCATTTTATTTAAACCATCCATGCCCGCACCTTCATTCATTTTCACACCTAGTGTACTCCATTCTCTCATTGTTATTTATACATTTCCACCTACGTATCCATCTTCATCCTTTCATCTTCCATTGCCGCATTAAATGGCATACTTTCCACGTCAACTGCTTACCAACAGCCCTCTCGACCCGGAAACATCACCTGCTCATACCCCGTCTGCTGACTCTAACACAATCACTCATTTACGAAGTGGCAAAGAGTACCACCGCCCTGTACCTGAGACTCCCGTTTCACTTCCCGCAGAATCACTTACTACCCGTCCTACCCTCGTAAATCCAGATACCTCCTCCTCTACTCCTGCCTCTACACTCCCTTCTTCTTCCTCTACTCCTTCCCCTGTCGTTCCCTCTCCTGCCTCCCTTCATACCCCGTCTTGCTCGCCCTTAACTGCCACTACCTTCTCTCTCTCCCACACCTCTCCTGCCACCAATTCTACACTTCCAGCCATGGCCAACCCTCCACAGTCTATCTATCTCGACGATGCCAATCGTCCCAAATTTACCGGCCAGGACCCAACTTGGTCTGTCTATGATTTCCTCAGAGAAGTCGAAACAGAAATAAACAATAGACAAATTACCGAGGAATCGCTTAAAGTAGCTTACCTCCTCGGTCGCTTGCACCACGGTAAATCAGACATCGGATCCGCGATCCGTGCAGGACATTTCGATAGCATTCGTACCTTTGCTGATTTTCGTACGGAACTCATCAGCCTTTGTTGCCAGCATTCAAATACCGCGTCTCTCATGGGATTCATTAATCTCCTAAACCAACTAGATGAGGACTTGCGCGTCCCAGCGCAATATGCCAAGCTCCGCGAAGCTGCTGCTGCCATGAAAGCAACTAGTAGCGAGATGCTCCAATTACTGTTAGGCACGAAATGGTTAGAAGACAAGAATGGCGTTCCAATGCTTTCACTCACCAACTTTGCTGATTTAACTGGTTACCTCAGATTCCTTCACTGGTTTACTCCTAAACAGCGAGAGCTAGCCTTGGAAATTGGTTTCAATCCAGGAGATAAAATTATTCAGGTCACTAAAGCCATTCATGAAAGAACAGGTTCGAACTACACACGTCAGGGCACCACCCAACCCTTGGCCTCCTCAGTCTGTCACACCTCCGCTACCCCAGACCAATCTCACTCCCGTCCCACCACACGCAGCAGACCTGCCACACATCGCTCTCCTACCGCAGGTCGTGATCAATCTAGCGCCCGACGGAACAGACAATTCTTTGCTGGTACTGTGGTCATCCTGGACATCGAGCATCCAGTTGAGACCGTACATACATACATACCAGACAGTGTACGCCTTCCCGGTCACGTCGTCCACACTGCAAATACCACAAATCAAGCACGACTCACACCACTGACGAATGTCGTTACCTCAACCGCCCACAGTCGGGGGAAGCGCCGCTCCCATAGCGGACCAATATCACGTAGAACCAGAAACCCAACTCCCCATCCGCCATGTAGGTCCCATAACATCCTCGGGTTTAGTCATTCTCGGAAGCAGTCATGACATACCAACGTCATTCTTCTTGGACACAGGATCTATAGTAAATCTCATCTCCAAAAATTCCTTACAAATTATTCATCGCCATCACAGCCACGTCAGTTTCCTAGAACCACCAGACATTCGCCTATGTGGTGTTAACGGCTCAGAGTTTAAGGTTAAGGGAAGAGTCACCCTTGAAGTCAAACTCCACAGAGATTTGCCCCCTATCCTCATTGAATTTCATGTCACTAATGACTTGCAGTATCCCGCAGATGCCCTTATTGGTTTCTTCACCATGGCACAACATTCCATTGCATTATTACCTGCTTGTGGTAGTATAGACATTTCTGGATTCCCGGTTTCCACTATGGAATGTCCCCGTCCTGTTCTTACGATCAAATCAGTCCTTCAATTACCTCTGTCCCTATCACTACCAAAAAGTCCAACCCAGCACAAACCACCACTATCATCATCTGAGAATACAGAGATCATTCCTCTACTGACTGCGAGCAAGGACATAAATTCCTCAATGTCTCCTGATACATCATCTCAGCCTTCGAACATGGCCCTTACATCCTCTTCCGACAACACTATCACTGACTCAGACATGTCTCAGTTACCTACCTCACACAGTCTGCATGATCTTCTCCAACACACAGAGACGAAACGTGCAGTAACGAATACGTGCACAATTTTGTTACCGCATGAGTTCACCAAAGTCTCTGTTCGTGTTGCCGGTGTGAAAGAAGGAGTGGATGTACTAACCCTACCTGAGACGTGTTGTGTGAATGGCTTGACTTATGAGTCAGCGTGGTGTACAGTCTTAGAGGACAGTTTATGCTACCTGTACTTGCTCAATGTCACAAATGCTCCACTAAAACTTAAAAGTGGTGTAAAGATTGGAGACTTCCTAGTATACCCAGCGGCCGTAAAGGTGTGCCAGGATTCCTCAATTCCTACTATTCAGACTGATGATACGCCAATCGGTGTATGTACTATTAACTGTACGGGATCTGCGACGACGCATTCACCCGATATGCTCTCACATCTCACTTGCACAGATTTCCCAGAAAATATGCCTCAACTCCTCGACCTTCTGACCTCGTACAGAAACGTTGTTGCCTTACCCAGTGAACGGATGGGTAGAACAGACCTTGTCAAACATACGATTGAACTACTCCCAGGAACTCAGCCGATTTACATACCAGCGTATCGATTTCCTCACAGCCAGAGAAAGCAAACAGATCAAATGGTACAGAACATGTTAGACCAGGACATTATTGAACCCTCCGTCAGTCCATGGAATAGCCCAATTTTTTTAGTACCAAAGAAGGACGGCAACTTTAGACCAGTAGTCGACTATCGTAAGGTCAATTCTGTCACCGTTCCAGACCGTTTCCCGTTACCTGTCCTCACTGATTTGCTAGAATCCCTTGATGACAATAACGTAGTCTTTTCATGTTTAGACCTCCTCAGCGGGTACTGGCAGGTCGAAATGGAAGAGTCCTCTCGCCCAGTTACAGCCTTTAGCACCCCTTCCGGACATTTTCAGTTTAAGAGACTCCCTTTTGGTCTGAGAAATGCTCCTTCCGTGTTCATGCGACATATCCATTCAGTCTTCAGCGGTATGATGGGACACTCTCTTTTTGCTTACCTAGATGATATCATTGTTGTGAGTAAATCCATCCCTGATCATTTTACCAAACTCCAGCAAGTCTTTGAACGCCTCCAGCTCGCAGTCCTGAAAATCAATCTCAGTAAATGCGACTTCCTGCGAAAGAAAATCAAATTCCTAGGCCATGTCGTAGATGCACAAGGCATTCATACTAATGAGGATAAAACTAAGGCGATCATTACCTTCCCAGAACCTACCACTACCGAAGCTGTACGAAGTTTCCTGGGCCTCAGTGGCTATTATCGTCGCTTCATCCGGAATTATGCACAGATCGCCACTTCTCTGACCCACCTACTCAAGCAGAATGTGCCCTTTGTTTGGACTAACGACCAGTCACAGGCTTTCCAAAAGCTAAAGAGAGCTCTTGTAAATGCCCACTGTGACTCTTGCCTCTCCTGCCACCGCCACAAAGGATCAACCGGCTTACCAGCACCTCTCTTACAATACCCAATCCCATCACAACCATGGGAAACTGTCTCAATCGATCTCTTAAGACTACCTCTCACAGAATCTGGCGCTGAGTACTTGTTCGTAGCGGTCGACCACTTCTCCCGCTACTGTGTCCTCGTACCCCTCTCCGACAAGACCGCGAAGAGCGTTGCCCGTGCCTTTGTAGATCACGTAATTTGCCCATTCAGTACCCCTCATACCATTCTTACTGACAACGGTACAGAATTCAATAATAGCCTTCTAGATAAGATCTGTCGCCACTTTCATATCAGTAAGTGCAATGTCGTGCCTAACCATCCGGCTTCCAATGGCCTTGTAGAACGCCACAACCGAAAAATCTTAGAGTGCCTCAGACATCTAGGCTCCCATAGTTCGTCCTGGGATGACTGGATTCCCCAAGTGGCATCCTCCATCAATAGTTCCATCAATGCATCCATTGCTGAATCTCCCTTCTTCGTCCTCTTTGGCTTTGACAAGGATCTCCCATACTCTCTCTTATCCTCAAAGCCAGAACCCATCTACAACATGGATGATTATGTTAAACTAAAATTGGCCAACTTCCAGACAATCCACCAGTATGTCCAATCCACTTTGGCTTCCTCTCAGGAGGACATGCTGCAGCGCCAACATAAGTCCGCCTCTCCTATCACTATCAATGTAGGCGATCTTGTCTTTGCTCATTCCCATACGCGTTCCTCTAAGTTGGATGACAAATTTACAGGGCCCCACCGCGTCCTCACTCAACAAGGCAACAAATTTCACCTCCAGGACCTGTCCACTAGGGACACCAGATGGGTCCACGTCGATGACTTAAAGCGCGCACCCCGTGGCCTCGTGTTGGAAGAGTCACTTACACAACCTCCTGCCCCCTCTTCCCCTCCTCCCATCCCTCAGTCTACCTTGTCTCCACCTATCCCTCAGTCTCCTTCATCTCCATCTCCACCTGCTCATTCATCAACCAATCAATATCGGTCCAAACTGCGGTCTGCCCATCAACTTCTTCACGACCTCCCCCATTAACTCTACCCTGATTTTCTAGGTACGATGTTAGCGATCTCCCTGCTGGCAGTGCTGACCCTCCTGGGGTCTGGGTCAGGTCAGGACGATGGTGGAGTAAGTCCCGGGGCCTTGGTCGGCTCGGGAGGCGAGATAATGCTTATCGACGACATCGCCTCTTTGCGCTACGATCTTGCGCCCCTGGCCGACGGAGCCATTGCCCTACCTGCCTACGCGCACCAGCTCCGCGGAATCAGGAACCATCTCACGGCCCTCATGGGGACACACAACCCGAATGAGTATCTCTATAACCTTTTCCTCCCACTCTCCTGGCAATTGCAATACATAAGTAACAGATTCACTGAGCTCAGTGACACATTTTCCATTCAGACACCCGTGGGTCGTTCTCGTGTGAAACGAGGTCTCTTCGACTTCGGCGGTGAGATTCTAGAGTGGCTTGTTTGGCGTTGCTACAGCCCGTGACATTTCTGGCTTCAAATCTGATCTCACTCATTTAGCTTCAGCCCTAGAATCACAACGCCGAGTCATTAAAATCCAACACACTATGTTACAGAAGCTCACAACCCAACTCAATGAAGTCACGTCCACTCTAAACAATTTCACCGATATCTTACAACGCCACCTTTCAGATCTCAATGTTATCTCTCAGTTCTTTTACCTCAAACTCAACATGGATAATCTCCAACTGGCCGTTGACTCTCTCCTGTCTCAAGTCTCTACCTTGGTTCGTATCCTGGTCGATGCTATCAATGGCCGTGTCACTGCCAACTTAGTACCTGTCTCAGCTCTCCGTTCTGTCCTGGAATGGGCTCACTCCACCTTCGGTCTCTCCCCAGTCCTCCCTTACTCCTCCCTTGAATATTATTATCCTGTTCTCGAAGCCACTCTTCTCACTACATACGTCGTTGTCCATATTCCTCTCCGTTCTGCCATAACCTTTAACCTTTTCCACGTCATTCCCTTCCCTTTCTGCCTCAACAACTCCTTGTTACAGGTATCTGTTCCTTCAGAATATTTCCTCCTCTCCCATGATCATCTTTCCGTTGCCTTCCTTTCTTCCACAGACCTCCAGCAATGTTCCTCCCTTACTCCGACCTCTCGTCTCTGTGCTGCCCACCTTTTCGCTATCTTCCCTAGCAGTGCTACACCCTGTGAGTCTGCTTTAGTTCGCAACCATTCCATCTACTCGGCCTGTTCTTTTGTCCCAGCTCCTGACCTCCCAGTCCACCATGCTCACCACAACCATGTCCAGTACTTCTTCTTTGCTGTTCCCATCTCTGTCACAATCATGTGTCCTGGTTTTTCCATTCGCTCCGTCTCCGCTAGTGGTCTCTACAAAGCACCTGACTATTGTACCATCAGATCAGAGTCCGTCATCACTTACGCCACTCGCTATCACCAAGCTGTTCGTAAACACTCCTATGACATCTTTCAACCAATCGACATGCCTTCAACCCTACCATCTGCCAACATTACCATCACCTCCCCTCATTTGCGCATGCTCACCTTCCTCAATGACAGTGATTTCATTGTGGATCAATTTTCTCTGGCCTTCAGCCGTTCATGGGTTCATCCAACAGTTGTGTTTCCCCCTTTGGTTATCGCTTTCATAGGTTTTCTACTCATCATCTGTGCAGTGCATTGTTGTGTCAGAAAAATGGAACGTCGACTCCCGGAAATCAGAGTCGCTACAGGCATAGTACGCCCTACACACGACGTAGAAACTCCCCGTACTTAGTGCCCTCACATTCCGTGACTACCATTGCCATCTAACAATTAACCAAACTGTGAACAGCACTCTGCCTACTAGAAAATGATGGTATTCCTTTCACGCATTACTGAGTGACAGTGTATCCTACAGAAAATACAAAAAAAAAAAAAAATGAAGGAAGAACAACACTAGAACTTTCATATCTACACCTTGTTTATCATGTATCAAACTATCATTGTGTAATTCCCATTATGTTTATATATACCTTCGACCCTTACTGAATTTGTGCCTATTAATCCTTGTATATCTTATCTGTATATATCGTTCTAATTCCCTCCCCTCAACATGGCCATGTCTCCCCTACTGCCCCTGTCTCATACTTATCCCTTGTACAAACCTCCCGGTCCTGCCTTCCTACTATAATCAAACACCATTTAACTCCCGGTGTCAGGAGACACCGTCTCAGCTACCCGGGGGAGTAGTGTACCCCTTCCACAATATGTCTACCCCCGATGTATATATGTCCCCCCCCAATGCATACATGCCCCCACTAAATTTGCTAGGTCAGCATGCTTTCCCAAGCCTAAAGACGGCGTTATTGCATCAGTTGATATCAGGCAGCCGAGAAGGGCAGACTATTTTACTGTGAGCTTGTAATAAACTCCTTATCTAGCTGTTTGTACACGGAGTTTCTATTACCAAAGTATTGCAAGTTACAGCCACTCAGCACTTTCTCAAAAAAGAGCTGCTTCTGAACAGCGTTTTGTTTTGGCGTAAGTGTTTTGTGGCCTGACATAACAGCAAATCACTTGTCCAAATGAGGGCTTTATCTGAACAGTTACCACCCGCACCCCCACCACCTCCATCATCATCAGAGCTAGTACCACCACCATGATTTTCATAGCTACCACCACCACCACCATCACAGCTATCACTGCCACCACCACCACCATCTTGATCACAGGTACCGCCAACACCCTTATCACCACCATCACCACAGCTACCACAGTTTTCTGCTGAATAAAACTGTCTCTTCACGCCATCAGTGAAGTAACATATATCAGACTGTAGATGTGCAACCCCACCTCTCTCTCTCTCTGTCTCTAGAGATGCGTGAAACTCCACAGAGATGCCCCGCCCTATTTTTCGGTGTATGCGGTCCAGTATGTAACACCAGTGAGGACAGTTATTAGAGGTCATAACATCCTTTCCGAAATTTTCAACTAGGCATAGAACTGAAACTGGTTCATCTGGGATCCAACTCCATTTCTGCTGCCAAAGTTCATCAAAACCATTTTTCCAATTGTGTTTCCACCAAACACACACGTGCCCATGATAAAAAAAAAAAAAAAAAAAAAAAATTGGCATCTTTCAGTGTGAGACATTATGATATACGGACTATGATGTACGAGAAACGACACGGTTATGTCGCTATGTATCCTTCATTTGTGTTATCTTATATATTACAGATATATAGCTGGATTCGTCACAATAACATTGTACTACATGTCAACTCAACCATTTTTGTGAATAAAACAGGCATGCCAGCACTACCGACTGAAACAAGGACGTAGCATTTCACATCATATCCAACCCCAGGGTGCCGATGCTTTCTTTATCGAGGATACATAAAGCTGTCCAACTACAGAAGACGGCGGCAGCTATACTCACTAATATTGCATGTTTCTCAGTCTTCGGTGCCAACGTGTGTGACTGTGCAGACCAATTCCGGATCTGCAAACTTTGCCACACAGTTGTCAAGCCAAGTCCAGGTCCATTGGGAGAGCTCTGTTTTAGTTGTGCCTACATTGTCTACACTCTTCTCTGTCCAGGTTCTGAGCTTCTTTGAGATGATCAGTTCCGTCGCTGCAGAGGGCTCACCATTGTTTTCTGTCAGAGGCATTAGTTTCAAGATCTACTGTTATGATGTTGGCTTTCTTCAGGATTGTCCTTGTATGATCTTTACAACTCATCTTTTGCCCCCCTGTGTTGCATCGTGGGGCAGGGAGTTGGCCATACAGAACCAAGCAGGGAAGGGAGTGTTCAGGCATGCAGAACATGTGTCCAGGCCGTCTAAGCTGTTTTTTTTTTTTTTTTTTTCTATGCTTGTTGACTTTGCCCAGTGGATAATATGTGATTGAGGGAATTTATCCTCCCATGTGCGTCCTGGGATGCACTGTAAGAATCACGTTTAAAAAGATTCAAGCTGTATGGTGGCCAAAAAATAAACTTTAGATTTTTGCTGATCCACAAGGCTGCCCTTGTTCCTACTAGCAATACATATTTTTGGTAAAAACTTCATCAGATCTGAACAATATTTAGAGGATGCAGAAAATGAAGGCTTTGGGGGATACCCGAGAAGAGAACAAAATTCGTATAACTTCAAGCACTGTTCCAAATGTGTTAGTGTTTTATTAACAACTTTTACCAATGCATAAAACAACTAGAATGGCACTCAGTAGAGCGCATACCTCCTCCAACACCCTATCTCGCAGGGTTAAAATGAAAAAAAAAAAAAAATCCTGGATCCGCACCTAAATTTAATGGAGTAAGCCCAATTTTCTACCAAGTTTCGTGGTAATGCGTCCAGTAGTTTTTGTGTAATCTTACTCACAAACCAACCAACCTCCTTGGCGGAGGTAAAAATTTATTGATGTGAGTTCATTATTTACAAATTGTTAACAACTTTAATCGCTGTACAAAACAAAATTGTATAAATGCTAGTGAGTTTATTACATCTACTACACTGGTAAGTGATTCGGAGGAGAGATTGAGACAGTTGTTAGAGGAGTTTGGAAGGGTGTGTGAATGGAGGAAATTGAGAGTAAATGAGAATAAGAATAAAGTGATGAAGTGTATGAGGTTGTAGATGGTAGAAGGATGAATACAGTTTTGAATGGTGAGTTTCTTGAGGAGGTTGAGTGTTTTAAGCATTTTGGGTCACATGTTGCAGCAGATGGAAGAATAAATGTAGAAGTGAAGTTTAGAACGAATGAAGTAGGACAGGTGGTGGGAGGAATGAAATAAGTCTTTAGATGCCGTTCGCTTAGAATGGATGTAAAACGAAGACTATATGGGAGTGTAGTGGTACCGACTGCGTTATACTGGGCTGAAACATGGAATAGAGTAAAAGTTTAAATGTTATGGAGTTGAGGTGTCTGAGGAGCATGCGTGGAGTGAGGCGCATGGATAGAGTGAGAAATGATGAAGTGCGTAAGAGAACTGGAGTTATGCAGGAGATTGCTGATCCAGTTGAACAGAGAGTGTTGCGATGGTTTGGGCATATGAAGAATGGACGAAGAGCGATTGGTGAAAAAGATAACTGGATCGGATATGAGAGGTGTAAGGCTGAGAGGAAGACCACGAATTGGATGGATGGACAATGTGAACAGAGCGTTAGATGCGAAAGGGATGTTTGTTGAGTAAGGAAGAGTGGCTGTGCATGATAGGAATGACTGGAGAGAAATGGTGACTGAATAAATGGTGACGTGGCCCTGAAGAGATATTCGCCCGCATTAGGTCTGATCAGCTGATTAGGTCAGGTGCTGGTAAGGGGATGGGTACAGTATGATATGGCAGGGATAAACCACCTCTGCTGTCAGGCCCTGCTGTGAATGTCGCTGAATGCACTGCACAGTTGACCCCTGTTCGGTGTGGTGCAGTGAGGATCTGTCCCTTCTTCCCTAGGGGCTAGGTACGAATAAATGTGTGAGTGTGAATGAATAAACTGAGTGTGTCGTCCTGTCTCGGCTGCTTCCCTTTCTTCGAGGACAGCAGCATAGGTATGTAGACAGAAGAGTTCTGTAACGATACTATGACATACCATATATTTACTTACTTATTAGGTATGCACATATAACATCTATGCTTATTATACAATTAAACTTATAAAGTTTATATAAGTAGAGTTCAGTGAAAAGTTTAAGTACTTTATTGTGGCAAGACTGCAGATTTACTGAAAGATGAGTGCCTTTGCCTATGAATTTTGGCTGTCTGTAATAAAAACTGCTTTCGGTCTTCATGTTTTGTCAGTGTACTGTTGTAATACTCAGTGAGACTAATGCCTCTTTTTGTGCTATCATTCACCTCTTTTACTCAGATTTTCTTCTATGTGGCAAGATAAGTGTCACCTGCTAGCCAGGTAGTACGGTACTTTTTCTAGAAATTCCAGCTTCACCGTCTACAGTTACTACGTTAAAGTTTTACTGACCTGCTTGTAATATATGCTTCTAATGGATGACTAGTTTCAACTTCTATAGCTGGAGTGCGATGTGCACAGTCTGGTTTTGGTGGTCTCTAAGTTTGCAACCATTGCAGCCTTTGTTTTGCTGCTTATAGAGTTGTCAAACAGACCCATTGGTGATAGGTGTTCAGAAAAAATACCGGAAATGCCGCTTGATTGCTTTCAGTGCATTCTCTCGAATAATGACATCGTGGTATGACTGAAGCATGTTAATCAACTTGAAACAATTGAAAAGGGCCTTTCGTGGGATTGGAGCTTCATTCCAGAACCTATCTTATATCACAGACACAAACAGTCCAACTTTCAGTAAACCATTTACTTCACGAGCAGTGAGCTTAAACTGATCACTAAAGAGCAGTATTTTCAAAGTACATATTTTTTTTTTTCATCATCCAGTGGGCATGGTGTATGGCTCCAGGAGAACGACATCTGTATTCTCCATCAGGTGTACTGCCTAGAAATGTGAGACAGCTCCATAATTTCCATGTAGTTTTCATGTGGATGTTCTTCATTTATTGCATGTGAATAGCATATTTTCATTTCCCGATACAGAAATTCTTGAGTGGAACTAAACATCACATTTCCTGGCTGAAAAGGTTCTTGACTGATCTTGTTCCATCGCTTCTAAAAATGTTTAAATGATTCATTTCTTGGCCAGATGACGGTCCAAGGGTTTCAGTTACAACATCTAATAAAACTTCTTCAGATATGTCGTGACGACAGGCTGGCCATATAAGTTCCTTTCCAAGAGATGCCTGACATTAAATCTGTATTTGAAGCTGTCGAATAATATCAAATACCAAGCCTTTGTATTGTGTAAGTTCCTTTCTAAGAGATGCCTGTATTAGTGTCCAAGCATATGACCGTAAACTTGTATTTGAAGCTGCAGTATCAAATACCAAACTTTTAGCTTTTGACTTAAGATACCAATCTTCTAACAGGTCATTGCAGGCTTTGGCGTGTTCCTCACCAGTACTGCTGTTTACCTTTGGTATATCAAGTAGTTTTTCTGTTTCAAATCCTGCTGCCAATATGGCCACTCTGTCCACTTGTTTAGATTTGATACCTGCAAAATCAGGTAAGAGATTTCCATCCCAGTGCAGGAAAAGGGATATAAGCTAATCTGTGGTTGATCTCTCTCTTGAAGCTCTCAATTCCAGATTCTTAATCCGAACATGACGTATACCACTTCCTGATAATGACTAATCAGTAACGTCATGATCCAGAGCCCTTCCTACAGAACTGGTGACGCACACTGGCTATACCAGAGAGATTAATCCCGCCTAATGCTGATGCAACATGTGGTGTCACAAATATATTATGGCTCTTTCTAGATTTCTTGGGTTCTGTTGGTCCATCTGGTACAGAAAGATCATGTGATTTTGAATCTTCACTCCTGTCACTGCTATTACTCAGATTTTCTGTATCTTTCCTATCTGTAGATGTAAATTGTTTCCCTTTTCTTTTCTTCTTTTTTTTTTTCTTGCTCAGATCTGATTTGCTTTCGTTTTTCATTTTGTGCCAAGATTTTGTCAACAGAACTCATGCTGCAGCCAGAAGTGTCTTCACATTGCATCATAGGGAGGTTTTATCATATTAGTTTCCCATGTTTTGAAGAGCATCTTTGCTCAATATGTGAGAAAGACTGTGAAGTTCATCAAGAAACATTAAAAATTTTTTCCTTTAACCTCCGATATTCAGATTTTCTTAGACGAGCTTTTTTGAGTAGACAATGCTCATCATAAACTTTTAATAGCTTTTGCTCAGCTGAGTCATTCCATTGTACTGGTATTCTGGCTCTCTGTCAGCATATTATGGTAGTCCTGACAGCTAATTTGGCACTTTTCTGAAAATTTTGTTTTCTACATAATGATAAAATAATAGTCTTTTAGACATAAAACTTTTGGGGAAAGGCCGTTGTATGTGATATCTCTTTCTGGTTTTCCACTCAGCTCAATCCTGAATCGCCCTTAAACATACCTGGGGTTTCATTCACTCGGTATTTATCTTGGAAAGATCATAATACATCTCTTGTAAAATCTGCTTCCAAGAGATTAGGTTTGCTAAGCCGACTCCGTACCTTCTTTACCACTGCACACTTGTTGACTTTATACAATGGTTTTAGTCGCCCCAGTTTAGAGTACAACTCTC
This sequence comes from Coenobita brevimanus, assembly GCF_032717465.1. NCBI lineage: Eukaryota > Metazoa > Arthropoda > Malacostraca > Decapoda > Coenobitidae > Coenobita > Coenobita brevimanus. Next base: position 31,713,875 of record NC_136961.1, on the reverse strand, counting down.
ATGCGTGGGGAGGCTCTACACACACAGTTCTTCCCAACAAGGTGGAGTCAAAGGCTTTTCATCTCCTCTTACTGGCTCCTTTCAACCTCTGTCTCATCGCCTCATTAATGCATCTTTATTTCTTTTCTCTTCCTACTTTAATGGTTACTGGTCCTCTGTACTATACGCTTGCACCCTCTACCATTATGATGGGCACATAGCACCCATTTAGCAACAAATTCTCATCGCTTTTCTCTCCAACTCTCTGATGCAGGAGTTAACCGTTACTCCTAGACCTTCATTTATGCAACAGGCGAACTATGGAACTGTCTCTCTCTGCCTGTATTTTCTACTTCCTGTAATTACTCGTCTTTCAAATGCATTGTGTCCAGGCATCTCAAAATGAACAGATTTTGAATTTGGCTCTCTGTTGTACTGTTCTTGTTTTTTCTTGGAAGGAAGGTTTACGGGCCTTTGGTTCCTTCTCCCTTGCATTAAAAAAGAAGTACTGTACACTGATAGGAAACTTCGAGTTTCTGACATCTTTATAACATGCTCAGCTGCAATGGACTACAACAATATTAAAAAGAGCTTGCTCAAAAAGACAAAAGTTTGTGACTGAAGCTTTAAATTTGTCTAAACTCTAAAACTGTACTCACTGGTACATATATTACAGATTTGAAACAATCCTTATGATTATTTTTGGCTGTCCTACAGTTTAAAGTGTATGAAAGTGTGAGGCACTGACCATAGAAGCAGTCCAAGAGGTGGAAAGCTGGATAGTGGACAACTTAATTATGCATGTGCAGAGGTTTATTTTAACACCAGTAACACAAATCTGGTGAAGAAAAAAATAAAGTCTGATAATACTTTAGTAGGCTACCCAAATAACCACGGTGAGAATTTCGTACAAGTGACGCAAAATCTTACTTTTTGTGCAACCTCTAAAATTTTTTAAAATGAGCTAAAATTTTCCCTGCGATGTCTGTTTGCCAAATGGGATAGGGGTAGCCTTGCAGAGCACTACATTTTATATATATGTTTTTTTTTACCCATGGATTGTTGACCACCCTACTGTCCAGAATTCAGCACTGTATAAGAGGGAGGAGAGGTGTGCAGTTGTATACACTGATCTCTTCGTCTCAATTCTCAAGCTGGTGTTTCCAAAGACTCTGGATCTGTGATTCATGAAAGGCGTGGTTGATTCGTTTAACCCGCGCCGTCCTGAGGACGTACTTCCACGTCCTCACGTTTTGTCACAGCTAATCCCGAGGACGTACTTCAACGTCCTGCAATTGCAAGGTTCATAATTTCCACAATTTTCAATTTTCGCGAGTCATTTTTGGTACGTATACACGGGACACCTGCCTCAACAAGATGCCAGGCAGAGACAATGCCTTACCCAGCATGACCTCCTCCCCCCCCCTGCATGCGCTTTTCTCAGCAATTCACCTGTTATCAGTGACCTGGCCAGTATAGCCATGTCATGCCACGGTACGAAATTCAGGGCCAGAGTGATTCCCCAATCAATGACAATGTGGAGGACAAACTTTACATAGCATTACAGAAAGAAACAGTTAGAAATGATGATCAGGTAATGTGGCAAAAAAAGGTCAGGTATTAGTGAGTGAAACAATGCTTATAATGCCTATATTACTGCTTGAAAACCAATATACTTTTGTACTACATATAAATTCGTAACAGTAAATAAATAAATACCGTTTATGAGTGGTGTGAAATAGTTATCCTCCCATAGAACTCGTTTTCTTTGGTGCCAGCTGATAGAAAACCCAGTAAAGTAAGGAGGCTCTCCTACCTGTAATGAGTATTTTAAACCTCAGGTGAGCGATTTCTCTATGAATTTTCGATGTTTCTCACCAAAAGCGAAAGTTTGAGCAAAAAAAAAAAAAGGTTGAAAATTGCCCGGGATTGGGGGGTACCAGTGGTCGAAAAGTGGCCGGGACGGGGTGGGTTTAGAACAGTACCAAGGTAGGTAAAATAATCCACCTATTTTCCATTTTCGCCATTTATCTGTGATGCAAGAGGTTCTATTGTGTTGTTTCTCTGAGATATTATTTCTGTTTTACTGATATTTACTTAGACCTCGATTGCATGATGTATGTTGGAAATGATGGTGATAAACTGTTGTAGGGTTTCTGGGGTTTGTGCAAGGGTTGCACAGACATCATCATATTGCTGCTCTAGGAAATGGGCTATTTCAGTCATTGGTTGTGCTTGAAGACGTCTGATATTAAATAAGTTACCTATGGGACGGAACAGGATTTTTATTCCATTATCATTGCTCATTTGTTGGTGACCTATAAGGGTGACTGCAGTGAGACAGATGCTGAAAATGACGGGAGCCAGGACACATCCCTGCTTTACGCCCACCCCCACATTGAAGTGTTCGGATTTGCTCCCACCCTTGGACACATGAGCATTCGTGTTGTCCCATGCAGGCTCTTTAGGATGGCATGAAATTTTTTTGGACCTCCAAATTTTGTCAGAGTATTCCACAAAACTTCCCTGTTGACAGTGTAAATGCTTTTCCAAGGTAGATGAATCCATTATACAAGTCACAGTTTTACTCATGGCATTCTCTTGTATCTGTCAGGCAAAAAAAATCGAATCATAGGTACTTCATCCCTTTCGAAATCTACATCGTATTTCAGGAAATGTTGACTTAGTCAAATGTTTTGTCAGTCTGGATAACATTATCTTGGCTAGTACTTTGCTAGCCTATACAAAGAGGAAGATGCCTCTGTTGTTGTCATAATCTGAGCGGTCCCCTTTCTTTTTGTAGATGGTTAAAAACACAGAATTAAGCCATTCAGAAGGAATTTCCTATTGGTTCCTGAGATTCAGTATGAGATTATGTAGGTGTTGATAAAGCAACTGGCCACTCTCTTACATAAGTTCAGATAGTATGCCATTAGGGCCAGGGCTTTTTGTTATTTTTTAGAGATCATATGGCCTGAACAGTTTCTGCAGGTGTAGGTGGGACATCAAGATCTGGTGCTTGAGGAGCAACTGGGATGTTATCAAGGATATTGTGCTTCACTGTGTTTCTTTGATTGAGTAAAGTGTTGAAATGTTGCATCCATCTATCTAGGAATGCTTGCTTGTCTTTCAGGAGCTCTCCTTTGGCCTATTGAACAGGGTTTATGTTGTGTTTGGTTGGCCCATAGACTTGTTGGACTTGTTGATTCCATGCTGGTCATTAACCCGTCACGTCCCGAGGTTTTCCGCACCTCCAACATCCCCCAGTCCCGAGGTATTTTCGATTTTTTTTTTTTTGGCTAAAACCTTCGCTTTTGGTGAGAAACATCGAAAATTCATAGAGAAATCGCTCACCTGAGGTTTAAAATACCCAATCCAGGTAGGAGTTCCTCCTTACCTGACTGGGTTTTCTAACATGCTGGCACCAAAGAAAACGAGTTCTATGGGAGGGCAACTATTTTATCCACTCATAAACGGTATTTATTTATTTACTTGGTACGAATATATATGTAGTATGAAAGTATATTGGTTTTCAAGCAGTAATAAAGGCATTATAAGCATTGTTTCACTCACTAACTGATCACCATACCTGACCTTTTCTTGCCACATTACCTGATCATTATTTCTGGCTGTTTCTTCTTCTAATGCTATGTAAACATTGTCCTCCACATTGTCATCGATTGGGGAATCACTCTAGCCCTGAATATCTTTACTAGCCAGGTCTCTGGTAACAGGTCCATTGCCTAGACAATGGCGTGAGGGGGGGAGGGGGGAGGTTATGCGGTGTAAGGCATTGTCCCTGCTTGGCATCTTGTAGAGGAATAGAGGAAGGTGTCCCGTGTATACATACAAAAAATCACGCACGAAAATTGAAAATTGTGCAAATTAGGGACCTTGCAATTGCACGACGTACTGGTACGTCGCCAGGACTGGCAAATGCAAATCGTTGCAACGTACCCATACGTCGATGGGACGGGGCGAGTTAATATCAGTCAGTCATTGCAGCTCTTTTGTTTGCTCAGTCCACCATTTGTTCTCCATGCCACCTAGCTTTCTCTAGGTTTTACTTCAGAGATTCTGGAATTCAGTCTTTAAAGTTAAGGAGCTTGGACAAGCGAACCAGTTATGTGCTCTATTGTCCATTGCAAGAAGGTCATTTACACGCTCAGCATTTCCATCAAACCAGTCTTGATGGCAGTGAGTGAAGAACCCTAATGTTTATTCTGCAGTGCTATGAATCAGTATCTTAATGTTTGGCCACTCGGAGTCTAGGTTTGATGCATTATTGTTTGGATCAAGTGGTGGGCATTCAGAGAGCTTGTCTGTAACAGTGGTGTGGAAGGTGTTACAAGGTGCCATGTTCTTTCAGCTACTACTGATAAGTTTCTTGATGGATGATATATTGTGCATTTGTGGGCATAATATGACTTACTGCAGTTTGGTGACTATCAGGGTATGCTCTGTTGCACACTGAGCAACTCTCATTGTTCGGGTTATAAGAACTTCTCTTCGATATCGCTGCCCTATAATGACATAGTCAATTACCCGTAGGTGCCAATGTCTAGATCATGGGTACATCCATGTGGTTTTGTGTTTATTCGTAAGTTGAAAAATGGTGTTGATGATGACCAGACTAAAGTATGAGCATATGGAATGTAATCTAAGACCATTGTTGTTCATGTAACCAATACCGTGACAGTCTGTAATGCCTTGCCAGAGATGATTTTCTTTTCCTACTCTGCCATTAAAATCTCCTTGCAGAATCGTTTGTCATTTGGTGGTATTTAGCAAATGGTGACATCTAAAGATTCATAAAAAGAATCTTTTCAGTGTCCTCTGAATCAAGCATTGTGGCATTGTTACTGATGAGTGTTGCATATTGGCCTTGACGGAGTGGTATGCACCACAACATCAGGCTCTGATATGTTCACAGGAGTTTCTTGTATATTCTCTAGAAGATAGCTTCAGACTGCAAAGCCAATACTATGGTCTCTTATATCGTCTGGGTATCATTTCCAGAACTAAGTATACCTTTCTCCTGCTTCTATAAGATTGCACTGTCTTGAAAGCGAGTCTTGCACATGGCAACGATATCAATTTTATAACTTCTTAGTTAATTGGGAATAAGGGCAGTTCTACGGCATGGTAGTGCGTCATGGTTAATATCAAGCCAGGTTTGTATATTCCAGGTAGCAAGAGTCAGAGGGATTTTTTTTTCAACTGCAGTGTGAGGTGCATTGACAGACACGGTTATCTGTCCAAGTGGTGCAGAGCAGCAAATGTTTAGGTTACCTTTCCCAAACCCCTCTCTGTCAGGGATAAGCAGTTGGAGATCCATTTCCGGCTGCTCAGTCGCACGGGATGCTGCCGAAAACATGACGTGCTCCTATGCTGTCATGCCAGCGACCACTGAGCCAATGCTGCCTATGCACAGGACTCGAGCTAGCGACTTCGAGCCACATCCATGGCCTGTGATTACTATGCTCTCCTGTCGCCATTAGTCTTTTGTTTTGATGAAAGATGAGATAGTAGGTGAGTGTAGCAGTGGACTTGCACAATGAATGAATTTGGTGTTATAGTGAGGTTGTGCAGTCCCTACCACCATTTAATTTGACCCTTCTAAGCATAAGGATCATAGTAAAAACGAAACGTGTATCCAAATTACGTTCATTGGTGCTGCTGTCCTCAGTTTTTGGTAAAATTAGTAAAATCTTCCATCCCGCAAAATTTCGTTTTCCTAACAATTTTCACATAAGACTTAGACCCCATTTTTCAAGAATGTACAGTCATAAGAAAAAGTATCGTTACTCCAGGGATGTTTGATGCGAATCGAACGTTAGCTGGGCTATGTGGGAGGGTCCTTGTTGTTTGCCCCTCCCCTATCTAGTCTTGCCATATCACAATCCTATTACAAGAGTTGGAATAATGAGCAAGAATGAGCCATATGGTGGGGAAATATAGAGGAAGTGCTTGCGTTACCCTGAGCGCCCCGCCGGGCATTAATAATGAAACTCGGCACGTTTATTATTTTCCTACTATTCAACACTTACTATCTATAAAATAAAACAAATTATTAGTGTATTAAATCTATAGGCATCGACTTTTTTATGACAGTGTAGCAGGGGTACACAGGTTCATTTGTTTGTTTTGGATGAGTGGTTAAATGCTTCAGAATGATCCTTCAGTTAGTGGCATCCATGCGTCGACGTCTAGAGCAGGGGTTCCCAACCTGGGGTAAATTACCCCAAGTGGGGTAATTTGGTCTTTTGTGAAGGGTAATGGGGGAGGTAACAAAAAAAAAAAATCTAAAAATCATACCAGTTATGATAGACTTCGGACCTATACTAAAATTCAGAGATGAATGTTTAAAGTCATGTTTATTTGGTATCAGTGTTAATAATAAAAATAAATTACTCCTTGCAATAACCCTCTTGGTTTTACCCTAACCTTTAATTAAGTCCTACATTCAAACTAAAATCTAGGCATCAAAATGTTAAGCAGCTAAAATGCAATTGTGGAAACATAAGCAATGAGGGGTAATGAGTGAAGAGAGGTGTGGAAAATGGGGTAATGGCTAAATAAAGGCTGGGAACCCCTGGTCTAGAGGCTGTTTTGGAAGCAGGGGGTGGGTATGCAATATATTAATGCAATGAGACTGAACACGTATTATTATTTTCCTTCTACTCAACATTTATTATATGTAGAAAGCAGTACATATCGTTATTACATTGAAATTTACTAACGTGGCTTGTATCGGCTGAAATACTCTCATACGTCTGGCATGGGTACACATACTCCTTGCCCGTCTGCATGTGTGCTGCCGACTCTACACCATTCTGTTATATTTTTATTTAATAAATTCTGTGCCGGATAATAAAACGTATTGTCTTTATGCATAGAGTCCAAACGATCTAATGAGCTTTTATTACATCTAGCACAAATTCTATTATCTGTGTCTTACATAACCGACATTGACGGGTTTGCGGTACAAACTTTCCTGTCCCGTCATTCCACAACACTTCGTCGTTGTATCACAGAGGATAGCTCTGAAGGGTAACGATAGTTATTCTTATGACTGTACTGTGACTCGGTGAATGAATGAGTGATTGAGTAAGTGACATATATATGGACATGCAATATTTTTGGTCACTGTTGTCGGCCCTATATAAACAGTGTTTAATTGAAGAGACGTTCTGAAATCTTTACTAACCAAGCGTCGTGTCATCGAGTCTCTTAATTACTGAATTCTAGGCGCAGCTATGTCAGTCAAAAATATTTTCTTAATAATTCAATGAGAACACAAAACGATAGCAACTTTTTTTTTTTTTTTTTTTTTTTTTTTTTTTTATGTGTCCGACTCTGAGCATAGGCTTCACAGCCTGCTCTCAAGGCCCAGTAGTCCTCCTACATACCATACACCTCTCCACATGTCACCACTTCGGCGCTAACACCCACCGTCCATATTGAATACATGCTAGGGCTGTCTCATACAGGACTGGTGTATTGGTATTAGCGGGGGGACTTTTATGACATGTCGGCGGGTCTTCTGGTAGATCAGTAAAGTCTGCTTTTATGAAATTCAAATCCTTAAACTGTTCCCTGCCCCAGCCAGGATTCGAACCTGGGTCCATCAGGACTGCTACCTCATAATTTCACATTCTTCTGACGACAACACAATAGGGCTTCAGTGCCATACCTGTTTTTGGCTACCTGCTTCTCTTTCTCTTTTTGCATTATTTACCACAAATACTGGACTCTGAGAGATATCTGGGAATAACCGATGCTATGGTCGCCCTCCAGTTTTTCATAGCCAACAACATGTCTGAGTATGTAACGGGTAGTAGTGTGATGAATTTAACTGCAACGAACAAGGTTCTTCTCTAGACAACTGCCATGATCGTAGTATTTCTATGTAGCAGCATTTTTTTTTTTCCATTCTAAAATTTGCCACAGAGTGACAGAGAAGTCACTGGGCAGAGGGATACATTACCACACCATCCTGCTAAACCTAATGCTGCCACAGTCCACATTTACCATCTTAACAGTGCCGCACTTACACTACTACACTTTACAGTCACACAGCACTTTGACACACTGCTGAACTTCACGTTACCACACCTCAGTCTAGTACATTTAACGTTGTTGCACCACACGCTTCCATACTTCACATTGCCATACGTCACACTGCCATCATTCACACCGTGTCATCCCTCACACCTCACACGGACATCCGCTACACTAACACACCTCACAGTGTTAAATCACACACGGTCACACCACAGACTGTCACACGTCACACTACAACACCTCCCAGCCACACTATACATCTCACGCTGCCACACCTAACACTGCCACACCGTAAACTGCCACACCTAACACTGTCACACCTAAAAATGTTACTTCAGATACTGTCACAACTCACACGGATACTTATCACATTTACGCGCCACCCACCGTCTCACCTCTCACTGTCACAGTACTCAGTGCCATGCCACACACCGTCACACTCACGCAGAACATTTTTCACACTGACACATCTCCCACTGCCAGTAGCCGCACCGACATACTACACACACACACACACACACACACACACACACGCACGGGCGCGTTTTGTTCTGACACACTATACACTGCAATATCTCCAAGTGCCACAACTCACATTGACATACCACACACTTACTGTACACTGCCATAATACACATTGTCACATCTTGTACGCATGCATTTCACACCGCCACACCTCCTGCCTCATACTCACGGGGATATCCCTATCACCCTGTGTACAGGTGTATATATATATATATATATATATATATATATATATATATATATATATATATGTGTGTGTGTGTGTGTGTGTGTGTGTAATCACGTATTTTTTAAATATATCGAACATTACAAGATATTTTGTAATGGTGCATCATAATACTAGGGAACTTACAACAGTGATTTGTTTCCCACAAAAGGTTTCCACATCGTCCTCATTTGGTGGCGACGACGGATAAATTCCCATCACAAAATGTGATGGAGGTGGATGACCCAACGCAGCCTGGAGGCAAGCGGGTCATCGTCCAGGGAGTCATGGATAACATGATGCAGCTCATAGCAAGACGAATGAATTTAACGTAAGATGTACTATTTTCCTTTCCAACACGATGATAATCATGATTTTCATCATCAGCTGCGCCATCATCATAATTATCATCACCATCAGCATTATTGTCAGCTGCAGGATCAACGTCAACCTAAGTATACTATATTTAACATTATGAAGGAAAATCACAAATTAGAAGAATAATCACCACTGACCAGACATAAAACAAGTCCATTTATTTTTAATCAGATATTGACATTTCACATACACTTCCTATTCAAAAATCAACAAAAATGGCGTCTATTAATCAAGCCTCGGAGTCCCCAGGGGGGGGGGGACCATAAATGCCCCCGCCATCTGCCCCTCTCCCGGTGACGACTCGAGGTGCCTGGAACCACTGTCTGACTCTCTTCTTCATTTCTGCAACATTCGCGGCCTTTCATCTAACTTTCGCTCTGTTGAGCACCACCTCTCCTCCTCTAAACCTCACCTTCCGTTTCTGAAGGAGACTCAGCTGTCTGAGGCAACCGACAGCAAACCCTTTTCTGTATCCTCCTACTTTCTCTATACTCATTTCAAAGCCAAAGGTGGCTGTTGTGTATACATACGCAACGACTTATCTTGCTCTCGTGTTCCTGAACTTGATTCTTCTGAATTCTCCACACTCTGGCTTCGGCTTTCCTGTCATTCTCTGACTAAATATATCTGTGCTGTTTACTTATCCCCTAATTCTACTGACTATCAAAAATTCTTCTACTATCTTACTTCTACGATGGAACACATTCTGTCCATTTCTCCTTTCTCTCAAATCTCCATTCTTGGAGATTTCAATGTTCACCACCACCTTTGGCTCTCCTCTCCTTTCACGGATCCACCTGGTGAACAAGCCTACATCTTTTCTATCCTTAATGACCTAGAGCAGCTTGTACAGCACCCTACCCGTATCCCTGACCGCCTTGGAGAGAGCTCCAACATACTTGACCTCTTCCTCACAACTAATCCTGCTTACTCTGTTAATCTTTTCTCTCCGTTGGGCTCCTCCGATCACAACCTTATAACCTTAACCTGTCTTATCACTCCGGTACGGCCTGTGGACCCTCCAGGGAAACGTAATCTGTGGCATTTTGGAGCTGCGAACTGGGAGGCCCTCAGGCAGTACTTCTTTGATTTTCCCTGGAATGATTATTGCTTCCATGGCCGTGAGCCATCTGAGTGTGCCTTGCGCATTACGGAGGTTATTCTCTCGGGCATGGAAGCATACATTCCTTTCTCATATCCTTTGACTAACGCAAGAAAGCCTTGGTTTAATCACGCTTGTTCTAATGCTGTCCGCAACAAGGAGAAGGCCTACAAAGGGTACCGGAGCCAACCCACCCCTGAATCACATCATCTTTACGTTTCTGCCCGGAATCGTGCTAAGTCTGTTCTTCGCTCTACTAAAAATAATTTCATCCATACTAAATGCTCTCAACTCTCTAACTCGAATTCTTCCCGCTTCTTCTGGCACCTTGCCAAAAATCTTTCTAACAACTTTACCTCATCATCCTTCCCTCCTCTTTTCTACTCTGATGGTTCTGTAGCTATTTCTTCTACTGATAAAGCAGATCTCTTCGCACAGACTTTCTCCTCCAATTCCACCTTAGATGATTCCGGTGCTGTTCCTCCATCACTTCTCCCCTCCGACTTCCTCATGGCTGACATTAAAATTTCTTCAGTTGATGTATTTTCTGCCATCACTGGCCTTAGTACTAACAAGGCATATGGGCCTGATGGGGTCCCTCCTGTTGTTCTCAAGAACTGTGCTTCTGTGCTTACACCCTGCCTAGGCAAACTCTTTCGCCTTTGTCTGTCAACTTGTACCTTTCCTTCTTGCTGGAAGTTTGCTCTCATTCAGCCAGTCCCAAAGAAGGGTGACCACTCCCAACCCTCCAACTATCGTCCAATTGCTTTAACGTCCTGTATTTCAAAAGTTTTCGAGTCAGTTCTTAATAGAAAAATTTTAAGGCATCTTTCCTATCACAACCTTCTTTCCGATCGTCAGTATGGGTTCCGTCAGGGACGCTCCACTGGCGATCTTCTCACCTACCTTTCAGACTCCTGGTCATCCTCCTTTCGGGACCTTGGCGAAAGCTTTGCCATTGCACTTGACATCTCAAAGGCTTTCGATCGAGTCTGGCATAATCCTTAATTTCCAAACTGCCCTCCTACGGTTTCTATCCTTCTATCTGTGCCTTCATCGCTAGCTTCCTTTCTGGTCGTTCTATAGCCGCTGTTGTAGACGGCCATCGTTCTTCTCCTAGATTTATCAACAGTGGTGTTCCTCAGGGCTCTGTCCTATCACCAACGCTCTTCCTTTTATTCATCAATGATCTTCTAAGCTGTACATCTAACCCTATCCACTCATATGCTGATGACTCCACCCTTCACCTTTCCATTTGGTTCCCGCAACGCCCATCTCAACAGTTACTTCAAGAAACAAGGGATGAGGCTATGGCACACCTAATGTCTGACTTGGCTCGTATCTCTAACTGGGGTAAAAATAATATGGTTGTCTTTAATGCATCTAAGACTCCGTTCTTGCGCCTATCAACCCGACAAAATCTTCCACAGGTATACCCATTAATGTTTAATAATATTCAGCTTAATCCTGCATCATCCTTGAACATGCTTGGGGTTTCATTTACTCAGGACTTATCTTGGAAAGATCATATTACATCTCTTGTAAAATCTGCTTCCAAGAGATTGGGTGTGCTAAGCCGACTCAGCTCTTTCTTTACCCCTGCACAATTGTTGACTCTATACAGAGGTTTTATCCGCCCCTGTGTGGAGTACAACTCTCATGTGTGGGGAAGCTCCCCACATACAGCTCTTCTCAATAGGGTGGAGTCAAAGGCTTTTCATCTCATTAACTCTCTTCCTCTTACTGACTCCCTTCAACCTCTGTCTCTTCGCCGCACTGTTGCATCTTTATCTCTTTTCTATTGCTACTTTAATGGTCACTGCTCCTCTGAACTGTGTGCTTGCATTCCTCCACCTCTACGACGGTTGCGTAGCACCCGTCTGGCAGCAAACTCTCATCCCTTTTCTGTCCAACTCTCTAATGCAAGAGTTAACCGTTACTCCCAGTCTTTCATTTATGCAGCAGGTCAGCTCTGGAACTGTCTCCCTCTTTCTGTATTTCCTGCTGCCTATGATCTCCAGTCTTTCAAACGCAGTGTGTCCAGGCATCTCAAAATGATATGATCTTGGATTTGGCTCTCTATTGTATTTTGTTTTTCTCTTGGAGGGAACTGTTACTGCGGGCCATGGCCTTTGGTTCCTTCTTCCTTGCATTAAAAAAAAAAAAATCTACATGATGATGTTTCCCAAACCAGTATTCTGATCTCATTTGTCCCTGTTACTGTTTTTCGCACACTGCGCTTGGAGGGGATGTCCTAGACGAAAGGATTTCTCACTATTTCGACTATTACTCAGGGACATGTAGCCAGGTACGCATATGCAGTAGGAAAACATGTAATATAAAATCGAGTAGTTATTATGTCAGGAAGGGGGGGACTGTGGGAGGCAAGATATATCTTTAATGAATTGGTTTATATTAGGCGCCATACTATGCTGGGTCTATCTATCTATCTATTGCCAGACGCCTCAATCCCGTAAGGGGTGGCCACAAACAAATCGCCTCCACGTCGCCCAGTCTCCCGCCATTTCACTGCCCTGCTTCCAACTCACACCCCCCTCCTTCATATACCTCTCCACCTCATCCCTCCATCTCATCCTCGGCCTCCTCCTCCCTCTCCACTCCACCTCACTCGCATACACTCTCCTCATCAGTCTCTCACTCTCCATCCTCTCCACATGGCCAAACCACCTCAGTGTGTTCCTCCTAACGCTTCCTATCACATCCACATCCACACTACAACGCTCCTTTATGTCCTCATTTGTCAGCCTGTCTCTCCATGTGACTCCACAGGCTCCTCTTAAATAGCTCATTTCCACTGCTCTCACTCTTGACTTGTGTACTTCCAACAACGTCCAAGCTTCACTTCCATACATTTGATTTGGAGTCACAATACTGTCATGTAGTAACTTTTTCACTTCCATGCTCACTTCCCTGTTTCTTATCACTGCTTTCAAGGAACCAGCAACCTTTCTTCCTTGTACCCTGTCAAGCACTTCACCCTCCAAACTCCCAACCTTACTCATCACACTACCCAAGTACTTAAACGTACCCACATTTTCCATTTCCTCACCATCCAACCTCACTGTACATTCACTTACTTCACCTCTCTCGAAGACCATCACTTTTCTCTTCCCTACATTCACCTTTAGATTCCGTTTTTTACACACTCTCCTGAACTCATCCCCCAAACCTTGCAGCTCCCCTTCGTCTTCACTCAACAACACAGTATCATCTGCAAACAACAGTACAGGGAGTTTCCAAACACTACCCTCTCTCACCAGGGTCATTTCAACATCCACTGCCCTACCTTGTACCTCTTGTATTACCCCATCCATGTACAGATTGAACAACCATGGAGACATGACATATCCCTGTTTTAACCTAACCTTCAAAGAATAAAATTCACTCAGTTCACCGTCCATACGTACTGCAGCCTTAGCACCATACTCTTCACAGCATTCAACAACTTCCCATCTACTCCATATATTCTTAATACTTTCCACAATCCTTGTCTATCCACACTGTCATATGCTTTCTCCAAATGCATGAAAGCCGCATACAACTTCTTTCCCTTCTCTTGAAACTTTTCCACTAAAGATCTAAGAATGAATATCTGATCTACACAACCTCTTTCCTTCCAAAAGCCTCCCTGTTCTTCTCCAACTAATTCCTCTGTTCTTTCCCTAACTGTGTCAATAAGTATCCTACCATACACTTTTCCTATTACACTAAGAAGACAAATGCCCCTATGATTACCACACACTTCTTTTTCCCCTTTTCCTTTGTACAAGGGAATAATTATACCTGACTATGCTGAGTAAAATGTATTATTCAAGACCTAGCCAGTTGGCTGTATACATGAGTTTATCGCTGCTTCCTTACACTGTCATACTCAGTACTGTAATACGATATAAACCCTTCTTTTGCATATCTGGGATGATGGTGTATTATTTTACTTAATTCGTGCAACAACCAGACGATTTTATTCAGCACTGGAATGATGTCTGCTGGTGCAGGAAGTTTCACCTTAACCCCTTAACCATGGGGCGTCACTTTCGTGACTCTCGGCCACAATGGATCATACAGCGGGGCGTCACTTTTGTGATTCTGTGTTATTTTGAATTATCCTGGGCTCTCAAGTGGTGGCTTGTATCATCTATCAGTACTGCCAATGTCCAACACTAGTCAGCACTCCAAATCTCATCTGTACTCCCATCCATTGTTGACATTTTAGCAATTTTACCCCCTTCGTGACTCCCTTCCCTACCTGCCTTCCATTACCCTGTCGTCTCACCTCCCACGCCGCGCTGCACTGTGCAAATTTCCCCCGGATTTTTCCACAGATTTCATTCATTGAAATAAGCCCTATGCCCTATACTTATACAAAATGATATATACTAAAAAAAAATATGGTAAGTGATAGTGTTATACACCAGGAATTGGCTAATTATCACCTGACAACACCTCACGTGCATTCATTCGCTACATTACCACGGTAATTTCCCCTTTGAATTATGCCTTGTAATCGATGTCTGTAATAAAAATATATATCAGAAAGGAAGGGAGAAGCCTAAGTGACATTTACATTCACCTGGAACTACCTATTTCTTTATGTATTGCCGAGATTTTCTACCTATAAAAAATTTGCATGTTAGTTAGCAGCAGTCAGCCTCAGTGTCACTGTCAACCCTTGCCTTCTCAGATAAGCCGCGGCATTTAGTTCCTTGTCCTCTGCTGTAGTGAAACCATGTCGCACTTGCGCCCCACCATGCCTGCAGCTTCTGCGCCTATTGCAAAGGGCCCCGTGACCTCTACCCCTAAGAAAAGTAGTGAGGGAAGCAGGAAAGGACTTAGTGACTCTGCAGTGGCATGTGAACTTGCAGAATTGTCCATGGTGATGATGGACAGTGATTTTGACGATTCGGGTGAATCGTGTGATGAGCCGGGTGAGGTAATCGTGCCAGAAATTGCTAGTACGAGTGCTTCAGTGTCGGAAGTAGTCTCTAGCTCCAAGGGAAAGGATCCGTTAGTGCAGCAAGGCAAGGAATTGGGAAGGGAGTGAAAAGGCGGCACATCAGCCCCAGAACAATGCCCCCGTGTGACCCAGCCCGCCATGAGTCCCGAGTGCATTCACCTCCCCATTCCCCAAGCCCCACTTCACTCATTTCTTCCTCATCGTCAGCTGAGTTATCTCCGGAGTCTTCGTCGTCGGAGTCACCACCAGCATCAACAGTGAAGGCAGGCCATAAAGGAAGAGGTAAATCCAGGACTTTGAAAAGTAGAGTTGTTAGTAGGGTAAGGGCTGCTAGTGCTGTACGGCAACCCAGGGCCAGTGCGAGTGACCTTGAACGAGATAAATCTGCCTCACAGCCAACCACCACCACCATCACCACCACCCGCCCTACACTGCCACGACAGGGAATCCTGGACGCCTTCGTTTGGATGGAAGGGTCAGATTTTGTGCCTGAACATTTAGTGTTTGATGAGAGCTCCTCAGGAGTTCAGCCTGCCTTCACTATTGACGATAATGCTGAGTGTGTCGACTACCTTTTGGCCTTCCTAGATGACGAAGTCATGCAGCACATATGTGATGAGACCAACAGGTATGAATCACAATGTGCTGCAAGTGGTACAGGTGCAGCCAAGATGAAACAGTGGTCCATGCTGGGAGTGCAGGAGCTGTATGTGTTCTTTCCCCTCATGCTTCTCATGCCACACTCCAAGAAGCAGGAGTTGGAAGAATACTGGTCCATGGACCCCTTACTACCCTCACCCACCTTCAATAAGTACATGGCCAGAGATCGCTTCCAGAACATCATGGGAAACCTGCACTTTGCCGACAACGATGTACCTTCCCAAACCGACCCACTCTGGAAGATCCGGGAGATTCTGAGCAAAATGAAGGATAAGTTTATGTCATTCTTCCATCCCTTTCAGAAGGTTGTCATTGACGAATCCTTGGTTTTGTTCAGAAGACGTCTTCGGTTTGTTCAGTACATTCCAAGCAAACGCCATCGCTTTGGAATTAAGTTCTTTGTACTGTGCGACTGTAAGACGGAGTACATCCTTGACTTCGTCATTTATTCAGCCAGCACTGTCGATCTGGATAAAACACACCCCCTTGGCTTCTCAGGCTGTGTAGTGAAAGTGCTCTTTGAATCATGTGCTGTATACAGACAACTACTATACAGCACCAAAACTTGCCAAATACCTTTCTGAGCACGGCACTGGCTCCTGCGGCACTGTCAAAAGTAATCGTGCCCACTTCCTCAAATTCACAGAGGCAGGAACCTTGCAGCAAGGAGACGTGCACCTACGCAAGTCTGAGAAGATGCTGGCAATACGGTGGCATGACAAGAGGGTCGTGCACATGCTCACCACCATACATAAGGGGGAGATGACAGACCGTAGGACAGGCGAACCTGTGATGAAACCTGATGCTGTGTTGGACTACAATATCAACATGAGGCTGGTGGAAAAGTCCGACATGATGATTGTTGAAATCAACTGCCTCAGGAAGAATACTAGGTGGTACAGGAAAGTTTTTCTGCACCTCATAGATATGACGATGCTGAATGCCTTCATCCTGTACAAGATGAAGGTCAAGCCACCCAAGTCCTTCTCCCTGAGGTTGTTCGCCAGGACTTGTGTCCAGCAGCTGCTGGAAAGATATGGTAGGGTGACAGCAGCAACTCCAAGGCGCCATCCAGTAACACTTCCCGACCGACTTGAGCAGAGGGCGTATATGGATCGGCACAGACTGGAGCTTATGCCTGCCACAGGGAAAAGGAAGGCTGCGATTCGCAGGTGTCAGGTGTGTGCACATACCACCCGCCGCACACCTAAGCACCTCTTGTCAGTGCGCTGAGTGCCAGGTTCCCCTCTGTGTTACCTGCTTCTTTGATTACCACAGCCAGAAGCAGTTCTAACAGTGCAAGTGTGAAAGGAGAATTATGTGGAAATAATGTGTAAATAGCAAGTGAAAGCAATGGATGTTCAGTACATATGATTGAATAGTGTATTATAGTTTTATCTTACTGAAAGTGACAGTGAATAACATAGTGTAAGTAAAATAGAAGGGTAAATATTGAAAATAGAATAGAAAATGTAAATAGTAATGTAAGTAATTAGTAATATAAGAATATGAGTACAAATAATTTATGTTATAACAGTGAAAGTGAATCCGTGGCTCTCTACGTATTTTGCTGAATGAAAAATTGAATGACTTCAGTGACTAATCTAATACTACTGAAGGAAACTTATGGATAAAGACTCCAGATATATATAAGTGTGATATAGTAATAGAAATATAAAGTGTGAGGGGTTTTATGAATAATAAATGACAGAGTACCAAGAGCGAACTAGCGCAAGTGCGACGATCAGACGCGCTCGTAATTTCCATTGCTTTCGCAGTGTTTTTTTTTTTTGGAGTATGGATCCCAAACTACTTGAAAATCATAGAGTAGTGTTTATAGTGTTAATATCTGGCTGTGGTAATCATATTACGGGTTGTCGGGAAGTGTAAAGTGGAGACTTCGTTACCCAACTTCAGAGGTCTCCACAAGTCCTACGGTAACCAACGAAGGCTCAACAAACAATCCAAGAGAAAGCTGAAGGTATATGCCATAATCATATTTAATTTTAATATTCTAGGACTAATAACTGATTTTTGGCAAATATTTTTTGTGGAAAGTGTTAAGAATATATATATGGAGTAGATGGAAAGTTGTTGAATGCTGTGAAGAGTATGTACGATGGTGCGAAGGCTGCAGTGCGTGTGCATGGTGAACTAAGTGAATTTTTCTCTTTGAAGGTTGGGTTGAAACAGGGATGTGTCATGTCTCCATGGTTGTTCAATCTGTACATGGATGGGGTAATAAAAGAGGTACAAGGTAGGGTAGTGGATATTGGAGTGGCCATGGTGAGAGAGGATAGTGTTTGGAAACTCCCTGTACTGTTGTTTGCAGATGATACTGTGTTGTTGAGTGAAGACGAAGGAGAGCTGCAAGGCTTGGTGGATGAGTTTGGGAGAGTGTGTAAGAAACGGAATCTAAAGGTGAATGTAGGGAAGAGTAAAGTGATGGTCTTTGAGAGAGGTGAAGTCAGTGAATGTACAGCGAGGTTGGATGGTGAGGAATTGGAAAATGTAAGTACGTTTAAGTACTTGGGTAGTGTGATGAGTAAGGATGGAGGTTTGGAGGGTGAAGTGCTTGAAAGGGTACAGCAGGGAAGAAAGGTTGCTGGTTCTTTGAAAGCAGTGATAAGAAACAGGGAAGTGAGCATGGAAGTGAAAAAGTTACTACATGACAGTATTGTGATACCAACTCTAACGTACGGAAGTGAAGCTTGGACGTTGTTGGAAGGACACAAGTCAAGAGTGAGAGCAGTGGAAATGAGTTATTTAAGAGGAGCCTGTGGAGTCACATGGAGAGACAGGCTGACGAATGAGGATATAAAGGAGCATTGTGGTGTTGATGTGGACGTGATAGGAAGCGTTATGAGGAACACACTGAGGTGGTTTGGCCATGTGGAGAGGATGGAGGGTGAAAGACTGACGAAGAGAGTGTATGTGATTGAGGTGGAGGGGGAAAGAGGGAGGGGGAGGCCGAGGATGAGATGGAGGGATGGGGTGGAGAGGTATATGAGAGAGGGGGGTGTGAGCTGGGAGCAGGGGAGTGAAATGGCGGGGGACAGGGCGACTTGGAGGCGATTTGTTTGTGGCCACCCCAAACGGGATTGAGGCGTCTGGCAAAAGATAGATAGATAGATTTTTTGAGAGTCTGTCGGAGCCCGAATAACCCCGCGGGACACGCAAAACATTGGTAAACATGCCCGCAGTGTAGGGGTTAATAACTCTCCTTCTCTTACTGCCTCCTTTCAACCTTTCTCTCTCTTAGCCACACCGTTGTATCTTAATCTCTTTTTAATTTCTACCTTCAGTGATGCTCTTCTGAACTGTCTGCATGTCGTCCATTACGGCAGATGTGTAGCATCCATCTAGCAGCAAACTTTCACCACCCTTTGTCCAGCTCTCTAATAGAAGAATTAACCGAAACCACCAGCTCTTCATGTATGCAACAGGTCAACTCTGGAACTGTCTTTCTCTGTCTGCATTTCCTTCTGCCTACGACCTCTAGTCTTTCAAACGCAATGTGTCCAGACATCTTGAAATGAACAGACATTGAATTGGGCTTTTTCCTTTTTTTTTTTTTTTTTTAATTCACGGACGTAACAACGTTGCAGACTTCTGTTCTCTGGTTCCTTCTTCCGTTCATTAAAAAACTATATATAAAACGTAGGGTTCGAAAAGTACCTATTACCCGAAAAATCATTTTCGGAAAGTCGCATGAATCAAGGTGAAAAATACATCATCGGACTGAGGAGGCGAGACTCTTCAGCTAGTTCAGTTTAACTCTTTTTACTCCCACCAAAGCATCCTAATGAGAGTGATGTGTCCGAATAACAATAATTTTACTCCTGTCTGCACTCACTTTCAACCATCAAATTTGGTGGGTAGACAGGCCATATCCCTAGGAACAATCGCTTATCTTTTGGGACCTATCCGGATTGTATTACATTTTCTGCATCTGGAAAACACTTTTTGAGAAACCTTAATCAATGATGAGAAAACCTAACCCATTATGAAGAGTGGTTTGGAAATAACGTTGACCCTGTCGGAGAGATATGCTCCACTGAGTGCCCCTTTAGTTGTTTGTCTATTAACAGGATTACTCAAAAACTAAAAGAGATATGGTCCAAATTTGTTGGGTAGGTAGCCCATGTCCTAAGGAACAATGGATTAACTTTTGAGACCGATGTTAGTTTATTTGTCTCTTAGCAGGATTGCTCAAAAACTAAACGAGGGATTTTGACTAAATTTGGTGGATAGATAGCCCATGTCCCAGGGAACAATCGAGTAACTTTTGGGACCGATCCGGATCGTATTGCAGATTCTGGATCCGAAAACACTTTTTGCCAAACCCTAATCAATGATGAGAAAACTTAACCCATTTTGAAGAGTGGTTTGGAAATTATGTTGTCCTTGATAGAGAGATGTACTTCACTGTGTGCCCCTCTAGTTAATATCTGCATTCACTTTCAAACACCGTTATGTAAACGAAAGTCAGTACAGCCTCATCTGCAGTTGAAGTGTCCATTTTCCCCGAGTGTGTTGTTTTGCACCAGGTACTCTTACGTGAGAGCCGCCGACAGAGCATGGGGCGCCAGGCTGAACAATGGGTCGTGGACCGGCATGTTGGGCCTGCTGATGAGGGAGGTAAGCTGTAACAATTTTTTTCATATGCTTCTTTCCACTTTCCGCCTTGCTTCATTTACATGATGTTGTGGTGTTGCAGTGGTGTGAGGTATTGGTATGGTGATCGTGTTGTATGGTAAGCCGATGGTGGTGTGGTATGCGGTATTTAAATTAGTGCTCGCACACGCTTCGCTAGTGAGGGTGTTATATTTTGATTGGTGTGTTTTGTGTGTGTGTGTGTGTGTGTGTGTGTGTGTGTGTGTGTGTGTGTGTGTGTGTTAGCAAAGGAACACAAAGTTTATATTCAGTTTAAACCAAAATTGGTGGATGAGCTGAGGGTAAGCGACTGACTAAACTTATTGCTCTTAGGAACAAGAGGTCAAGGTCACAGGATTAGGTCAAACGGTGAATTTGGGAAATCATTTGTGGTAGGTGGTGGCGACCATTATCCACTCACTTGATGTAGTGCTGCCTACTGCTTTCTTAGCCTTTATCATTCTTTTTCTGTGCCTGCCCTCCTCTCTTCCTATTTCTCCCATCTTTCCTGTCACTTCTTGTTGCTTTTCTTTACAGGTGGCTTTACACTGAGTGACAAGCCAAATGGTTTCCTGTAAGCCAAGAAACCATTTACAACGCTGGGTGGTAACCATATAACTAAACCATACGTGCTCCCTACGTGTCAACAAGTGGGTTGGTGGAGGATTAGTTCCCCTCCCCGTAAAACAAATAACTCAAAGTCAAATGGCTACCCCTTACGGGATTATGGCGTCTGGCAATAGATAGATAGATATATCTTAAACAGTTTTTACCCAATTTAACACAAAGCGTAGGGGAAGGGTTGAAGGTAAGGCAAGAATGAAGTGATTCATTTTCTATAAAAGCCGATCATAAGTCAAGATCACAGGGGCAGGTCATAGATAGACCTGTGTGTGTGTGTGTGTGTGTGTGTGTGTGTGTGTGTGTGTGTTTGACTAGTTTTGACCTGAATTAATCACAGTTGCTGAAAGGATTGCCGACTAGTCCAAACATAAAACCTTTTTTTTTTTTTTTTTTTTAAGAACAATAGGTCAAAGGTCGAGGTCATGGAACAAGGTTAAATAATGTTTTTCCAATTTAGACTAAACAGTGTCGTATATCAGGGTTTTAGGGAAAAAATTAAGGCCAAGGTCACTTAAATGTTTTTGATTTGATTTGAACCAAACTTGACTGAACAGTGAAGGGTCAGGCAAGAACAAAAGGATTCATTTGTGAAAACAATAAGTCAGAGGTCAAGATCACAGGGCAAACTATAAAATGCAACCTATGTCTCTCTGTGAATAACATAACTAAAACAACTTTGATGTGTTTTTTGGGTCAGAATAGGTGGACGAGTTGAGGATCACCCTAGAGGTTTATCTCTTGTTTTTGAGAACAATAGGTCAAAGTTCATCGTCACATGACAAGGTCAGCTTAGAATGTTTTTATCTAATGTATACAAAATTGTGTGGACAGATACAGAGTAAAACATGGATAAGGAAATTCGATTTTTAGAATAATTCAAAGTTTAAGGTCACAGGGAATGGTCAAAGTTCAGGGTCACCGAGCAAGGTCAGCTCAGACACTTTTGAGCTGGTTTGAACCAAAGTGGGTGGAAGGGTTAAGGGTTAGGCTCGAATGTAGCAAAATTTATTTTCCCAGAAATCAGTTAAAGGTCAAGATTACGGGGAAAAGTTTAATATTGGCCCTTAGACCAGTTGGTGGGTATGGATATTGTGCTCTCCAAGTGCTCTTTGTTGAAAATTATTGTCTTATGATTGATACCGCAATCATTTTTAAATAATATAAATCGAGGTAGCTTGTGCTGAATAAATTCAAACTGATATTGTGCTGAGATAGAATAAAACCCAGCAGATTAAAAAAAAAAAAAAAAAACTTTTACAGGGGAGGCGGTGGCTGCATCGGTAGAGATATGGCCTGCAGTCCTACCGGACCTAGGTTCGAATCCCCGCTGGGGCAGGGAACAGTTTAAGGATTTGAATTTCGTTAAATCCGACATGTAAAAATACCCCTGCTAATACCAATACACCAGTCCTGTATGAGACAGCCCTAGCATGTATTCAATATGGACGGTGGGTGTTAGCGCCAAAGTGGTGACATGTAGAGGTGTATGGTATGTGGGAGGACTACTGGGCCTTGATAGCAGGCTGTGAAGCCTATGCCCAGAGTCGGACACACACACACACACACACACAATTGTAAACTCTGTGTCTATTTGTTTGCCTGTTTTTTCAGTGAACGTGTGTTTTGGCATATAGTGTGCAAACAAGTGTTTGGCTATATGGATTTGCATTAGTGTAAAAGCAGAAAGAGAGATGATGGCTTACAACCACAATGAATGGAGACGAGAAAAGACAGACATATCAGTACTTCTGATTGCTGACTCTTCAGTTGGACAGCAGCGCAAAGTTTATTATGCCAAAAAGTGTTTTTATATCAAGTTGTGGCTATATATATATATATATATATATATATATATATATATATATATATATATAGATATATATATATATATATATATATATATATACTTATATATATATATATATATATATATATATATATATATATATATATAAATATATATATTTTTACTGAACAGAGAAAGATAATGAACACTTCAAGTGAGAATACTAAAATCACTACTGTCCCGCAAAGTTCCAGGTTCAAAACAAAAGACTTAGGTAAAATTACAAGTTAAAGTTTAATGCTCAAACTAACAACTAAACATTCAGGACTCATACGGATAATGTAATGGCAAAACAGGTTACATATTTGGTTAACTGCAATAGCCTCTATTAACACAAAATTAGCAAGAGCAAATTTATCTAAGTCCGCCCTGATAAAATGAGAGAACCGGATAAAGCTCAGTTAAAGCAAGATATAATATTATTACAGACACAAAATATTACCAACACTGGCTGACAGCAAAAACCTTACCAGGCTCACGAAATAACGCCCCACGCCAAACAGTACAAGAAAAATGGCAACAACACCCATACTCAAATTATACAGGAGCTAGATGGTTGGAGACTTCCTGAGCACTCACAAAAATAATAATACACTATACAGGGGAGGACAGAGATGTGAACAAAATGAGGAGTAGATCTAAGTGGCAACTAATGTAGAGACTGAGCTCATTATATAGGGGGCCGACGAGCTTGAGTCAATTTGTAAGAAGGACGCGCAAATGAAGGGACAGGGGACAAAGAGTTGACAATCCTGCTCTGAACAACAGAAAGAACGACTTACTCTACTATAAGGGGGAGAAGGGGGGAGTGAGGTAGAATACGCAAGCCTGGTCTCTATGGAAGCCACGTGGCGAATCGTGATCAAACATGCAGCATACTGTACATTAGAATTATACAAAGGATGATGATATCACAGGCAATGTAACACCTCCCCACAAAGAAAAAGAAATTTACAAAGGAAATTTCTTATTACTCTAAAACAATCTGTCTAAAGTCTGGATAAGCAATCTGCAATAACATTTTCTTTCCCCTTGACATGTTGTATGTTTAATGAATACTCCTGAAGAAATAGACTCCATCTTGTCAATCTCTGATTTTTATCTTTAAACTTACTAAGGAATTTCAGTGGGTATGATTGGTATAAATGACTATGGGGTCAAAACCAGAACACAAATAAAATGAAAAATGCTGTAAACCCAAAATCAAGGCCAAAAGCTCTTTCTCAATAGTTGAGTAGTTCTTTTGAGGTGGAATGAACTTCTTACTGTAATAAGATACAGGGTGTTCAATACCCTGATCATCCTCTTGCAGCAAAACAGCCCTAGCTCCTGTATCACTTGCATCAACAGCCATCTTAAAAGGCTTAGCAAAATTCGGAGTAGTGAGCACTGGCTGACTTAATAGGATATCTTTAAGTTTACTGAATGAGGATTCACAGTTATCGGTCCAGACAAATTTAACTCCCTTTTTCAGTAGGTCTGTAAGTGGTGATACAAGAATTGAAAAGTTAAGAACAAATATCCTGTAATAACCTACCATTCCCAAAAATCTTTGTAACTCTTTCCTACTTTTAGGTCTGGGAAGATCACTTATAACCTGAACATTAGCTCCTGGTGGTGCAACGTGTCCATCACCAATTACATACCCAAGGTACTGAACTTTAGCTTGATCAATCTCACACTTTGATAAATTAGCTACAAGATTAGCCTGAACCAAACGCTCAAGAAATTTACTGACATGGCATAGGTGATCTTTCCAGTTGTCACTGAAGATTAATACATCATCAATATAAACAACACACCCTGCCAAACCCTCTGTTACAACATTCATGAGCTTCTGAAAAGCAGCTGGTGCATTCTTCATACCACATGGCATTACAGAACATGCAAAAGTCATTCCTAGTGTTACAAAACATGAGATCTCCCTAGCATGTTCAGTCATAGGTACTTGCCAATATCCCTTTGACAAATCAAACTTACTTATGTACCTAGCCTTTCCGATCTTGTCTATGCAATCTTCCACGCGAGGGAGAGGGTAAGTGTCTGTTTTGGTTATCTGATTAACACGTCTGTAGTTGATGCAAAGCCGCTGTGACCCACCTGGCTTAGGGACTAGAGTGACAGGAGAACTCCACTCGCTCTGACAGGGCTCAATCATCTTGTGGTCCAACAGGTAGCCAAGCTCCTTCTGGATGAGAGGAACTTTCACTGGGTTCACACGGTAAGGAGGCAGTTTAATTGGCTTTGCGTCTCCAACATCGACATCATGCATCAGCACAGTGGTTCTTCCTGGAGTGGCATGGAACACTTGCGGGTACTCCTGCAGTAATGCCAAAAACTCCTGCCTTTCCTCGGGAGGTCGATGAGAAAGCTTAGTCTGGAGAACATTCATGATATCAGGATTCTTCCCCAAACTATCACTCAGGCTCATACTGCGTGGGAGAACTTCACTTGCAGACTCGGGTGGAACAGCTACAGTGCAGACTGGGTTATTTTCGTCCCGCCTGTGATATAACTTTAGCATGTTGATGTGACAAAGTTGCTTGTTCTTTCTACGATCTGGTGTGGCGATGACATAATTGACATCACTGAGTTTCTTCACGAAATAAGGACCACTAAACTTGGCTTGAAGAGGTTGCCCATGAACTGGTAGCAGAATCAAAACCTGATCTCCTGGCTGAAAGTGGCATAACCTGGACTTCTTATCATACCAAGTCTTCATCTTCTCCTGAGCAGCTCCTAAATTCTCTCTCGCCAGCTGTAAAGCAGTGGACAGCCGTTCTTTGAACTTCATCACATACTCCAGCAGGTTGACGTCGTCTTCCTCCAACAGCCAGCATTCCTTGAGTAGCTTAAGGGGTCCTCTTCCTTCATGGCCAAACAGTAGTTCAAAGGGTGAGAAGCCCAGTGATTCATTTGGAGATTCTTTTGCGGCAAATACAACGAATGGAAGACCTTTATCCCAGTCTTTCTGATGTTCTAAACAGTATTTCCTGAGCATTGATTTGAGTGTTTGATGATATCTCTCCAACGCTCCTTGGGTCTGGGGATGGTAAGCTGAAGACGTGATCTGGGTGATGCCCAACTCTTTCAGAGACTGCTTGAAAACATTTGAAATGAAATTACTTCCCCGGTCTGACTGTACCTCCTTGGGCAGACCAAACTTGGTGTAGAACCCTAGCATTTCCTTAACCACGTTCTTTGCTGAGATATTTCTAAGTGGAATGGCTTCAGGATAACGAGTAGCCATATCAATCAGGGTCAACACATAAGAAAATCCTGAAGAAGTCTTAGGAAGAGGGCCCACAATATCCACCAACACACGGGTGAATGGCGCCTCAAAAGGAGGAATAGGAACTAGAGGTGCAACCTTTTCGGTCTGATTACACTTCCCCACAACTTGACAGATGTGACAAGACTTACAATACCAGGAAACATCTCTGAAGATACCTGGCCAGTAGAAGTGTTTCAAAATGCGTGCCACAGTCTTCCTCACTCCAAGGTGTCCTGCCAAACTGGAATCATGAGCCACTCTAATGATATCCTGCCTACAAACATGAGGGATGACAACTTGATGTACAACCTCCCATTCACAGTCGGCTGATGCTGTTGAGGGTCTCCACTTTCTCATAAGTACTCCTGACTTTACATAATAACAATTAGAAGCACCAGCTGACTCTTCCTCACTGCAAGTGGAGTTAGCTAGACCTTTCAACTCAGGGTCAGCAACCTGCAACTCAACCAACTCTTGATGAGACAAATTATCAACACTACGGGGTACTGCCTCATCTGGTGAGTGGTCCAAATTAGCAAGAAAAGTGTCAGCTAGGATAACATCATCATCATCATTATCCTTTAAGTCACCAGTAATTTTAGACTTAGCCCTAGTGACAGCACATGCAGAGAACACATCAGGGACATCACAATCCTGGGTTGCAGTCACTGGTTCACTAGATAACTGAGGAGCTGGACACACTTGACTTCCACCAATATCATTTCCAAGTAAGAAAGTTACCCCTGACATTGGGAGTGTCTCAACCAACCCAACCATAACGGAACCATTAACAAAACCAGACTCTAAATTCACTCTGCACAGAGGGACAGAGAAGTAATTATTCCCTACATCTTGTAAGATTACAGTTTCATCAGAGGAATTAACATTAGAGCCTAGAACACTGGTCAGCATAAGGGATTGGCAAGCACCTGTATCACGATATATTTTAACTGATTTCCTGTCATTACTGTCCAGAGGACTGACAAATCCATCAGACAGGAAATTAGCACATGAACTCTTGAGAGTGTCACCCACGTTATTGCTCAAAAGAGGAGCTTCATCATAAGAATTTAATTTACCCCTCAAAGCAGGTTCAGGTAACTCGGTTAAAGAATTCTGGGAACTCTCAAGGGTGGACACTAGACCAATTGACTGAATATTTAAAGACTCCTTTTTGTTCACATTACGCTGTCTCCTGAAACATTTCTCCGTAGTATGACCAAGCTTACTACAATAAGTACATTTACTTTTCTGATCTAGAGGTGGAGCTGGTATTTACTTCCTGAGAAACATCATCTTTATTCTCTTTCCTGTTACCTGTACTCTGAGTAGAGGCAACATACTTACTCTCAGCTTTCCTTTTTTCTTTAGAATATCTCTTGTGAGTGAGAACATATTCATCAGCTAAAACTGCAGCATCAGACAAATTATCTATTCTTTTCTCATCAAGATATAGGCTTACATCTTTATTAATACACCTTTTGAAGTCCTCCAGCAAAATCATCTGCTTAAATTTATCAAAATCAGAATTTACATTCTTAGAGTTTAACCACTGCTCTAACAGATCTTCTTTGATTTTTGCATACTCAACATGGGGTTGCTTATCTTGCTTATAAGTTGTCCTAAATTTTACTCTATAGGCTTCATGAACAAGCTCATAGGCCTTAAGAATCAAGCTCTTAACTACATCATAATTATCAGATTGATCCTGAGGCAAAGATGCATAAGTTACTTGAGGTTTACCGGTGAGAACAGTTTGAAGGAGTACTGGCCAATACTTTTTGGGCCAATTAAAACCTGTAGCTACCCTCTCAAACAACTGAAAATACTTTGTTAAATCAGATTCATTAAAAGGAGGGACAAGTTTAACACTTTTAGCAACATCAAAATCATCAGAGCTAGATGATCCAGTTCCACCTTGTTTCATGCGATACTCATGGTCTGCCAGAATCCTAGCAAGTTCAATTTGTGCCTGAGCCTGTGCCTGTGCCTGTGCCTCCTGAATACGAGCCTGAAACTCAGCCTCCTTAGCACAAGCCACCTGCAGGGCTAGCTGTAACTTAGCTATTTCAATCTGCGTTTGCTCATCTGGAGGAGTTACATTAAACAAGCTTTTATTAATCATGCCAACAATTTGACCTTTAGAATGATGAGAGCGAACAGCAATTCCCAATTGTTGAGCAACAAGCTTAAGTTAATTCTTTGTTCTGTTTTCTACATAACACACTGTTTGCACATTTGACAAAAAATCATTGGCTTCATCGAGAGTAGTAATAGTAGACATCATGAATAAATCACAGTCACATAATATCAAGCAATATCCTTATGATAATATCCTGAATATCCTGATAAGAGGTCGCCAAATTTATGTTACGGAACAGAGAGAGATAATGAACACTTCAAGTGAGAATACTAAAATCACTACTGTCCCGCAAAGTTCCAGGTTCAAAACAAAAGACTTAGGTAAAATTACAAGTTAAAGTTTAATGCTCAAACTAACAACTAAACATTCAGGACTCATAAGGATAATGTAATGGCAAAACAGGTTACATATATGGTTAACTACAATAGCCTCTATTAACACGAAATTAGCAAGAGCAAATTTATCTAAGTCCGCCCTGATAAAATGAGAGAACCGGATAATGCTCAGTTAAAGCAAGATATAATATTATTACAGATACAAAATATTACCAACACTGGCTGACAGCAAAAACCTTACCAGGCTCAGAATTAACGCCCCATGCCACACAGTACAAGAAAAATGGCAACAACACCCATACTCAAATTATATAGCAGCTAGATGGCTGGAGACTTCCTGAGCACTCACAAAAATAATAATACACTATACAGGGGAGGACAGAGATGTAAACAAAATGAGGAGTAGATCTAAGTGGCAACTAATGTAGAGACTGAGCTCATTATATAGGGGGCCGGCAGAGCTTGATTCAACTTGTAAGAAGGACGCGCAAATGAAGGGACAGGGGACAAAGAGTTGACAATCCTGCTCTGAACAACAGAAAGAACGACTTACTCTACTATAAGGGGGAGAAGGGGGGAGTGAGGTAGAACACGTAAGCCTGGTCACTATGGAAGCCACGTGGCGAATCGTGATCAAACATGCAGCATACTGTACATTAAAATTATACAGAGGATGATGAAATCATAGGCTATGTAACACTATATATATATATATATATATATATATATATATATATATATATATATATATATATATATATAGTAGAGAGAGAGAGAGAGAGAGAGAGAGGAGTGGACTGTAGCAACATTTAGAGGAGTAGACTGTAGCACCAGTCTAGCAGGGCAGTACTCCCGAGGTGGATGGAAAGCTGATGACAGGGAGCGCTGGAGCTCCCGTTTCATCAGCCCTCAGGACTAGTTCCTGACCATCCCCCTTTGCTGAATTTTTTCAGTGTCTCAGTTACACAGAGAGTAGGCCAGCGTGCTGTCCAATACAAATTTCTCTATCTACACCAAACTACATGCACAGTACACACTACACTTCCTTTTCCAAAATTCAAAAAATTAAGGCATCTCATCACCCAGCCTCGGAGTCCTCAGGGGGAGGGGGCCATAAATGCCCCCATCTTCCGCCTCTCTCCCGGTGATGACTTGAGGTGCCTGGAACCACTGTCTGACTCTCTCCTTTGTCATTTCTGCAACATTCGCAGCCTTTCCTCTAACTTTCGCTCTGTTGAGCACCAGCTCTCCTCCTCTAAACCTCACCTTCTTTTTCTAACTGAGACTCAACTGTCTGAGGCAACTGACAGCAAACCCTTTTCTGTATCCTCCTACTTTCTCTATACTCATTTCAAAGCCAAAGATGGCTGTTGTGTATATATATGCAACGACTTATCTTGCTCTCGTGTTTCTGAACTCAATTCTTCTGAATTCTCTACACTGTGGCTTCGGCTTTCCTGTCATTCTCTGACTAAATATATCTGTGCTGTTTACTTATCCCCTAATTCTACTGTCTATCAAAAATTCTTTGACTATCTTACTTCTACGATGGAACACATTCTATCCAGTTCTCCTTTCTCTGAAATCTCCATTCTAGGAGATTTCAATGTTCACCACAACCTTTGGCTCTCCTCTCCTTTCACTGATCCACCTGGTGAACAAACCTACATCTTTTCTATCCTTAATGACCTAGAGCAGCTTGTACAGCACCCCAACCGTATCCCAGACCACCTTGGAGAGAGCTCCAACATACTTGACCGCTACCTTACAACTAATCCTTCTGCTTACACTGTTAATCTTTTCTCTCCATTGGGCTCCTCCGATCACAACCTTATCACCTTAACCTGTCCTATCACTCCGGTATGGCCTGTGGACCCTCCAGGGAAACGTAATCTGTGGCATTTTGGAGCCGCGGATTGGGAGCCCCTCAGGCAGTACTTCTTTGATTTTCCCTGGAATGATTATTGCTTCCATGGCCGGGAGCCATCTGAGTGTGCCTTGCGCATTACGGAGGTTATTCTCTCGGGCATGGAAGCATACATTCCAATCTCATATCCTTTGACTAACGCAAGAAAGCCTTGGTTTAATCACGCTTGTTCTAATGCTGTCCGCAACGAGGAAAGGGCCTACAAAAGGTACATGAGCCAACCCATCCCTGAATCACATCATCTTTACGTTTCTGCCTGGAATCGTGCTGAGTCTGTTCTTTGCTCTCCTAAAAATAATTTCATCCATACTAAATGCTCTCAACTCTCCAACTCGAATTCTTCCCGCTCCTTCTGGCACCTTGCCAAAAACCTTCCTAACAACTTTACCTCATCATCCTTCCCTCCTCTTTTCTACTCTGATGGTTCTGTAGCTATCTCTTCTACTGATAAAGCAGATCTCTTCACACAGACTTTCTCCTCCAATTCTACCTTAGACGATTCCAGTGCTGTTCCTCCATCACTTCCCCCCTCTGACTTCCTCATGGCTGACATTAAATTTCTTCAGCTGATGTATTTTCTGCCATCACTGGCCTCAATACTAACAAGGCATATGGGCCTGATGGAGTCCCTCCTATTGTTCTCAAGAACTGTGCTTCTGTGCTTACACCCTGCCGAGGCAAACTCTTTCGCCTTTGTCTATCAACTTGTACCTTTCCTTCTTGCTGGAAGTCTGCTCTCATTCAGCCAGTCCCAAAGAAGGGTGACCACTCCCAACCCTCCAACTATCGTCCAATTGCTTTAACGTACTGTATTTCAAAAGTTTTCGAGTCAATTCTTAATACAAAAATTTTAAGGCATCTTTCCTATCACAACCTTCTTTCTGATCGTCAGTATGGCTTCCGTCAGGGATGCTCCAATGGCGATCTTCTCACCTACCCTTCAGACTCTGGTCATCCTCCTTTCGGGACTTGGGCGAAAGCTTTGCCATTGCACTTGACATCTCAAAGGCTTTCGATCGAGTCTTGCCCTCTTACAGTTTCTATCCTTCTATCTGTGCCTTCATTGCTAGCTTCCTTTCTGGTCGTTCTATAGCCTCTGTTGTAGACGTTCATTGTTCTTCCCCTAGATCTATCAACAGTGGTGTTCCTCAGGGCTCTGTCCTGTCACCAACTATCTTCCTTTTATTCATCAATGACCTTCTAAGCTGTACATCTAACCATATCCACTCATACGCTGATGACTCCACCCTTCACCTTTCCATTCGGTTCCCACAAGGCCCATCTCAGCAGTTACTTCAACAAACAAGGGATGAGGCTATGGCACACCTAATGTCTGACTTGGCTCGTATCTCTGACTGGGGTAAAAATAACCTGGTTGTTTTTAATGCATCTAAGACTCAGTTCTTATACCCATCAACCCGACAAAATCTTCCACAGGTATATCCACTAATATTTAATAATATTCAGCTTAATCCTGCATCATCCTTGAACATGCTTGGGGTTTCATTTACTCGGGACTTATCTTGGAAAGATCATATTACATCTCTTGTAAAATCTGCTTCGAAGAGATTGGGTGTGCTAAGCCGACTCCATTCTCTCTTTACCCCTGCACAATTGATGACTCTATACAGAGGTTTTATCCGCCCCCGTATGTAGTACAAGTCTCATGTGTGGGGAGGCTCCCCACATACAGATCTTCTCAATAGGGTGGAGTCAAAGGCTTTTCATCTCATTAACTCTCCTCCTATTACTGACTCCCTTCAACCTCTGTCTCTTCGCCGCACCGTTGCATCTTTATCTCTTTTCTATCGCTACTTTAATGGTCACTGCTCCTCTGAACTGTCTGCATGCATTCCTCCACCTCTACGACGGTCGCGTAGCACCCGTCTAGCAATAACTCTTATCCCTTTTCTGTCCAACTCTCTAATGCAAGAGTTAACCGTCACTCCCAGTCTTTCATTTATGCAACAGGTCAACTCTGGAACTGTCTCCCTCTGTCTGTATTTCTTGCTGCCTATGATCTCCAGTCTTTCAAACCCAGTGTGTCCAGGCATCTCTAAGTGATCGGATTTTGAATTTGGCTTTCTATTGTATTTGGTTTTTCTCTTGGAGGGAACTGTCATTGCGGGCTCATGGCCTTTGGTTCCTTCTTACTCGCATAAAATATATATATATATATATATATATATATATATATATATATATATATATATATATATATATATATATATCCATCCATCATTCGATCCTACTTTGCCCCATGAGGAGCGTAGGAGCCCGGGGCTAGGCAGTTGGTCCTGACATTTAAGATGAGAGTGACTAACCTCACTCATCCCTGAGTGGTATTACGTGAGCAATAAACCCCAGCCATCCCTTGGATATAAACCTTCACCGGCTCAATCCGATTGGAGCACAATAATTACCGACTAAACCACCAGGTGCCAAAATTTGGTTATATGGTTACCACCCAGCGTAGTAAATGGTTTCCTGGTGTACAGGAAACTATTTGGCTTGTCACTCAGTGTAGAGTCACCCAAAGGCAGAAGGAAGAGGAAAGAATGAAGGAATGAAAGACTGAAGAGGGAGCGTAAAGTCACCCGTAGGCAGAAGGACAAGGAAAGAATGAAGGAAAGAAAGATAGATGAAGATGGAAGGAAAGAAGGATGCAGGAGAGGACAGGGCAGACACCCGAGAGTAGCACTTTATTAAGTGAGTGGATGGTGAGCGCCCTCACCTACGACAATATATATATACATATATATATATATATATATATATATATATATATATATATATATATATATATATATATATACAGATAGATATAGCTAGATAGATAGATATAGATAGATAGATAAATAGATAGGTAGATAGATAGACAGATAGATAGATAGATCGGTATTAAGTATATGTAGGTAGCTAGTCATCTTGAAGGCAACTATGGATGAAATTTACAGCAGCCTCTGCATTCACGACTTCTTGACTGATCTGCTCGATTTTCCTGACGATGGTGCGTTGGGCTGGAGTAAATTCCCACAAAAGTTCTCCGAAGGACATGGGGAGACTATTCCTTGAGCAGCAGTTTATTGTACAAGCTTTCGACCTACACAGGTCATCCTCAGGTACAGACTGACGAGAGCGTGTACTCAGACAGATTTTATACAGATACATGGGGTGGGAAGGAGACGTGCATTAGCGTGAGTGGTCGGAAGTAGTGGGTGACAGGAAAATAATTAATGACTACGTCAGTACCATCGACAAATGACGACCATCTAGACCTCACAATATTTTACAAAAACAAGAAAACCCATAGCTTCCCCATGAAAAACAGCCCCAGGACCGACACCTCAGTGCTTCAGAGAAGTCACCTGGCGTATGAATATACTTGCACAACAGGGAACTGTGCAATACTGCCCTCCACTTACATCGGGATGACCACTTCGAAGCTCTCAAGACGCCTGACACTCCGCCTATCAAATGGAGCCCCCCCAAAACACGCATAAGAGGCCCACGGCGTCCGTCTCACTCGAGAAATGTTAGTCAACGGTACCTCCATCCTGCAGACTGAACATGACACACGCTGCTTACAGATCCTAGAAGTCCTCCATATCAAGGACAAAAACGCATCTTTAAATCCCAAATTAGTGACATGTAGGCTAGATTACACCCACCCTCAGAAATTTTCAATGCTGATATTAAGTTTGTGAGGGAGCGAGATTTGCTGTGATTTCCCGGAGGGGTGGCGCACATGCCTCAGCACCTGAGCTGCAAAGTGCTGCTTGGCTGGCACCCACCACCTCCGACCACTCACGTTACCGCACGTCTCCTTCCCACCCCATGTATCCGTATACAATCTGTCTGAGTACATGCTCTCGTCAGTTTGTACCTGAAGATGACCCGTGTAGGTCGATGGCTTGTACAATAAACTGCTGCTCAAGGAATAGTCTCCCCATGTCCTTCGGAGAACTTTTGTGGGAATTAACTCCAGCCTAACACATCATCGTCAGGAAAGTCGAGCAGATCAGTCAAGAAGTCGTGAATGCAGAGGCTGCTGTAAATTTCAACGATATATATATATATATATATATATATATATATATATATATATATATATATATATATATATATATATATATCTGAAGTTAATTTCACTGATATTTATATATATACTAAAACTTTTATTCGTCCATCATGACTCAAAAGAGTCGGGTTTAAGGGTTGCAACAGTTAAGTATGCAAGGAAGCAGTATAATTTAACCCACACTTTACAATATATAACACATATTAGACACTTCAGTGCACTGGGCAGTTACAAATCATTATTTTGGAGACTTCCACAGGTTATGCAACGCAGCGGCTTATTCCTCGTTATTTATATATCTAGTGAACCACATAACTTGTTCACACAAGAACTTGGCTCAGACTTGTTGCTCGCAGGAAGTTGGGGTCTCATTTAATCATGTCCCTCCCCAAAGGCATAACCCTGTTTTTATTTTCATTTCTTACCACAAAACAAACCGTGAGTGGTGGGGTGCTCAGATTTCAGTCACACTGATTCTTAAGTAATGATGTTGTTGTAAACACCGACCAAATACATTCTGCCCCTCAGCGTAATCTTTCTGCTACGTTTAGAAAAAAAAAAGTCACATAAACATATACGTCACTCCCAATGTTAACTTGATAAATGATGGAGTGACTCCATCTATCTGTCAAGCACCCAGTCCTCGATTTTTTTTTTTTTATGCGAGGAAGAAGAAACAAAAGGCCATGAGCCCGCAGTAACAGTTCCCTCAAAGAGAAAAACAAAATACAATAGAGAGCCAAATTCAAGATCCGATCACTTAGAGATGCCTGGACACACTGCGTTTGAAAGACTGGAGATCATAGGCAGCAGGAAATACAGACAGAGGGAGACAGTTCCAGAGCTGACCTGTTGCATAAATGAAAGACTAGGGGTAACGGTTAACTCTTGCATTAGAGAGTTGGACAGAAAAGGGATGAGAGTTTGCTGCCAGTTGGGTGCTACGCGCCCGTCGTAGAGGTGGAGGAATGCAAGCAGACAGTTCAGAGGAGCAGTGACCATTAAAGTAGCAATAGAAAAGAGATAAAGATGCAACAGTGCGGCGAAGAGACAGAGGTTCAAGGAAGTCAGTAAGAGGAGGAGAGTTAATGAGACGAAAACCCTTTGACTCCACCCTATTGAGAAGGGCTGTATGTGGGGAGCCTCCCCACACATGAGAGTTGTACTCCACACAGGGGCGGATAAAACCCCTGTATAGAGTCAAAAATTGTGCAGGGGTAAAGAAAGAGCAGAGTCGGCTTAGCACACCCAATCTCTTAGAAGCAGATTTTACAAGAGTTGTAATATGATCTTTCCAAGATAAGTCCCGAGTAAATGAAACCCCAAGCATGTTCAAGGATGATGCAAGATTAAGCTGAATATTATTAAACATTAATGGGTATACCTGTGGAACATTTTGTCAGGTTGATAGGTGTAAGAACTGAGTCTTAGATGCATTAAAAACAACCATATTATTTTTACCCCAGTCAGAGATAAGAGCCAAGTCAGACATTCGGTGTGCCATAGCCTCATCCCTTGTTTGTTGAAGCAACTGTTGAGATGGGCGTTGCGGGAACCGAATGGAAAGGTGAAGGGTGGAGTCATCAGCATATGAGTGGATAGGGTTAGATGTACAGCTTAGAAGATCATTGATGAATAAAAGGAAGAGAGTTGGTGATAGGACAGAGCCCTGAGGAACACCACTGTTGATAGATCTAGGAGAAGAACGATGGCCGTCTACAACAGCGGCTATAGAACGACCAGAAAGGAAGCTAGCAATGAAGGCACAGATAGAAGGATAGAAATCGTAGGAGGGCAGTTTGGAAATGAAAGATTTATGCCAGACTCGATCGAAAGCCTTTGAGATGTCAAGTGCAATGGCAAAGCTTTCGCCAAAGTCCCGACAGGAGGATGACCAGGAGTCTGAAAGGTAGGTGAGAAGATCACCAGTGGAGCGTCCCTGACGGAACCCATACTGACGATTGGAAAGAAGGTTGTGATAGGAAAGATGCCTTAAAATTTGTCTATTGAGAATTGTCTAGAAAACTTTTGAAATACAGGACGTTAAAGTAATTGGACGATAGTTAGAGGGTTGGGAGTGGTCACCCTTCTTTGGGACTGGCTGAATGAGAGCAAACTTCCAGCAAGAAGGAAAGGTACAAGTTGACAGACACAGGCGAAGGAGTTTGCCTATGCAGGGTGTAAGCACAGAAGCACAGTTCTTGAGAACAACAGGAGGGACCCCATCAGGCCTATATGCCTTGTTAGTACTGAGGCCAGTGATGGCAGAAAATACATCAACTGAAGAAATTTTAATGTCAGCCATGAGGAAGTCAGAGGGGGGAAGTGATGGAGGAACAGCACCGGATTCATCTAAGGTGGAATTGGAGGAGAAAGTCTGTGCGAAGAGATCTGCTTTATCAGTAGAAGAAATAGCTACAGAACCATCAGAGTAGAAAAGAGGAGGGAAGGATGATGAGATAAAGTTGTTAGAAAGATTTTTGGCAAGGTGCCAGAAGGAGCGGGAAGAATTCGAGTTGGAGAGTTGAGAGCATTTAGTATGGATGAAATTATTTTTAGTAGAGCGAAGAACATACTTAGCACGATTCCAGGCAGAAACGTAAAGATGATGTGATTCAGGGGTGGGTTGGCTCCGGTACCTTTTGTAGGCCCTTTCCTCGTTGCGGACAGCATTAGAACAAGCGTGATTAAACCAAGGCTTTCTTGCGTTAGTCAAAGGATATGAGATAGGAATGTATGCTTCCATGCCCGAGAGAATAACCTCCGTAATGCGCAAGGCACACTCAGATGGCTCCCGGCCATGGAAGCAATAATCATTCCAGGGAAAATCAAAGAAGTACTGCCTGAGGGGCTCCCAATCCGCGGCTCCAAAATGCCACAGACGACGTTTCCCTGGAGGGTCCACAGGCCGTACCGTAGTGATAGAACAGGTTAAGGTAATAAGGTTACCCTGTATGGACTGAACCAGGCTGAGCTAGGCTATTTAGTTTGATTTACGGCGTTATGTGAACAATAACCCCCAACCAACCCTCGGATTTAAACCCTTGTGAACCCTCTAAACCACCAGGAGTCCCACTGATTATACAGTTACCATCTGTTACAGTAAATGGCTTCCTGGGAAACTTGTACCTCACTATATACTCACCTGAATGTGGCACAACATATGGTATGTGGATGTTGGATGCCCTCGCACACACAAAAAAATGCAATTGTTAAAGCTGTGCGACAGAGTCAAGATTCCGGAGGCTTGAATGATGAGTGAATGAGTGTCTGGCTCAGTTCATTAGACATTGTGTTGATAGTTTTTCCTTTTTGTGCACTCTCCTCCCTGGTTTTTGCACCCTATCTCAACTCATCCTTATGTGGGCGAATGAGGTAAGGATGATGATAATGAAAAGCCAGGAAAGAAAGGATAATGCTAAAATTCCCCTGGGTCATATTATAACAATGTATGAAAGAAAAAGTACTTTCACTGGTTTAGCAGTGAATGTACTGCCAGACTGAAAGACAGAGTAAACTTTGAGTCTTTGCACACACTTAACTGTAGATAACCGAGATTATATATTTCCAATTTCAGGAAGTAGACTTGGCCCTGGGTCCATTTGCATATGACTGGACTAGATATACTTGGATGGATTTCTCACGATATGTGTCTCAAGTTACATACAAGATTTTTGCTGCCCGTGCTCGTCCTGAAGTTGATCCGTGGGGCTTCCTGCTGCCTCTGTCACCACTGCTGTGGGCTGCCTTGATGATGGCGCTTTTAACAGTGATCACTACCATGCTCTTCTTACCATCCTGCCTTCCCACTAGCACACAACACACAGAAAGGCGTGACACGAATATTTTTAACTGTGTTCGGGTTCTTTTCCAGGAAGGTAACTTTCATGAAAACTCTGAAAAGAAACATTTATGAATTAAGAGTTTGTTGGGCATTAGATCCAAGTATAATGTGCAGTCAGGGAATTCAGTATTATCCTAGTTTTGTCAGGAGATTATTTAATACCAACATAGCGTAATCAAATAATAAACTGAAGTAATAGCTATTCCGAACTCTTGGCCTTTTTCTTTTCTACATTAAACTGAGGAAAGTATTCATCTAATAGTACAGAGAAGAATAATATTGTTTTTGCACGTCTGGATTACTCAAATAATCGAGTGATAGTGATATTTTTTTTTTTTTTTCTAGATTATCACTGATAAGTTCAGGCAGATCTCTATATGTATTTTGCATAGCAGTATGATATGTATACGCAACTGATCTAATCTTTGCATGCACATGAAGATTTTTTGTGTCCAAACAGACATTGGAACAACTACAGGCTGGTGGTGGTGGGAACGAGTGGTGCTGGGGGTGTGGATGCTGATGATATTGGTGCTGACTCAGAGCTACACTGGCAACCTTATGTCCCTCCTGGCAGTCAGACACATCATTAATCCTTATGAAGACATCAGAGATGTACTTGACTCTGGCGTTGGGATAATTCTTATGGAGTATAATGTGAATACTCAGTATTTACGTGTAAGTGTTATGATTACAGCCTTACTCTGGAAACTATCCTTATTCCTAGGAGCTAACATTAATGCCACAAAAAATCAGGACATATATGGAGCAATAACCAAGACTGCCCACTTGATTACATGTATTTTTTCCTGTTTAATCAAATTTCTTCGGTCTAGGCGAATATATAAATTTTAACAAATATCTGATCAATATTTGTATTGATTTATGTATCTTCCTTTAACTGTTTACAGCAACCTACATGACCATTGTATATTACACCATTTAATATAATATAGAGTGGTGGCACAAAATATTTAGCCCTGGAGTCCCCAGCAAAGCGGTGGGTGGGTGGGCATAAATACTAAACATCAGGTACTTTGCAGGTGACTACCAAATGAGATGTCCTTGACCTTCTCTTGCAACCTAACTTTTCTTTTGCGCAACATTCGCGACCTTTCCTCCAAGTTCCTCTCTGTTGAACACGACCTCTCTTCCTCTAATCCTCACCTTTTCCTTACGGGAAAATGATCGTCATAGGCTTCTGATAGCACACCAGTGAATCCTCCTAATTTTATATGCTCATTTCAAAGACAAGTTGGCTGTTGTGTGTACTTGTATGTATGCAACAACTTAACTTGCTCTCGCGGTTCTGAACTTGAGTCTTCTGAATAATCCAGAACATTGCTGTGACCCTTGTTACTCGCTCACTACAGTTGTTATCTTATCGGTATGTCTAGGTGTTACTAACTATAAAAAATGTTTTGACTGCTTTACTAAGTAGAACGCATTCTGTCCACATCTGTTTTTTCTGAAATTACAATTTCAGATTATCCCAGTATTCACCACCATCTTTGACTCTTCTTCATTCGGTGGGCCACCTAATGAAGAAGCCAACATTTTTTCTTAATGACTTGTTGCAGCTTGAACAACACCCTACCTGTATCACTGACCGTCGAAGAGAGAATCTGAACATACTGTACTGCACTTTACTCTTACAACTAGTTCCTCTGACTATAGTCAATATTATTCTCCTTGGGGCTCCTCTAGTCAAATTCTTATTTTAATTATCTTAATTATATCTCCAGGAAGGCCTTTGAATCCTTCAAAGAAAAGGTATATGTAGCTTTTAAGCGTCGTTAATTGGATAGCCTTGATTAAGTTCATCTCTGCTCTTCCATGGATTATTGCTTCCTTGGTTAACAGCCACCAAATTGTACTTTGTGCGTTGAAAAAGTTATTTTGTTGACCAAAGGACCAAACTTCTCTTCTCTTACCCTTTGAAGGATTAAAAACAACTTGTTTTACATTTCTAGCAGTGTCCATAATAAGGGGTGGATTTAAAGAGATATCGGGACGAATTTACTCCTGCATCTCGTGCGGTCTATGTTTCTGGTCAGAACTGTTCCAGAGCACTCATATAAATCTGTGATTTAGAATCTTCCCACTCCCTCTGGCACACTGCCAAAAGCCTCTAGAATAAATTTACTGCGTCGTCTTTCCCTCCTCTTTGCGGATCTGAAGGATCTGTAAATATTTGTCCTGCTGACAAGAATAGATCTTTCCAGAACATCCTTTTAGCATTCCAAGTTGGAAGATTTATATGTTATCCCTTCATTTCTCTTTCCCCCCCCCCACCTCTCCTTTTGACTTTCTCGTGCTTGCCAGTTGAATGGCTTCCAAAGATGTACATTCTGTCCTCACTGTATGGTCCCGTTGAAGCCCTCGTTTTATTCTCAAGAACTGTTCTGTGCTGAAACCATGCCTTGACAAACTCTTTACCTCTATCTGTCAAGTTGTTCCGTGTTCCTTCTTGCTGGAGATAATTCAGCGTTAGCCGAGGAAGGGTTACCACTCCCATCTCTCTGAATATCCCCTTTGGCTATAGCCCGTTCACTGTTGCATATTTGAGAGGTGGCATTACTTCTCTTGCCTCTCCGAAATGACGTCGATATGTCAGCCTTTATATTTTTTGCCTGGAATTGTGAGATAGAGTCAGATGCATCTGAAACGCACAAGAGATAACCTACTATCCAAATACTTTTGTTATTACAGTTTTTCCTTGTCGTTCCATGGCAGACATATGGGGTAGACTTGTGTATTCGGAAAACATTTTTTTCAGCTGCATATATCTGTTTAAACGTGCTGAAAAGTATGCAAGCCAGATGAGCATATAAAAGGCTGATGGTATTTCGATGGAAGTTTTCTTCACAACATACATTTCTCCTTTATATCTGAATTTTATCGTGATATGGAAATATTGAGCTGTTATGATGTCAAAATTAATCCTTTTAGTACCAGTTGTTTCAAAATTTATAAAAAAAAATAATGTTGCAAAAAATTCCGAGGAGGAAAGGTTGAGATAGTATAAACAAAAACAAGGATATATTTGAATAGATACATATCAATGCATAACAAATGTAGGAAAAAGTCATGCAATTGTTCCATGGCGTGAAAGGGATGGTATGAGTCTAGGTGTATATTAAGGGACCCATATGAGATACCAAATTGGAAAAATTTCCCTAGGATTCATCATTTAGGAGGAGGCGGTGGCTCAATCCGTAGAGAGTTGGCCTGCAGTCCTAACGGACCTGGGTTCAAATCCCACTGGGGCAAGGAACAGTTTAAGGATTTAAGTTTCATAAATATCAGACTTTACTGATCTACCAGAAGACTCACCGACATGTCGTAAAAATACCCCCGCTAATACCAATACACCAGTCCCGTATGAGACAGCCCTAGCATGTATTCAGTATGGACGGTGGGTGTTAGCGCCGATGTGGTGACGTGTAGAGGTGTATGGTATGTAGGAGGACTACTGGGCCTTGAAACCAGGCTGCGAAGCCTATGCCCAGAGTCGGTCACACACACAAAAAAAGAAAAAACTTTCTAGTGGTGGCAATTCGATTAAACTCAGTAGCAATCTGACCCCAGTGAAGTGTATGGCCTCGGCTGACACCTCCAGCAGTGAAAGCTTTACTGTGTTATCTTGCTTCAGTCTTTGAATGTATCCTCAACAGGAATAATTTGAAACGCGTATTTACGTTTCAAGATCTTATTTTTGATAGCCAGTTTGAGTTCTACCAGGGACACTTCATTTGGCGAGCTTCTCTCCATTTCTTTTCTTTTTACTTTTTATCATCTGTCATTTGGGACTTTGATTAAAACTTTGCCATTGCAGTTGGCATCTCAAAGGTTTTCAACCTAGTCTGAACAAATCTTATATTTTCAAACTGCCCTCTTTCGGTTTTTATCATTCTGTCTGTACCTTCATCTCTAGTTTCTTTTTTCGGTCGATCTGTAATTACTGTTGTAGACTTTATCTTTAAGGCTATCAGTTGTGGCGTTCCTAAAGGTTCTGTCATGTCACCAAATCTCATGATTATGCCTCCGCCCATCTATGTTGGTGGGGGCTAAGACTACTAATACCATGTCGGATAACTTCAACCTAAAACGGTTCCAAGCTCGTGCTTGGGGCGAAGTATAGGAGTGATGTCGACTGGCTCTGGCACGAAATCCCAGTTCAGTTGACTCCTGACCATGCTAGTGAGTGGATGCATGCTCTACTCATCAGACCATGACATTTTTCAGTCCGGAGATGTGAAGGAAGGGACTGAAATGAGTGAGGGAAGGTGGGGGGACGTGATGGAAGATATGAAGATGTGAGGGTGTGATGGAGGATATGAAGGTATGGGGGTGTGTTGGAGGATATGAAGGTATGGGGGTGTGATGGAAGATATGAAGGTGTGGGGCTGAGATGGAGGATATGAAGGTATGGGGGTGTGATGGAGGATATGAAGGTGTGGGGGTGTGATGGAGGATATGAAGGTGTGGGGGTGTGATGGAGGATAAGAAGGTGTGGCGGTGTGATGGAAGGTGTAAGGGTGTGAGGGAACGTACTGCTATATTACGGTATAAGGTTAAACGAGTCCGCACTTCCCTTTCTTCGTTTTCCCTTATTGTAAATGTTTATTTTGAGTCTGCCCTTTCATACATTTTCTGTTCCTTAAGCCGACTGACGTCACACACAAGCCACGCCTCCCTGCGCCATGATGGAAAGTGAAACGACTTGGTATTAATAGACTTAGGTTGGGGACATTAAGTGATTGGTTTGTACGTTGGTGCTTGCATAGATGAGTGCGTCTGCATCTGTATCACTTTTCTGGCCGTGATATCTCTAGAAGCCATTGACGGATTTTCACTAAATTTTGGTCAGTGATGCAAAAGGAGGTAATGATGATCTGGC
The DNA here is from genome assembly GCF_032717465.1 of Coenobita brevimanus. Taxonomy (NCBI): domain Eukaryota; kingdom Metazoa; phylum Arthropoda; class Malacostraca; order Decapoda; family Coenobitidae; genus Coenobita; species Coenobita brevimanus. The sequence continues at coordinate 31,670,351 of NC_136961.1, read as the reverse complement.
CCACCTACGGTGGAGGAGGCATTAAGTGATTGATCTGTACGTTCGTGAGTCCATGCCTCCATAACACTCTTGTGGGTGCGATGTTTCCAGAACTGACTTATTTTCACCAAACTTCTGTCAATGATGCAGTATGAGATGATGAACTGATTAGGTCAGCTAGATCATGGGGTCAAAGGTGAAGGTCATATGAGGCTGTTTTTGTTTATCCTTGTGGGCATGATATCTCCTGAGCCCCTCAACGGATTCTAACAAAACTTTTGTCAGTGATACAGTATGAATGGACGGTGGACTGATTAGGTCAACAAGGTCAGTGGGTCAATGATCAAGGTCAGATCGGGTCGACTTAGTTTATCCTTGTGGGAACAATATATCCTGAAACCCTCGTCGGATTTAAATCAAACTCATGTCAGTGATGCAGCATGAAGGGACAAAGAAGTAATTATGTCAGCCAGGTCATGGAAGCTGTATGGCGAGCCCGTGCGTGAGGCTTCACGGAGGCACACCAAGTGACGTTTTTTGTTGATAGCTCGGGGCCCGACTTCTTTGCGAATCGTTCTATTGATCAGCGATGTGAGATGCACAGTTAACAATATCTATTCATATGGTTATGACTCCACCCTTCACATTTCCACCCGCTTCTTACAACTTCCAGCACAGGAGGTACTAACTATTCCCAGGATGAGCCTATGTACACTCGCTCCAGAAAGTATCGGTGCAGAATATGTGTTAAATATTATGACACACGGAACAAAGGAAACTGGAAATTGTGGTTCTGACCTCACACACGCAGGCATCCCAGACGATAGATGACTGCTATATTAGATAACTCTTGTGTCCTTCATAATGAGTAGGAAATGGCTGTAAATGATATAATATGTACGGGTATTAACGGGCTGTCACTGGCACATGGTCGAATCACTCCGTATGTCATCGGACCCACAGTGCACCGATACTTTTTGGAGCGAGTGTACACCACACCAGGATTATTATTATTTGGGATGTATTTTTGATTGCTATAAAAGAAACTTTGTCTGTAATGCTTCAAAAATTCAGTTTCCAAATTCCTAATTCACTTCATCTGCCAAAATTTTCTACAGAAAGATCCCAAAATATTCGATACTACGGCACACAGTACCTTGTCATTTCTCAGTTTCCTTGGGGTTTCATTTTTTCGGGTCCTATTATGGCAAGATCCCATCTCCTCCTATGAGAATCCACTTCCAAGACATTAGGTATGCTAAGCTGACTCTCTTCTTTCTCTACCCTTGAGCAGCTGTTGAATTTTTCTCCCTTGTTGAGTATAACTCTTATGGATGAGAGGACACCCTTTACAGCTCTTCTAAATAAGATGGAGACAAAAGCTTTTGCTCATAATGGTTTGAATCATGAAGGTCAATGAAGTGTATTGTTCATTCATGATTTGGTGACAGGCTATTCTTGCCTTATATGACTTGACTGAGAAGCTGTTTTACCCAAACTGGTTTCAGTTTTGGACATCGTCAAATGAGAGAAGTAAGGCATGATGCCTAATAACTGAAACATCATTCACTGAAGGACAGTCTTGACTTAAGCTTTCCTTAAGGTAACCGGAAATAGTAAACCCTTCAGTGTGAGTAATAGTATTTGAAATGCGTATCATGGCAGCCACTTCAAGGTGTGTGTACATATGAGGCTCCATTCTGTGCTTAAACTTCACAGAGCCTCGATGGCATGAGACACATGTTACGTTTCTCCCATACCGTCTCCCTTGCTGCTAGTAATAAACTCAAGCCCTGCCTACAGATATGGTTATGGTAAACGTCAGATAACTATCAGTCGTGTATGGAATAGGGTGTGGGGGGACGTAGTGACTGTATAAGCAAAAAATAGGTTCAGAGATAAGAAAAAGATTGCCTGGCGGGGTCTGAGTATAACTGCAGTCATCATCCGATTGAATACTTTTGTATACAGTATATATATATATATATATATATATATATATATATATATATATATATATATATATATATATATATATATAAACAAACTGGCGCATGGTCAAAGCAGAGAGCTCCCACCATGCAGAAAACCTACTTTGACATTGTGTCTCAGATATTAAAGAGAGAGAGAGAGAGAGAGAGAGAGAGAGAGAGAGAGAGAGAGAGAGAGAGAGAGAGTACATAGGAGTACAGATACCAGGAGGCCTGTTAGCCAATGACGAGGTTATCTGTTAGGCAAGAATGCTAATTTTACGAAGGTCTAACCAACGTGTAAGAGAGAGAGTGAAAAGAGGAAGGCTCATCCCCACCCACCATACTAACCGGTTAAACAGCCAGGAAAAAGGAAAAAAACATTCTTGTTAGGAAGAACATGCATGGAAATTTTTATATGAGAGGCAGGAGAGGAACAACTGTGCAGTATGTTATCTCTGTCTCACAGAGCTGTAAAAGAAAAGAAACGCAATCGTCGAATGCTCTCGGTCCTACGCAAACGTCTCTCTGTCACGAACATGCACTTCAACCTGGAAATAAACAATACACATTAGCTATACTCATTGTCTCAAAATATTTGTCTAGCTGAATTTTAAACGTACAAATAATTTTTGAATACCTACTGTTGCTGGTAGCCTAGTCATTTGTTTCACTACGCGAATATTAAAGCAACTGTCCCTGTGCTGGTGCTGCATCTCTTATGAGTTTCATTCCGTTATTTCTAGCCACAGTATCATTCAGGATTTTCAACAAATTATCATATTTAACATAGTCAAACTTGTTAAGAAATATAATTTCTTGTATTAGATCTCCCCAGAATCTTCGCTCTTATAGAGGAAATATATTTAGTTTCTTTAATATGGTAGGTCTTCGTAGTGTAAATTAAGCACCAATGTAACGGAAGGATTTTTATTTTCCCACCGTTGTTCATCAGTGTAATGATGAGAAATTGGATTTCCCACCGTTGTGGTTCTGTTTAACTTACTCGTTGATAATACAAAGGGTACTCAACTTAGTCTCCCCTCAATGGCTGATAAAGTATTCACCTAAGAAAAAACAAAGGGGTTGGGGAGTAACTTCGACTTTGAATGATAAAGGTTAATTGCTTAAAGGATATTTTTGGTAGCGCTTGTATTTTTTTTTTTTTTTTTTTTGGCAGAGTCGAGAATAAGTTAGTACCACGTGTGTTAGTCGTTCTCAAAGCGGAGGAATCTTGAACTGGAAGGGGAGTGAGTCATGCGTGAGAGGACATAATTCCCTTGGTTGGATATCAAAATTGCATATACTTTAATAATTCTATACTTGTTAAACAACAGACATTTTTGAATTACATGACTTTTAATAATATGAAAAGCGTTGTAAATTAAGTAATAGTTTGGGCGATAGTAATACAGTACTGTTACCAAGCGAAACAATTTGAATATTTAACAGTGACTCCTGAGTTCATCACATTACATTCTTGATTATCAGTTATTCTTGGGCTCGTCTATAGCCTCAAGACTGGGACATTCAATGACATGGACTGTCTTTTCGGGCTGGCATAGCCTCGAACCAACAATAATCACTCATGTACTACTACGTCGGGTCAGTCTAAACTCATCACACTAATCACTAATATTTCATAATCACTCGGGCTTGCTTAGCCTCGAGGAACAACTCGAAATTACATTTTCTTACAATCACTAAATTCACTTCAACACTCCCAATATTCCTAACCTGTTAATAAAAGAAGAGGAAAAAAAAAAAACGGTTGATGAGTTTAAATTCGTTTTTCCGTTACATGATCACCTTAACTTTCAAAATTCTGTACCTTATCTACTATCAAAAAAAAAAAAAAAGATTCACCTGATTGATTCATAATTCAATTGCTACTACATTCATTTATAAATCTATTCGTGGGTAGTGTAAGCGTGTGTGTACGTCAAGTCTATGGGCAAGTTCACATGATGGCCTCGTCAACCCCCAAAGTCACGGTGTCTGTGAACTGAAGCAGCGTCTGTTACCCGCAACGTCTGGATAGCCAAAGTGGCTTATCGGGCACACAGGGACGCTACTGCTAGATCAAATGAGACTGTGTTTTTGCGATATGGTGGGTTTTAATTCTCTTCACTATTTATATAGTAGAGTACACATGACGTTAGGACTTTTGATTGAATAGGAGAAAATTTGGGATTCAGTCCTTACTACAGTTAAATACTGAATTTACTGCCATCCCGCCCTGAGTTTGGGGTAGATTATGCCATCTAGTGATGGCTAAGGCAAGCGGAACTACTTGTTCCTCACAAATTACATTATCTTTGCCTTTTTTGACTATTAATTTCACATATTTGGATTCTAGCAGCTTCATTGGTAAGCATTTCACAACAATGATACGGAAAGAATTGCATACCCTTTATAATTCTGTTTAAGGTTTAAACTTGGCACCCGGCAACGACGCACCACAAACACGAGGATGTTGCCCACATCTGTTATTCGTTAACAACCAGATGGGGGGAACTCCCATGGCTCAACACTTCCAGTTACACTACCTATGCATAGATACAGAGATATATACATATAAAAATAAAGTTCTCCCTATATCGATCATTAACACATGAAATACTACTTAGAACAGGAGCCTTATAGACTAGTATTCAGATTACACTCTATCTAACTTAGAAATTACGGTACCTCTAAACATATACATGAATACTAAATTTGTGGCATTACATGGCTCCCACGTTCGGAAGAGAAATTTTACCCAAGTCAGTCATCTATGACATATGCATGGATGGAATGTTGTTACTCCTATAACTGCTATTAACACTTTGAATTGGAACATTTTTCCCCACAATCGGTGGCACCTGTCGGTCCACATTAAACACCTAATGCGTACCTTGGAAGGTCGCTTACTCACTTCATTAGGAGGTATGATCACTCCTTACACTTGATGTGATGAGGGAATTTATGCCCCAGTCAGCCTCAGGTTTTGGAGGATAGCTTGTCACCCACCGGAGCTTGACAGGGTCTCTCGAGAGTGAGATCACCACGGGGGCGCTTCCTTCCACTCTTCCATTCGCATTCGCATTCACTCGGTTCTTTTGTTTCCAGCATTCCGCCCGCAAGAAGGTGAGGGCTCATTCTGTCCCAAAGACTCCACTACCTCACAAACCGTGCTAACTGTAAGGTGAGGGGATTAATTACTCCCCTCGAAGTAAGGCACTTCCCGGTTCCAACCGGGGATGAGTCCACCCGGAACACAACCTCAGGCAGTTATGTTTCACAACATTCGTCTCATGCACTTATCTCTACTTTTCTGTTTAACACTCCTCTATGAGCCTCCGAGGGGCATTCCTCACTCGCAGTGGTAATCGCTCATCTTCGGGCTCCGGGGCGAGCTCCTGTTGCAATGGTCCTAAGAGCCATTCCTCGGTACCGTAATATGGTTTTACCTTTTCAGCAGCCCTTTGTATTCTCTTGCCACTAAATACATTTTCAGTGATATAAACACTTCCATCTAGCAACACTTCGATCACATTATACGGGCCGTCCCATTTGGCATTCAGTTTCCTATAGGTACCTGGCTGTATGGTTTCTTTTTTCACCCACACCAAGCTATTGACCCCAGCCTTCTGCACCCTCCTCCGCCTGTTGGCTACATCCCGGTATCGCCTGGTCATCTTTTGGTGGGTTTTCTTAATAAGGGTGTGTGCTATCGCTAGGTCGTTCTCCTCTGCGTCCACGGGAGGCAATGAAGTACCAATGAGGAGGGGGGGATGGCGTGAGAAGAAGGCATAATAGGGCTGTTGTCCCGTGCTCGAGTGCACCGCTTGGTTTATGACGGTTTGGCACGACTGGAGCAGCTGAGGCCAACGCAAGGGGTGCCTGTTGCAGAGGGATGCTAGGATACTTTTCATAGTCCTATGCATCCTTTCGGTGGTGGAATTTCCCTGGGGATGATAAGGGGTGACGTAGAACAAGTCCACCTGGTTCCTCCGGCAGAATTTCTTGAATTCTCCACTCGTGAACTCTCTGCCGTTGTCCAGGACGATACCTCGTGGCGTCCCAAAGTCAGTGAAGTATTGCCCAAGACAGTGTATGATGTGTTGTGTATGTTTGTCTCTGAGTGGGCAACATTTCACAAACCTACCATAGTGATCTATCACAGTAATGACATATCGGTAGCCCTGAGCTCCAGCAACCATATTGGTCAAGTCGATCCCGATACGTTCCAATGGTTTACTTACAGGCGGGAAACCTTTCCAAGGTTGCTGTAACCCAGTTTCACCTTTGAATCTTTGACAAGTGGGACACTGTTTCACGTACTCACATACATCTACTTTTAGATTTGGCCAATAGAATAGCTCTTCTGCCTTCTTGATGTTTTTTTTTTTGACCTAGATGTCCTGAGATTTCATGAGCGTGTTTTATAGCTTCTTTTGTTAATGACTTAGGAATCACCAAGCAATATTGAATGCTACCATCATTTGTTTCCTGAACAAAATATAATAGTTCGTCAATCAACGCAAACTGGGTCAACATGGCTTTCAGTAGTCTTTTAGTAGGGAGCTTCTCACTACGCAAGTACTTAGCTAATTCATCCCACATGGGTTCTTCTCGCTGCTTATCTCTCACTTCGTCTCAGCTAAATCCAAGCCAGTTGGTTTCTGACTGGTGGAATATCACTCTGACAGGTCTAGAAAGCTGATCGGTGACTACATTATATTTACCCTTGACATATTGCACGTTGTAGTCGTACTTGCGCATCTTGAGAATCCATTGGTTCATATGTGGGGATTTTGTTTTTCTCTTAAAAATGCTGGTAAGCGGTTGATGGTCTGTCAAGATAGTAAAGTGGGAACCCCACAAGTAATGGTGGAAGTTGCGGCATGTGAGAACGACTGCCAATGCTTCTTTGTCAGTTGCAGAATATTTTCTCTCTCAGGGATTGAGCTTTTTGGAAAAGTAACCAATAGGTAAGTTGGAGTTGTCTGGTTGTATCTGGCTCAATACGCCACCAATATGGGTGTTGCTCGCGTCGGTGGTTACAATGAATGGTCAAGTCACACAGGCTCTTACCAATACTGGCGCATTCACTAAACACGACTTCAATTGAACAAACGCGGATTGGCACTCGTCTGACCATTCGAACGCTGCTCCGGATCTTGTTAAGTTAGTAAGGGGAGCTGCTATTTTCGCGAACGAAGGTATGTGTTTTCGGTAGAACCTGCACATCCCAAGGAATCTCCAGACTTCTTTGTCTTTTGTGGGTCTTTTCATTTTGTTGATAGCCTCCATGTTTTTCGCGTCCGGTTTACTCCCAGCCGCTGAGATTTTATGGCCAAGAAAGATTACTTTCAATCCAAAAGTACATTTGCTTAAATTTAGCTTGGCCTCATTCTGTGTCAGTAAAGTGAATAGTTGCTGTAAGCGACTCAACAACATGGGGATGTCATCAGCCCAAATTATTAAATCATCCAAATAATTCTTTACCCAGCCTTGTTTCAACAATGGAGTAAGAATGTCTTGCATTCATCGGGAAAATATGGCTGGTGAACATTTTAGTCCAAATGGTAAGCGCCTAAATCTGTAAAGGGTGACTCCATCACTGAATGTGGTTAAATCACGGCTCTCCTCATCCAACATGATTTGAAAATATGCCTCACGCATATCAAGAGTCACATAGTAATTATGACCTGCGTCCTGCTCGACTAATTCTTCTAGTCTGGGCAGTGGATAGATATCCGTGGCTAGATGTTGATTCACGTGGCGATAATCTAAACACATGCGCTTGCTGCCATCTGGTTTGTTAACTAATACAATAGGAGATAACGAGGCAGCTGTTGATCTTTCAATAATTTCTCTCTCTTCCATGTCTTGCAACATTTCAGCGATCACCTGTTTAGGTTGTTCAGGATATCGATAGATCGGTCCACGGCTGGGCTGTGGGTCTGCTACTTTAATGTGAACGGGGGGACCGCTGATGGTTCCTAGTTCTCCTTTTTCCAAAATGAAGAGGGGATCATGTTGCAGAATTACATTAGCTAGTTCTTCTTGTTGAGCTAAAGCTAAGTGAGGCCATGTCTGTTTGTCAATTAGCTTTTGGAGTCATTGAACACGAGTTCCACTTTCATTAGTTCGATCACTGGTAGGGATCAGGGCATTATGAATTTTGGTAACAGAGCTGACTGTACTTTCAGGAGGGTCATCAATAATTTCATATGAGCCTAGAATGGTACCTTTCCGAAACAGTTTATCTTGTTTAGCTCCATTGTTGAGGGGTAAATAGACTAAACCCTCTGAATTCACTTGTAATATGTAAGGGTGACTATTATGACTGAAACGCGCTTGTGGGTAGAAAAGTAAAGTGGTTTTAGGCTCCTCACTGACTGGCACGGCTATGAATCTGGTTTGATATAGGGTGAGCCTCTCTACTGTTAAGAGATTAATCTGTTTCAACTGTTGAGGGTTCCTGATGGCCCTGATAGGTGTGGCCTGGACTCACTCAACTTTTCCTTTCTGCTGCGGAACATAGTTTACAATGTACGGGGCTCCTCCCCACATCAGCACTCGTTGCGCACCATTCCAGATCAACGGAGATTGTCCGAGGACATCACATCCCAACAACATTTCAGTAGTCAAGTAGGCGTTCGGGACAACTGGACACCACTGTTGATGAACTTTCTCGTCTCCCACTCTGATCTCTACTTCGACTATATGCAGGATACGGAGCAACGCTCCTGTGACTTCCTGTAATCTCGGTGGATTTCTCCTCGTGTTTATTTCTGTTCCTAACCACTTCACGGTGGCCTCTTTTAGTAAGATGTAACCACTCCCTGTATCAACTACGGCTTCCACTACTTTATTATTCATGCTGACACTTATTGTGGGCATGTTATGCCTGCGGTTAGTCAAATAGACTGATGGGGGAACCTTGTTTGGTTGGCGGTCTGCCTCGCATTTGGACTGGGTTGGCGAAATCTGTTATTGCTCCACGTCGCTGCGCTGTGGTTTATGCGACCTGGGCAATCATGACTGCCTCTACGACATCCCAACCTACGGCAATGAAAACAGTGGCCTGGTGGTGGTTTTGCCCAACATTCTTGCAACGTGTGTGAACTCTTCAGACAATAACTACAGTATTTTTGCCTCGGTGTTGCAGGAGGAGTAGATTGTTTTTGGTTGAGTTGTTCTAAATTTGTTTTCAAATCCCTTAATTGAGCTTTCAATTCAGTCACTTCCTTGTCTGACTCGGGTTGATGGTTATCATGGGATGGTCTTGGTGGAGTATCCACTACATTTGTATTTGAGGGAACTTCACTTTTATTGTCCCTATCCGGCATTCCATTAACTCAGGTTAGTGGTAGGTGGTGGCGACCATCATCCACTCACTTGATGTAGTGCTGCCTACTTCTTCCTTAGTCTTTATCATTCTTTTTCTTTGCCTGCCCTCCTCTCTTCTTATTTCTCCCATCTTTCCTGTCACTTCTTATTGCTTTTCTTTCCTTTACAGGTGGCTTAACATTGAGTGACAAGCCAAATGGTTTCCTGTAAGCCAAGAAATCATTTACAACGCTGGGTGGTAACCATATAACCAAACCATACGTGCTCCCTACGTGTCAACAAGTGGGTTGGTGGAGGGTTAGTGCCCCTTTCCGTAAAACAAGTAACTCAAAGTCAAACGGCCACCCCTTTACGGGATTATGGCGTCTGGCAATAGATAGATAGATAGTGTACCTCTCTTCGAGAAGCTGCCTCTCATTTTCAATCCTGTCAATGAATTTGCGGAGTGGATATCCGTCATCAAGGTAACCTTCCAATTTTTCCCTGGACTTGAGCGGAAGACCATACCACAATTTCTTCTTAATTCGTTTATCTCGCGAGGGAAACTTTTCTTTTGGAAACTTCGTTTCAAGAGCCGCGTGCTTACACATGAATCTATGTACAAACGCCTGGGGTGATTTTTCCCAGTCATAAGTCATACTTTCTAGCTCTTGCCATGCTCCATCTACACTCAATTCAATGGCAAACTCCGCACTCAAGAATTTTTTTAGTTTGGGCCATGACAGTGCAAAATGTTTCTTTTGGTAATTATGGATGAAAGTTGCCAGTTCGGAACCCATTCGACTTTTGGCAACTTGGATTCTGATCGCATTACTGGTATCAACTTGCTCAACCGCCTCACAAAACATTTCGAGGCGAGATGTGCCCTCTATCCCTTGAAGCTGATTTAATTCCAAAATTGGAATATTGCGCGGTTTTGTGAGAGAGACCCATGAAGTCATGGTGTGCGAACAAGGGGTCGAGTGTGAAGGCAACGTTCTATTTGCAGTACCGAGTCGCTCATCCGCCTCATCTAATTGGATAGTTACATGATCTCTCATTGCCTGGGACGGATGATCAGCTTCCGGCTGCGATTGTCCAAATAATTGTCCATACAGAGACATGGTGACCCTAATTATTTTTTCCACCCTTATTCAGAAAATTAGATTTTGGAATGCTTTCTCTCTTTTGGTGTTTGTAAAAGAATTGTGGATTTTGTTTGTGAACACCTTCATTACCTTTGAGTAGGTCTAGTCACTTACATCGTCTCTGTAGGCCTCAATAATTTTGATAAATTTTGCGTCCACTCGCTCTCTAACTGCGCCTCTCCAGTGTACTCCATCATCTAGATTATTACTATAGTAAGCCCAGTTAAATTGCAGGTTTTGATTAGGCAAGCATCAGCGAATTTTCTTATTGACAGAGTTCCTTACGGTTTTATAGTCCTCGGATGAAATAGGGGCACTTGCTCCCTGGTACACTCTTGGTTCTAATTGGCAAACAATCACCCTGGTGCGGCATTGTTTCTCTACCTTTCTTGTAACAGTCTTTATTCTGTGAAAAATTTCTTGAGGGTATTTTGGTCAATATCATTACTTCCAATCCACAAAAATACAAGGTCACATTCCCACTCCAATGCAGAATTTAATCGGGGGTCCTGAAAGAAATTCCTAACCTTGCCCCCACTTGCCCAAAAGATTCTAATCTCCACGTCCTGAACATAGAGTTGCGGAGGTATTTGGGAATGACCAACCAATGCTACCCTTAACATTCTCACTCTCTTTGCTAGTCACTTCCCTACAATTTTTCACCAACCCCACTAACTGGGGAACGATGAATCCCACCGCTATTGCCACCAGTGTAACGGTAGGATTTTTTTTTCCCACCGTTGTTCATCAGTGTAACGATGAGAAATTGGATTTCCCACCGTTGTGGTTCTGTTTAACCCGTCACGTCCCGAGGTTTTCCGCACCTATGACATCCCCCAGTCCCGAGACTTTTTGGAAAAAAATTTTTGTTGCTAAAACTTCTGCTTAGGTCGAGAAACGAAGGAAAATCACAAAGAGAGTGGTTCCCGCGGTCTATAAGTGGTCCGTACAGGTGCGGTTCCCCCCCGCAGGTATGGTGTTCTGTAATGGGCTGGATATGCGTTTACGTTTTCTATGGTAAGGAATAATGGGAGAAACAACACACAACACCTCTATATTTATTGAATTTGAATTAATAAACAATAACAGTAACAATATAATGGATTTCAGACACATATATATGAAAAATAAGCATTGTACCATCGCGCGAGCGTAGCGAGTTTGGTCCGAGTCGTAACATGCTATATGCTAAGTTTCTGGTATGAGTCAACCTATCATTTTTTCTACTTGTATACTTCTGTTTCAATGACATTTTACCAATTACAACTGTTTGTAAGTAATTTCAGATGTTTTCATTCATTATGATGACATGCAGCATAAGTATAGCGCACATCAGCTTAGTAAGCGCACTCGCTATGACTCGTATTTCAACATACCAAATTGTTTTATCACTTTCCAATTATTTACCCCTTTACATAGAACCTTTCCTCCACCACTGTAAAGGTTTTCAATTATTTTCATTCATTACGAGGGCATTTAGCGATATGGTAGCGCATATTCATGTAGCAACCACGATCTCAAACACTCGTGTTTCATCATCTACTTTATTTATTCGCTCCAATTATAATTTCCCACTTACATTACACACGTTTACACCCCTATAATGCACTGTACATACTTACTGCCATTATTTATTCAAGTGAGCGTGAGAAAATCGCCTGAAAATACCCTCGCAAGGAATGTTTCGACAAACATAATACTCACACACTTATATACTAATTCACTCACACACTTATATACTAATTATTCACTTTATCACTTGCCGACTTTTATTTTGACTAATACGTGCCTTATTCATTCAACTGAACGTCAGGAAATCTTATCTTTATACACACGCTATGAATATTTGACTTAGAATATATATCATCACATACAATAATTTTAACTTATATTATACCCGTAAGAATGTCCCATAATAATAATTATATAATTACGGGCCGTATTTATTGCACTGAGCGACAGAATATCGCATCATACAAACCTCTCTATGTAAGTTTCAACTTAGGGCAGATTTATATACTTACACACAATGTTTTCACTTATGTTCGACCCGTATGCACTTTATACTAATATTTGGAGATCAACTTGACTGGTAATTTCACTGAGCGTCTGTCTGTCGTATTTACCTCATAATTTCAGCGTCCTTTCGCATTCACACCATACTAAAATTGCATCAACGTGTGATATTCACTAAAACATGGGTGAATACAGAGACCCACGTCACACTGCACGCACTCATAGCGGGTGTCCTTCCTCTGTGTCGTGAGTCTCACCTGGGAATTACTGCACACGTGACTCCTGCGTTGGGGCCTAGGTCTGTTTGGCTGGGGAGGGATGGGAGTGGGGAAATGGCGGCCGGATATTCTCTGGGGAGTTTGGGCAATAGGGGCAGTGCGGGTGCGATGTTGGGGCCTTTCAACAGCATACTTTGCAAAGATTTCTCTTGTGAGCTCCCTCACAAACCCTTCAAATGTTTCCTGAACTCCTGTGGTCATGGCGTGAAGGTGGTGGCAATTCAGAGCAGTGATATCTAGTAAGTGAAAGAACAGTTTTTTATACCACTTCATCGTTGTCCTGGCACACTCTACCGTCGATATCATGGAGTCTGACTGGTCCACGAGGCGCATGTTTATATTGTAATCCATAACACACTCAGGTTTCCAAACACGACGCCTGCTCTCGCTACGGTAATCTACTGAATCAGTACGGTGCATCAAGGGGCGGTGAACCGTGGACAAGAGGCTTACTTCTCTGTTGTGGTTCCACATTGTGGCAAGGATGTTGTTGGCTTTGAAGAAGACAACCTCACTCCTTGCAAGTTTCCGCCCTACCTTGGCCATGTGACGCTGGTTCACCTTTACGGTTCCACAAACTCCCGTTTCATGTGTGTGAAGATAACAAGCGAGAAGAGGGCTAGTGTACCAATTGTCGAGGTAGAGAACGTGACCGCGATGAAGGTAGTCTTGTATCATCGTCTTTACCACTGCTCCCGACAGTCCAATACTTCGATCTTATATTATGTCTGTCTGTGCACCGGTGTACAAGACTATGTCTTGCACGTATCCAGTCCTACAGTCACACATAACATAGATCTTGAACCCAAAACGGTGCCTTTTGCTGGGTATATACTGTCTGAATGAAATATTGCCTCTCCACAACACGAGACTCTCGTCTATGACGAGATCTCTATAGGGATAGAATGAGGATCGAAAGGTTTGCCTGAGGTGATCAAAGACCAACCGAATTCGCCTCATTTTGTCAGTGTTGTTTGCATTTGCAGGGTCATGAGCATCATAAAATTGGAGGCGACTTAGAATTTGTTGAAACCGATTACGGCTCATCACTTGACCAAATATGGGGGTAAACATAACAGGGTCCCTAGTCCACTAAGCAGGAATTCTATTCTTTCTTATAATACCCATCAAAAGGACCAGGGCAAGAAATAAGAACATTTCTGGAAGGGAGACAGGGTAATCATAGATCATAGAATGCCTACTCCTTGTTCCCAATCTTTCACTCTCTAGGTGCTGGGCGCTTGCAAACAGGTTTGTTTGGTGTACAATCTGCTCAACAAATGTCTCACTGAAAAACAGGTGGAAAAAATCCAACCTGGTGGAATTACTGTGAATTCCTGGTGCAATGCAGCCAGATCGCCCTTGCTCAGTGAAGGGGTGAATGAGGGGAGAAAAAACACTCCCATCCTCCCAATCCCACGACACAAATCCCTCGTCCCCATCAGCCCCATCACCGCCTTCTTCTGGGTGGGGAGGAGATCCTGGTTGGGGAGGTGGGGGAGAAGGAGTATGGAGGGATTCCCCACTGTCACTCCTCTTCCCTCTACCTTTACCCTTTCCCTTTCCCTTACCCTTACGGCCTTGAGGAACATTAGGGGGCTGTGGGGATGAAATAGGAGAATATTGGGGAGCAGAAGACGTGCTGGGGAGTGGTTCCTCCCCACCTTCCCCCTCCATTACCACACCACGTGCTCTCTCACGCAACCTAGCTCGACCACGTGTTAGGGGATACTGGGGAGCATAAGACGTGCTTTGGAGTGGTTCCTTCCCACCTTCCCCCTCCCTCACAATCCCACGTGATAAGGAATGCACCTGCACTGGCCCACGTGATCCACTATGCCACCTCACACTACATAGGGAGAGCAATGACTCACTCACGTCACTCTCACTTTCCCTAATCCCTGGACTTTCCCTTTCACTCCCCACTCCCTCCACTTGACTTGCTAGCTCCCCAAACAGAATGCTAGGCCCATACCTGCTCATGCGACGTGGTGTGCGCTCTGGGCCACGATGTGTAATCACCTCCCGTCCATACCACGTGGCAGCACGTCCCACGGCTCCGTCCTCGTCCTCGTCCTCGTCCTCGAATTCTGCTTCCAAATCACGCTGGGGATAGGGATAGGATATACTACGTGCCTTCTTTGCCTCCTGCCCCTCTCTAGCAGCACGGTAAGTCATGTACTGCCGCTTCCTGGGTGACGGAACTTCCTCGTCACTGCTGGTGGTTTCTTCCTCCTCTGGCTGCACATAATCTTTGTCCATCTCCTCGTCGTCCAATGGGGAATCACTGTCGCCAGTAAAGGTGTCCAGGGCGACTTGAATCTCGCTGTCTGAGAGACCTCTCTTAGTCATGTCTGAGCAGGACCGTGGCTACCAGGTGAGTGGACGAGTGGTGGGCTAGTGCGGGTCGCGCGGGGTCGCTGAGTGTCCCCACCTGGTGGCAGGTAGGGGAAGGTCAGGCGAGGGTACGTACCGCAAATCAAGCGCGAAATTTGAAAATTGTCGAAATTATGCACATTGGAATTGCACGACGTACTGGTACGTCGCCGGGACTGGCAAATACAAATCGTTGCAACGTACCCATACGTCGACGGGATGGGGCGGGTTAACTTACTCGTTGATAATACAAAGGGTACTCAACTTAGTCTCCCCTCAATGGCTGATAAAGTATTCACCTAAGAAAAAACAAAGGGAGGGGCAGTAACTTCGACTTTGAATGATAAAGGTTAATTGCTTAAAGGATATTTTTGGTAGCGCTTGTATTTTTTTTTTTTTGGTAGAGTCGAGAATAAGTTAATACCACGTGTGTTAGTCGTTCTCAAAGCGGAGGAATCTTGAACTGGAAGGGGAGTGAGTCATGCGTGAGAGGACATAATTCCCTTGGTTGGATATCAAAATTGCATATACTTTAATAATTCTATCCTTGTTAAACAACAGACATTTTTGAATTACATGACCTTTAATAATATGAAAAGAGTTGTAAATTAAGTAATAGTTTGGGCGATAGTAATACAGTACTGTTACCAAGTGAAACAATTTGAATATTTAACAGTGACTCCTGAGTTCATCACATTACATTCTTGATTATCAGTTATTCTTGGGCTCGTCTATAGCCTTAAGACTGGGATATTCAATGACATGAACTGTCTTTTTGGGCTGGCATAGCCTCGAACCAACAATAATCACTCATGTACTACTACGTCGGGCCAGTCTAAACTCATCACACTAATCACTAATATTTCATAATCACTCGGGCTTGCTTAGCCTCGAGGAACAACTCGAAATTACATTTTCTTACAATCACTAAATTCACTTCAACACTCCCAATATTCCTAACCTGTTAATAAAAGAAGAGAAAAAAAAAAACGGTTGATGAGTTTAAATTCGCTTTTCCGTTACATGATCACCTTAACTTTCAAAATTCTGTACCTTATCTACTATAAAAAAAAAAAAAAGGTTCACCTGATTGATTCATAATTCAATTGCTACTACATTCATTTATAAATCTATTCGTGGGTAGTGTAAGCGTGTGTGTACGTCAAGTCTATGGGCAAGTTCACATGATGGCCTCGTCAACCTCCAAAGTCACGGTGTCTGTGAACTGAAGCAGCGTCTGTTACCCGCAACGTCTGGATAGCCAAAGTGGCTTATCGGGCACACAGGGACGCTACTGCTAGATCAAATGAGACTGTGTTTTTGCGATATGGTGGGTTTTAATTCTCTTCAATATTTATATAGTAGAGTACACATGACGTTAGGACTTTTGATTGAATTGGAGAAAATTTGGGATTCAGTCCTTACTACAGTTAAATACTGAATTTACTGCCATCCCGCCCTGAGTTTGGGGTAGCTTATGCCATCTAGTGATGGCTAAGGCAAGCGGAACTACTTGTTCCTCACAAATTACATTATCTTTGCCTTTTTTGACTATTAATTTCACATATTTGGATTCTAGCAGCTTCATTGGTAAGCATTTCACAACATTGATACGGAAAGAATTGCATACCCATTACAATTCTGTTTAAGGTTTAAACTTGGCACCGGGCAACGACGCACCACAAACACGAAGATGTTGCCCACATCTGTTATTCGTTAACAACCAGATGGGGGGAACTCCCATAGCTCAACACTTCCAGTTACACTACCTATGCATAGATACAGAGATATATACATATCAAAATAAAGTTGTCCTTATATCGATCATTAACACATGAACTACTACTTAGAACAGGAGCCTTATAGACTAGTATTCAGATTACACTCTAACTTAGAAATTACAGTACTTCTAAACATATACATGAATAATAAATTTGTGACATTACACCAACGGGGTAATTTCTGTGACTATGAGGTGCATTCCATTGAGACTTTCTTCGTACCGGTATGTAATAAGATTCGGGGACCATTGCTGCACACGGTGTTTTAGGTGTGGTCTAACTAATGATATATAAAGCTTGGAGATGACATCGAGCGTTTTATGATGAAATTTACTAGCAAAGAAGCGGAACACTTTGTTTGCTTGGTTACTTGCTGCTATACACTGATTTGAGTTTTTGAAGTCTTTACTAATAATAAAGTATATATGCAGTTTCTTCCTGTGCATTAAGAAAAAATATGGACACTGTAGACCCAATCTTCCGATCTTGATGCTGATTTCGTTGAAATCTATCAGCACATTTTCCCCTATTTCGTGGTTGTTGTTTTTTTTTTTTTTTTTTTTTTTTTTTTTTTTTTTGAGGGAGGGGTGGCTTACTCCAGAATCACAGGGAGGGGAGGGGGAGTGTCACGAATCCTGAATATCGTATAACGGATAGGAATCCATTGCATGGCGTGTACTAAGATATCAAAGCCATATCTGCCATTTTATATTTATTTTGTTCAAGAGGACTGACCCAGCTAGTAATCATGGATGGGGAACTGTATGTAGTTGACGACCTTCCCTGTAACCAAACGAACTCACCTGGGAAATGTTATTCAAACCTTTCCCTTATTTGGATTTTTTTTTTTTTTTTTTTTTTTTTTGTATGAGGCTGACCATCACAAGGGTCATGGGGGAGGAAGACATGCTCCCCAAATATCGATGTGCAGTTTCTTCCTGTGCATTCAGATAAAACATGGAACTGCATACCTAATCCTGTGATATGTATGACGATTTCGTTGAAATCCATGAGCCCACTTTCCCTTTTTTCTTATTGTTTTTATTTTGGGGAGGTGGCTAACCCACCCACAAGAATCATTGGTGTTAACGCTCTCCAGATATCTCTTTACTGATGAGAGTCTATTGTCCAATATTTACTAAGATATCAAAGTCATATATGCTCTCCTTTCCCTATTTCTGATTTTTTTTTATTAAGTAAGGGGGAGCTGATGACCCTGAAAGTCTAGGTTGGAGAACTGTATATTGTGGAAGACCTTCGGATTAACCAGACGAACTCACCTGAGAAATTTCACTCAAATATTTTCCGTATTTCTAATCGTTTTTAATTTTGGGTAGGGGGATGACCTCCCAAGATTCGTTTGGGGTGGGGCCAACGTTCCCAAATATCATCTTACCAACGAAAGACCTTTGTACAACATGTACTAAAATATCAAAACCGTGTCTGGGATGTCTGTAATTTGTATTCTTTTTTAATCATAGAGGGGGGAGGGGCTGAACCACTTAATGAATGGTGCAAATTTTCAAATGTCGGGGGATGTTATCAAGTAACCAGACGAACTGACTTGAGGAATTTCGTTGAAATCGGCCCACATTCCCCTATTTCTGATCGTTTTTATTTTTGGTAGGGGGACCCTTCCAAATAATCTTTGGGGAGGTCACGCTACCCAAATATAGCATTACAGATGATAGTCCATTGTACAATATAAACTAAACTATCAAAGCAGTGTCTGCCCTTTTTTCACTAATCTGACCATTGTTGACAATTTGTACGGTATATAATTGAAAACCTTCCCAAGAAACGTTCACACATTTAGTTGAAGGTATATATGTTTTTGTTCCTGCTTTCTCCAAGTGATTAATGTCAGGTAATAGAGACTTCGATTAGGTGCATTATTATATAACTTTCTTACTGCTGGAGAGACTTAAGTTATTACAGTCAAGTGGCAGCAAGAACTAATTTGACATTTTCAGTGTAATTGGCTTTGTTTCATTGTTGTGAACAGTGTACTGAGTTCAGGAAGTGGAGTTCTGTCGCAAAATATGTAAGGTACTATGTATTGTCTTGCATTTAGACGCTGAGACATTTTCTCTTCGCTTTCCACTGCTGCCCCTGGTTGAAAGGCAGTTGTAGCCAGTGTTTCACACTGAACAAAGACCTGTTTATGGTGGTTTGTGGGTTTAGGAATATCACTGTAATCATAAAGTATCACTTGTGTATTCTTGTAGCCTCACAACACCGGCTCAGCATTAAGTAACAGGTCTCGTCTGGTGTCATGTCCTGTCTATATCGTCTATTTAATCAGAGACAACATTCTCGAGGTGAACAGAAACTGTGGCACACAAGCATACAGTCAGGGACGACAGTTCATTTACGACTGCACTGCGTTTACTTGTCAGTTACTTCCCCACTGAGGGAGATCACCTTTACGCTGTGGCGGGGCTTGAGGAGTGGCTGGCAATGCTGCCTATTTTGGAGGCCTGCTTACCTTTTTGGGCTCAGCATCTGTCGGCCTCATGGACCAAGCATTACCGCTACATCACTGGTAAAGGAGGGCTGCCAGTGATGTTGCTTGTCCCTGCCCATCTTCCATACTGGGCAGGGTTATTGCCTTCTCACGTGTTTGCCCTGTGCTAGCTTCCTTTGCTGAGGATGAATTGGGTGTCTTAAATTCCAGTGAGATGATATATTTCCATAGCCAGGCTGGGTCTTTTACTGCTGTTGATTTGTCCCTGTACATGGCTGATGCCGTTGTAGAATTTAACTGGGATGTGTTGCCAGACCTGTATGGCAACAGCCATTATCCAATACTTTTAACCGCTGCTTAGGATGGACCTCAGCCTCGTCTTCCTCACTGGCGTCTCTATAAGGTAGACTGGCCACTTTTCATGGAATTAAGTTTCATTGACTATTCTGTGAATGATTTTGGCCATATTTCTTAGGCAGTGTCTTATTTCACTGATGTGTTGCACCCAGTGGCCCTGTTATCTATTCCTAGAACGAGGGGTCAGTTTCTTAAAAGTCCAGGTGGAACCATGAGCGCAGTTCTTTACTGAGAACCAAACGAGTTGCCATTTCTCAACTTCATTGCCACCTTGGGGATCCTCATTATTTGGTGGCGTATCAGAGTGCCTGAGCTCATGTGCGGCGGGTTTTAAAGGCCAGAGGTTCATCTTGCAATAGTTATGTTTCCTCCATCAATTCGAGGACTTCTCTCATTCAGGTTTGGAACCGAGAGGAGAATTTATGGACATTATACCATTTCCTCCCCTCCTGTTTTATCTGGAGCAAGTGGAATTGTGGCTGATCCTTTTGTTTCTACCAAAGTGCTTGTTGATTATTTTGGCTGTGTCATAGAAGGATACAGATTCGCCTTCAGCATGCCACCGTTGGCACCCAGAGTCTCGCGGTCTTAGTTTTGGTCTCTTCTGGGGGCTGGGAGAGGGTCGTTTCTGACCTCCAGGCAGCTTTGTTGCAGTGCCATTATTCCTCTCCTGGCTGTGATGATAATCCTTATGAATTTTTACATCACCTGTTTGATGAGCTTCTTTCACTTTTGCTGTCGTTGTTTAATAAGATCTGGTGTACTGGTGAGTTCTGGCTTTTTGTGTTGCTGCAGTTATTCCCATCTCCAAGCCAGGTAAGGATCACCTACAAGTGATAAATTATTGGCTCATTTCTCTACCTTCTTGAATGTGTAAAGTCTTGGAAAAGATGGTCAGTGGTCGGTTTGTGTGATTCTGACAAAGAGGTGACTTCTTATTCCCTGTCCAGTATGGTTTTCATAAAATGTGATCTACCTCTGATGCCATACTGCCCTTGGAATCTTCTGTCTGTGAGGATTTCTCCACTAACCAACATGAAGTCATGGTTTTCTTCGATCTGGGAAAGATATAAGACATTTCCTGGTGTCATTGGCATTTTACTTTCTCTTCATGAATTTGATCTTCATGGGTATTTGCCTATTTCTATTCAGCAGTTTTTATCTAACCATTTTATAAGGGTCCCAGTTGAGGTAGGGGGGGTTGCTTTCTAATGCCTGTGAACCTGAAGAATAGAAACTGCAAGGGAGTATCCTTAGGGTAACTCTCTTTGCTGTGGCCATGAACAGTATAATCAATGTATTTCCAGATGGTGTACGTGACTCACTATAATGCAGATGACCTTTCAGTGTCCGTCACTGTGTTAAGAATGCTTCTGATAGAGAGGAAGTTGCAGCTGGTTCTTAATGGAATTTCCCAGTGAACTGAGTCTCGTGGTTTCCGTTATTCTTGTACAAAGACATCGGTTATGCATTTTTGTCGTCTTTTGGGGGTTCACTCAGACCCCGACTTTTATCTCTTTGGTAGGAGAATCTCCCGCGTGGAAGAAACTCAGTTTTTTTATCTTTTATTTGATAGACGACTGATTTGGATTCCTTATATTCGTTATGTCAAGGTAGCTTGTAGTACGGCCTTGAGTCTTCTAAGGGTTTTGACTCATACCTTTTTGGATGCTGTTAGACCCTCCTCCTATTACAAAGGTCCCTTATTCTTTCTAAACATGAATATGGATGTGAGAACTACTCCTCTGCTACAGATGCCCATCTCCGGATTTTAGATTCAGTGCGTCATGCTGGTGTGTGTCTGGTAACTGTGGCATTCAGGTCATCTCTGATTTCCAGTTTGTTAGTGGATGCTAATGCCCTCCCTTTGAATTTATGTAGTCAGTCAGTGATGAGGTATTGGTATCATCTTCACTGACTTCTGGACTCAGTGCCTTGTGCCATAACCTCCCAGGACTCTTGATCTTTTGTTTTTGACACTTGTCCTAGTTTCCCAGAGCCCTTAGGTTTCAGGAACCAGCCTGTCATGTCAGCCTTCTCTGTTTAATCAGATGGCTTAGCGGCAAATTTTGCCATTATCGTTACACGGCGAATAAAAGCACAGAATTAGGTATGAGGCTTCCTTAGGGCCTAAAGATGAATTTTAGAAGGGGTGCCCTCTGGAGAATTTTAAAAAAATATATAGATATCCTATGCTGAAGGTGGAAAAATGGCATTTTTCTAAGATAACAAAAATCGTGATTAAACGATATTGGCTGAAGATACATAAAATTTGATACAACACCTCTGAAAGGAAATTAAATTTTACATATTTTTTATTCTATGCACTTTCTTGATCCGATTCACCGTTTATGAGATAATGAGTTTTTTTTGAGTTTTTAAGTTAATTTTTTGGAATTGTAATAAAACTATATTGGTTAAAGATACATTAAATTTGAAACCACCGTTGGAAAGGAAATAAATTTTCATCTTTTTTATTCGGGACACTTTCTTTTATCTGATTCACCGTTTACGAGATATTGAGGGTTTTTTAGGTGTTGAGTAAATATTTCATAAAATTTTCCCATTCTAAAGATTACCATCATAATAGGCATTACATGGAAAGGAAATTGCATACTGTACTGTGATATTTTATTATTATTGAAACATCCATTAAAAATACATTTTTTTTTTTAAATGTACTAGACTAAACTTATATAAAGGTAACTATAATCATTGTAGAGAAAGAACTTAATTTTTGTAAATTGTAATGAAGAGGCGGACACTGAATATGTCCATATAGTGCATGCATTGGAACATGGAGCAAAGAATATTCAAGTGCGTACTATAGACACAGACGTTATAGTCATCCTTGCGAGCATATTTCATGACCTGATTGCGACTTGTCCTTTGTCAACATATAGGTAGCCTTTGGTATGGGCACAAACTACAGGTTTTTACTACATAAACTCCATTTGTGCAAGCCTCGGTGAGCCAAAATCACGAGCATTACCTGTGTTCCATGCATTTTCAGGTTGCGACACAACCTCTGCCTTCAATGGCAAGGGTAAGAAGTCGGTTTGGCAGACTTGGAAGGTTTATGAAGACGGTTTATGAAGACGCGACAGAGACATTTATGTATCTCACTGGTCATCCCTTCCAGATGCTGGATGTTGAAGACGAACATTTCAAGAAGCTAGAGAGATTGACTGTCATATTGGATGACAGAACCAACCCTTTGAGTTCAGTCAACGAAACAAGAAGGGAGCTATCAGAAGAAATGAGCAATGGACAGACTGCCACACACCAGAGATGCACTCCTGCAGCATGTCTACTGCGCAGTGTATCAAGCAGGAATCTGGATGACCAGCAGACAAACACAACTTGTGGTTCCTTCCCCACAGCATTTTGCCTGGACCAAGGTACCTGGGTCATGGGTACCAGTTTGGATGACTATTCCAGAAGTGTCCAGATCGTGCAGGGAACTCATCAAATGCTCCTGCAAAGGGGACTGCTCCGTCTGCAAGTGTGTTATAGCAAATGTAGATTGTTCACCACTTTGTATGCGCAAATGTATTACATAAATAGGACAACAGTCTAAAGAGGAGAGGCTGACGGCACTGGGGGATATAGTGCTGGCATTTGCCTATTAGTTGCTGTGGGAGATACTGATTTGATCTCAACAAGTTTTCATAACCATCATAAATTACAAAAAAAAAAAAAAAAAAAATTAAGTTCTTTCCCTACAATGATTGTAGTTGCTTTTATATAAGTTTAGTCTAGTACATTTTTTGTCAAAATATGTGTTTTTAATGGATGTTTCAATATTAATAATAAAATATCACAGTAAAGAATGCAATTTCCTTTCCATGTAATGCCAATAATGATGGTAAACTTTAAAATAGGAAAATTTTATGAAATATTTACTCAGCACCTTAAAATCCCTCAATATCTCATAAGCGGTGAATCAGATACAAAAATTATCACGAATAAAAAAGATGCAAAATTTAATTTCCTTTCTAACAATGGTTCCAAATTTGATGTATCTTTAACCAATATAGTTTTATTACAATTCAAAAATATTAACTCAAAAACTCAAAAAAACTCATTATCTCATAAACGGTGAATCGGATCAAGAAAGTGCACAGACCAAAAAAGATGTAAAATTTAATTTCCTTTCAGGAATTTGGTATTAAATTTTCTGTGTCTTCAATCAATATCGTCTAATCACGATTTTTATTATCTTAGAAAAATGCCATTTTTTCTACCTTCGGTATAGGGTATCTATAAATGTGTTTAAGTTTTCCAGAGCGCACCCCTTCTAAAATTCATCATTAGACCCTAAGGAAGCCTCATACCAAATTCGGTGCTTTAATCCGCCATGTAACGAAAACATCGCTAAGCCACCTGACTAGTTCCAAGACTGGCAGTTTGTCCACATCGGATACTGAGGATGAGATTTAGGCCACTCCCTTGTGTAACATTCTGTACGTCCATTATTGGTAAAAAGAGCTCACTTTCCTCTCAGGTATCCCTCGCTTTCATTTTAGAACATGCCTCAACTCATGAAGGCTCTGTTTCTGTCTATACTGACGGATCAAAGACTGATACTGGAGCAGGCTTTGGTGTCGTCTTTTCTTCCTTCAGTCATGGTGGTAATCTTCCTGGTATTGCTTCAGTATATAAAGTGGAACTAACTGCAGTTTTATTTGCTCCAAATAATTTCTCCCTCCTTCAGTCTGTTTTTATGATTTTAGTGGCTCCCATAGTCCTCTATCCACACTGGAATCTTTTAATTAATGTCATCCACTGGGTTTATCAGTTTTATGGTGGCTTTTCTCCTTGGCCTTCATGGCCATCATGTGTTTTTATTTTTGGATTCCTGCCCATGTGGGGGTGTTCGGAAATGAGCGGGCTGATATGCTGGCCATGGCTGCATTGGTATGCCCTCCTGCTTCTGTGGGATCCCATCCTCCCTTGCATTGGCTACCTGCATAAGATTTGTACACTTTCATTGTTAAACAGATTTGCCATAGTTAGCAAAACCGCTGGAATGAGGTGGGGTTTAACCTGAGGCATCCCGATGACATAGGGATAAGTTCCTACGTTTTCTCACGATGACATCTGACGACTTATCCATACGTTTTGCAATTGTGAGGTCTGTCATTTGCACATTTTTCAAATCTCGCATGTGATTTTTGGTACATAGGCGCGGGACACCTTCCTTAATCCGTCACCAGGAGGGGATACTCCCTGACCCCACATGACCCGTGCACTCCCTTGTCTCAGTCACTCACCTGTTATCAGTGACCCAGCCCAGACGTGGTGTGCCGAGGTCTGTCTGACGCTGAAACTCATGCCATCCTTGACGCCTTCATTGGCAACAGCGATTCCCCTCTTGATGACGACGTGGCGGACAAAGACTACGTGCTTCCCGAGGATGAGACAAGCAGCAGCATCAAGGACGTACCGTTTCCGAGGAAGTGGCGATACGTGACTTATCGTGAGGCAAGAGAAGGCCAGCCTGGACCCCAACCACATGCACGCATCTCTCTCCAGCCCCTAGAGGAAAGGGAGGGCGAGGAAGAGGATGGAGCCGTGGGACATGGTGCTACCTCATGCCTTGGGAGAGAAAGGATTTCGCCACGGGGAGCTGAAGGGGTGACAAGGAGGAGAATCTGGTATGGGCCTTGTGCTTTGTAAGGGGAAGGAGGGAGTGGTGTGGTGGGAGTGATTGGTGAAAGAGAAAGTGGTGTGGTGGAAGTGAGTGGTGAAAGTGCAGAGGGAGGCAGTGCGAGCATGCAGTGTACGTGGGCAGCGGGCCCGTGAAGAAAACTCCCTAGCACTTCTTTCTCCCCACAATTTTCCTGTGCTTCCTCCCCACAGCCCCGTGATGTGGGGAAAGGAAGGAAAAGGAAGGGATAGGGGAAAGCAAAAGGGAGAGCAAAGAGGAGCATGAGTGAGGAAAGGCACCACTCTCCACCTCCCCAACCTCTCCCACCACCCTCTCCTCCCCACCCCGACGAAGTAATGATGGGGACGAGGATGGAGACAGCAGTGTGTTGTGGGAACGGGAAGATGGGAGTAATTTCACTAACACCATTCACCCCTTCATTGAGGAGTGGCAGTATGGCACCACAGCTCCTGGAATCAATGCTGGCTCCACCGGGGTGGATTTCTTCCAGCTGTTCTTTGGTGAGGAGTTGAGGGAGCGGATTGTGGAATATATTAACATATTCGCAAGCAGCCAGCACCATGAAAGTGAGCATGAAAGTACGAGAAGCAGGCACTCCCTCCAGTATGATTATCCAGTTACCACAGGTGAGATGTTTATCTTTCTAGCCTTGGTTCTTTTGATGGGCATTGTACGGAAAAGACAAATTCCGGCATACTGGTCTACGGACCCTATAACCAGCACACCTTTCTTTGGGAAGGTAATGGGCTGGAATAGATTTCAGCAAATTCTGAGCTGCCTCCAGTTTTACGATGCCGACGATCCTGCTAGCGCAAATAACACGGATAGAATGAGTAGAATAAGGCTGGTATTTGATCACCTGTGGGAAAAGTTCTGCTCATCCTTTTATCCTTATTGAGACCTTGTCGTAGACTAGTCTCGTGTTTTGGAGAGGCAGTATTTCTTTTCGGCAGTACATACCCAGCAAAAGACACCGTTTTGGGTTCAAGATCTTTTTTTATGTGTGACTGTAAGACTGGTTATGTGCTAGACAAAGTCTTGTGCACCCGTGCACAGACAGACATAAAAGAAGATCAAAGTATTGGACCCTCAGGGGCCGTGGTAAAGATAATGATAGAGTACCTTCATCGTGGCCGCGTGCTGTACCTGGACAACTGGGACACTAGCCCATTTCTTGCACAGTACCTACACCTGCACGACACTGGAGTCTGTGGCACCGTAAAGAAAAATGGTCAGCTTACGGTTAAGGTTGTGAGGAAACTTGACAAGAATGAGGTGTTTTTTTTCAAGTCAAATAACATCCTCGCCACTGTATGGAACCACCACAGGGAAGTTTGCCTGCTGTCCATGGTACACCGCCCCCTGATGCACCGCACAGACTCCGTGGATTACCACAACTAGAGGAGGCGCCACGTCTGGAAACCGGAGTCGGTACTGGACTACAATGTCAACATGAGGCAAATAGACCAGTCTGACGCCATGATTTCCAGTGTGGAGTGTCCCAGGACCAAGATGAAGTGGTACAAAGAGCTCTTCTTCCACGTGCTCGATATGACGGTCCTGAACTGCCACTACCTCCATGCCATGACTAAGGGAACCTCAGAGACCTTCTAGGGGTTTGTGAGGGAGCTGCCCCGCTAAATCCTCACAAATATGCAGAGGAGAGGCCCCTCCACAGCCCCTCCCCGCCACTGCCGCACAGACTCCCCTAAGCCTCACCGCACACCACTTCCCCAGCACCATCTCTCCTCAATTGAACCGCCCTAGTCCCCAGCGGCGGTGTCACGTCTGCAGTAACTCGAAAGTGAGACAAACCACTCAAAGAAAAGACACAAGGTACGAGTTTGTGGATTGCAACATTGGCTTGTGCACTGAGCCTTGCTTCAAAAAATACCACACCTTAGTGCATTACTGATACTGTGTGTGCTTACAATATGATGCTTATAGTGCTGTAAATATTCAATAATCTGATGCTCACTATAATAGTAAGGTCTGTAAGTATGTGATAACAGTAATATAAGGTGGAAACTAGTATAGTGTAAGTGGAAAAGTATAATGCACGTTGAAAAATATAATGTAAGTTGAAACAGTAGTCATAGCGAGTTCACTCAGTATGTATATGTGCGATAATCTGATGCTCACTATAATAGTAAGGCCTGTAAATATGTGATAACAGTTATATAAAGTGGAAACGGATGTAATGTTAGTGGAAAAGTATAATGTAAGTGGAAAAATAGAATGAAAGTTGAAACAACAGTCATAGTGGGTGCGCTCACTATGTAAATATGCGCTAACATTATGGTAAATATAATCGTAAGGCCTGTAAATATGTGATAACAGCTATATAAAGTGGAAACGGGTATAATGTTAGAGGAAAAGTATTGTGTAAGTTGAAGAAATGAAATGTATGTTGAAACAACAGTCATAGCGAGTGCGCTCACTAGGTAAATGTATGCTAACATTGCACTAAACATAATCGTATGGCCTGTAAATACTGTATATGATAACAGTTATATAAAGTGGAAACGGGTATAATGTTAGTGGAAAAGTATTATGCAAGTTGAAAAAAATGAAATGTATGCTGAAACAACAATCATAGTGAATCATATGTGACCGATTTGGGCAATTTTGCTAAGCTCGCTCAATGGAACAATGCGTATTTCGCCTATATTTTTGTATGAAAACCAATATAATCCTGTACTATTTGTTTTTTTGTTCACAATAAATAAATATGAAAGGAAGGCAATGATTGATTATGTGTGTGTGGATGAAAGGATGCGAAGATGTGTAATGGACGCAAGAGCTCATGGAGGTTGAGGGAGTGGACTTTCTGACCACTACTTGGTGGTGGCCAGAATTAGAATTCAAGTAAGATGGAGGAATAGAAGAAGGGAAAGACGAGAGGAAGGAGTAGTTGCAAGGAGAGTGGAGAGGTTACAAGAGGATGAGAAAAAGGCAAAGTATAAGAGAGAAGTGGAGGAACGATTGGGCAAATATGAATTGGAGCAGATGGGAGACGCAGAAGGTGTGTGTAGGATATTTACAGACGAAATATGTGCAGCATGTGATGTGGTGTGTAGAAGGAAGAGAAGACGGAGGGGGGTGCAAGGAACAGCGTGGTGGACTGAAGAGGTGAGACAGGCTGTGGCACAAAAGAAGAAAGCATACAATGAATGGATGAGAAATAGGGTCGTGGGAGAAGCTGAGAGGCGGAAGAGAGAGGTATATGTAGAAAGAAAGAGAGAGGTGAAAAGATTAGTAAGAGAGAGTAAGAAGAGAGTGGATGAGGAATTTGGAAGGAATTTGAGTGTAAAGTGGAGGGACTTTAAGAAAATGTTCTGGAAAGAGGTGAAAAGAGTAAGACAGGTGGAAGTGAAGTTAGCAGAGGACTGAAAGATAACAATGGTAGATTACTAGTGGAGAAGGGAGAAAAAAATGAGCAGATGGAGAGAACACTTTAAGGAATTGTTGAACATACAGGATGGAAGTAATGCGAGTATAAGTGGCTGGGGAATGGCTGGGAGAAGGAGGGAGGTGAGAAGACAGGAAGAAATCAGTAGGATAGAAGTTGAGGAAGCAATGAAGAAAGTTAAATTGGGGAAAGCCCCAGGAATTGATGGAGTGTGTGGTGAAATGCTGAAGCATAGGGGAGAGATAGTTGTAGAATGGATGTGGAAGATGTGCAGATTGGCCTGGGAGGAAGGTAGAGTCCCGGAGGATTGAAAGTCTATTGCCAGACGCCTCAATCCCGTTTGGGGTGGCCACAAACAAATCGCCTCCAAGTCGCCCTGTCCCCCGCCATTTCACTGCCCTGCTCCCAACTCACACCCCCCTCTCTCATATACCTCTCCACCCCATCCCTCCATCTCATCCTCGGCCTCCCCCTCCCTCTTCCCCCCTCCACCTCACTCATATACACTCTCTTCGTCAGTCTTTCACCCTCCATCCTCTCCACATGGCCAAACCACCTTAGTGTGTTCCTCATAACGCTTCCTATCACATCCACATCCACACCACAACGCTCCTTTATATCCTCATTCGTCAGCCTGTCTCTCCACGTGACTCCACAGGCTCCTCTTAAATAACTCATTTCCACTGCTCTCACTCTTGACTTGTGTCCTTCCAACAATGTCCAAGCTTCACTTCCTTACGTTAGAGTTGGTATCACAATACTGTCATGTAGTAACTTTTTCACTTCCATGCTCACTTCCCTGTTTCTTATCACTGCTTTCAAGGAACCAGCAACCTTTCTTCCCTGCTGTACCCTTTCAAGCACTTCACCCTCCAAACCTCCATCCTTACTCATCACACTACCCAAATACTTAAACGTACTCACATTTTCCAATTCCTCACCATCCAACCTCGCTGTACATTCACTAACTTCACCTCTTTCAAAGACCATCACTTTACTCTTCCCTACATTCACCTTTAGGTTCCGTTTCTTACACACTCTCTCAAACTCATCCACCAAGCCTTGCAGTTCCCCTTCGTCTTCACTCAACAACACAGTATCATCTGCAAACAACAGTACAGGGAGTTTCCAAACACTATCCTCTCTCACCAGGGCCACTCCAACATCCACTACCCTACCTTGTACCTCTTTTGTTACCCCATCCATGTACAGATTGAACAACTATGGAGACATGACACATCCCTGTTTCAAACCAACTTTCAAAGAGAAAAATTCACTTAGTTCACCATCCACACGCACTGCAGCCTTCGCACCATCGTACATACTCTTCACAGCATTCAACAACTTCCCATCTACTCCATATATTCTTAACACTTTCCACAATCCTTGTCTATCTACCCTGTCATATGCTTTCTCCAAATCCATGAAAGCCGCATACAACTTCTTTCCCTTCTCTAGAAACTTTTCCACTAAAGATCTAAGAATGAATATCTGATCTACACAACTTCTTCCCTTCCTAAAGCCTCCACGTTCTTCTCCAACTAATTTCTCTGTTCTTTCTCTAACTCTGTCTATAAGTATCCTACCATACACTTTTCCTATTATACTAAGAAGACAAATGCCCCTATGATTACCACACACTTCTTTTTCCCCTTTTCCTTTGTACAACGGAATATTTATACCTGACTTCCAATCCTCCGGGACTCTACCTTCCTCCCAGGCCAATCTGCACATCTTCGACATCCATTCTACTACTATCTCTCCCCCATGCTTCAGCATTTCACCACACACTCCATCAATTCCTGGGGCTTTCCCCGATTTAACTTTCTTCATTGCTTCCACAACTTCTATCCTACTGATTTCTTCCTGTCTTCTAACCTCCCTCCTTCTCCCAGCCATTCCCCAGCCACTTACACTCGCATTACTTCCATCCTCTACGTTCAACAATTCCTTAAAGTGTTCTCTCCATCTGCTCACTTTTTCTCCCTTCTCCACTAGTAATCTACCATTTTTATCTTTCACTCCCCTGCTAACTTCACTTCCACCCTGTCTTACTCTTTTCACTTCTCTCCAGAGCATTTTCTTACAGTCCCTCCACTTTACACTCAAATTCCTTCCAAATTCCTCATCCACTCTCTTCTTACTCTCTCTTACTAATCTTTTCACCTCTCTCTTCCTTTCCACATATAACTCTCTCTTCCGCCTCTCAACTTCTTCCACGCCCCTATTTCTCATCCATTCATTGTATGCTTTCTTCTTTTGTGCCACAGCCTGTTTCACCTCTTCAGTCCACCACGCTGTTCCTTGCACCCCCCTCCGTCTTCTCTTCCTTCCACACACCACATCACATGCTGCACATATTTCTTCTGTAAATATCTTACACATACCTTCCACATCTCCCATCTGCTTCAATTCATATTTGCCCAATCGTTCTTCCACTTCTTTCTTATACTCTGCCTTTTTCTCATCCTCTTGTAACCTTTCCACTCTCCTTGCAACTACTCCTTCCTCTCGTCTTTCCATTCTTCTATTCCTCCATCTTACTTGCATCCTAATTCTGGCCACCACCAAGTAGTGGTCAGAAAGTCCACTCCCCCAACCTCTATACACTCTTGCATCCTTTTGCACATCTTCGCATCCTTTCATCCACACACACATAAGCAATCATTGCCTTCCTTTCATTCAGTTCACCACCCACCCTTCCCATCACTCGCCATGTATACCTGTGGATCATTTTATGCCTGAAGAGGGTATTGGCTATCACCAACCCCCTCCCAGCACAAACGTCCACTAACGCACTCCCATTCTCATCTATCTCAGCAGGCACACCCCACTCACCAACTATTCCATCCACCTTCACATTACCAACTTTACCATTCATATCACCAATCAAAAACACTCTCTCATTCCTTCCAAACTTTTCCATGCACACTTCCACATTTGTCCAGAACTCTTCTCCCACTCTTCTAGCACGATCTTGCGTTGGCGCATACACACACACAATCGCCCACATTTGTATTCCAACTTTCAACTTTACCCACACAATCCTTGACCCAACTGATCCATACTGTCTTATGCTCTTCTTCCATCTTTTACTCACAACTATACACACTCCTTCCTTTGCCCTCTCATTCTCATCTGCTCCTGCACATATACCCCATCCATACTCCCATTCTCTCACACTTTCTCCTCTCCATTTTGTTTCAGTTATTCCACATACATCCACTTTCGCATCCTCAAGCACCTGGACAATCTCTCTCTCTTTCACCTCATCATTCGCTCCTCTTACATTCCATGTACTCATTACCAAGTCCTTTGTCCGGTCCTGGGTCGTCATCGTTTGGTCAGTCCTTGTCCGAGGCTTCTTGTTTGTTTTTTTAGTTAGTTGTTTTCCGGGGAGGGGCACTAACCCTCCGCCAACCCTTTTAGTCGCCTTTTACGACAAGCAGGGATACTGGGGGAGTATTCTTTAACCCCCCCCCCTACCCCCAGAATTGAAAGTCAGGTATAATTATTCCCTTGTACAAAGGAAAAGGGGAAAAAGAAGTGTGTGGTAATCAAAGGGGCATTTGTCTTCTTAGTATAATAGGAAAAGTGTATGGTAGGGTGCTTATTGACAGAGTTAGAGAAAGAACAGAGAAATTAGTTGGAGAAGAACAGGGAGGCTTTAGGAAGGGAAGAGGTTGTATAGATCAGATATTCATTCTTAGATCTTTAGTGGAAAAGTTTCTAGAGAAGGGAAAGAAGTTGTATACGGCTTTCATGGGTTTGGAAAAAGCATATGATAGGGTGGATAGACAAGGATTGTGGAAAGTGTTAAGAATATATGGAATAGATGGGAAGTTGTTGAATGCTGTGAAGAGTATGTACGATGGTGCAAAGGCTGCAGTGCGTGTGGATGGTGAACTAAGTGAATTTTTCTCTTTGAAAGTTGGGTTGAAACAGAGATGTGTCATGTCTCCATGGTTGTTCAATCTTTACATGGATGGGGTAATAAAAGAGGTACAAGGTAGGGTAGTGGATGTTGGAGTGGCCCTGGTGAGAGAGGATAGTGTTTGGAAACTCCCTGTTCTGTTGTTTGCAGATGATACTGTGTTGTTGAGTGAAGACGAAGGGGAGCTGCAAGGCTTGGTGGATGTGTTTGGGAGAGTGTGTAAGAAACGGAATCTAAAGGTGAATGTAGGGAAGAGTAAAGTGATGGTCTTTGAGAGAGGTGAAGTCAGTGAATGTACAGCGAGGTTGGATGGTGAGGAATTGGAAAATGTGAGTACGTTTAAGTACTTGGGTAGTGTGATGAGTAAGGATGGAGGTTTGGAGGGTGAAGTGCATGAAAGGGTACAGCAGGGAAGAAAGGTTGCTGGTTCTTTGAAAGCAGTGATAAGAAACAAGGAAGTGAGCATGGAAGTGAAAAAGTTACTACATGACAGTATTGTGATACCAACTCTAACGTACGGAAGTGAAGCTTGGACGTTGTTGGAAGGACACAAGTCAAGAGTGAGAGCAGTGGAAATGAGTTATTTAACAGGAGCCTGTGGAGTCACATGGAGAGACAGGCTGATGAATGAGGATATAAAGGAGCGTTGTGGTGTGGATGTGGATGTGATAGGAAGCGTTATGATGAACACACTGAGGTGGTTTGGCCATGTGGAGAGGATGGAGGGTGAAAGACTGACGAAGAGAGTGTAAGTGAGTGAGGTGGAGGGGGGAAGAGGGAGGGGGAGGCCGAGGATGAGATGGAGGGATGGGGTGGAGAGGTATATGAGAGAGGGGGGGGGTGAGTTGGGAGCAGGGCAGTGAGATGGCGGGGGACAGGGCGACTTGGAGGCGATTTGTTTGTGGCCACCCCAAACGGGATTGAGGCGTCTGGCAATAGATAGATAGATAGATAGATCTAGCTGTTGTGAGTGGTTTCCCACAGTAAGCGCTACCATAGAAAACATGACAGCTGCAGCACACCTCCACAGAACATGGTACCAGGTGTACAGAGGCTTACCTGATTAGGCCACTTTTAGACCCAGGTGACCACTTTCTTTGTGATTTTCCATCGTTTCTTACCAAAAGTGGAGGTTTGAGCCCCCCCCAAAAAAATCTAAAATCTGCCAGGATTGGGGGAGGGGGCAGTGGTGGAAAATCTGCAGGGATGCAGCGGGTAAAGAAGATGCGTGTTATTTGCAGAGATGGGGGCTCCTTCATTATCGAGGCTGTTTCGCTAGTGGGAGGCTTGTTTATGCCGGTTACTCTCATGGTTTTTTATTGATGGGCTCTCCCCCTCCATTCTGTGAGGATTGCTTGGTCTCCTTCACATTTCGGCACTTGCTAATGAAGTGCCTTAGGCTTGGGGATACATGCCGTCAATACCTCTCCAAGCACCCGGTGAGCGATAAATGCTTTTTTTTTTATGCGAGGAAGAAGGAACCAAAGGCCATGAGCCGGTAATAAAAATTCCCTCCAGGAGAAAAACAAAATACAATAGAGAGCCAAAGTCAAGATCCGATCATTTCGAGATGCCTGGACACACTGCGTTTGAAAGACTGGAGATCATAGGCAGCAGGAAATACAGACAGAGGAAGAGAGTTCCAGAGTTGACCTGTTGCATAAATGAAGGACTGGGAGTAACGGTTAACTCTTGCATTAGAGAGTTGGACAGAAAAGGGATGAGAGTTTGCTGCTAGACGGGTGCCACGCGCCCGTCGTAGAGGTGGAGAAATGCAAGCAGGCAGTTCAGAGGAGCAGTGCCTGTAGTATGGGAGAAGGAACTCTCAACTTTGGGATTTATGCCGTCAGTACCTCTCCAAGCACCCGGTGAGCGATGAGTGCTTGGGGAGATGTCCTGTAGTATGGGAGAGGGAACTTTCAACATTGTGAAGGCAGCTGTACTGCTGCATAAGATTTAGTACTCGGTGTTTTTTTAAGTACATCGTTTTGGTGTTTTAATGATTTCACTGTGTTTTCACGTGTTTTAGTTATATATTTTTGAGTGGTTTAGATCTTTGCCTGCTCTTGTTCTCTGTTGGGGATCTTTTACCTTGATGTCCAGGGGCAAATGATGTTGGCAGTTCCGTTGCCAGTTTCTTTTATCATATTTAATCAGCAATAATAATGTCTGTCGCAATCCTCCATAAAGAATCATAAATAAAATCATGTATTGGTAGGGAATAATAACAAAGCCCTATCATCGACATTCAGTAGCAGATTATTTAAAAAATGTGAAGAAAGACAGGTGAAATTTTGGGCCCGTACTTTCTCTTGATTCTATATGCATTTTCAGAGTGTGAAAACAGGTGTGTTTCGTGAGCTGGGTGACCTGCTGGACACTGAGCGCGTGGTTTACAACGCCTTCAGTGATATGCCGGCCAGCATGAACACGTTGGTTAGGTCCGGCACTCATATACTCTTTGACATCGACAGCAACTTTTGGAATATGATGGGGATTGACTTCTCTCGCACTGGTAAGACGAAATAAGTCAACTGGAATACAGGGGAATCCACATATTAAGCACTCTTTGTCACCGGTTGGAGAACACGCAGCTTTATTGATATGTACCCTGCTTTACTTCGTTATTCCCATAATATTTCGTATGTATTAAAATGTCTGCTATTTCACGTTTGATACACCGATTAAGTATTGGTTTTACAAGGCAACGACCGTCTTTCCGTTCTTCACTCTAGCAAACTGAGCGGCCTTTAACTAGATAATATTATGAGGGTGCAGTGTACACCCATGGGTAAAAGTTCGCTGATAATCCATTGCCGATGCTGCGTCCAAGCTGCCGCATTTTTCATTCCTCCCACAACGACGGACTTTTTTTCCCTCTTATAATCTATTTTGTTGTGCGGTTCAAATTGCTATCACATAAAGAATTTTTTTCAGTTCCTTCCATTGCCACAATCGACAGAGAAGTGTCGCTGAACTATTCTTCATTGCTGAAGATTTTCAGAAATATCAGTGACACATTCCACCTGAAACAATCCATATTAACCACCTCAATCTAATGACATATTTTCTTAATCTTGTTACCCAAGACGGTATTACCCATTCTCAAATTTTTCTTGAATTGATGTAGTTTAATTTATTCTTCGTTACCTCCTAAATCACGAGTGCTTTCTGCTAAGCTGAGAATAATGTTTGTTATTAGTAAGGTGACCAAAGTCCCGCTTTTAGGCGAGGCAGTCCCTCTTTTATTACGTCTGTTTCGCTTATTGAATTGCGACTAAAATGTCCCGTTTTTTTTTAACGCAAATTATTTAGCAATTTATTTAAGAGGAGCCTGTGGAGTCACATGGAGAGACAGGCTGACAAATGAGGATATAAAGGAGCATTGTGGTGTGGATGTGGATGTGACACGAAGCGTTAGGAGGAACACACTGAGGTGGTTTGGCCACGTGGAGAGGATGGAGGGTGAGAGACTGACGAGGAGAGTGTATGTGAGTGAGGTGGAGGGGGGGAGAGGGAGGGGGAGGCCGAGCATGAGATGGAGGGATTCAGTGGAGAGGTATATGAGAGAGGGGGAGAGGTGTGAGTTGGGAGCAGGGCAGTGAAATGGCGGGGGACAGGGCGACATGGAGGCGATTTGTTTGTGGCTACTCCGTACGGGATTGAGGCGTCTGGGAATAGATAGACAGATAGAAGATGGATAAAGGCTCCCCAGACTAATCCACTAAGCCGAGTCTTGACAGCTCTCCTGCATTTGTTCGGAACAGCTGTGGTCCCAGGGGACATGACCAAGCTCTGTGTCCCCCTTCGATCGGAAATGCCCCTGAATGCTGTGACCCAGATCCTTTGTGATGAAAAGCTTCTCTGTAATTCCCTGGACTTCACCAATCACTGATGATGGCGCTACTATGAAACTCCACCTACACAGGTTGCTTGGGAGTGAATGAAAGGCGCAGAGAGCAGGCTTTGCCCACACAGTCTTTTCCCACCACACTTGGTTCAGGCCCGCATAGACACGTCTTGGTGATGCTATTTTACACATTCTTTTACTACATTCTTGATTACACTTAAGGCATCCCGTGAATGTCACATTTGTTTGTGTAATCTTCCTCGTCTTTTAATTACCTCATTGTTTTGTATAGTACTGTCATGTATTCCGCTTTGGATAATTAGCATTTTCTACCTGTTTTCCTCCTTCTTGCTTTCGTATATAAGGTGGATTTAAAAATATATATTTGTCCAAAACCCAAATATTCTGCCCTTTTCCTTCCACCATATTGTGTAACTGATTGTTTTGAGTTCACCCTACCTTGTGCACGTGACACTATATAATATATACTGTGTGTGTCTATATATATATATATATATATATATATATATATATATATATATATATATATATATATATATAGGGTGCTCCTTAATTTTCGAAGTTTTACATTTTCTAAGGGCCACCACTCAATTTTGCTCCTCTTGGAACAAAAACCCTCCATGCAAAATTTCAGTCTTCCACTGTAGTATATACTGGTGACCCCAAAACTCAGATGTTCAGGCTCTGTGCCGCCTGGGCTTAATACCACGCCGGCGCACCTACCTTTACAATGTAATTATTAGCCCCTCGTTGGAGGGATGTCTTGGGAACAGATCCCCCACTCATTGTTGCCTAGTATGAGAGGTCATGGTTGCCTTTTGAGTGTCATGAAATCACTGACAATGAGAGTTTATGATATGGAACAGGAATTGCCACTGCTCCTCCTCTTTGGTGATGACAGGGAGCGCAACTCTTCTCTCAGCAAGGCTGTTCGTGACTTTCAGTGACTTGATGCATTGCTTGACTTTCTTGTAGCCATCTCGTTCAACTCACATGGATGGGTCATTATCCAGGAACAATTCGAGGAGCAAAGGAAGAACGGAAGTCAGCGAGTGGTGCTCGTTAGAAAAGTATTAGATGGTCTGGACCACACAAAGACCAGCAACCACAAGGCTGTCCATAATCTTGGCTGCTGCAGCATCTGTGTATGACAAGGATCCTTCAGTTATGGTTTTCAACCAGCAGAGCATCCATGGGGAGCAAATCAAGGCTTGTGGCAAACAGACAGTAACTCTACACTCATCCTTCTAGCCTGGCATTCAACTTGCTATTCACTGGGAGAGTAAGTTAGTTGCTGATGATGCTGGCCAAGAAATGTTCGAATATTTACCTATCCTGGTGTCTGGAAAGGGAGCTGTGAAGCTGCTTAACGTCCCCAAACTGCAATCAGGAGCAGGAGCTGATATAGAGTAGGCAATCTTCATTACCCTGCAAGAATGAACCTGGTGGATTTGGTGACAAACAAAACTTGACATAACAGCTAGCAACACTGGAATTCACTCTGGGGCCTGCACTCCTCTGCATTCCCCTGCAAGAAGCATATTAATGGGATCATCATCCAGAGTCTTCACACTATGCACTAGCAGCATCACATTTGGGCTGTACATCCCTCCCCTCAAGTGTTTCAAGCAGGGATGGACCTCTGTTTTGGCTGATCGCTTAGAACTGCTTGCCAACTTTCCTACCCGTTGCGACAAGGTCATCACCTTCTCCCATCTTCAACTCACTGCCCAACAGTCACAGGAAGATTACTGGGAGTTGCTTGAGCTCACAGTGATCATCGTTAGTGGAATTCCTCCTTGTGGCTTCCACATTTTGCGGCCTAGCACCTATTACCTTGTCCATGGGATGGCCAAAATCATCTGCTCAGTCAAGATTTACTTCTTCTGTAGGCAGTTGAAGCTCAGTGTGAGAGAGCTTGCCACATTTGAATGGTTTGTCATGTTTGCCATCATGATTTTTCGTCCCATTCTGGTTCACAGCACCAGTTGCCGCATCTGTTTCTCTGAACAGCCTGAAGTTTCTTCAAGACATCCTGGACTACATTGACTTGGACTTCTCATCCACTGCTGTGCAGGTCTTCAGTCCCCATCGCTGATACCTCTCTGAGGAGCTGGCCGGCCAGGCATTCTTTGACAAGCCCCTCAACTTGGAAATGAAGAGGGCCATGGTCACAGCTCTTCAGGACAAGGAGGGTAGTCAGCTTGAGAAGAGAAGGATTCTGGAGCTTTATGTGGCTGTCATTCGAGTGATGAACCTCCCTCATTTCGTAACAAGCACATTTGCTGCCTTCCGTTCTTCCTTGACTCCTCCAATGGGTTCCTGGATGTCAACCCATCCACATGGGTTGAACGAGATGATTACAAGAAAGCCAAGCAATGCGTCCAGTCACTGAAATTCACAAACAACCTCGCTTAGTGATGAGTTGCACTCCCTGTCATCACCAGACACAAGGAACAGTGGCAATTCCTGTTCCAGGTCATAGAGGCTGATTGTCAGTGCTTCCCTGACACTCAGAAGGTAACCAAAACCTCTCATACTAGGCAAATGTGAGTGGGGAATCTTTTCCCAAGACATCCCCCAAACACGGAGCTAATACTTACATAATAAGGGGGACCTATGTATGTTGGCGGGGTATTAATCCCAGATGGCACAGAGTGTGAAATTCTCTCGTCTCTGAGGCACCAGTAAATAATACAGTGGAAGACTTAAATTTTGCATGGAAGGTTTTTGTATCAAGAGGAACAAAAGTGAGGGGTGACCTTTAAAAAATCTACAACTTCGAAAGTTAAGGACCATCCTATAGTGGAAGAACAAGATTGAGGAGATGGTAGGGGGATGAATATAGTTTTGAACGGTGAGTTGTTTGAGAAGGTAGAGTGTTTTAAATATCTAGGGTCACATGTTGCTGTGGATGGAAGAATAGATGCAGAAGTGAAGTTTAGAATAAATGAAGTAGGAAAGGTGCTGGGAGGAATGAAAAAAGGGTTTAAATGTCGTTTGCTTAGAATGGATGTAAAGAGAAGGCTGTATGAGGGTGTTGTGGTACCGACTGCGTTATGTGGGGCTGAAACGTGGAATATGGGTGTAGCAGAGAGGAAAAGTTTGAATGTAATGGAGATGAGGTGTCTGAGGAGTATGTGTGGAGTGACGCGTATGGATCAAGTGCGAAATGATGAAGTGCGAAGAAGAACTAGAGCTGTTCGGGAGATGGCTAGTAGAGTTGAGCAGAGGGTGTTGCGATGGTTTGGGCATATGGAGAGAATGGATAATGAGCGATTGGTGAAAAAGATAACAAGATCTGATGTGAGAGGTGTAAGGCTGAGAGGAAGACCACGAATAGGATGGATGGACAGTGTGAAGAGAGCGCTGGATGCAAGAGGGATGTCTGTTGAGCAAGGAGGAGTGGCCGTGCGTGACAGAAATAAATGGAGAGAAATTGTGAAAGAATAAGTGATTACGCAGCCCTGAGGGGATATTCTCCCGCATTTTTTTTTTTTTTTTTTTTTTTTTTTTGTGTCCGACTCTGGGCATAGGCTTTACAGCCTGCTCTCAAGGCCCAGTAGTCCTCCTACATATCATACACCTCTCTACATGTCACCACTTCGGCGCTAACACCCACCGTCCATATTGAATACATGCTAGGGCTGTCTCATACAGGACTGGTGTATTGGTATTAGCGGGGGTACTTTTATGACATGTCGGCGGGTCATCTGGTAGATCAGGAAAGTCTGCTTCTATGAAATTCAAATCCTTAAACTGTTCCCTGCCCCAGCCAGGATTCGAACCTGAGTCCATCAGGACAGCAGGCCGCCTCTCTACCGATTCAGCCACCGCATTTGGTCTGGTCAGCTTTCAGGTCAGGTGCGGGTAAGGGGATGGGTCTGTTATGATGTGGCAGGGGTAAACCAGCTCTGCTGTTAGGCCCTGCCGAGGGTATCACTGATTGCATTGCGCAGTTGACCCTTGTGCGGTGTGGTGCAGTGAGGATCTGTCCATTCTCCCCTTTGGGGCTAAGATGCGAATGAATGTGTTTGAATGGATGCGTAACTGGGGAGTGTGTCGTCCTGTCTCGGCTACCTCCCTTTCCTTGGGGGAAGCAGCCTAGGTATATATCTATCTATCTATATCTATCTATCTATCTCTATATATATATATATATATTGAACAAAGGGAGCCAACCGTTCACTGTTTTGCCTTTTGTCGCTAAGAGGAGTCAGCAGCTGGCCTCGGCCGTTCTGTGAGCAGATGTGTTGTTGAGCTATGCTTACTACTGTAATGTGGTATGTAGGTGGTTTGGTAGTTTTCCAAAGGCAGACCAATGGTGCAGCAATGTCAAGTCGATGTTGATCGTTTTCTTGGATATCCAAGGGATTGTTCATAAGGAATTCGTCCCACTCGGCCAATCTGTCAGTGGAAAGTTATACTGTGAAGTTTTGCAGCGTGTGAGGGAGAACATTCGCCACAAACGTCCAGAACAGTGGAAGAACAAGAACTGGGTACGCATCATGACAACGCCCCCGCCCATATATCAATTGTTGTCCGACAGTTCCTGGCTTCCACAAACATGGTAGTCATTCCCCACCCACCTTATTCACCTGACCTTGCCCCCTGCGACATTTTCCTGTTTCCCAAGCTGTAATTACGACTGAAAGGACGTCGATTTGACTCGATTGAGGAAATCCAGACAGAATCGCAGAAGGTGCTCAAGACCATCACGCCTGAAGCCTTCAAGGGATGCATGGACTCGTGGAAAAAACTCTGGCACCATTGTATACATGCCCAAGGGGACTACTTCGATGGCAACAGTGAGAACTAGGAGGTAAGGTAACTTATTTTCCTACAATATTCAAATTACTGAAACTTTTGGTTTAGCAGTGCGTGTATATATATATATATATATATATATATATATATATATATATATATATATATCGTAAGGGGTGGCCATAAACAAATCGCATTTATGTCACCCTGTACCCCGCCATTTCAGTGCCCAGCTCCCAGTTTACACCTCATTCTCTCATATACCGCTCAATTCCACCCCTGCATCTCTACCTTGGCCTCCCCCTCCCTTACCCCCATCCACCTAACTCACATTCACTCTCCTCATCAGTGTCTCACGCTCCATCGTCTCCATATGGCCAAAATACCAAAATGTATTTGGCCTAACGCCTTCTATCACTTCCGCATCCACACCACAAAGCTCTTTCACTTCCTAATTTGTCAGTCTGCTCTCCATGTGACTCCACATGCTCCTCTCAAATAACTGATTTCCACTGCTCTCACTCATGACTTGTGTTCCTCCAACAAAGTCCAAGTTTCAGTTCCATACATTAGAGTTGGCAACACAATACTGTCATGGAACAACTTTCTTACTTCCATGCTCACTTCCTTGTTCCTTACCACTGTTTTCAAAGAACTAGCAACCTCTCTCCCTAGTTGGACGCTTTCAAGCACTTCACCCTCTGAACTTCCTCCTTTACTCATCACACTACCCAAGTACTTAAACGCACTCACATTTTCCATTTCCTTCTCATCCAACCTCACTGTACGTTCAGCGACGTAGTTTCTATATGGACCATAACTTTACTCTTCCTTATATAACGTTTAGATTCCGTTTCTTACACACTCTCCCAAACTTATTCACCAAGCCTTTCAGTTCCTCTCCGTCTTCTCCTAACTACGAAGTATCATCTGAAACAATAGTAAAAGGAGTTTCCAAACACTGCCCTCTCACATAAACGCTGCTCCAACATGCACTGCCCTACCTTGTATCTTTTTTATAACTCCATCCATACACAACTTGAACAGCCATGGAGATATGACACATCCCTGTTTCAGTCCAACCTTCAAATAGGAAAATTAACTCAGTTCACTGTCTACACGCACTGCAGCTATAGCACACTCATACATACTCTTCACGAGATTCAGCAACTTCCCATTCGCTCCACATATTCTTAATACTTTTCATTCCTTGTCTATCCAGCCTATAAAATGCTTTCTCCAAATCCATGAAGGCCACATACACCTTTCCCCTCTCTAGAAACTTTTCCACTAATGACCTAAGAATGGATATTTGACCTACATAACCTCTTCCCTTCCTAAAGCTTCCTTGTTTTTCTCCAACTAATTCCTATGTTATTCCCCTAACTCTGTCAATAAGTATCCTACCATATACTTTTCCTATTACACTAAGAAGACAGTTGTCCCTACGATTACCACACACTTCTTTTTCCCCTTTTCCTTTGTGCAGGGGAAGTAGTATACCTGACATTCAATCCTCCGGGACACTACCTTCCTCCCTGGCCAATCGGCACATCTTCCACATCCATTTTACTACTATCTCTCCTCCGTGCTTCAGCATTAAAGTAGCCTACACACTCCGTCAATGCCTGTGGCTTTTCCCATTTTTACTTTCTTCATTGCTTCCATAACTTCCATCCTATTGATAACTTCCTCTCTGTTCACATCCCTCCTTCTGCAAGCCATTTCCCATTCACTTAAGCACATATTACTTTCATTCTCTGTGTTCAAGAATTCTTTAATATGGCCTCTCCATGTGCTCACTTTTCCTCCCTTCTCCACTAGCAATTTATCACTTTTATCTTTCACTCCCTGACTAGGTTCTACGTCACCCTGTCTAACTGTCTTTACCTCTTTCCAGAACATTTCCTTACATCCCCTCCACTTAACGCTCAAAATCCTTCCAAATTCCTCATCCAATCTCTTCTTTCTCTTCTCAATCTTTTCACTTCTTACTTCCTCTCTTCATAGAACTGTCTTCCATCTCAACTTCCTCCACACCCCTGTTTCTCATCCACTCACTACATGCTTTCTTCTTTTGTGCCACAGCCTTTCTCGCCTATTCATTCCACCTTGCTATTCCTTGCACCCCCTTTCGTCTTCTTTTCACC
The DNA here is from genome assembly GCF_032717465.1 of Coenobita brevimanus. Classification (NCBI taxonomy): domain Eukaryota; kingdom Metazoa; phylum Arthropoda; class Malacostraca; order Decapoda; family Coenobitidae; genus Coenobita; species Coenobita brevimanus. Next base: position 31,626,848 of record NC_136961.1, on the reverse strand, counting down.
CCACACACCTCCTCACATGCTGCACAGATTACTTCTGTAAATATCTTGCACACACCTTCCACGTGTACCTCATGTGCTCCGAATCAATTTTACCCAATTACTCCTCCACTTCTCTCTTATATTATGCCTTTTTCCCATCCAGTAACTTAATTAGTGATAGTATTGTTTTTGCCACGAATGATCCACCATTGATAGGCATAATCTCCTGACTCACACCATCGATAAATCAGTTGGCCTTCATCGAGAAACTCACGCAGTTGCCCTTGATATTTCTAAAGTTTTTGACAGAGTGTGGCACCGTTCCCTTCTATCAAACTCCCTTGCTATGGACGAACGTCTTTCATTCCTCTTATTTCTTCTCATTTCAGCGACAGAAAAATAAGAGTAAAGGTATATGATGTACATTCTAATTTCCACTCTATTAACACCAGCATGCCACAAGGATCAGTTCTGGCTCCAACCATATTCCTAATTCATATTAATGATCTCTTATCTGTCAATCATAATTCCTTCATATGCAGATGTCTCATAGGCAGATGTCTCAACACTTCAAAGTTCATTCACATAAACATGTATTTACAGATTTTAATATTTCTACCTCACAACTCAGTACAGCCATCTCCATAAATCAAGACTCATCTGAGATCACTGAATGAAGACAAAATAACCTAGTCTCATTTAACCTTAAAGGTAGTAAAACCAAATATATACAATTCAGTAATAGTCAGATATTGCCAGGTTCCTATGTTAACTTCAATGCTACTAATATTCCTGTCTCCAAAAGTATTGCAGTTCTCTGTGTTTCACTTAACAATTACCTCAGCTGGACTCTTCTGTCAGATCACTTGCTGAAACTGCCCCAAAGAAACTTGGATTATTGTACATAGTCCGTAGCTTTTTCACTGATGAGCAGTTGGCTATAGTTTATAAGCAAACAGACAAAATTCAGAACAAAGCTGTTAGAAATTATTAATAACTCTATTATTACAAATAAACTATCTCTCCTACAGGTAAGAAGGAATGCTGGCTCCCTTGCATTGTTACCGATACTTTTATGGCAAATGCTCTGATGAAGTTGCATCCATTGTGCAACCTCTCCAAGCCTTCCCTTGTGCCTCACAGGCATCTGGTAGTGCTCATGACTGAATTGTCACACTGCCATATTGCAGAACTTCCGCCTATCAGCAATCTTTTTTCCCCGAACTGCATCTCTTTGGAACTCACTTCTCCAGAGTTGTTTCCAATAAACTTCAACCCAGACCTGTTGAGATCCAACTGTTACAGATTTTGTTTTATGAATGGAGGACACCAGTAATCTGGTGTATGGATTATTTTTTTTTAATTCATTTGTTTTTTCTTCCTCTGTTCTGTAATAAAAAAAAAAATCCTCTTGCAACCTTCCTACCCTCCTTGTATGAACTACTCCTGTCCCTCCCTTCTTCTATTCCTCCATTTCATTTCCATCTTGACTTTCACCACCAACAAGTAGTGGTCAGAAAGTCCACTGCCCCAACCTCTATATCAGCGTTTCTTAACCTTTTCCGACCTCAGCACCCCCTGCAGTAAGGCCACACAGTCCAGCACCCCCTTACATCTGGTTACTTGGACAACAGTTGCTACACTGCTACAGTTACTATATTTCTACTTCATGGATAAAGTAAAGTGAAGTTCTTATTGACAATTTATTTTATACATTCTCCAAAAATAAAATATCAACGATGCAAATACTAAGCAAAACGAATATATGTTGCATTTTCCAGCACCCCCTAAAACTGACTTCAGCACCCCATGAGGTACTAGCACCCCAGGTTAAGAAACGCTGCTCTATATGGTCTTGCATCCATATATATATATATATATATATATATATATATATATATATATATATATATATATATATATATATATATATATATATATATAATTGCCAGGTAGCCTGCTATTGTGAGCAGAGTTATTTTTGTAAGCTGTACATTAATTTATGTGCTCTTTTTCTCCCTAATGTTTTATTTACTTTATTGTTTGTTAGATTATGTAATTTTGTCTCAGTTTCTGTGCTAAATAATTAAGAGTGCTACGTAATGTAAGAAAACTCTGGATATTGTGGATGTCTTCGAATTGGCAACCGTTGCTTTCTCGAGAATTTAATAGATGATTCTAGTTCATAGGGTGCTTATAAAAGAATCGGGAAGAGACTGGAGTAGTTTCAATCAGTTTGAGTTCAGTTTGAGTGTAGTTAAGTATCAGTGCAGCTAGTGAAGATTGTATATCTCTAGCACACATGAAAACAGTGAAGTGTAGTTGGGAAGCATTAAGTGTAATTGCAGTTAATGAAGACTGTATCACTCCGGTAGTTGTTAAAACAGTGAAGTGAAGATGGCAAGCATTAAGTGTAATTATCTGGAAAATAAAGACAGTGAATTTAAGAAGCCAGTGTTTATTTACAAAGCCTGAGCTGGTCTTGTGTGCAGTACACCGAAAGGCTGACCATAATAGAACAACTCACTGGCCAACGTCATTCCTGTACTGAACTACAGCTGTTGGAGCCTGTGGCAGTGTAGGGTGGAAACATAACAGTGGTGTCAGGAATCTGGATCATTAATTGCTGTAGTGAGTGTAACCTTCGACATGGAGGCAGATGTGTTCAGTTATGAGGCCAAGCAAAGCAAGAAGAGACATCACTGGCTGCCATTATGAAGCTATTGCAAGAACAAAGTGTACAACTACAAGCAAAGAGTGAAGGAAAGAAGTCACAGAACAATTACAGGCACAGAATGAAGGAAAGAATTCAAAGAACAATTTGTGGCACAAAATGAAGAAATCAGAGAACAATTGCAAGTACAGAAGGAACAGCTTCAAAAGGCATTGAAGGAGCAGCAGAGGAAATTACAACTGAGGATGCAAGGAGAGTTAGATGCGTTCATGGGGGAACTGAACAAAGAACAGGAACAATCGAAGGAGAAAGTATATGATGAGCTAAGGCAGCAGAACTTTGAGGTAAGCAATAATTTGACGGAGTACAGACAGCATGTAGACGACCAGTTGAAGACAGTTATTGAGGGAACTGTGATGGAGTGCAGACAGCATGTAGATAACCAGTTGAAGCATATAGTCAACCACGGAAAGATAATTAATGAGAAAATTGAGACTGTAAAAAAATATTGCACTACAGAGCCTCAGGCTAATGTACAGGGAGCCAATGAAAAGAATGGAGAGTGTATGGTGAATCTTGACGGATCCCAGGCATTTAAAGGTAGCGTTACCGGGATGAATAATCAGAATGCAGAAGTTTTAAGTCCTGAACTTAATTATGATACCCCAGTTTTTAGGCCTCTAACCAGTGAAGTGCATGGCTATTAATAGGGGTACAATTAAAAAGAAACCTCAGGAATCTGATGGCAGAGTATCTTAGGAAGCTTACCACGAGCAGTTTGAGTTTCTCTCTTATCAGAATGGTTGGGATGATAGGCAGAGGGCAATGCAGCTTGCTACTAGCCTCAAAGGTGCCGCAATGGAAGTTCTGGGCCAGACGTCAGTGAAGGAGAGGAACAGTTATCAGTCCCTAGTTGAAGTGCTGGAGTGCAGATATTAGACCATGTATGAGACTGAGGTTTACAAAGCAAGGTTCCTGACCCGTTTACGGGTTCGAGGCGAATCCCTACAACAGCTTACTCATGACCTGGAAAGTACGGCATACAAGGCATACCCCGGAACATCACCTAACCTGTTGGCTATTCTTCTGAGGGACCAGTTCATCGATGCTCTTGAGAGCTCAGAGTTGAAAGTGCAGGTGGAACAGGCACTGGGAAGATGCGTGCAAGAAGCACTAGCCAGGGCTCAAGAATTTGAGTCCTCTATTGGGTCCAGTACGTCCACTTTTCAGGCAGGTTGTAGTGTAGGTTTCAAGACAAGAAAGGCCAAGTGCGTGAAGCGCAAAATTTTGAAGGAAGTTGCTGATACTGTGAAAAGCCAGGACATAGGAGAGAGGACTGCTACAAGTGGAAGAGGAAATGGGAGATCAGAGGAAGTTGGTGCTATTGTGAGAAGCCAGGACATCAGAAAGTGAACCGTAACAAGTGGAAGAGAGAACAGAAGATCAGATGAGGTTGCTGGTTCTGTGAGAAGCTAAGACACAAGAAGGTGGATTGTTACAAATGGAAGAAGAAGCAAGAACGGAACAGCGCAAGGAAACCCATGATTATCACCTTAGAAGGGTGCTAAACACTTGGTGAGATGGGACACTTCAGCAATGATTGTCCACATGAGAAGGATGGCAAGAAGAAGACTGCAGAAGACACGAAGGATGAGGGTAAATTAGTAAAGGTTGGTGACAAGAGGCACCAACCAGCCAGTTTTTCCCAAGAGGTCCCACCACTGGGGAAATGCAAGAGAACCTTAACCGATAACGTGCGAGAAGATGGTAGAACAGACGGCAACAGTGTTGTAGGAATGGGAATTTTAACAAGATATGCCACCATGCTGTTGTGACAGGGCAAGTATCAGCTGAAGAAGACCTAAAGAGAATGCAGATGGAGGATGCAGATTTACAACCAGTGCTAGAGTAGCTGCAGTGGAGTACAGTGCGACTATCTTGGGAAGAGGTTTCCAGATTCATCCCCATGACCAAGAGCTACTGGAGTCAAAGGGACCTTCTTCGTTTGAATCACAGACTACTGGTGCATCAGTGGAAGACACCTGATGGCCTCAACAAGTGTTAGCAACTGATGGTTCTGAAGATAATGTGGTCCGAGATCAGGGATGAGCCCCATACCCAGATCATTAGTGGGCACCTGGGAGTGAAGAAAACTTTAAGTTTGCAGTGACAGAGGTTCTACTAGACTGTCATGTGTCAGGACGTTTAAGAGTGGTGTCGGATCTGTACTGTGTGCAGTCCTAAGAAGGGGACAGAAGAAACGTGGTTGCTCCCCTCTCCAGCTGTACCATGGGTGCACCAATGGAAAGAGTCACGGTGGATATTGCTAGACCGTCTGCAGCTCACTAAATGAGGAAACTGGTATATATGTGTTATCATGGACTATTTCACAAAGTGGCCAGAAGCCTATGCCATCCCCGATCAAGAGGCTGCGACAGTTGTTCAGGTGTTGACCAGATTTTCTTTCCTTTTGGGATCCCACAAGGGCTACATTCAGACCAGGGTAGAAACTCTGAGTCTGCTGTGTTCCATGAGTGCTACAAGTTAACTAGGGATCAAGAAGACCAGGACAAGCCCATTAAGACCACAGTCAGGTGGGATGGTTGAGAAATTCAACTGGACCTTGGGACGAGAACTGGCTAAGTATTGTATAGAGGGACAAACGGAACGGGACCAGAAATTACCTGTGCTGCTGATGGCATATCGGTCTGTATCCCATGAGTCTACCGGCTACACCCCTGCAAAACTGATGTTGGGCCACGAGTTATGCTTAACCATTGACTTGTTAATGGGAGGACCACCTGGTGAGGAGCTGCCTACAGACACTTCCAGCTATGAGATGCATCTTCAGGAAAGGCTAGCTGAGGTACATCATCAAGTGCGAGAATCTCTAAAATTTTCTGGCGAAGTGATGAAGCTCAAATACGATGTCAGGGCAAGTGAGGTGAGCTTCAAGGATGATGACATAGTTTGGTAATACAATCCTCAGTGATAGAAGGGACAGTCACCGAAGCTGCAGAGCCAGTGGGATGGGCCTTACACAGTGTTGGACAGCCTATCAGACATAATGTACCAGATTTGGGGAGGCAGGAAGTCTCGCCCCAAAATGTTCTGTGGCAGTACCATGGGCCAGGACAGTACAGCTGGGACATCTCCAGGGAATACTCCTCACCTGCAGCCGAGGATGTTGAGGGGGACCAAAGAACTGAAGTACAAGATGATGGTGATAGTTTCCCGATGGAAGAAGTAAATCAAGAAGAGGACCAAGACATTCCAGGAGGAGTGGACTATGTGGAAGAGCAGGGATGTCGTTGGAAGTGGCATAGGAGAAGATCTGATAAGTTGAAGGATTATTTTGTGTATAATTAGATATTTCAGTAGGAGTAATGATTATGACTGTAAGTACTGTGTAGTTTTGTCAAGAAGACAAATGACTAAGGACGGGGTAGTGCTGAGAAGAGGGGTTTGCCAGTTGATTGGTGCTGGAGTGTTCCCGACGATTCCCGAATTTTTTTGCTACATGTTAGAGTTGCCATTTAGCCTGCTGTTTTGGATGGAGTTATTTTGTAAGGTGTATACTGATTTTTGTGCTCTGTTTATCTGATGTGAGAGGTGCAAGGCTGAGAGGGAGACCACGAATGGGATGGATGGACAGTGTGAAGAGAGTGTTGGATGCGAGAGGGATGTATGTTGAGCATGGAAGAGTGCCTGTGCATGACAGAAGTAAATGGAGAGAAACTGTGGATGAATAAATGATGACGCAGCCCTGAGGAGATATTCTCGCAGTTGACCCTTGTGCGATGTGGTGCGTTGAGGATCTGTCCCGTCCCCCCTTTGGGGCTAAGATGCGAATGAATGTGTTTGAATGGATGAGTAAATTGGGAGTGTGTCGTCCTGTCTCGGCTACCTCCCTTTCCTTGGGGGAAGCGGCCTGGGTATATAGAATAGATATAGATTTCTCTATAATGTTTTATTTACGTGATTGCTTATTAGATTATGTAATTTTCTCTCAGTTTGTATGCTACATAATTTAGAGTGGTACATAATGTAAGAAAACTCAGGATATTTTGGATGTCTCAGAGTTGGCAACTGTTGCTTTCCCGAGAACCTAGTATATTATTTTAGTATATATGGAGCTTGTACAAGGATGGGGAAGAGACTGAAGCAGTTCACTCTGTTTCATTTCAGTTTGAGTGTAGTTCAGTATCAGTGCAGTGTCAGTCCAGTTAGTGAAGATTGTAGATCTCCGGTACTCGTCAAAACAGTGAAGTGTAGTTGGCAAGCATTAAGGGTAATTGCAGTTAGTGAAGACTGTATAGCTCCGGTACTTGTGAAAACAGTAAAGTGAAGTTGGCAAGCATTAAGTGTAATTATCTGGATAATAAAGACAGTGAATTTAAGAAGCCTGTGTTTATTTACAACGCCTAAGTTGGTCTTGCATGCTGTACACCGAAAAGCTGACCATAATAGAACAAATCACTGGCCAACGTCTTTCTTATATTGAACTACTGTTGTTGGAGCCTGCGGCAGCGTGGGACGAGGACGTTATATATATATATATATATATATATATATATATATATATATATATATATATATATATATATATATATATATATATATATATATATATATATATACAGAGAGAGAGAAATAGATAAATATCTATATAAAAAGATACTGTATACAGATAGATATAGATATAGATATGTGTGTGTGTGTGTGTGTGTGTGTGTGTGTGTGTGTGTGTGTGTGTGTGTGTGTGTGCTTACCTGCCTAATTGTTCTTACCTAACTGTATCTTTACATGAATGAGGGAAGCTCGTACGGTCCCGTGTATTAAATCATTTTTATCATACATATCCTAGAATTTATGAATAGTTTTGGCACAAATTATTTCATTCGGTAGTGCATTTGACTAATCCATTGCCCTATTTGGGAAACTAAATTGCCTTACATCTTTTTCGCCTCTCTTTTATTGTAGTTTTTTGCAGGGTCCTCTTGCTGATGCTTGCCCACAGGTTATATATTCATTTATGTCTGTTTTCCCTTTACCTGAGATGCTTTTATATAGCATAATCAGGTTTCTTCTTTTCCGTCTTTCCTGTAGTGTTCGTAGAGTCAGTTTTCCTAGTCTTTCTTCATGGCTTAGAGCCAGCAAGCTTGGTACCCATCTTGTAGCTCCCCTTTGTACTTTTCCAATCATATCTATGTGTTTTTTTTTAGATGAGTATTCCAGACTACTGATGTATACTCCAGGGTTGGTCTGATGAATGATGTTATTATCTTTCTCAGCATGTCTTCATTTATGTATGTGAATGCTATTCTCATATTAGAAATATTAGAAAACAGTGTATACATTTCTTTCTTTTTTTTTTTTTTGTGTGTGTGTGTGTTCGACTCTGGGCATAGGCTTCACAGCCTGCTATCAAGGCCCAGCAGTCCTCCTACATACCATACACCTCTACATGTCACCACTTCGGCGCTAACACCCACCGTCCATATTGAATACATGCTAGGGCTGTCTCATACAGGACTGGTGTTTTGGTATTAGCGGGGGTATTTTTACGACATATCGGCGGGTCTTCTGGTAGATCAGTAAAGCCTGATTTAATGAAATTCAAATCCTTAAACTGTTCCCTGCCCCAGCCGGGATTCGAACGTGGGTCCGTTAGGACTGCAGGCCACCTCTTGTTCCGTACCTTCTCACTGATGTGGTATTTTTTCACTTTTACCGAACTTAATTACATGACACTTGTCCACATTAAATTCCATTTGCCATCTATGCCTCCATCCTGAAGCTTATTTGTTCCTGTAGTTCTCTGCAAGAATCTATATTAGTGATTTTGCTTTGTATTTTTGCATCATCAGCAAAAATATTTAGATAGCTTCCATTTCTAGTATTACTGTCTATGTCATTTATATATACCAAAAGCATATATGGTGGCAGCACTGAGCCCTGTGGAACTCCGCTAGTCACTTCCCTCCATGATGAGTAATTTCCCCTTAGTACTGTTCTCCTTTCCCTTTTTCTGAGAAAATTCTGCATCCAACAGTACAGGTTGCCTTGAACTCCTCCTTGATGTTACAGTTTTCATAAAAGTCTTTGGTGAGATACTCTGTCAAATGCTTTCTTGAAATCTAAATAGATACTCTCCACTCATCCTTTTCTTTTCTGTAATGTTTCTGTACCTCTATCATTGTAGCTTAATAGATTAGTAACACATGATTTTCCCCCTTCTAAAACCTAACTGCCTTTCTGTTACCATACTGTGTTCTACTAGATTGTTTACCCAAACTTTTCTTATCAGCTTTTCTAGGATCTTACTTATAACACTGGTCAGTGATACTGGTCAGTAATTGAGTCGACTCTGTCTATTCCCTTTCTTGAATAGCGGAACAATGTTTGCTTTCTTCCAAATATCAGGTAGTCTACCTTGTATTAAAGATTCCTTGAATATTAAATATAATGGTCTACTTAACTCTTCTGCACATTCATGTAGCATCCAACCTGAAATTTCGTGTGGACCATATGCTTTTCCTTTGACTAATTTACTTAACTCTTCCTGTACTTCTTGTTCGGATATTTATAGATCTGGTAATATGTGTGGGCATGCATGTTCCATTATCATCCCTTTCAAAATTACTTCCTTCTGTAAAAACTGATTGGGAATTTTTATTTTTTGCTTCACAAATATCTTTCTCTTGTGTATAAATGATCCCCTCGTCCGTAACGGACTGTATTTTATCTTTAACTCTGGTTTTGCTTAGGATGTAGCTGTAAAATAGCTTAGGTTGATCACTACTTTTATTTATAATGTGTTCCTCAAACTGTCTTTGGGCGTCCCTCCTTATCCTTGTATAATAATTTCTTGCCTGTTTATAGTTATTATATGCCCTCTCACTATTGTTTTTTCTGTATCTGTTCCACAGCAAGTCTCTTTTTTCTTTTGATTTTTTACATTCTGTATTAAACCATTTCTTCTTTTTAATCTCTGTTTCTTTGTGCTGAGAGATATAATTTTGGACTTCTATTTCACAAAAATCACAGAATTATCTATATATAACATTTAAATTTTGTCCTCTAAGCTCCTTTTCCCAATCTATTTCTACGAAGTACTTCTTCAGGCCATGGTAGTTTCCCTTTTTGTAGTTTAGACTCTTTTTGGAACTGTTCTTACCTAATTGTTCTTTCCTAATTGTATCTTTACAGGAATGAGTCAAGCTCGTACTGTCCCGTGTCTTAAACCATATTTATCGTACATATCCTTAAATTTGTGAATTGTTTTGCCACACACTATTTCATTCGGCAGTGCATTCCATTGATCAATTGCTCTGTTTGGGAAACTGAATTTCCTTACGTCTTTATCACCTCTCTTCTTATGCAATTTTTTGCAATGTCTTCTTGCTGATGCTTCCCCATATGTTACGTAATCATTTATGTCTATTTTCTCCTTTCCTGATATGCATTTATATGGCATTATCATGTCACCTCTTTTCCTTCTCTCCTGTAGTGTTGGTAGATTCAGTTTATTTAGTCTTTCTTCGTAGCTTAGGTCCCTTAAGCTTGGTATCCATCTTGTAGCGGCCCTTTGAACTTTTTCAATCTTGTCTATGTGCTTTTTGAGATGAGGACTCCAGACTACTGATGCATATTCCAGGGTTGGTCTAATGAATGATGTTATTATCCTTCTTAGCATGTCTTCATTTATGTATGTGAATGCTATTCTCATATTTGCAAGCAGTGTATACATGTTCTGTACCTTCTCACTGATGTGATCAGCCGGAGATAGTCTGTTATTGATAATCACACCTAGGTCTTTCTCTCTTTCTGATGTGTATAGGGTTTTATTTCCTAACTTATAATCCCAATCAGGTCTTTTTCCACTTTTACCAAACTTGATTACATGACACTTGTCCACATTGAATTCCATTTGCCATGTACTACTCCATTCATGAAGTTTATTTAATTCTTCTTGTAGCTCCTTACAAGAGTCTGTGTTAGTAATTCTCCTTTGTATTTTTGCATCATCTGCAAACATATTCAGATAGCTCTCATTTCCAGTGTTACTGTTTATATCATTTATATACACTAAAAACATGATTGGTGCCAGCACTGAACCCTGTGGTACTCCACTAGTCACTTCTTTCCATGATGAGTAGTTTCCTCTTAGTACTGTCCTCATTTCTCTTTTTATGAGAAAGTGTGTGTGTGTGTGTGTGTGTGTGTGTGTGTGTGTGTGTGTGTGCCACAAAATCCAGGTGAAGGATATCGACACGCTTCTGAAGCTATCCACTCAATTATTAACCTCATCTACACATTGCCAAAAGATATTTACTAAATTCCATAAAGTTCAAAATTCACCTAGCCTTACGGAAGGGAATAAGTCCCACGGAAATATATTTTTCATATAATAAAGCTGCCACAAGACGAAATTATTTAAGCTGGGAAGACCCTCTGTTAATAAAGAAGTAAATAAAGGTGATATCTGACCCGTCCACTTATAACGTTTCAACGAAGCTAAATAAAATCGCCTGGAAGTAGGAACAATAAAACTGAAAATAAAGCCCTCTGCCTAAAGGGAATTCCATTAAATTAACGATTTTATTTTTTTCTAATTCAGGAAGATGTGACTTCTATCTGGCCCGGAGTTCCTACTTCGTGTACCAAGTGGCCATCATGGCTAATAAAAACAGTCCTCTCATCCAGGCCGTCAATCAAGTGTATGTAAGCAGATTTTTGTCATACTCTAAGTCCTCGGTATCTGTCTGTCTATTTGTCAGTCTATCCATTTATTTATTCATCTATCTCTTTTACCTATCTATCTGTCTTTTAGCTTTTAACTTCATCAGCTCAATGGCGGACATTTTATCAACCTTCCGACACAGAATAGTATCAATTTCGGCTAAGAGCCTGACACCGTTGTGCTGGATTCAGGCTGTGTGTGTGTGTGTGTGTGTGTGTGTGTGTGTGTGTGTGTGTGTGTGTGTGTGTGTGTGTACTTTAAATTCTTGGGTATTCGATGGATTTGAATGAACCTTCCCAGGTGAGTTCTGTTGGTTACGAGGAAGGTATTCCACCGTACACATTTTGCAACCATGATTTTTAAAAGGTCAGGCCCTTCTCACAAATTAAGAATCCTAAGAAGTAGTGAAAAGAAGGCAGATAATTATGGCTCTTACATTATGGTACATGACGTACAGTGTACTCTTACCCATAATTCTATATTTGGGGAGCGTGATCCCTAATGATTCTTGCGGGTCAACATCAATTCCAAAAGTAAAAACAATCAGATGCAGGGGAAAGTGAGGTACTGGATGTCACGGGGTTTTTTATAATATCACGGTAATTTTGATATATAAATGGTTTAAATATTATTTAAATTGATAATAATATTCAATAATATTGAAGAGCAGAGACAATGATTGTCTTGCTACATCAAGCAACGATTACTTTACGCTGGCTTGTGCACGATTCTCTAAGAACGAGAATTTATAAACTTTCTCAACAGTACACAGCAGAGACTAATTACTCACAATTGCTGAATTACTGTACTGTTAGCCTCTGGAGAAAGTTACATCACCCCTGACAATAAATAACTAATACTAATAATAATATCAGGTTCTTGCTGATGCATTAACTCCTGGCACAACGGATTTTAAGTTAATACAACAAGACTGGTCTAAGTACCAGTTATGAATAGTAAACGTTTATGCAAGCTAGGAGCTGTATAGAAAATAAGCTTAATTATGGAGAAATGAAACAAGATTTTTACTCTACATTAAGCTCAAGAAATAGAACTGTTAAATTTATTGATTACAAAAATAAATTTAACATTACATTTCAAATCAAATCAATGAGACGCACTCGCTCACTCACACAAAAGCTAAATACTTACGCCTAGGGAAAAAACACCTTAACTAAGCTCTTAAAACTACAAAATACACAAAAGAAATACCAGTCGATGAATGCTATGTATCACCGCTAAGGTGGGAGTACTGGGATTAACTGTAGGCTACTAATGGAGCTTGGGGTGCTAGCTGACCTCTCCACTTCTGAGCACAGACCCTTTCTCCGTCACAGCAAACACAAGACTGAATTCAAATAATGTATGGGCAGGAAGCACGAGCCACCGGAAGAAGGCGTGGCTAACGGTTTATGCAAGCAGAGGCGAACGATAAAGAAACAATTGTATCGCTCAGTAGCGCACTTAGTGACGTGCATTAAATCGGTCACTTTTGAAAGTGACGAATGATTTGAAAAGTATACCCCGAAATGGAGAGAGAAACGGTTAACTGAGCGATACACAGTGAGTTTTCCACTAATAGTTCGTGGCTTCTCACAAAAAGGAAATGTCGCGAATTGATTCGTGACATTACGCCCCATGAAAATTAAATCTTTCTTCCTTCAGAAGAAAGATTTCAATATACATACATATAAATCCTAACTCAGTCACACAAGATTCACACTGTGGTGTGTGTGCTATCCTGCTACAGGAGAAAGTCGCAGTCGTCAGTGAGCGAAAAAACCTCGTATTTACGTTAATAGAAGCAAGCTTGAGGGAAAAACTCCGTGATGACGGTGAAAATCCTGTACTCAGGTCAAACTGAGCGAAAATTCGCTACATTTACACTGACAACTAATTGTTGTGTAGCGTGGTGTATGTAATACACGGTGTAGGTGTGACAGTTGTAGTGTAACTGTACCTACGTGTAAAATGACACAGTAAATAATATGGCGACGACGAAGGCAGAGGAGAAGAAGCAGCAGCGTGCGGCAGATGATCAGCTGGTCCGCACAGCAAAACTGCTACACCCATTGCTGAACCTGCAAAACCAATTGAGGTGGAGCATCAAAAGTGTCAATGAGACAAAATTCTTATTAAGTTACAATTACTCTCTCTGCCTAGCAGTCAGTGCTACGACGTACATTCGAGGTCGCCATTAATTATAGCACACGATTATGTTTCGACAAGTTGAGAATCCCTGTGCAAACTCGGGTCTTCCATAGCCTCGAACCGCACACGGGTCCTCAACCTGTGCCTTAACCTACAGTACTTATATTAATATTGGGAAGCTGAGAATCCTTGTGCAAACTTGGGTCTTCCATAGCCTCAAGTCGCCTCTGCAGAGTTCTCACTTCCCCCTTAACCTACAATACAATACTTATATTAGTACCGGGAAGCTGAGAATCCTTCTGCAAACTTGGGTCTTCCATAGCCTCAAGTCGCCTCTGCAGAGTTCTCACTTCCCCCTTAACCTACAATACAATACTTATATTAGTACCGGGAAGCTGAGAATCCTTGTGCAAACTTGGGTCTTCCATAGCCTCAAGTCGCCTCTGCGGAGTTCTCTCTCCCCCTTAACCTACAATACAATACTTATATTAGTACCGGAAAGCTGAGAATCCTTGTGCAAACTTGGGTCTTCCATAGCCTCAAGTCGCCACTGCGGAGTTCTCTCTCGAACTTCCCCCTTAACCTACAGTACTTCTATTAGTACCGGGAAGCTGAGAATCCTTATGCAAACTTGGGTCTTCCATAGCCTCAAGTCGCCACTGCGGAGTTCTCTCTCGAACTTCCCCCTTAACCTACAGTACTTCTATTAGTACCGGGAAGCTGAGAATCCTTGTGCAAACTTGGGTCTTCCATAGCCTCAAGTCGCCTTTACGGAGTTCTCTCTCGAACTTCCCCCTTAACCTACAATACTTATATTAGTATCGGGAGTTGAGAATCCTATGCAAACTTGGGTCTTCCATAGCCTCAAGTCGCCTCTCAACTTTCCCCTTAACCTACGGTACATAATATGTATGTACAGGCCCTGGACATAATGTGTCTTGTGGGGCCAATGGGCGAGACGTCAGGTCTGCACCCACTTCACCACTACCCTGTCTCTCAACTGACTCAGAGATTACAGGTGTAGTTACAAATGGCACAGGAAGGGCATGTCCCTGATTAGTGGTGATACTTTGGCACACACTGCAAGAACGGACAAAACTATCTATGTCCCGTCCCATCCCTGGCCAGAAAAAAGTCAGCTCGGATACGGCCCTGGGTCTTCCTTTTGCCCATGTGACCTCCTGAGACTGAACAATGACCCCATTGTAACACTGCTAGGCGGTACTTGGCGGGAACGACAAACTGCAGTCGAACCTCGCCCTCGGGTGTTCGTGACTCACGGTAGAGCCATCCTTGTTTACGAAGGAACTTGGCTCGACCTCCCCGTGAATACTTAATCACTCGACCCTTTTGTTTATTCCGCACGGCAGCAAGTGTCGGGTCAGAATGTTGTTCTTGTACAACAAGTTGACTGCACATCAGATCTTGCGGCGATTCAATGATCACTGGGGTGACACAATCTGGAGCCTCAGTCATGGCTCGTGTTACCGCAGCAGCCGAAGTCTGAGTGGCGCCATCATTGGAGCAACTATCCTTGGCTCCTTGAATATTGCCTACTATCAAGTCAAATAGAGGCTCTGGCATGACAACTGCAAGTGTCGTACCAGTATAAAATGGAGATGCCACCTGGATACATGCCTCAGGGAACAATCTCACTGATCCATCAATAAGGCTTGCATGGATCTGTCGACCTGTATACTGCTCAGGCCGAACTAGACTCTGCTTGACAGAGCAACCTGAGGAACCATTGTCTCTCAGGACCTTCACAGGAATGTCTCCCACAAACCCTGGCTGAACAAGGAAGGTACTGTCACCTGTGGGAGGGCCTGTGGAGGAAGCAGCTAGCCACTCATGAGGCTGCTGAATTGATGTGGCAAACATTGTGCCTTGAGGGTTATATACTTGAGAAGATGGAACATTGGCCATCTGTGGAGGGGGGTTCACTGTCACTGTGGGACTAGTGAACTGTGGGGAAGTACCCACACTGGTAGGGACGTGACCACCAGGCTGCTGCTGAGGAATGAAGGCTGCATTCGCTTCCTGCCTCTTTTGAGCTGGTGGTGGAAAAGTTTGTCCCGACGGTCGGTTGCGTGGCTGATACTGCTGCTGGTTAGGGTACTTGTTGTACCTCTTCCACTCAGGTTTCTGAGTGTTTTGCCCCTGGTCCTTCCACTGCGGTTTTGGACCTTGGCCATTATTCTGAGAATGACCTTGGTGCTGGGATTCAGTTTGAGACGGCTTCCCAGACTTATCAGGTTTTCTGTTCCAGGTGTTTTGCTGCTTGCGAGTTTGATACCCGTATGCAGTAAAGAATGCGTCAGCCTTCTCTGCCATTTGGCTGGCATCTTTCACCTGGCAGATCTTAAGCTGTGCTATGAGCTCAGCAGGCCACGACCTCTCTAGCTGTGTACGCAGCATAAGGTCAATTATCCCCTCACGCGTGGAAGGAGTTTCATCTTTCTCCATCCACTCATTTAAGTAAGCTGTGAGACGATCAAGGAACTGAACAGCTGTCTCCTTGTCTTGGAGACGAGCTCGCATGAACTGAACTTTGGCGTCGTATACTGTGAGACCATACGCCTTAATGAGTGCAGCTTTCATCATCTCATATGTGAGATTGTCTCCACGAATTCTGTGGAGAATATCGAGGGCAGGGCCCTCAAATAGGCTAAGAAACTGAAGCCGCTTAGCTGCCTCATCCAGTTGATATAAGTCTGCCATGTCCTCAAAACGAGCAATGTACGGCTCGATTCGCTCGCTTTCCTTGTATGAAGGAAGCTTGATGCGTGGGGTCGCCAGGACATGTGCAGGGAGAGCGCTCGTGGAGCTTGAACCAACTGCACCAGATGTGTCTGAACCCAAGGAATCTCGCTTGAGCTTCAGCACTTCAAGTTCATGTTTTTCGCGTGCTTCTCGCTCGGCACGTTCGTGTTCTCGTTCTCTCTCTCGTTCCTCACGCTGTTCTCGCTCGTGTTCCAAGTCGAGTTCGCGTTGTTTCTGCTCGTATTCGCGCTGTTTCTCACGCTGCTCTTGTTCATAAGCACGCTCTCTTTCACGTTCCTCACGCTGTTCTCGCTCGTATTCGCGCTGTTCTCGCTCGCATTCGCGCTGAATCCTACGCTCTTCACGAGCATCATTCTCGCGCTGCTGTTCCTGATTATGCCGTGAGAGTATATACTCTTTAATTTCGGTTGGGTCCGAAAGACCCATTTCTTTGGCTTCCTGTAAAAATACAGTAGTAGCCATTTCGCTAATTTATTAAGCAAACCGAAATTGAGTACTGACTGCTTAGCGACGAATACTGATAAACAAAAGTAAAGAGTACAGACACAAGCTAGTGGTGACCAGTCTTATCCAGTTAACTGGCAAAGAATAAATCAAAAATGTAAATGACTGGGAAGACTCAATAATAAACACAATGGTACGGCGACTTCCCAGAAGCGAATAAAATTGTCTGGCGTTACCAAAAATAAACTAGAGTTAAGTATTCTATTGATTAATAAAGCAAAAACTCACTTGCTAAATTAACAACGGTAACCACCAGTAAACTTGTGCCTATAAACTTTAATAATAAATACCTAAATATGAATGAGTGAGCACTATCTCGTGAATAGCTTTAGAGCTAGGAGTTAATATCCTGGAATGAGGTCGCCAATTGTCACGGGGTTTTTTATAATATCACGGTAATTTTGATATATAAATGGTTTAAATATTATTTAAATTGATAATAATATTCAATAATATTGAAGAGCAGAGACAATGATTGTCTTGCTACATCAAGCAACGATTACTTTACGCTGGCTTGTGCACGATTCTCTAAGAACGAGAATTTATAAACTTTCTCAACAGTACACAGCAGAGACTAATTACTCACAATTGCTGAATTACTGTACTGTTAGCCTCTGGAGAAAGTTACATCACCCCTGACAATAAATAACTAATACTAATAATAATATCAGGTTCTTGCTGATGCATTAACTCCTGGCACAACGGATTTTAAGTTAATACAACAAGACTGGTCTAAGTACCAGTTATGAATAGTAAACGTTTATGCAAGCTAGGAGCTGTATAGAAAATAAGCTTAATTATGGAGAAATGAAACAAGATTTTTACTCTACATTAAGCTCAAGAAATAGAACTGTTAAATTTATTGATTACAAAAATAAATTTAACATTACATTTCAAATCAAATCAATGAGACGCACTCGCTCACTCACACAAAAGCTAAATACTTACGCCTAGGGAAAAACACCTTAACTAAGCTCTTAAAACTACAAAATACACAAAAGAAATACCAGTCGATGAATGCTATGTATCACCGCTAAGGTGGGAGTACTGGGATTAACTGTAGGCTACTAATGGAGCTTGGGGTGCTAGCTGACCTCTCCACTTCTGAGCACATACCCTTTCTCCGTCACAGCAAACACAAGACTGGATTCAAATAATGTATGGGCAGGAAGCACGAGCCACCGGAAGAAGGCGTGGCTAACGGTTTATGCAAGCAGAGGCGAACGATAAAGAAACAATTGTATCGCTCAGTAGCGCACTTAGTGACGTGCATTAAATCGGTCACTTTTGAAAGTGACGAATGATTTGAAAAGTATACCCCGAAATGGAGAGAGAAACGGTTAACTGAGCGATACACAGTGAGTTTTCCACTAATAGTTCGTGGCTTCTCACAAAAAGGAAATGTCGCGAATTGATTCGTGACACTGGATTTCAACGAAGCTTCTTTTGTCAGTTCATCTGGTTGTTCTTCCATTATATACATTTCTCCATCATTTTTTTTTTAAGGGGGTGTGCCCCCATCATCATTTTTTTTTTTTTTTTCCCCCAGAAGTACATACACTCAAGAACATAAGAAGAGAGGATAACGGCAGTAGGCTGGTTGGCCCAGACTAGACAGTTCCTAGAAGAGTAACTGAACTAGCAGAATGAGATAAGGATATCAAAGAAGGCTCTCCCCCGCCCTCCAAACCCTCCAGCCAAAGCCGTAAAGAAAAAGTCTGAAAGGAAACCATGCAGTATAGAAAATTTAGAGTGTACATATTATAGGAAAGTATGAAAGGAGAAAAAGAGAGTATCATAGTGTCACCTGAAAAGGAAAAAGAGTAAATTGTACTGGTTATGAGAATTATTTTATTTTATACCCACTCCTTTTTTGTCATATACTTATCTAGACTACGCTTGAAATTCTCAGTGGATGGGTTAACAGCTACACCACTCGGTAGCATATTCCATTCGTCTACTACTCTATTGCCAAATCAATTTTTACCTATTTCCCTACTAAAACATAATTTGTCTAGTTTAAAACCACTACTTCTAGTTCTATCCTGTATGCTCACTTTAAGTGCCTTGTTAATATTTCCCGTACTTATTCCCTTCATCCAATCAAACACATAAATTCTGTCTTCCCTTACTGTACGCCTTGCTAAAGAGTGCAGATTTAGTCGTTTTAGTCTGTCTTCATATGAAAGGTTCCGAACATCATGTGTCTTTTTTCTTTAATTCTTCTATGTACCTTTTTTTAAAGAATTCATATCCATTCTATAGAACGGACACCAAAATTGCATGGCGTAGCTTAAATACTGCCTTACTAATGCTAGATAAAGTTAAAATATTACTTTAGATGTCCTATTGCTCACGCTTCGTGAAAAAAATAAAATCCGAGGACCCTATTTGATATATTTTTTACATTAATACTCTATTGCCATGGTTTGAGGTCTTTACTCACCATAACTCGTAGATCTGTCTCGCCTTCCGATTTACTAATTTCTGTTATCTAGGTATTTAGTATCTCCGATGGTCTTGCCTACGTTAAGTACTTTAAATTTTTCAATGTTAAATTCCATTTGCCAATTTATAGACAATTTGGACAATCTCCTAGACAAACACTAGTAACGTTTGAGGGGTTTTCGGTAGAACAGACATTCCAAACAAATTTAAAGTTAATTTCTTCGTGATCGCTGTTACCAAGTCGTCCACAAACTTCTCTATTGCTAACGATGTTTTCTTTATTTCATAAAACTAAATCCAGTATATTATTTCCCCCTACTGGCCTCCCTGATATACTGATAAAGGAAATCATCCTGTACTACCTATAGAAATTCCTCCGACTCTGCATCCTCTGTCTGATTTCGCCAATCTGTCCTTGGCAGATTAAGATCCTGTACCATTATTACAAACCTGGACTGTGACGCTTTCCTAATTTCCTCTCAAAGGTATTTACTATCTGCACTACTTAATTTTGGAGATCTGTAAGTAGCTCTTAGACTAGTTTCTTACTGTTGTTACTAATTTCAACCCAAACACTTTCCGTGTCCCTATTGTCTTTAATGCCGCTTTTTTGTAGGAGTTTAACCCGCCCCGTCCTGGAGACATGAATTCACGTCCTCACATGATGTGCACTCATATCCCGGAGACGTAAATTAATGCGGCAACATTGCAAGGTCCCTAATTTGCACAATTTTCAATTTTCGCGAGTGATTTTTGGCACGTATACACGGGACACCTTCCTCTACAAGATGCCAGGCAGGGACAATGCCTTACCCAGCATGACCTCCTCCCCCCCCTGCATGACCTTTTCTCAGCAATTCACCTGTTATCAGTGACCTGGCTAGTAAAGCAATGTCATGCCACAGTATGAAATTCAGGGTCAGAGTGATTCCCCAATCGATGACAATGTGGAGGACAAACATTAGAGGAAGAAACAGTCAGAAATTATGATCAGGTAATGTGGCAAAAAAAGGTCAGGAATGGTGATGAGTGAGTGAAAAAATGCTTATAATGCCTATATTACCATTTGAAAACCAATATTCTCTCGTACTACATATAAATTCGTACCAAATAAATAAATAAATACCGTTTATGAGTGGTGTAGAATAGTTATCCTCCCACAGAACTCGTTTTCTTTGCAGCCAGCCTGATAGAAAACCCTGTAAGGTAAGGAGGTACTCCTACCTGGATCTAGTATTTTAAACATCAGGTGAGCAATTTCTCTATGAATTTTCGATGTTTCTCACCAAAAGCGGATGTTTGAGCCAAAAAAAAAAAAGATCCAAAAATGTCGGGACTGGGGCGTACCACTGCCCAGATAACGCTGGGATAGGGCTGGTTAATGAATCCTTTACATAAATAGCTAACCCACACCTTTTTCTTCCCAGACGGTTTGACACAAAAATATTACAGCCTTTTATCTGAAATTCTGCTAAAAATTCCCGAGTGTCTGTATTCATCCATTTCACTAATAATGCCAATGTCTAATTTCTCTGTATGAAATAAAGCCCTTAGTTCATCCATTTTCTTACGTAAACTCTTGCCGTTTGTGTAGTACACTTTCAGATAATTGCGAGTAGTTATACCTATACTTTGGTATTTACTTTCTTTTTGTTTTTGTTAATAACTGGGA
The DNA here is from genome assembly GCF_032717465.1 of Coenobita brevimanus. Lineage (NCBI taxonomy): Eukaryota > Metazoa > Arthropoda > Malacostraca > Decapoda > Coenobitidae > Coenobita > Coenobita brevimanus. Next base: position 31,605,890 of record NC_136961.1, on the reverse strand, counting down.
AACTCTTTACTAAAATAACAATTTTTTGTACGTCACATCACTTCTCTATCATCGTTTGTAATGTCCTTTATCATCACCTTCTCATTTTGAGGTGCCTGAAATGATGTATCTACACTAACAGTTAAACTGTTTGTCTTATTTTTGCAAGTCTCGATGCATCTTTTTTTGTTTTATGTGAAGAAGAAGGAACCAAAGGCAATGAGCCTGCAAATTTGTTCCTTCCAAGAGAAAAACAAAATACAAGAGAGAGCCGAATTCAATATCCGATCATTTCGAGAAGCCTGGACTCATTTTGTTTGAAAGACTGGAGATCATAGGAAGCAGGAAATACAGACAGAGGGAGACCGTTCCAGAGTTGACCTGTTGCATAAATGAAGGACTGGGAGTAACGGTTAACTCTTGCATTAGAGAGTTGGACAGAAAAGAGATGAGAGTTTGCTGCTAGACGGGTGCTATGCACCAGTCGTAGAAGTGGAGGAATGCATGCAGACAGTTTAGACGAGCACTGACCATTGAAGTAGCAATAGAAAAGAGATAAAGATGCAACAGTGCGGCGAAGAGACAGAGGTTGATGGAAGTCAGTAATAGGAGGAGAGTTAATGAGACGAAAAGCCTTTGACTCCACCCTATTGAGAAGAGCTGTATGTGGGGAGCCTCCCCACACATGAGAGTTGTACCCCACACAGGGGCGGATAAAACCCCTGTATAGAGTCAACAATTGTGCATCTAACCAAACCTGATGATAATGATTTCAGAGTGAAGTAGTTACAACTTCCCGTACTTCTTTCAACCACCAAAAAAAAAAAATTATATATATATATATATATCAATTATTCTAGCTAAAACAGTAACTCCCTGCATACTGAGTCCAATCCCAACTTTACATGGCACTCCACTCATAAAACCAGTTCCAGCTGTCTATGAAAGGTATTGCATTAACTTTGCAATACCTTTCAAAGTGGCAATTAAAACCTATTGTCCTGCTCAACCATTCCGTTCCAACCCCCTTCCTAGGAAAAACACCAAGTGCTACAGGCAGGGGCAGACTGGCCATCTGTAGCACCGGCAGAATTCCCGGTGGGCTGGTTAAACATTGGGCCGATGGGCTATTAAAAAAAAAAAAAAAAAAAAGTTCCCGCAATTTACCAGCTACTTAAGACCTAGGCTTCCATCGTCCCCCGCTCCCCTGACAATTCGCCATCTCCATGACTCCATCATGGTCTGTAGGCTGCGTGTGCTGGTTAGATGTAACTACATCCACATTTTAAACAAGAGTAAAAAAAAATAATTTCCTCAAAGGTAGTCTAAGTACTCACGTATGCTTTTATGCCAGTTTAATTTCGTTTAATTCAGCTGTTCAAATTATGCCTCAGGCAGTTATTTGAACTGCTAAACTGGAGTGAAACAAAATTAAGAAAACTGGCATGTGCCTAATTTAATAGAGTATATATATATATATATATATATATATATATATATATATATATATATATATATATATATATATATATATATATATATATATATATATATATATATATATATATATATATATATATATATAGGAAGACAGACTGGGTGACGAAAACCTGCTGGATTTGTGTGTCTCAGTGTCTGTGTGACTTGAACTGACCGTGCTGACTGCTGACCTTGGAAAGTCAATCCAGTAATAAACGCAAAGTTGGCGTTGAAAAATTAAGAGACAAGAAAATAAGGTCTCTTAAGGCCGATGCAGCCAAATGTCGAAAATTAACGGGCATGTTCGGTAGCAGCAGTGCAGCCAGTGCTGCTACTAGTAATGCCTGTAACGTACATACCAATGGTGATGACAGTGACAAAGTGCAAAGTACTGCCCGTGCCAAGGCCGAGGATGAGGTCACAGAGGTGGTAAGCGTAGGAGAAAATATTACTGGAGCAGTTGCTGCAGAAACCCTCAGAGGTCGAAGCATAGAAGAGGCTACAGCTGAATGTGAGCCTAGTACAAGCAAAGTTTTTGCATGGGGATTGAGGCCTGCCGTTGATGGGTTAGCTAACAGTGGTAGGCTAAAGGCTAGCATTGCTTGTTTGTTAACTAAACTCGTAGACTACGAAACAGCCACAGCGTGCCAGGTACTGGTATGTGCATTATAAAAATAAAGGACATTCACCAAATGACAGATTACGGTATCAATATTACATCTCATATTTGTGATCCTATGATTAAAAATATGTATTATGAATAATATAATAAGTAACATATAACAAACTACATATAACTGGTAATAATAGAAACTGAGATTAAAAGCTATATATAACATTAACTAAATGTGCGATAACTAGTAACTAGTTACCCAGTTCACTAGGTCAACATAAATGTAAATTAATAACTAACGAATACCTTGAGATTCATATAGAAACTTCGTTTAGTTTGGCTTTTCTTTCAGTACAATGCCCTTTTCGCTGTTGTCATTGAATATTACTGATATATAATCATTTATTGAGCATTGACAATATTTCTTGGTGACACTGAAGTGCTTTAAACTAAAAATGGTACAAAAATGTGTAAAAATATGAAGACACTTGTAAGCTCCACGGTCGAGTTTCTAGCCTAGCAAGTTTGCGTTGGTCGTTACACGTTACGGTAGTCACGTGGCAAAATATGAATTGAAAGAAAACGACGCAAAAGTAAGGGTAAACGTAAATATATATTGGAAATGTCCCCCCTCCTTTCTTTTAACCTATTTTCTGTTCTTATTTGACTCAAACCCTACTGCATTATGTGTGTGTATGGGAGGAGGTCCCCTAAAGTTTGGGGGACAATAGGCACGTGCCTTATGTGTCCAATGGAAAATCCGCTACTTCACTGGATACGGTATGGGAGGGGGTCCCCTAAAGCTTGGGGGGACAATAGACACATGCCTTATGTGTCCAGTGGAAAATCCGCTACTTCACTGGATACGGTTTAGCAAAAGGAATTGTTCACTGATTTTTGTGGGTCACATTGTTGGTCACAGTACCTCCTGGGTCACAGAAACTCACAGCACCTGCCACCTGTTCACAGTAGGCTGCTGGGTCACAGAGTTGGGGAGTGCTGGGCTAGCCAAGCTCTTTCTGTAACAGTGTGGGATAGCCTATACTAGTACACCATGTACTGAAGTGGACTGTCTTATCTTTACAATTAAGGCAGAAAATTACCATGTTAACTAGACGAGGAAACTTTGTTTGCAGCAAACATTTTACTTTCGGGATTATAATTATCCTATCAGCATAGGCTACTAATAATTATCGCATCAGCATAGGCTACTAACACTGAAAAATGTTGAATACTGGTTATATAGTGTTAAAACTTTGAATATAATATTTAATGATTATTCTTTCATTCATAAATAGATTGACAGTAGGCCCAATTCTTGATAACAGTCATTAATAAGACTAATCACTCATTCATGTGTTATAGGTTTACGATGTCAATAGGCCCAGATCAACTGCAGTAGAGGAACTAGTCGAGGAAAACAATGATGCCACCTAAGCCTTTGATTGCTTTAACTGACCCAGGTTAGATGACCTATTGTTTTTTTAGTTTCCACCCACAACAGAAGAAAGTTTTCTTTTGCAAAGATGGCATCAAAAGAAAGTGGCTTACAGACAGTGTGGGCAGGCACACATTTTACTACTCAGTTTGCAGGGCATTCGGGAAGGCCATTGACAGCAGTATTTTCATCACTGGAATGAAAGATTGGAAACATGTTCATCAGCGTGTAGAGGAGCACGAAAAGAGCAATGCACACAGAAACTGTACTGAAGCATATTTTCTAAAGGCATCCAAAGCAGACATAGAGTTTGATGAGTCGTAGTCAGATGTCAGCCCACAGAGAGCAGGTGCGTAAGAGGCACCAGGTGCTGAAGCATGCAGTAGATGTAAAGTCATTGGCAATAGGGGGCTTAGCTACAGGGGAATGCATTCAGAGGCAGCGTATGCTTTAGATGACACAGGTGTTGATCATGGTAACTTTTTGGAGCTTATAACTCTGGTTGGAAAATATGATGTGTGCTTGAACGAACATCTGACTGACTGTATAGAAGAAAGCAAGAAACTCTGTCACTCTGGGGCAAGAGACAGAGGTTCTCTTAACACTCTTCTCTCCAAAAATATTGTCAATGCAGTTGTCACGAGTCAGCACGATTTTATATATAAATAAGCTCGTGACATTAAACTTTTGTGGGAAACAGCGAATTGTAATGGAATCCCAGTATTTATCACTCAGTCAACCGCCATGTATTCACCCGATCGGGAGTGTTTTCAGAACAGTTTTTCACTGTGTCATAAGTGATCATCTGTGCGCGACTTTAGCACCTCGGCCAAGATTTGAGCACCGTGGAAGCAGGTTAGCAACATGTGTGTGGTAGCGTCCTTCCTCAGCCAACGCCCAATTCCCGCTGCCGCCGTTGTCCAGTTCCTGAATTCCCACCTAGCGTGATTTGGCGAGAGGCTCAGTGTGTGCAGCGTCCTTCCTCAGCAACGACGCCCAGTCATCCGCTTAGTCCACTTTTCTTACCAGTATTTTCTTTTCGTGTAACCTAGGTTTAAGAGTTTAGCTTTTGAGTGAGCGAGTAAGTGCAATCTCCTTATTTTGAATTCATTTTGAAACATGTAACATAAATTTATTTCATTGTAATCAATAAATTTAACAGTTCTTTTTCTTGAGCTTAATGTAATGTAAACTCGTGTTTTATTTTCCATATTAAGCTTATTCTAGTTGCAGCTCCTAGTTTGCATAAACGTTTTGGATTATTAATATCTGGTACTTAGGCCAGTCCTTTTGTATTAGCTTAAAATCCGTTGTGCAACCACGAGTTAATTGCACCAGCAAGAGCCTGTTTATCATTAATAGCATTAGATATTGATTGTCAGGGGTGGAGTCACTTTCTCCAGAGGCCAACAGTACTAATAAACAGCACGTGTGAGTGATTAGTCTCTGCCGTGTACTGTTGAGAAAGTTTATAAATTCTCGTCCTTAGAGAATCGGCGAAGTAAGCCGGTATAAAGTAATCATTGCTTGATTTTCACAAGTCAATTCTTTGTCCTGTTCTCAAGTATCAGAGAATATTATTCTTTAATATATCTTAATCATAAAAACCCCGTGCCCTGTGACAGCAGTCATTAATACAAGACATCACATTATCCAGGACTCCATCTCTAGTGACGTTAAGGAAGCTGGAGTGTTCTCAGTCCAGATTAACACAACCCAGGACATAACTTCTCAGGACAAGTGTACAGTCATTATCAGATACGTCACAAATGTTATACATGAGAGACTTGTTGCAGTTATGAAATGTGAGGCATCCACTGGCGAATATTATGTGTAGCTGCTGACTGAAGTCATTCAGAAACTCAATCTGGACATGAGCAGATGCATTGGCAATGGTACAGATGGGGCTTCTAACATGCAGGGCAATACGGTGGTTTCTTTGCCTTACTTTCAACATACTTTCCCAACCAAGTCCACATATGGTGTTATGTGCATGTTCCAAATTTAGTGTCAGCTGACACAACAGGAATAGTTTTGGCAAGTGCCTCACTGTTCTCTTTACTGAATGACATCGCTGTGTTCATCCAGGGGTCCTACCAAAGGATGAATGTATGGGAAAGCCAAAGCCAAAGCACTCACCACCAGTGCCTCCCTCCACTTGGAGAAACCCACTGGTGGGCAAAGGATGCTGCACTGAAGAAGGTCTTTGGATTCTTTGGTAACCCACACAAAGCTCTGTACATTGATGTACTATGTACACTAGCAGTAATACAAGGCCAGGCAAACATCAAGACCACTGCATGCGTTAAGGCCAGAGCACTGACTGAAGCACTACTCAAATACGAGACCATACTTACAGCTCAAATTTTTTTTCCATATTTGAGCAACAACTCCTCTCTCCAAATACTTGCAAACAGATGGCATGGGCATTCTCTCTGCATACAGAATGGTTATCGGAACACAGGAGAGTCTCAAAGGAATGAAAAGAGACTTTGACACCATCAAAAAAGCTGCAGACACAATTGTTCAGTGGGCGAATGACAAACTGCAGGCACAGGAAGAGGAGACAGAGCTGAACCTTGAGGTTGAGGCCAGCTTGCCACGGAAAAAGCCAAGAAAAAAGAAAATCTTGCCTGGTGAGATGGCTCATGATGAGACATTCACAGATGCAAAGAGGGCCTATAAAGTTGAAGTCTACTATCAAATCATGGACACTGTCACTGAGAGCCTCCATCGTCGTTTCCTCATCCATAGGACGCTTTATGCTGACTTAGCCCTTCTGGACCCCAGAAACTTACCTCAAGTTAGGGCCAGTGGGCTACCACAGTCAGCTTTTGAAGAGGTCAGCAAATGCTTGGTGAAATTCAACAGCAGAGCAACAGTTGAAAACGTGCAGTGTGAGCTGAAGAGTCTGGCTTCACAGTGGGAGAGGCTGAAAACCCCTGCACTTGAGGAATACAGCATCAGATTAGTAAAAGAAACACAAAAGGGTGGATCCGATGGAGTGAGAATGATGCACAAAAGGATTCCTTTCTGCAAAGACTGTGCAATATGTTATCAGATACTCTGGAGGTACAACTTGTTGACAGATGCTTACCATATCATAGGCCCAGGATACAAGTTCTTGCACACCCTGTCAGTCACGCAGGTAACTTGTGAGAGGAGTTTCTCAGCCATGAAATACATCAAAAGTCGACTCAGAGGCACTCTCTCCAAGGAGCACCTAGAGACATATATGCTAATGGTAACTAAGAAAGACATCCTAATGGCCTTTGATACAGATTTGGTAAGAGACAGAATTGCAGAGGAGTGTGCTGCCGAGAAAACTGCTGACATACTGTATTAGAGTAAGACACTCCTTTTTCGGTGTTAGAATAAGGCTTTCTACTTTCCATGAGTAAAATACAATAATGTCCCTTTTTTTTATTTTCTGTTGAACTATGTTGTCTGTAGGAGCACTGTCTACTAGGCTACTTTGACAGTATATATGTGTGTATTAATGACACCATCTAGTCATCTACTGCTTTGATTCGGTGTGTGTGTGTGTGTGTGTGTGTGTGTGTGTGTGTGTGTGTGTGTGTGTTCTTACCTAATTGTTCTTACCTAATTCTATCTTTATAGGAATGAGTCAAGCATGTACTGTCCCATGTCTTAAACCATATTTATCGTACATATCTTTAAATTTGTGAATTGTTTTAGCACACACTATTTCATTCAGTAGTGGATTCCACTGATCAATTGGTCTATTTGGGAAACTAAATTTCCATACGTCTTTATCACCTCTCTTTTTATGCAGTTTTTTGCAGTGTCTTCTTGCTGATGCATCCCCATAGGATATGTAATCATTTATGTATATTTTCTCCTTCCCTGATATGCATTTATATAGCATAATCATGTCATCTCTTTTCCTTCTCTCCTGTAGTGTTGGTAGATTCAGGTTTTTTAGTCTTTCTTCGTAGCTTAGATCCCTCAAGCTTGGTACCCATCTTGTAGCGGCCCTTTGAACTTTTTCAATCTTGTCTACGTGTTTTTTGAGATGAGGACTCCCGACTACTGATGCATAGCCTACTCCCGGGTTCGTCTGATGAATGATGTTATTATCTTTCTTAGCATGTCTTCATTTATGTATGTGAATGCTGTTCTCATATTTGCAAGCAGTGTATACATGTTCCGTACCTTCTCACTGATGTGGTCAGCCGGAGATAGTCTGTTATTGATAATCACACCTAGGTCCTTCTCTCTTTCTGATGTGTGTAGGGTTTTATTTCCTATTTTATAATCCCACTGAGGTCTTTTTCCACTTTTACCAAACTTGATTACATGAAACTTGTCCACATTGAATTCCATTTGCCATGTATTACTCCATTCATGAAGTTTATTTAATTCTTCTTGTAGCTCTTTACAAGAGTCTGTGTTGGTAATTCTCCTTTGTATTTTTGCATCATCTGCAAACAAATTTTGATAGCTTTCATTTCCAGTGTTACTGTCTTTATCATTTATATACACTAAAAACATGATTGGTGCCAACACTGAGCCCTGTGGTCGCTTCTCTCCATAATGAGTAATTTCCCCTTAGTACTGTTCTCATTTCTCTTTTTATGAGAAAACCTTGCATCCAACAATACAGTTTGCCTCGGATTCCTTTTTGATGGTATATTTTCCATAAAAGTCTTTGGTGTGGTACTCTGTCAAATGTTTTCTTGAAATCTAAATAGATACTGTCCACCCATCCTTCTCTTTTCTGTAATGTGTCTGTTACTCTGTCATAGTAACTCAACAGATTAGTAACACATGATTTTCCTTTTCTGAAACCAAACTGTCTTTCTGTTATCATATTGTGTTCTTGTAGATGATTTACCCAAGCTTTTCTTAAAATTTTTTCTAATACCTTGCTTACAACACTTGTTAGTGATACTGGTCGGTAGTTGAGTGGATTTTGTCTATTCCCTTTCATGAATAAGGGAATAATGTTTGTTTTCTTCCAAATATCAGGCAGTTTACCTTGTCTCAAGGATTTCTTGAAATTTTAAGATAATGGTTTATTTAACTCCATTGCATATTCATGTAGCACCCAATAGGAAATTTCATCAGGACCATTTGCTTTTCCTTTGTCTAATTTACTTAACTCCTCCTGTATTACTTTTTCTGATATTTGTATGTTTGGTAGTATGTGTGGGCATGAATGTTCCACATAATTCCTCTAATTTTTTTTTTTTTTTTTTCGTCTCTAAAAAATGATTGGAAATTCTTATTTAGTGCTTCACAAATTTCCTTCTCCTGTATATAGCTGAGTCCCTCATCCGTAATGGATTGAATTTTATCTTTTAATTTGGTTTTGCTTCTAATATAGCTGTAAAATAGCTTAGGTTGGTCACTACTTTTATTTATGATATCCTCCTCAAACTGTTTTTGGGTTTCCCTCCTTATTGTATAATCGTTTCTTGCCTGTTTATAGTTGTTATATGCCCTTTCACTATTGTGTCTTCTGTATCTGTTCTACAACAAATCTCTTTTTCTTTTTTATTTTTTACATTCTGTATTGAACCATTTCTTTATTTTCTTTTCTGCTTCTTTGTGATGTGGGATGTACTTCTGGACCCCTAATTCATAAAGTTCACAGAATTTTTTAAATTGGTGATAGCCAATACCCTCTTCAGGCATAAAATGATCCACAGGTATACATGGCGAGTGATGAGAAGGGTGGGTGGCGAACTAAATGAAAGGAAGACAATGATTGATTACAGTATGTGTGTGTGGATGAAAGGATGCGAAGATGTGTAATGGATGCAGGAGCTTATAGAGGTTGGGGGAGTGGACTTTCTGACCACTACTTGGTGGTGGCCAGAATTGGGATTCAAGTAAGATGGAGGAATAGAAGAAGGGAAGGACGAGAGGAAGGAGTAGTTGCAAGGAGAGTGGAAAGGTTACAAGAGGATGAGAAAAAGGCGGAGTATAAGAGAGAAGTGGAGGAACGATTGGGCAAATATGAATTGGAGCAGATGGGAGACGTGGAAGGTGTGTGTAGGATATTTACAGAAGAAATATCTGCAGCATGTGATGTGGTGTGTTGAAGGAAGAGACGACGGAGGGGGGGTGCAAGGAACACCGTGGTGGACTGAAGAGGTGAAACAGGCTGTGGCACAAAAGAAGAAAACATACAATGAATGGATGAGAAATAGGGGCGTGGAAGAACTTGAGAGGCGGAAGAGAGAGTTATATATAGAAAGAAAGAGAGAGGTGAAAAGATTAGTAAGAGAGAGTAAGAAGAGAGTGGATGAGGAATTTGGAAGAAATTTGAGTGTAAAGTGGAGGGACTGTAAGAAAATTTTCTGGAAAGAGGTGAAAAGAGTAAGACAGGATGGAAGTGAAGTTAGCAGGGGAGTGAAAGATAAAAATGGTAGATTACTAGTGGAGAAGGGTGAAAAAGTGAGCAGATGGAGGGAACACTTAAAGGAATTGTTGAACATAAAGGATGGAAGTAATGCGAGTATAAGTGGCTGGGGAATGGCTGGGAGAAGGAGGGAGGTGAGAAGACAGGAAGAAATCAGTAGAACAGAAGTTGTGGAAGCAATGAAGAAAGTTAAATCTGGGAAAGCCCCAGGAATTGATGGAGTGTGTGGTGAAATGCTGAAGCATGGGGGAGAGATAGTAGTAGAATGGATGTCGAAGATGTGCAGATTGGCCTGGGAGGAAGGTAGAGTCCCGGAGGATTGGAAGTCAGGTATAATTATTCCCTTGTACGAAGGAAAAGGGGAAAAAGAAGTGTGTGGTAATCATAGGGGCATTTGTCTTCTTAGTATAATGGGAAAAGTGTATGGTAGGATACTTATTGACAGAGTTAGAGAAAAAACAGAGAAATTAGTTGGAGAAGAACTGGGAGGCTTTAGGAAGGGAAGAGGTTGTGTAGATCAGCTATTCATTCTTAGATCTTTAGTGGAAAAGTTTCTAGAGAAGGGAAAGAAGTTGTATGCGGCTTTCATGGATTTGGAGAAAGCATATGACGGGTGGATAGACAAGGATTGTGGAAAGTGTTAAGAATATATGTAGTAGATGGGAAGTTGTTGAATGCTGTGAAGAGTATGTACGATGGTGCGAAGGCTGCAGTGCGTGTGGATGGTGAACTAAGTGAATTTTTCTCTTTGAAAGTTGGGTTGAAACAGGGATGTGTCATGTCTCCATAGTTGTTCAGTCTGTACATGGATGGGGTAATAAAAGAGGTACAAGGTAGGGTAGTGGATGTTGGAGCGGCCCTGGTGAGAGAGGATAGTGTTTGGAAACTCCTTGTACCGTTGTTTGCAGATGATACTGTGTTGTAGAGTGAAGACGAAGAGGAGCTGCAAGGCTTGGTGGATGAGTCTGGGAGAGTGTGTAAGAAACGGAATCTAAAAGTGAATGTAGGGAAGAGTAAAGTGATGGTCTTTGAGAGAGGTGAAGTTGTCAGAACTACATATTATATAGATGGATAGATGAAGAGATAGATAGAAGCAGGGAGTCAGATGATGAGAAGGTGTTGTGTCTGCGAGAATCAAGCAATGCTAAACATGCTTACACTGAGGAAAGCTGACGACAGCAGCCAGTAAGGAGATGATGCAGTTAGCTGTCAGCAGTCCTCTCGTAAACAAAGACCTAGTCCATCCACGAGGAACACACGTGACACACCCCTGCTACACCAGAATTTAGGAAAGAGAGCTCAGACGGAGATTAGCCACCGAACAGGCGAGAGAGAAGGAGACAAGCGACCCTAGAGACAGGTCACGGAAGAAGGGCTTAGCGATTTGAGAGAGAGAGACAGATAGCGAGACAGGGAGATAGCTACCCGGGACTTATATTCGTTCCGTGTGAAGACTTGTTAATATTTCTAAGACAAATAAAAATAGTCCCATACTATTCTTTACCTCTCCTGTCACTACATGACATTTGGTGGGGAAGCTACTACAAGATATAAAAGCCGCTCGACCACAAGTCTAAAATATACTTCTCTACAAGTAACTACAAAGTCTTTATGACACGGGGAGAGTTTCGAAGGCTAGTACAAGAATAGTCCTTTATGACATTTGGTAGCAGCGAACGTATACGAACCTCGTCTACGAATCAACATTAAATTCCTACAAAGTATCAAGATTGAAAACAAGAATATCTCTCTTAACCAACAACATAACCAGCTCCTGACGCTTCTCTCCATCAAGCCCCCTCCGTCTCCCAGATCATCATGCTGATGCAGAGGTCAAGAGATCACACGACGCCTTGCAAGTAGTTTAACAAAATATTGATACAATATTGCAATTTCTACGACGAATCAGCGAACTACAACCATCTTCAATCAACTACAATTAACAACTCTACGTCGTCTGTATAATCTTCTACACGCACCTACAAGAAACGGCAGTCTTCATCCTACAACGAGTAAATCACAAGAAAAAAGGACCAAGAATACATCAAGAAAGAAAGAAAACAAACAAACAAACAAACAAACGAAGAGTGAGAGACGACTCACAACTCATAACCACCAGACCTCACCCTCCTCTTTCTGCTACATCCACCCAACCCCCACCGCTTACGCAGGTGTGAAGAGGTCAATGCACGCAGCAAAACACCAAGTCCATATTCACAACTCGTCTTACTCACCCGTCTTCACTCAAGTTACTCATCGCTACTCATTCACTCACCACAGCTACCAGTGTGGGAAGCCGACGTCACCATGTGCTGAGACGACATCACGCCAATCAACCCGCGAAGGACAACGCTATCACCACGTGCAACACCACTCACACCATTCTCACCACGGTAAAAATTAGTGAGTTACATAGTTACTTCATTTATACAATACACAGTGATAGACAATAAGCTTCTGCACAAACATATAAAACGTGCTGTATAGTTACAGTTTAAATACACATACTTACTTCAGTTATCTGCATAACTCAATCACTAAATAATCACCAACAATAATTATTCTACACGGTATATATTCATTCATCTATTATAACATTTATTTACTACCAACGAGTGTTACCATTTATACCTACATAAAATACGTGTTTCATATATACAACTATACATATTATATCTACAAAGTAATAAAGAAAATATACAATCACAGTTACTCAGTGAGCAATTAAAGGAACTGCATTAAACATTTATTAATTAAAGCTACCTAGTGGAAACAGATAAATTAACTTACGAAAAAAAAAAAAAAAAAAAAGGCCAACACAAATGACGTTAGCAAGAGTGAACATCTTCAACACAATCGTGAAGACAATGATTTCCACACAGTGCTGACACACATATTACCCACGATAGGAACAGGTGAACAACGAGTCAGTGTGTATAGTTAATACTGTATATAGTGTATATATATATATATTTTTTATATAAAATAACAAAATATGGGACTATATAATATCATATTATAGTATCTGTGCAATATAAACTAAACTTTAAAAAAGTATCTCAAGGAAATTAGTCAGCAATTATGTAACCATGAACAACATGGAAAAAGCGTACACAAGCGAAGAAAAACAAACTATAGAAAATCAATACATACAAAAGAAAAAAAAAAAAAGAAAGAAAGAAAGAAAGAAAAGTAAAACAGAAAAAAGAGAAATAGAGTAAGATCACATAACAAACACATGAAAATAAGTGTAAGTGTTACTACATATGCCAAAATACCACATAAACTACAAACAAAAAAGCAAATTGTGTCTCCACAAACAAGTGGCATGACACATCATCACTATCATCGACCGCAGCATATGTTAGGACTGCAGTTATTACAATTATGTTACACTTATTACAATTATGTGACTACAAACAATACTACAAACAATATGTACCATTTCTGTGACAGTTGCATTAACAAGATGTAACTTTTATGTAACTTTAACTACAATTATAAGGCCAAGACACTTATGTAAGAGTTGCATTAACAAAATGTAACTACAATTATAAGGCCAACACAATTATGCATTAACACAATATAAGTCATACAATTATAGCACAATTCTGTATTACCAGTATCATCATACAAGTTAGGTGAAATATTAGACATTACTAAAGTGATAACTCAAATATGTAATGTATAACTTAGCAGTAATACCATTGCACAATTATATGCGTACGTCTGTTGTACATGCACGTCTTACAAAGTGTTATACAACAACCATTGCATTTATTCAAATATGTATACAACTTATTTAAAATGTAATATTACTGAATAATCACTATTTACTATGAATAATATATGTATACAATATTCATACAATTATGTTACTTTACAATATTATGTATTTCACTTAATTAGCTTATAAGTTCATTATAATGTGTATGAAGTATGTATTAATATATTATAACTATTAAATGTCGATGGTACGCCATTTTCGCGCGACCGAGCAAATGTCAGAACTACATATTATATAGATGGATAGATGAATAGATAGATAGAAGCAGGGAGTCAGATGATGAGAAGGTGTTGTGTCTGCAAGAATCGAGCAATGCTAAACATGCTTACACTGAGGAAAGCTGATGACAGCGGCCAGTAAGGAGATGATGCAGTTAGCTGTCAGCAGTCCTCTCGTAAACAAAGACCTAGTCCATCCACGAGGAACACACGTGACACACCCCTGCTACACCAGAATTTAGGAAAGAGAGCTCAGACGGAGATTAGCCACCGAACAGGCGAGAGAGAAGGAGACAAGCGACCCTAGAGACAGGTCACGGAAGAAGGGCTTAGCGATTTGAGAGAGAGAGACAGATAGCGAGACAGGGAGGTAGCTACCCGGGACTTATATTCGTTCCGTGTGAAGACTTGTTAATATTTCCAAGACAAATAAAAATAGTCCCATACTATTCTTTACCTCTCCTGTCACTACATGACATTTGGTGGGGAAGCTACTAAAGATATAAAAGCCGCTCGACCACAAGTCTAAAATATACTTCTCTACAAATAACTACAAAGTCTTTATGACACGGGGAGAGTTTCGAAGGCTAGTACAAGAATAGTCCTTTATGACAAAGTCAGTGAATGTACAGCGAGGTTGGATGGTGAGGAATTGGAAAATGTGAGTACGTTTAAGTACTTGGGTAGTGTGATGAGTAAGGATGGAGGTTTGGAGGGTGAAGTGCTTGAAAGGGTACAGCAGGGAAGAATGGTTGCTGGTTCTTTGAAAGCAGTGATAAGAGACAGGGAAGTGAGCATGGAAGTGAAAAAGTTACTACATGACAGTATTGTGATACCAACTCTAACGTATGGAAGTGAAGCTTGGACGTTGTTGGAAGGACACAAGTCAAGAGTGAGAGCAGTGGAAATGAGTTATTTAAGAGGAGCCTGTGGAGTCACATGGAGAGACAGGCTGACGAATGAGGATATAAAGGAGCGTTGTGGTGTGGATGTGGATGTGATAGGAAGCGTTATAAGGAACACACTGAGGTGGTTTGGCCATGTGGAGAGGATGGAGGGTGAAAGACTGACGAAGAGAGTGTAAGTGAGTGAGGTGGAGGGGGGAAGAGGGAGGGGGAGGCCGAGGATGAGATGAAGGGATGGGGTGGAGAGGTATACGAGAGAGGGGAGTGAGTTGGGAGCAGGGCAGTGAGATGGCGGGGGACAGGGCGACTTGGAGGCGATTTGTTTGTGGCCACCCCAAACGGGATTGAGGTGTCTGGTAATAGATAGATAGATTTAAATCTTGTCCTCTAAGCTCCTTTTCCCAATCAGGCTCTAAGATGTACTTCTTTAGGTCATGATAGTTTCCCTTTTTATAGTTTAGGCTCTTTTTGTAACTTTCATTGCTGTTAACTATGTCATATGCTATCCTGAAGTTGCACTTTAGTACTGCATGGTCGCTTTTGCCGTATGGAGGGTAATATATTAATTTATCAATATAATTTTCTTGCATAGTAAATATAAGATCTAGCATTGAGGGCACATCGAGACCTCTTTTTCTGGTGCTTTCCCTTATATGTTGCGTTAGGAAAACTGCACGAGATCCAGGAGCTTTTGGTCTCAACAGCTATCTTGGCTTATTATATCTAGAGTATTCCATTTTATATTTGTATTAAAATCTCCACTTAGTATAATTCTTTCCGATTTCTCTTCCATTTTCTGTAGTAATGCTCTTAACCCGCGCCATCCCGAGGACGTACTTCCACGTCCTCACGTTTTGTCACAGCCAGTCCCGAGGACGTACTTCAACGTCCTGCAATTGCAAGGTTCATAATTTCCACAATTTTCAAAATTCGCGGGAGATTTTCGTTTCGCCCAGGTACCCAAGCCTCCCCTACCTGCCGCCAGGCGGGCAGCATCCTAGACCCCGCATGACCCGCGCTCGCCCTTGTCTCGGTCACTCACCTGCCAGCAGTGACCCAGGTCAGACATGGCGCGGAAAGGTCTCTCAGATGAGCAAATTGCATCCGTCCTGGAAGCCTTCACTGGAGACAGTGATTCTCCACTCGATGATGATGTGGTGGATCGCGATTACGTCCAGCCAGAGGAAGAAATAAGTAGCAGTGATGAGGAGGTCCCTTCGCCCCGAAAAACGCGGTATGTGACATACCGTAAGGCAAGGGAAGGCCAGCCTGCTCCCCAACCACGTGCACAGCTATCTCTCCATCACGATTCTGATCAGGACGAGGATGAGGACGATGAGGATGACGGAGGCCTAGGATGTGATATCGCCGAGTGGTTGGGAAAGGAGAAAATATCACCACGTGGATCAGAAGGTGGGGCGAGACGACACCTAAGGTATGGTTCAAGTACTTTGTCTGGGGAAGTAGCAAGTGGTGTGGTGGGATTGCTGGGAGAAAGGGAAAGTGTTGTGGCGGCAGCGCGGGGTGAAAGTGAGAGTGGTGTGGGGGTAATGCGGGGTGAAGGGGCCAGTGGTGTGAGGGAGGCAGCACGAGCACGTGGTGCTCGTAGGCCTAGGGGAGAGGAGGTTGAGTCACTCCCCAGCACTTCTTTCGCCCCTGAATATTCACAAACTTCCTCCCCACAGCCCCAGGATGTGGGGAAAGGAAAGAAAGGGAAGGGAAAGGGCAAAGGAAAAGGGAGAGGGAAGAGAAGTGCGAGTGATGAGAGGCGCCGCTCTCCACCTCCCCAACCTCCCCCACCACCCTCACCTCCCCACCCTGACGAAGGGGACGATGGTGACGTGGCTGGAGACGGTGGTGTCACGTGGAACAGGGAGGATGGGAATAATTTTACTTCCATCATTCACCAGTTCACTGAGGAGTGGCGGTCAGGTTGCACGGCTCCAGGTGTAAATGCTGGGTCGTCACATTTAGATTTTTTCAACTTGTTTTTTGATGAGGCGTTTGTTGGGCGCATAGTAGAACAGACAAATATATTTTCACAATCCCAATCAATCAATCAATCATTTCCTGTGGCACCCTCGGGGATGCATAGGGCCTCGATGAACTCACACCACCACATCCTATCTTGTGCTAACTCCTCAAGATCTCCCCAACACTCATCTCCAGCTTCCCGTCTCATTGTCCTCACCCACGTCTCTTTTGGCCTTCCTCTACCTCTCCTACCAAGTGCCACCCACCCTGGTGTACCTCGTACTATTCCCTGTCTCCTATACACATGTCCTAGCCACTTCCATCGTGAGAATCTAACATATTCATCGATCGGCTGCACTCCCGTTATTTCTCTAATTCTATTATTTGGTATCCTTTCCCACCACTTAACTCCTAATATTCTTCTAAGTGCTTTATTTTCAAACACCAAGAATTTATTTTCCATAGTCACTGTGCTGTACCAAGACTCGTGTCCATAAATTAAGATACTCCTAACCATTACCTTATAAAGCTTGATTTTTGTATGCACAGAAAAATTTTTATTATTCCAAATATTTTTAAGCATTCCCATTGCCTGATTAGCCTTCTTTAACCTTTCCTCGAATTCAAAGTTCAAAGAACCATCCTTGGCTAAATAAGTACCTAAATATTTAAACCTATCAACTTGCTTTACAACTATACCTCCAATTACACATTCCTCCGCATTTTCCATATTCATATTGATTATTTCAGTTTTTCCACAATTAATAACCAAACCCACCTTACGACCTTCACTCACCAAACAGTCCAACACTCTCTGCATCTCTTCTGGCCCATCACAAATCAAAACTATATCATCTGCATAATCTAAATCCAAAAGTTTCCTGTTCTCTCCCCAAAGTATACCTGCACCGGTTTCTGTTCCAACGCGTTTCATAATGTAATCATATGACCAATATAAATAGTAAAGGCGATAGAACACCACCTTGAATTACTCCGGACTTGACTTCAAACGAATCACTCAGACAACCATCAACCATCACTTTACAAAATGTGTCCTCATGCATGTTCATAATGACCCTCACAAACTCCTCTGGTATTCCATAATGTCTCATGATCTTCCCAGCGCCTTGAAAGTGAACGCCTAGGAACCACAAGCAAGCATGCAGAACAGTATGACTTTCCCGTGACTATATCAGAGATGTTCCTATTTTTTGCCCTGGTAATCTTGATGGGTGTGGTGAGGAAAAATCAAATTCCTGCCTACTGGACAACGGACCCAATCATCCTAACACCTTTCTTTGGAAAGGTGATGGGTCGTAATAGATTTCAGTTTATTCTCGGCCGCCTCCACTTTTTTGATGCAGATGATCCAGCCAATGCAAATAACACCGATAAAATGAGGAGAATTAGGCTGGTATTTGATCATTTACGGGAAATGTTCCGCTCCTCATTTTATCCCTACAGAGACCTCGCCATAGACGAGAGTCTTGTGTTGTGGAGAGGCAATATTTCCTTTAGGCAGTATATACCCAGCAAGAGACACCGTTTCGGGTTCAAGATCTTTGTTATGTGTGACTGTAAGACTGGTTATGTGCAAGACATAGTCTTGTACACGGGCGCACAGACAGATATAATAGAAGATCGGAGTATAGGACTCTCTGGGGCCGTGGTGAAGACAATGATAGAAGAGTACCTTCATCGTGGTCATGTTTTGTACCTGGACAACTGGTACACTAGCCCTCTTCTCGGTAGGTTCCTCCACCAACACGACACCGAAGTCTGTGGTACAGTCAAGAGAAACCGTCGCCATATGGTCAAGATAGGGAGGAAACTTGACAAGAATGAGGTGGTTTTCTTCCAGGCCAATAACATCCTTGCAACCCTGTGGAACCACAACAGGGAAGTTTGCCTCATATCAACTGTTCACAGCCCCCTGATGCACCGCACAGACTCCGTGGATCACCGTAGCGAGAGGAGGCGCAACGTATGGAAACCAGAGTCTGTACTTGCCTATAATCTGAACATGAGGCAAGTTGATCAGTCAGACTCGATGATTTTAAGTGTTGACTGTGCCAGGACAACGATGAAGTGGTACAAGAAACTCTTTTTCCACTTGCTCGACATCACGGTCCTGAACGCCCACTACCTGCACGCAATGACCACCGGAGTATCCGAGACCTTTGAGGGGTTTGTGAGGGAGCTGGCACGTGAAATAATCGCCAAGCATGCCCAGGAAAGACCCCCACACCGCCCCCGCGCCCCCCGTGCTGCTCAGACTCCCCTACGTCTTGCAGCCCGCCACTACCCCAGCGCAATCCCTTCCGAACCAAACCGTCGTAAACCCCAGCGCCGCTGCCATGTATGTAAGCACTCGACAGTCAGACCATCAACGCAGAGAAAAGACACAAGATACGAGTGTGTCGAGTGCAATGTTGCGTTGTGCCTTCAGCCTTGTTTCAAGGAATATCATAATCTCCTACACTTCTGAAACTGTGTGGGAAGGCGAAATGACGCTCATGATAATGGTAAGGCCAGTCAGTAGGTGCTAAGTCAAATATAAAGTTGAAACGGGTGTTATTTTTTCAGAAAAGTAATGTATAAGATGAGAATTAGTGTAAGTGGAAAGAATTGTTATCAAAACTACACCCACTGTGTAAATCTGGTCAGTAAATATGTGATAGCAAGGAAATAAAGTGGAAACGGGTGTAATGTTAGCATGAATAAAACGTATAAGTTGAACATTACTGTAAGTTGTCATAATTGATGTCACGAGTACACCCACATTCTGGTCAGTAAGTATGTGATAGGAATTATATACAGTGGATGATGTTGTGATGTTAGTAGTAAGGTATTTTATAAGTTGATTACTTGTGTAAGATGAAACAAATGATATTGCAATAACACTCCCTGTGTAAGTACGCGCAAATATGACGCTCAGTTCCATCGTACGTTCAGAAATGATGTAATATCAATTATATCAAGTGTTTACATGTGCAATGTTAGTGTAGAATTATTATATAAGTACAAAAATAGGTTGTAAGTTGAATTAGTTGTCATAGCGACTTCACCGTGTGTGTTACTATGCGCTATTATTACGCTATATAATTACGTAAGGCCTGAAATAATCTCAAAACAGTTCTATAAAGTTGAAAAGTGTATAATAATATTAGAAAGGTATTATGTTAGTAGAAAAAGCACAATACGAGTTGAAACATCAGTCACAGCGAGTTCACTCACTACGTAAATTAGCGCTAGCATTACGCTAAATGTTATCAAAAGGCCTGTGAATACGTAAAAACAGTTCAATATAATGTAAAATGGTATAATGTTATAGTAGAAGTATTATGTAAGTAAAAAAAATTATATGTGTCACGATTTTAGAATGTTAGCGATTCATGGGAACCAAGTTGGCCGATTTTGCTCGTTTCTCACGATGGTACAATGGTTATTTCTGCTCTATTTTTGTATAAAATCCAATATACTCTTTTATCACATGTTTTTATGTTTGTAATAAATTCATTTCTACTTACTTTCATTGGTTTCCCAAACTTATAATACCATAGAAAACGTTTGATGCTCACACCGCATAGGGAGAACACGGGGCCAGGTGGGACCAAGGCATACCTGGTTAAGCCAATTAGGGACCCCAGCGACCACTTTCTTTGCCACCGGCCATTGTTTCTGACCAAAAGCGAAAGTTTAAGAAAAAAAAAAAAGGTCGAAAACTGCCCGGGATTGGGGGGTACCAGTGGTCGAAAAGTGGCCGGGACGGGGCGGGTTAAACTCTGAATTGTACTCTCTGCCAGATCCTTATATTCGCCTCTGTATGTGTGTGTGTGTGTGTGTGTGTGTGTGTGTGTGTGCTTTGTAGAAGCATCATCTACTAGTCTGACAGTATGGATGTGTTCTGTAGTTGCATCATCTCAAACACTGTGTTCTGTAGACTAGTAGCAGTGTTTCTACTCCAACAGTATGTTTATGTTCTGATGCAGGTCCACACTCCCATGGCACTGTGTAGTGGTATGTGAGTAGCCTACAGTTAGTGTAGTGTAGGAGTAGGCTTTTTATATGCAGTTGCTTCTAGTATGATGCAAACATATGCTGCGCAGTCTGTAGTATACTTATGTCCGGTCCAAGGTTGCGTTTCGTGAGGGAGTGAGATGTTGGGATTCCACCCTCCGAAAAATGAAAAACCTACCCTTTCCTGCCATTAGGCTTTCACAATTTTTGATCCTCCCCAAAGTAAACCTGGGATATGGCCTTGGCTGTGCCTTAAGCCAGCTGGGTCAAGTATGGAATACTGAGTTATGATATGTCATAATACCCCTCTCCCATGGCCTCATTATAAATCTGAAACTCCAAAATTTTCTGGAAGGGGGGCAGAGCTAACCGTCCCCCCACCCCCCCACACCATCCAGGTCAACAGGATATGGGCTGTCCTTAGTGAACCCCCGGTCCATTTGACAGCCCCAGTCCGCCCCTGGCTACAGGGGTCCCTTCTTTCTTCCTAACCTTCTCCAACATATCCTTGTACTGCTGCCACAGTACCTCACTCCTAAGCTACCAATGTCGTTGCCTCCTACACTGATGCAGACATTGGGTTTGTCTCCACCATCATTCATAATAGTTGAAATTTTTCCTAATGCATTACTCACCCTGGCCCCTGGAAGACACACATGTTTATTGAGTAGAGTATACAATGCTCTGTTTAGGTACCTTACCTGGGAGTCTCCAACATTGGCAACATTATTCTCAACCTCTCTTGATCTCAGGATTCCTACAGGAAGTACTCTTGCCTTCCTCATCCTCTCTTTCTCTCTCTGCCCTCCCTTCACATTCGTCACGTAACGTGTAGAATCCATTTGTGTTTTTTGTCTTCACTTGTTTTTTAAGGGTGAACTTTGTTGCATCCTTGTGAACAAGTGTCCACCCTTCAGCATTTTTCTCTCTCCCAACACCTCCAGCAAGTCCCTCATTTGTGACTTTTCCTGTCTGAGAACCTGTGCCTCCCATTGTAATTTCAGTTCTTCCTTTAATTCAAGGAAGTCCTTCTCAAAACTTGCAGCAGGGACATATCTCTCCGTAAAGGAAACCATCACGCACAGAAGTACTAGAACAATAATACCGCAGATGACTAGAAGACATTACCACAACACTATCACAGGTCACTACAACACATTAGCACAGAACTATTACAGGTCACTAGTACAACACTATCACAGGTGACTACAACACACTAGCACAGCACAATCACAGGTCACTACAATACCCTAGAACACTATCACAGGTCACTAAATTCACCGACAGTGCTCACAACAGGCAGGAACAGACAGATGTATTTAGAAATGCCAGTAGACGTCTGGGGAATGTCAGGAGATATGTGAGGAATGCCAGGAAACATCTCAAGGAATGCCTGGAGAGCAGATATGTCTTTGATATCTTAGTGCAATTTGCACAATGGACTCTCTTTCTTAATGCAATACTTGGGGAGCGTGATCACTCCCAGCGATTCTTGGATGATCAGTTTCATCCCCAAAATAAACACTCTTTGAAATAGGAGTGTAATGCTAGGTGAAAAAGGCCTGACTCCACGGTCCTAGAACACCTAACATGAAGTGGGGTCCTCTTTTGAGACCGGGGCTTAGTGCAAATAAGAGAGAGGTAGGACACAAAAACTCCAGGCAATAACCTTTACACGTGTATTCCTTCAGTCAGACACAAGACAAAACAGCATATAGTACAACACAGTATTTGGTGAATGCCAAAACCTTAACTAGATAATCAGTATCTCGCAGGATACTAGTTTAACAAGCACTGATGCTAACACTCTAGGTTTAGCGTACAGGTTTACTCAGAACACAGGGTTGCGGTGCACGCGGGGGAGTCGGGGGGGAGTCTCACACGTGGGGGGAGGGGTGACGCACTGATGGTCTGATTATAGTTATGGTAGTATCGAGTTGGAGTTGATGTTAAAGCGTTTGACTTGTTATTTGCTGGTAGCAAGGGGGTTTTGGTAATTTATTATAACACGAGTCCAGGTTTTCACATATGCGTTGAATGCCGAGAGGAGATTTACTAAGGGAGGGTGTAAGGCACTGAGAGTCTCGTTATATTTATAGTAATATGAGGGGGAGGGTATTATTAACACTTTCTCTTTACTATTTTCTGGTAGCAAGGGACTTTTGGATATTTTACTAATGCGAATCCCTCGGGTTGAGCGTCTTACTGATTTCATACAAGGGCGTCACTCCGTGAGTCTGATTCACTAGCACTTAGACTCTGCACTTGTTATTATTATTCCGCCCTGCAGTATCATTCATTCCCCCTCTATCTTCTCGTGAGCACTTGACCTGTTATTCAGGGTGCACTAGGTCACTATATTTCTGTTACACTAACTTGGGACAATATCACACTTAACAAGAGTCACTTATACAGTAGGGGCGGCGGGGAGACACGCCGGTGACGACTCTGCCGTGACTGGGACACCGCCAGGGGAGGGCGTGCCGAGATGGCACGCGACGACTCTCAGGGGCGTCTTCTCTCGTCCGAGTCTGCAGGTGGCGAAGGGGCCCGTATTCTCCGGGCTGGGTACGGGGGTGTGGCCCTCAGGACTGGGGGCAAACAGGTCCAGAAATCTCTGGCTCAGGTCTCGGCCGGAGGTGGAGGTGTTCTGCTGTCGGGGCGTGGGGAGGTCTCACCCAGGTGTCCTGGGGACGGCCTGGAGTACCCTAGGGCTGTGGCCCCCAGAGCCAAGAGGCACCGTCAGGGAGGGACTGCGGCACTGACCTGAATCAGGGTCCGTCAGGTGGGTCTTCTCCAGGGCCAGGCATAGGGAGCAGAGGCCAGGGGAGGCGTTAGGGCCTCTCTGGAATTCTCCTGCATCCCCTGTGTCGGGAGTCCAGGCCCTCGTCTCACTCTGGGGTGGCTGGACTACTCTCGCCTGTCTCTGGCCGTGGGGCCCGTCTAGTTGCCGTGGCTTCCCAAGGGCGCGGCTATGAGGCGCCAAGGCCCAGCTACTGGCCTTGGCCTGAGTGGGGGAATCAGCATGCCTCTGAACACCTTTGGAGTGGCTACCGGCTGACTGACGAAGGTGGGAGCAACTACAGGCCATCTCCTTCTGTCGGAGGGAGTAGCGGCTACAGGCCAACTCTGGGGCAGCACCTTTGGAGTGGCTACCGGCCATCTGACAAAGGCGGGGGCAACTACAGGCCGTCTCCTTCTGCCTGAGGGAGGAGCAGCTACAGGCCGACTTGGGGGCAACACCTTTGGAGTGGCTACCGGCTGTCTGATGAAGGTGGGAGCGACTGCAGGCTGTCTCCTTCTGCTGGGGGGAGGAGCGGCTACAGGCTGTCCCTGGAAGGACACCTTCTGACAAAGGCGGGAGTGGGTACCGGCCGTCTCCTGATTATCCTCAGGTCAGTTGTTCACTGATTCTCTTACGAAGGGCGGCGGCTACAGGCCATCCCAAAGAGGAAGACACTTTCGGAGAGGCTACAGGCCAACTCCTGAGAGGCGCTGTTTGGAGCTGGATAGACAGCCCCACTCCGATATGATCTGGCGGTACCTCTCCCCGAAGGTAGTGTCCTATGTCTGCTAGGGCGACGGTGAGGCTGCTGCATGTCATAGGGGTGCACGGCCCGGGCTGACTTGTGCCATTGTCGCACTGCGTCTCACGGTTCAGCTGCAGCTCCTCTGTGGGGTCCTGGTAGGGGTGTTGGGGAGTTTCCGGGGGCACTATGCTGCAGCTCACGCATTTTACCACCTTCCTCCTGGAAATAGTCACGTCCCCATGACTGGAGGTGATAGACGTGAGTGTCATGGGTGGCGTATACTGGTTGGAGGTCCTGGAGAAGGGCCTGCCAGGCAGTGGTGGCGTGATTCTCCTCTTGTTCCACGTCACAGGTGAGGAAGAGTGTGGAGGTGGTGGGGGAGGAGCAGAGGAGGTGGAGTAGGTGGCATGGCCCTCGAAGCCGGCAGTTCCTGCCGAGGGTAGGCTCCCATACTGCCCGTCGCACTTTCATCTTGGTGGATGTCGTTGCTGGTGTGGCTTGGTGCTGTATGCTGGACACTGAGGGTAGGAGCCGGGTTTTGTGACGTGGTAATGCGGCGTAGGATCTCTGGGGAGTATAGGGGGTGGGGATCTGGGCCTGGTGTAGCATGACAATGTGAAATTGTGGGGAGGCGGGTGGTGTAGGGGAATGGGTGTATCGGGTGGGTGGGCGTGAGAGGCAGCCTGAGTGGGTGGTTGTGGTCTTGAGGGTGAGAGTGGGTGGGGAGGTGGGTGTGCGGGGTGGGAGCGGTTGGGCGGTACGTGTCGTTGGGCATGGGGGGGGCGTGGTGGGGTGTGATGACGTTGAAGTGGGCGTATGTAAGGGTGGTTGGCGGGAGGTGGTGTTCGTTGGGTGTGGTGATGGTGTGGTGGCATGGGTGGGACATGGGGGGCTGGGCGGCGAGGATGGGGTGGCGGGAGGAAGTGGTGATAGAGAGCGGTGGGAAGTTGGTGTGGCAGGTGAGATGTCAGGTGAGGTGCGGGGTTGTGCGGCGGCCGGGGAGGCTGAGGTGGTAGGAGGGGTAGAGGGGGAGGGTGCGTAGAAAATGTAGCACTTGTATGTGGAAGTGGGAGGTGGCGCGGGGACAGGAGGAGGTTGGGGGTGTGGGGCTGAGGCAGCAGGGGCGGGGGTGCGGAAGAGGCGCACTTGGCAGTTTCGGAGGGTGCTTGGGGCACCGTGACATTCGACGAGAAGTTGATAAGGGTTGGGGACGTGGGTGATTGTGTGGGGTCCTGTGAAGCGGGGGACAAGTTTGTGTGGGGTGGCTAGTTGGACGCTGACGACGGTGTCACCAGGGCGGAAAGGGTTGGCGGCTGTGTCAGGGTTGTGGTCAAAGTTTTTCTGTAGGTGGACCAGTCGGTCCTTCAGGTGGTGTAATGGGTCTGTGGTTGGAGCAGAAGTGGGTGGCTGTAGATGTTGGCGAAGTGGCAATAGAATGAGAGCCTCGCCGAATATCCTCTCATAGGGGGAAACCCCATCTTCTCGGGGGCAGGAATTTATGCCCCACTGAACAATTTTTACGTGAGCAGGCCAGTTGTTGTTTTTTGTAGCCTCGATGCGTGTGCGCAATTGTTTCATGATGATGTAATGGCTGCGTTCACACACTGCATTTCCCTGTGGCCAGTAAGGAGAGGAGTGGGAGATCCTGTATCCAAATATTCTGACGAGCTCTTCCCAGACTATTCCGGTAAACTCTGGGGCATTGTCCGAATGGATGGCCTGTGGAATGACAAAATAAGGGAACATGTGTCAGAGGAAGGCGTCGGCGTCGGCGACGGCATGATGCTCTTTGGCTGGGGAGGCTATGACAAATTTTGAATATGTGTCCACGAATGTGATCACGTACTTGTACCCTAATTTTGGAGGGAGGGGGCCCACTACATCAATTGCTAAGAGTTGCCAGGGCTTGTGGGTGGTGATGTGGCCCGAGGGTCCTGCGGTTCGTGTGATATCTTTCCCCAGTGCACAGGCGCGGCAACTTTAAATGATTTCCTTGGTGAGGGTGGAGGGGTTTGGTGCCCAGTATGTGTCATTGAACACCTGCAGTAGTTTTGTGGTGCCCAGATGGATGCCATTATGGGCATGAAGGTGGCATAAGGTGTCAAGCGCCATTTCGGGGGCCAGGAGGATGTGACCGGATGGGGTTAGGAGGTGGTCGCCCTGCCGGTATAGCTTGTTGAACAGGTGGGAGGGGATCCAAGGGGGTTGCTCCTTGTGGCGCCATTGTTGCAGGAGGTCTGTTTCCAGCTGTATGATGTGTACGGGGAGGCGGGAAAGGGCATCCGTGTTAGTGTGGAGTTTTCCAGGCCTGTAGGAGATCTCGTAATTAAATTCTTCCAGGGTCTCGTGCCACCTGATGAGTTGGACGTTATGAGAATCAGATTGGCGTAACCACTGGAGAGACTGGTGGTCCGTGATGATAGTGACCTGAGTCCCGGAAAGATAAGCCCTGAAGTGCTGGAGAGCCCATACTATGCCGAGGCATTCCCGCTTGGTTGTGGCATAGTTCCTATTGGCTTGATTCAGGGTGCGGCTGGCACAGGCGATGATGTATTCCCAGGCGGCTTGAACCTGGGCTAACACGGCGCCGATGGCGGAAAGGGAAACTGGTGTAGAGGCAGAAGGGAAGGGAATAATCGGGAAAGGCTACGATGGGGACAGAGACGAGCTTGTCTTTGGGCTGTTGAAAAGCAGCTCGCCTTTCTTCCATCCAGAGGAACGGTTCCCCCTTCCTGGTCAAATCATGAAAGGGCTTTGCGATGTGGGCGAATCTCTTCACGAAGCGGCGGTAATAGGACGTTAGTCCCAGGAAGGCACAGATGCCGTGGACGTCCCGTGGTGGAGGTATGTCCACTATGGCACGGACCTTGTCGGGGTCGGGGGAGATTCCTGCCTGGGAAATGACATGTCCCAGGAACGAGACAGTCCGAGCGGCCAGAACGCACTTAGAGGGCCGGAGTTTGAGGCCTGCCTGGCGAATCCTAGTGAAGACTCGGCGGAGGCGCTGCAGGTGGTCGGCCCAGGTCTGGCTAAAGACGATGACGTCGTCTAAGTACGCCAGGCATATTTCCCAGGTAAGACCGCTAAGGACAGATTCCATCAGCCTGGAGAAGGTGGCGGGGGCATTGCAGAGGCCGAACGGCAGGACATTAAAATTGCAATGTTTGCCATTGCTTGTTGAAAAGGCCGTTTTGCCTCTGTCTTCTGGGTGCATGGGGACCTGCCAATATCCAGACTGAAGGTCGAGGGTGGAAAACCATGATGCCCAGTAATGGGAATCTAAGGAATCGTCGATTCGTGGGAGGAGAGTGGTGTCTTTGATGGTGATGTCATTCAGGCGGCGGTAATCGATGCAAAATCGCATCGTGCCATCCTTCTTTTTCACTAGAACGACGGGGGAGGACCATGGGTTGGTGGAGGGGGAAATGACACCGGCCTCTATCATTTCGTGTACTTGGCAGTCCTCTTCCTCCTTTTGTCTGGGATTTTTCCATCGGGAAGGTTGTCTAATGGGTGGGCCTGTCGTGTGAATCTCATGTGACAGGTACGTGGTGTGTCCTATGTCTGCAGGTCCTGCTGCCAACAGATCTTGAAAATCCAGGGGAAGGCAGCATAGGATGTCTGACTGCTGGGCAGAGAGATGGTCAGGGATGGGTGGCAGGGGGGCAGGGGAGTGGGAGGAGGGTGGGGCGCATTGCTTGGCTTCCTCCATCTCTCCGATGATGAGCCCTTTTGGGAGGGTCAGGGGGGAAGGGACAAGGTTAGCATTGTGGACGGCGGTGTGATGTGGGGGGAGGAAAGTGGGAGATAATAGGCAGGCAGAGAGGGCTCCCGACAGGAGGAGGGGGGAGAATAAGATAGAGGGATTGGAGGGCCAGTTAAGGGACACCCAGGCCTCGTGGTGGGGGGGAATGGTAACGGCGGCAGAGATGGTGGTGGGGAAAGAGGGCGGAGGGGTGGTGAGGGGGGGCACAGGGGAGGAGGGGGTGTTGAGGAAGGGGAGGAGGGGGGTAAGGAAGGGGAGGAGGGGGCGAATCTTCCGGCCGGGGCCATGGCTTACAGGTGCAAATGGCCTGGGTGGGGTTGGGCGGGGCACGGAACTGGAGCTGCCGGTAGCGGCAGTCTATTGTACCTCTGAGGTTCTGGAGTAGGTCCAGTCCTAAGTACCCGCCGTAGCTCCAGCAGGAGGGGTTGAAAATAATGAATTAGTGTTGGGTTGACACCGGCTGGTGGGTGTCGACCCATAGGGCCCTTGTCTCCCCATGGATGGGCAGGGGGCCATCCCCCGCGTCCACAAGGTGAGTGGCAGTGGGGTGGAGTGGGCCAAAGGTTGATTTATGGCGTGAGAAATAGTGGCTGTAAAGGCAGGATCTGGCCACTCCCGTATCAACTAACAGTCTGGCCTTCATGCGGTTCAATTTTATCTTGTGGTACACTGGGGGGCGATACTTGGGGGTAATGGCCCCCGCCACCATGGGTTGGTGCAGGGGCAGGCCTAAAAATCCAACTGTCTGGGGCTTCCATCTTCCTGCTCCTGCTCCTGTTCCCCAGGATGGGGCTTCTCTATGGGTGCCAGTTTGTCCTCTGGGGCCTCGTCCTCCAGAGAGGACACCTTACATGAACCCAGGGCCGTGGGCTTGCGACGGGCAGCCTTAAGCTGGTCCTGTATGTCATGTAGGGGACACCAGTAGCTGCAGGATGTGAATTCCCATGGATTCACTAGGATCAGGTTCGGGTTTTCCTGGTGGGTGGGGTGCCGGCGGGAGGGGTATGCCCTAGGCAGGTTCGGCGCAAGGGTGGGGTTGGTGTGAGGCAAGGGCGGACGTGGCATGATCGGGAGAGCCGGGAGCTGAGTGGAAAATTTCTTCACCACCTTAATTTGCTGGGGTGTAGGGCAGGCGGTCAGGAGGCACCGTATGAGCTGGACATCTCTATCCATGTCTCCAGTTGGGTCATGGATGGTAAAGTGTTCTTTAACAACATTTGGAAGCACACTGAGAAGAGTGTTGAACGGGTGCTGATCCCGGGTTTCCTCATCTGCCTCCAGGTAGGCAGCAGTAACTAGGAGTCTTGCCTGTATCAGGGTATTATTTAAATCCCCATCGAATGAGAAGCTATCCAGTTGGGATAGAGCCACCACTTTCCCTAATGATGGGGTTATGGCCTGAACAACGTACTTTGTAAAGTTCTGCATGGGCCGACTTTCGGTGCTATGTTCGCCTCCGCTTTGCCGAATAGTGGAAGTGTGACTGCGACTTTTTGCTGATCATTATCAAAGCCAATATCCAGTAAGGGTTTAATGATCGCCAGATACGCGTGTATATCGTACTGGTCGGGGTCAAACTTCAATAATTGCACATGTGGTTTTGTTGCCAATTTGCCAAATATTTCTTCACTACCTCTCTTTTATGCCCGGGTCAAGAACCACCGCTGTCCACCAGTGTAATGATAGGTGAAAAAGACCCGACTCCTCGGCCCTAGAACACCTAACGTGTAGCGGGGTCCTCTTTTGAGACCAGGGATTAATGCAAATAAGAGAGAGGTAGGACAAAAACTCCAGGGAATAACCTTTACACGTGTATTCCTTCAGTTAGACACAAGACAAAACAGCAGATAGTACAACACAGTATTTGGTGAATGCTAAAACCTTAACTCGATAATCAGTATCTCACAGGATACTAGTTTAACAGGCACTGATGCTAACACTCTAGGTTTAGTGTACAGGTTTACTCAGAACACAGGGTCGCGGTGCATGTGGGGGAGTTGGGGGTGAGTCTCACACGGGGGGGAGGGGTGATGCACTTATGGTCTGATTATAGTTATGGTAGTATTGAGTGGGAGTTGATGTTAAGGCGTTTGACTTGTTATTTTCTGGTAGCAAGGGGGTTTTCGTAAATTATTATAACACACGTCCAGGTTTTCACATACGTGTCGAATGCCAAGAGGAGATTTACTAAGGGAGGGTGTAAGGCAATGAGAGTCTCGTTATGTTTATAATAATATGAGGGGGAGGGTATTTACTAACATTTTCTCTTTACTATTTCTTGGTAGCAATGGACATTTGGATATTTTGCTAATGTGAATCCCTCGGGTTTAGCGTCTTACTGATTTCATACAAGGGCGTCACTCCATCAGTCTGATTCACCAGCACTTAGACTCGGCACTTGTTTTTTTTTTCTGCCCCACAGTATCATTCATTCCCCCTCTATCTTCTCGTAAGCACTTGACCTGTTATTCGGGGTGCACTAGGTCATTATATTTCTGTTACACTAACTTGGGGCAATATCACACTTAACAAGAGTCACTTATACAGGAGGGGCAGCGGGGAGACACGCCAGCGATGACTCTGCCAGGGCTAGGGCACCGCCAGGGGAGGGCATGCCGAGAGGGCACGGGATGACTCGCAGGGGCGTCTTCTCTCATCCAGGGCTGCAGGTGGTGAAGGGGCCCGTATTCTCCAGGCTGGGTATAGGGGTGTGGCCCTCAGGACTGGGGCCAAACAGGTACAGAAATCTCTGGCTCAGGTCTCGGCCAGAGGTGGAGGTCTTCCGCCGTCGGGGCATGGGGAGGTCTCCCCGGGTGTCCAAGGGAGAGCGTGGAGTACCCTAGGGCTGCAGCCCCCGGAGCCAAGAGGCGCCATCAGGGAGGGATTGTGGCACCGACCTGAATCAGGGTCCGCCAGGTGGGTCTTCTCCAGGGCCAGGCGTAGGGAGCAGAGGCCAGGGGAAGCATTAGGGCCTCTCTGGAATTCTCTTGCATCACTGCGTCGGGAGTCCAGGCCCTCGTCTCACTCTGGGGTGGCAGGACTACTCTCGCCCATTTCTGGCTGTGGGGCCTGGCTACTGGTCATGGCTTCTCAAGGGTGTGGCCATGAGGCGCCAAGGCCCAGCTACTGGCCGTGGCCTGAGTTGGGGAATCAGTGCGCCTCTGGACACATTCGGAGCGGCTACCAGCCGTCTGATGAAGGTCGGAGCAGCTACAGGCCAACTCCTGCAGGAGGGAGGGGGAGCGGCTGCAGGCTGACTCGGGGGCAGCACCTTCGGAGCGGCTACCGGCCGTCTGATGAAGGCTGGAGCAACTACAGGCCATCTTCTTCTGCCGGAGGGAGGAGCGGCTACAGGCTGACTTGGAGACAACACCTTCGGAGCGGCTACAGGCTGACTTGGGGACAACACCTTCGGAGCGGCTACCAGCCTTCTGACGAAGGTGGGAGTGACTAGAGTCCATCTCCTTCTGCCAGGGGGGAAGCGTGGCTGCAGGCTGACTCGGGGGCAGCACCTTCGGAGCGGCTACCGGCCGTCTGACGAAGGGGGGAGCGACTACAGGCCATCTCCATCTGCTGGGGGGAGGAGCGGGTACAGGCCAACTCCTGCAGGAGGGGGTGTAGGGCAGCTGCAGGCCATCCCTGGAAGGACACCTTCTGACAAAGGCGGGAGTGGCTGCTGGCCGTCTTCTGATTACCCTCAGGTCGATTGTTCACCGATTCCCTTACAAGGGGCGGGCGGCTACCGGTCGTCCCAAAGAAGAAGACACCTTCGGAGAGGCTACAGGCACACTCCTTTTGAAGACAGAAGTGGCTACAGGCCAACTCTTGAGGGGCGCTGTTTGGAGCTGGATAGACAGCTCCACCACGATCTGATCCGGTGGTACCTCTCCCCAAAGGTAGTGTCCTATGTCTGCTAGGGCGACGGTGAGGCTGCTGCGTGTCATGGGGGCGCATGGCCCGGGCTGACTTGTGCTGTTGTCGCACTGCATCTCGCGGTTCGGCTGCGGCTCCTCTGTGGGGTCCTGGTGAGGGTGTCGAGGAGTTTCCGGGGTCACTATACTGCACCTAACGCATTTTAGAGAATGTTTTGAACAAGTGAATGAAACTGCTCAGTTCAGTTCATCTGGTTACTCTGATGGTCTGCTATATAAACTTCTCTAACCACGATTTTTAGGGGTGGGGGGCAGTCCTCCCCTCACTAAATTTAACATTCTCTTCAATAGCGAAAGGAGGGCAGATATGGCTTTAATACCTTAGTACATGATGTACACTGGACTCTCATCAGTAATGCAACATATGGGATGTTTGATCCCCCGGTGATTTTGGGGGGAGTCAGCCCCCTACGAAATAAAAAAAAATTATAAGAAATAGGAGATTCTGAACACAAGGACTTCAAAGAAGTTGGCATTTATATCGCATGCTTGGGTATGCAGTTTCCATGTTTTCTTTGAATACACAGGAAGAAACTACACATCTGCTTGATTATTACTACCAAATATCGATTTATTTAACTTAGGAAACACCTTTCACTGAAGAAGTTGATGGGAGCCGAAACCTACCCTCTCCATTTCGAAATTTCACTCCCAAGCTGAATATAATCGTCTGGTAGCAGAAGATAGATATATAAATGACTTCCTTGGTCTTTGGGTCCTAGTTAAGAAAAGTTAGACAAACTAAAGGCCTTGTTATAGCTCCTTGGCCACCTATAATGCTAATTTGCCATTCCTCTCCTTTTGTCATTGTCAGTTATGTGCAAAAAGTTGCGATATTCTGACCTGCATCCCTGACATATGATGAGAGCTGCCAGTATTTCAACTGACCAACATCATGATGAATCAAGAAAACTGTCCCTTGTAAAGTTACCGTTTAACCCATGGACTCCGAGATAAAATCTGCTCTCACCTCACCTCAGTATAGAAAAAAATATAAATAATAGATTTACTTCAAACCTTAATATCTCAGAAACTAGAACAATCAGGGAAATGAATTAAACACTATATTAATCAGCAACTGTTCTTGCGAATGACAGTATCACCTTGTCTCTAGGTCGTTGCGTTTCTGAGTAATGACGAGAGGAAGAGGATTAATTTTTCCGTGAAAACAGGATGTGTTTGCGTGTCTGGCCACAGCCTAGACCATGGCTCTGCTGTCAACATGATAACTTCTCCATTACTTAATAAACTAGACGGTGGTGTCCAAGGCACGCCCTATGGCACTATCACTGAGTCCTTTCCTAGTATCCTTGGAAAGAGGCTTGGCAGGGGTGGATGAGGGAAAAGTCCACTTGAGGCGGGAACGAAATCGGACAAGAAAGATTAAGAAAAGATCGTCCTACACCTAGCAGACTCACAGAGACGGCTGAGGTATGGTTGGGGCGAGCTGGTGGGAGTCTCCCTCGAGCTTTTGGTGACGATATAAAGTGGCGGCCACTTCAAACTGTGCCGGGAAAACAAGTGCAGTTCCTACTGAAACCCGGCGCCACCGCTTCACCAATTTTTTGACGTTCTGACCGACTCCTGGCTGTTAGGAGTTAAGCCGCAGATCGAAAACAATTATACATAAAAAAAAATGCAACATTTTCCGCTAGATTTGGACCTCTCCCAGATTTATCCGTGTGCATTTTTTTCTTAATAAACATAAATTTCATAGGTATAAATGGGTTTAACTCCTCCATCTGAACAAGTCATTTTTGTGTGAAATCAAGAACAATGAGGCATTTGAGTTATTGGATCAGTACGACCTACGAGTGTCTGAAATATTCACTTTTTTTTGGCATCTAACTTAATTAGGTAGCAACGTGTTAGTTCATTTAACTCTCGAAACACGAAAGATTAATCTTAAACTGGAGAAAGAGAGAGAGAGAGAGAGAGAGAGAGAGAGAGAGAGAGAGAGAGAGAGAGAGAGAGAGAGAGACGGTGTAGTAAAAATGAACTGCAGAGTATGTTACTGAACTGAAAAAGTTTATAATCTGGTTAAGCCATAAACTATGAATGGTACCGCTTGAGGGATAGATCAGGAAATTATGAAGACACCACTGATATTGTACTGGATCTCAGGTCCATTTCTAAAGTCTCTCTGATGATGGTTTTCCTGCATTTCTGATTCTCTTTCCTGTTCTATCTGAGGCTAACGATTTCATTTAGTACAGTGAGGTAAAGCCCTGGGCCGGACTTACATGTTGTGGGGCCCTGGGCCCTAAAAGTACGTGGGGCCCCGTCAGTGCCTCAGCACATTGGGCCAATTTTCCAGTCATTATCGACATATAAATGCTCCTAACTTGGTTTGGCAAAGGCAAAACAGCGGTTTATGTGTGACAAAACATTCATTTCTGAAAATACATTTATGATAAATATTAGTATACTACACTGCTGTGAGATGAATAATATTAATGATATAGAAAAGGGTAATCACAAACTTGACTGAATAATGACACACATTGAAAACTAAAATTTTTCTCCGGCCTTTGAAGCGCGCAAAGTTCTCAATTACTTCTTGTGTGCTAACGCTTTTGACTAGTTTGTGTTCTACATTCAGTACAGCCAGTGATCCCAATCGATTTTGTCCAATGGTACTATGCAGAGAGTTCTTGGTCCTGATTGAGTTTCGAGATGATCTTTTGCCATTGCAGTTCTCCACAGACATTGGCAGATAAATACATAGAACTATCTCCACATTGGTGAAAGCTGCCACCGTATCACACCTGTTTATTGAGGAAAACATACCCGGTACTCGTTTCAATCAATTTTTTAGAATCTTCTGTCTGCATCGTCTTGAGAAATACCTGAAAATGTACTAATTCCGAAACCAGACGAGGTTCCATTCCAGTTCCTTTGGATAGCAAATGACCAGGTAGGCAGCGAGTCAGAAACTTGTCTGTCTGCATGGTCATTGTCTCTGACAAGAAGTGAATTGTTGCTGGAGTGTTTCATAAGCTTTGAGGCCATCTCCTAGTGATGTTAGCTGATCAGTGATGGGTATGTGGGATGTGATCCTGAATCACTCTGGATGGTAACTGAGTGTCATCTGTGCTGTCTAATTCATCGTGATGTTGCTTCCTCCTTTGAACATGTTGTCGATAATCTTCATTCTCGCTATGACCACATTGTTCGATAGCAGTCTGTTCAAAGTCACTGAACTATTCCTATAGATCCAGTATGAACTCTTTTAGTGACTCGAGTAGTTTCACTGTTGTTTTCAGATCGAGGCTTGACTTCTATAACTGGTGACTTGTCGCACTGAACCCCTTTAGAATTTTCTGCCGTGTTGCTAGTAGAATCAGCATCTCTAGCTTTTCCAGGTCCTTCAAAATAGCAGATGCATGCAAGGAATGAACTCGGCAAATTCGCAGTGAATTTTTATGTGCATCTAGGTGCTGAAGTATTTTCCAGACATGATGCTGGCACTGTTGAATAATTGACCGTGACAGTCAGAGATCAGAATTTTATTCATTTGCAGAAATTCCGGCACTACATCAGCAATTTTTTTTTTTTTCCAGAGTTATTCACTATGGGAACAAACATCAAGAAATGCTCTAGTGGCCCCTCTGGCAACGTGCAATGGATAATTAGACATAGCTGGCTCATGTGTAACACGTCCTGATTAGAGTCCACTGATATTGAGTAATGTTTGACACTCTGAATTGTTATGATGGCATGCATCACTTTTCCACACAGCACATTAATTAGTCCGTTACATGCTGTTGATGAGAGGTAGTTTACATGGCCACTCACTTGGCTGGCATGTTTGTAGAGATATGCTGTGAGGAAATTGTCATACTTACAATGAAGCTCCATCACTCCCAGATAATTTCCCATTATGCACAGGACCTATCACCACGTCGTCACCTCGAATAGGCAGACGACGTTCACACAGAAACATAAGGACATCCAAACACAATCGTAGCACTTCGTACCAATAGTGCCGTTCTGACTAGTACTGACGAACTAGCCCAGAGTTAATGCACTGCTTGTTTGTGCTGATTTCAATTGCTCTGCCCTTCTATTGACTCCCTAGCATGTTTCTAAACCTGTAACATGAGCATAAACCATCTTATAATGTGTGACATCAGGTGGCACATAAAACAAAAGAGACGGCAGGTCTCTTCAGAATAGCAATGCCAGCTAAGGTCGATTTCTTCACTAGATAATGTGTGTTTTCTGCTATTTTTTTTTTTTTTGTTAAATGACGAGTTTTACTTCCTTCACGGATAGAATTATTGTAGTCACTGTCTACATTACGACATTCTGCACTACCCTTCTCGAACCTGTAGCTTCTGAACTCCTCAGTTAGTTGTTCTGGTCAAAAGCCAGTGCCTTTTTCATCATTTTCAGCTACTTCAGTGTTTTCCTCTGGACCACATTCTTAAGTAGAATAATTTGAGTCATCATCCCACTAAGTTCGCAAATAGCAATTCTAGAAGCAGCAACAGGTCCAATAATAGGAATTCCTAAAGTTATAGTTTTGTTTTCCTTCTTGACTTTGTTGTTACCATCTTGTGTGTGAGATAACCCAACTGTCACTGTCGTACTCTTAAGCCAACTTGTGATTTTACAGAGCTAATTCCAGTCACTCTCAGTTTCAATGCTTTGCATCTGTTTGCCTGCACCTGACTGATATTTTCTTCCTCACTCACATTCAAGTCCCATCATGGCTCTAGCATT